>NC_089870.1:6700148-7300148 GCF_036373705.1 Amia ocellicauda
ACAAACGAGTTATTTCCATATTCAAAAGCAAAACAACGAAAAAACTGTTGGCTTTTTAAGGAAGCTAAAAAGCGAAATGAAAGAAAAACGTTCCATGTTCGTTAAGGTAAATGTTACAGGCCAGTCGTGAAAAGAAAAATATTTCATATAAAGAGGATTGTTTAAAATATAAATTTAGGATTTTTGAAAAACCTTAAAATGAAAACAGCTTTCATAAAAAGCCAATCACTGAGTGATGCAACCCCGATGTGTTTTCTTTTACGTGCAGATCCGTCCTGTCTCATTTCAACAATAATTGGAAGTGTCAGGGTGAGTGATGTACCTAAATATTTTAATGTCACCCATAAAAAGGCCCTATCTGATTCCCCATTGTACCGTACAAAGCTAAATGAATGAGATTAAATGAGCGGGAATGCGAGTTTGACCATTGGAGAAATCAGCAGAGTGAATTAAAAAGCTCTGTCTCACATTTTAAGATTAAATGCGGGCCCTCGAAAAGTTGGATAAGAGATAGGGCCATTCAATAATACAATAATTATCTTCTTCCCTTGTCCAGTCCTTGTATGTATGATAGAAGAGTTTGCAATATCTCTAAAATCAAAGATCATACTTACATTTAATTAAAAGAAGTAAATATGTCTCTTCTGTCAAAATGATACCTCCTTCAGTGCATTATAACTACTATTGTTATAACAGCTTGCATTTCATTGTAGACCACTGTGCTTTTTTGATTGACATCCTCAATCTATTTGGATTCTCTTTGCTTTGGGGAGATATTTCCCTGTCTCCTCATCAACTCCAGTCCACTGTTTGTTGTTTCACCTCAGAATCGTGCTTATGAATTGCTTAGAAGCATGTATAATAGATCCCTAAAGTAAGGTGTTCCTGGAGGATCAGAACACTGTCGTGGTCAGGTTACCTGCACTGACTGTGATGGCCTCCATGAACTGGTCCCTCCAGGAGTGCGTTCCCACTACCAGTGCCAGGTTCGTCTTCTTAATCAGCTTGTCCACCGTGCTCTGAAAACACAGTATCGTCAGCGGGTAAGTCAATGCCTGGCTTCATGATGGGAGTGCATTATAGTTTTGTGGCAAATGCATGTGCAAATTGACATCAAAGATAAGTGTGAATATATTGAGATGCTAAGGAGACAGACACCCAAGCCTAGAACAGTACTCAGTGCTAATAACATAAGAGTGGGGTTAATATTCTGTGGTGGTCAGCTGTGGGCCATTTTATCTTCTAGGTCTAAAAGTCTCGGGGCATCACAATCCTGTCATTCTTTACTCTATTAAATTGCATTTGCAATTTGCATTGCATTCTGTCCAAGTGTCTTTCTTTATCTGCTTTCCTGATTTTGTTTTATTTGTTTGTGACAGGAAAACAAATCAGATAAGAGGGGCAGGATAATAAATGGAGTTGTATACTGAACCTGTGACACTGAATTGTACTGTAAGCTGCTTTTTTGTTTTTTGTTTTATAAAAAACAGAGACTCCTTTGGAATGGGGGAGCTCCCATAAGATGTTAAATACAATGAAGAGCCTGCAAATCGACACATAGATCTCTTCATCCCCAGCTAGGCCTCCCTGAGCCCTTGAAGGTAACGCCTCACTAACACTCCTGTCTTCAGACTTTGCCACGCTGCTGCCAGGTGTATCACTGCAACCCCTACAGCAAAGCACCGCTCCTGAGTAGACACTGAATTTACAGAACCCAAAAACGGACCAAAGAATGCCTGCTCCCACGCACCTTGAACTCATAGGACTCCTCAATGATGACCTCCAGCTTAGGGTGCTCCCCTAGAATTGGTTTTCCCATCTCGGCGATCCTCTTGGCTTCTTCCTCCTCCACCGACAACTTCCTATCTGCGGCCTCTATGAGACGGGACAGAGAGAGAAAGAAAGAGAAAGATTGAAGGTCTGCTTTCCATCCTAGTTGCCTCTCATGCTTTAGAGCAACTTATAACCAATAATAAATAATCATCTGTGCAGTGTTTAAATTTTTCATGTCATTGACATCACTGGTAAAAGCACTTTATGATAAGTAGTATGATATCCCTAATATTCAGAACAACATGTCTCATATATAATAGTATAGTTAATAGTTCATAGTATTATTTTTTATTGTACATTTTCGTACTTTTACATTACCCTTAATTCAAATAAATGATGTAAGCTGTGGTTGTTTGGGATAGCTTTCTCAAAGACATGGCGGTTCAGCTGATGTTCAATTCAAATTTGGAATTGGCAGACAATTAAACTTTCTACCAATTTATTCTCCATATATCCACAAGGTGGCAGTGTCTAATGAGCTATGAGGCTCTCTGTAGAGGCAGCAGAGCAAAAGTTGATTTGTAACTTAAATAATATTTTTAAACTGACATGCTGCTGTAGTCCTCTTCTGTGGGAGGCTCCTGCTGCTGATCAAACTAACAAACTATGTTTATTCATGGAAGATTGGTGGAGATTTATAAGGACAGATGATCACGATCTACCCAGAATCACACAACTCCTTTGAATGCTAATAGGTATAGAACAATACTGTGGACATACCTTTATCTTTGCAGTGTTGTTTATATTACAGCACTGTAATGCTCTGTATAATTACATATTGAATTTTCCTGCTGAAACCAGAGTGAATGCTTTTGTCTCCCTGGTTTATATTTTAAAGGTGCATAGGTAGACATACACCGATCAGCCATAACATTTTGACCGCCTGCCTAATATTGTGTAGGTCCCCCTTTTGCCGCCTAAACAGCCCTGACCCGTCGAGGCATGGACTCCACTAGACCTCTGAAGGCGTGCTGTGGTATCTGGCACCAAGATGTTAGCAGCAGATCCTTTAAGTCCTGTAAGTTGCGAGGTGGGGCCTCCATGGATCAGACTCGTTTGTCCAGCACATCCCACAGATGCTCGATTGGATTGAGATCTGGGGAATTTGGAGGCCAAGTCAACACCTTCACTCATGATTCATCAGACCAGGCCACCTTCTTCCATTGCTCCGTGGTCCAGTTCTGATGCTCATGTGCCCATTGTAGGTGCTTTTGGCAGTGGACAGGGGTCAGCATGGGCACCCTGACTGGTCTGCGGCTACGCAGCCCCATACGCAACAAACTGCGATGCACTGTGTGTTCTGACACCTTTCTATCAGAATCAGCATTAACTTTTTCAGCAATTTGAGCTACAGTAGCTCATCTTTAGATCGGACCACACGGGCCAGCCTTCGCTCCCCACATGCATCAGTGAGTCTTGGCCGCCCATGACCCTGTCGCTGGTTCACCGCTTTTCCTTCCTTGGACCACTTTTGATAGGTACTGACCACTGCAGACCGGGAACACCCCACAAGAGCTGCAGTTTTAGAGATGCTCTGAACCAGTCGTCTAGCCATCACAATTTGGTCCTTGTCAAAGTCGTCAGATCCTTACGCTTGCCCATTTTTCCTGCTTCTAACACATCAACTTTGAGGACAAAATGTTCACTTGCTGCCTAATATATCCCACCCACTGACAGGTGTCATGATAACGAGATTATCAGTGTTATTCACTTCACCTGTCACTGGTCATAATGTTATGGCTGATCGGTGTATGTTTCCTTTATGCACAGATTGTATACACTTCAAATAGGTATTTATTCCCATTGCTGCAGGGCTACACCTTCTTGTCAATTAAATTAGGAAACAACCACAAAAACAACAACAAAAAAACATTCATAGAAAAACAAAAATACAGATGGGAGTCAGTCATAGGCACCCACTTAACATTGGCAAGTGATTATTTTGCCCAGTCTCCCTGACAATACATAATTTATTCATTAATTGCCTTTTTGCTGGCTCCCTGGAGACCCTTCCCCATCACTGAAGAGCTGTCATCTGATTCATGAACTATTTGTTACTGATCACCAGGCTATGAATATATGATGTAGAAAATATTTAGAGAGCCATTAAACTTCAGAATGCGCTCTGTGGTTCAGCAAACTCTCCCAGAACAAAATTTTAAGATATTTTTTCATGAAGAACAGGTCTTTTGGCAACCTTTAATTACTGTATCAGGTGGATGTGTTCAATGGTTCCCCATTTAGCTTGGAACAGACTCCCCCCCCCACCCCTGTTGACTCACTCTTATTGTTTGTGGGAAATATTTAGGCATTTATGTGCTACAACAGATGGGAGAGCATGTGCTGAAGTTTTAGTAGCTTTGGTATGCTAATATGATATATTTATCTTCTCTCAGAGTCCAAATTTCAAGATAAGATGATTTATGATCTATGTGTCTTCCGAAAAGAACCCTTGTTATAGGAAATGAAAAAGTAAATCAATTCAATATTAGTTATGTTGTATTTTGTCATTTTAATTTACACATATATATACACTAGCGGTCAAAAGTTTTAGAACACCCCCATTTTTCCAGTTTTTATTGAAATTTAAGCAGTGAATAACCTGAAAGGGTACAAAGGTAAGCGGTAAACTGCTAGAGGTAAAAAAAAAGTTTTGGTTACCAAAAACTGAAAAATAATGTATATTTCAGAGTAATATACTGCTACTACACCCTCTTAAGCATTATTCGCAGCTCCTGTGCATAGAAGTTACACTGTATTCCTAAAATGCGCACATTGTTTGAAAGCTTATTCTCTTGGCTACCAAAAACATCCGAGTCTGCTCCGAGGGGGGGGGTCTCATTCAGACAGTCACAGATCACTCAGTTTCGATCGGATTGCTTTGCAAATAGGCTTGTTTTGTACAGAACAACCTAATGATTAATCCAGTATATATTATTTGATGTTCTATCTATAAACACAGAGAAGTTCAGATTCAATTATGTAAAATTGTTGTGTATTAGTACACTGTAATCAGAGTTTTCCATCTTGACATTTTGAGCTCTCTACGGGTTTGTGATGCTTCTACCAAAACCTGGATGGTCTTGTTTTGATCAGTAGACGGTCTGGTACCAGAATATGTCATAATTGTCAATATTTTTATCCTTACTCAGACCATGTATCCCCCCACCCCCCCATATCAGAATGCAGAGGGGGGGATAAAAAACACATTTTTCACATCAGAGAAAGCCGAGAGTCTCAGCTTTCATGGGATAGCAAACACTTGGTAAACAACACAACAGTGAAGAGTACACATGGGATTAAAGAGAAGCACATGGATTTGGTGCCCTTTTAAGGGTACCAGAGGGGTTTGTCAGCTTAAGGGGTTAAATTTTGTTAAACAAAATGATTCCATGATTTGAATGAATGAATCTCCAATTGTTTATTTGTTCTATGCCTTAATTTCAGAATACAGAATACACTGAGACATAAAACTACATCAATTTCAATGAAAACTGGAACAATTGTGGTGTTCTTAAACTTTTGACTGGTAGTATATATATGTGAGTTTTGTTGCTGCTTTGAAGAATAATATTTATTGTCTGTGTATAGAGAAACGCATAAATACAAACAATGCATTATATATTTATTAATTATTTAGCTAAATGTGTCTGTGTGGATGAATATTAAACTATTAAAAACTGTCTCTGAACACAAATAAGCTGGGAGCATTCTGCTGTGGTAGAATAGGCCAGACCACCTTTTTAAAAACTATTTGCAGTGGAGTGCTCAGGGGAAGCCAAAAAGCAGAAAAAATTATAATCTAGCGAGCTGCATTGTTCCTCTGTGTCTCGGCGGCTGAATTAAAGCTAAGTTAATTAATTAAGTCCTGCAGGGAATCCCTTTTGGTTCAACGGTAGGCCTAAGTAGACTCAGATGGGTAAAACATCTTACACATTTTTTTTCTTCTGGAAAATGTGACCGTGATTGCACCACTGTAGATTCACTCTTTCCAGTGGAAGCATTGGCCAGCCATCACACTGCAGGAATTCCTTACAATTTGAAGAGCAACGTCTCCTTGGAGCTTTGTGCCAGGAAGTGGGAGGTAAAGTGTGTGCGTCTCAGTATCACAAGGTCGTGTCTTGCCACATGACAGGAGGTGGAATGCCTAGCTAGTAGTGGACTATTAATTAAATATTCCTCAGACGCGCAAATACAAAAAAAAGAATAAGCTCCATTGGGAGTTTTTATTTTCTGCATGCCTAGCCAATCTGTTTGTTATCTAATGAGAGCAAAGCACACAAACTCTCCACTCTGCCTTTTGGATGCAAGTATCTGATATATGTTGTGCTGCCTGGGAATACTAGTAATGCAGCATGTATCCTGTTAACACTGTGGGCACAGAGGTGTAAATCTGAGCACTGCCATCGTCATCGTCACCTTCACAATCACCCAACGAAGCCTGTTTTCTTTTCTTCTGGTGGATTGGCGGATAACAATTCTTTGACCTGAAACTGACCCAAAAAAAATCCCACAAAAAGGACTGAGAGTACATTTCATTCACCTTAACTAAACCTCAGTCATATTCCAGGTGGGTTTAAATGAGAGGTGACCAGAAACTACTTTTTTTTTTGTATGTTTTTACCCATACAAATAGGTATATTCCACCGTCGTTTTCTTCTGTTGACTTCCTTCATTTGAATTTTCGAGGGGTTTCTCCGCTGCAGGATATAATGTGGTCTTTTTCGGGTAATTTAGCTGATCTTTTTGTTTGACTGCGTTGATTTCGCCTTTTTTTTTTCTTTTTTGTAATTCTTTCAAATTTCACGGTGACAACGCGACACTCACGTTAACCCATATAAAACATTACAATTTCAACAAGGGATGATGTTGGAAGTGTGGACTATAATGACAGCAATACAAGAAAGAGGAAAAAGTGGTTAAACTAATTCTGAAAATCCAAGCAGGCGCGGAAAAACGCAGCGAAATCTTCCGCGTCTGTTTCTGCGGCACTGCCACACCCTAGTTCTCGCAAATCTTTTCAAAAAGATTTCAGCTGCCGTCCAAGTTGCTGACACATCTTCCGCCAAGAGGTGCTACCTGAACACGAATAATTGTACATTCTGAGAAGCGCATGAAACCTATGGCCGCAGCAATTCAGATGTCTGTCTTTTTGTTGTCGTGCGGAACCGACAATATAAATTGCTTACATATCTCCAGCCAAAGAAATTTCGTGGATGATGGCTGTTTTGTCATGAACATATAGATTTTCCATTTCGGCCTTCCGACAGCAATAAACAGACTGTGTGAGTATAGAGGAGGAATTCAATGAATATGGAGACCTATAACCTTTAGAAGGCCTGTGCATCAAATCAGCCTGAATGATTCAGGTAGATTGAGGCACGAAAAGGCCTGAATCATTTTTTGCTTCCACCCAATGCACAAATAGACCCTTTTGGTTTGTGAAAGTAATAGACTAGTTCATAATTATTAAAACATAAATAAAACACCCCTTCCCTCTTTTTCCTGTAAAGTTTTGATTAATTATGATTAATTATTCCTGGCTGTTTTTTGTTGTTGTTTTTTTTTTATTGAAGACCCAACTATGAAAGCAACAATAGACCAAGAAAAACAAAAACTGCTTACCTTGTGCTAATAGAAGAGCTGCAGAAGATGGAGGAACATGCCAACAAATGGAAAAAGAAAGAAAAAGAGGGAGGTTGGTAATCAGTCACAGGTGCACAAGTAACAGTAAGATGACATACAGTAAATGCCTAGCAGACGTAAGTACTGAGAATGTAGGTTTCCGCTGTTGGCAACCAGGCTAATTTGGATCCTACGGCCATTACAGTTCCAGCTGTATATCTGGGATATGACTGATCCTTGATGGGAAACGCTAGTGGGCATAGGTCATGTTTGAAGAGCCGAGGAATCCTGGATTCAGCGGCGAATGGGCACTAATGAGGCAACCGAATGCAGAGTGGAGGAGGGGGCAGGCTGGCACAGAGAGGAAGGGCACACTGCAGCAACAAAGGCCAATATAGGATACGGGTGAGTTCTGCATCGATTGAACAATAACATACTTTTTCTGTTTGTTTGTTTTTTGTAACTTGTCCAAATAAAAGCTGTACAGGAAGGGAATCTGTCCGTCTGTAAAGATATGCCCCAGCCATCATGAGATTAAGGTATGAAATTGGATGTGCTTCTCTCAGCAGGACAGATATTACTCCTCATTTCAAGGACAGGAGAGTGATGACAGTGGAGGCTATGTGTCATTTCCCAGATTGGTGGTGTGTGTTTTGTGTTCGTTTGTTTGTTGGATACATTTCATCCCGGCAGAACAGCATAAAACCACTTGTGTTTAAAGTGACCATTTGATAAAAATAATGAAAAATGTCTCTATAGAAAATAAAACTAGCAAAATTAATGTGGAATCTGATGTATCTAACTGATGAGGTAAATCAAAGTATATTCAACGTTC
This sequence comes from Amia ocellicauda, assembly GCF_036373705.1. Classification (NCBI taxonomy): domain Eukaryota; kingdom Metazoa; phylum Chordata; class Actinopteri; order Amiiformes; family Amiidae; genus Amia; species Amia ocellicauda. Next base: position 6,708,442 of record NC_089870.1, read on the forward strand.
CTTGGATTGAGTAGCTCAGCAAACTTAAAATTCTCTTCACGTTGTTTTTATTATTATTATTATTATTATTATTATTATTATTAGTAGTAGTAGTAGTAGTAGTAGTAGTAGTAGTAGTAGTACTACGCAGTGGTGACTTAATTAAAATATTGGTTCCAGTCTATAAGATATGTTGTATTGTAAATGTTTTTCAAACTGGCTCTAAATCAGGGCCAATGTACGGGGAATGTAATTAAGGTTGTCCATCATCATAATGCATGTGAATATCTGGAAGTAACACGCATATTTATTGATTTTAATTACCAGCTGCATGCTGGGAAGACTATAGCCACCAAAGATTACAACGATATATTGAATACTGAAAAATACAACCATGATGTTCATATGTTTTACCTGTATTTATGCAAACTTTTTTTTTTTAATAAAACCTTTCTGTCCATGTGACTCCAAAATGATATCCAATCGGAGCAACTGATGAGGAATTTACACATTTTAGTAGAACAAATTAACATCTGTCCTGGCACAAAGCACAGAGTGTTACCATTTTAAAATTAAATTATTTCGCATTAATGGGAAGTTCCTCAGACAATGCGGGTACATGTTGGAAACATGATGACCCAACTTCTAAGAAAAACTTGACATTTCTAAATTGACACAGACCAGGGCCCTATAAGATTGCTTTCGTTTAAATGACTAGCTCATTACCCTTTTCTCATTTCTTTTCCATGTTGACCGTGTGACCCTTTCACACCTTCTTCTCAAATTATTAGCCAGAGGTTCACTAGCGAAGAATAGTTCTGACAGAGAACGAGTGAAAGTGAGGAAATGCTTCAGTCGAGGTCCTGGAAGACGCCAATAAGACCTTCCAAAAAGGAGTTTGTGGACATCTCAAAGTGACACTGCCAAATCCGATGAAGCTGTTCCAAACTTTGTGGTAGACGAAGTGGACACAAGGCATTGTATTGTGCTCCTGACCTTCTGTGCACCACAAAGGTGTTTGCCAGGGGGTTAACATAGTGAAGCCTAGAAAATCAATATTACCAGCTTCCCTTATGGTTACCATAATGCTATAATTCCTATAATGGGGCTCCATATGGTCCAGTTAATAACAGCAATTATTCCTCTATCTACTGTCTACATTTCCCACTTTAACAAGGATCTAATTGGATATGATAGATATGTGAGGCTTCCTAATCATCTGAACCCCTTCTTATCGCACAACAAAAGCCATAATTTGGTTCAACAAACACTACTGTAGTAAATATATGGAAACTATATAATATACACATGATATACATTAATTCATTTACATACTATAACTGCACTTCTAAAATGGAGCATTTCAACCAATCTCCTCAACGACTCGTTTTGGGGCCATTACCCATTACTATCTAGGAAAGAATGTGGCGACTGTGAGATATACCTTGGTGGATGTGCAGTGGGGCCACAATAATTTCCCCTGACTTTAACATGCTGAGGCAATCAATGTGCTGAAATCTCGTCCTTTCTGTCAGTTCAGAAATGGAGATGACAGAGACGAAATGACAATCGGTGAACTGCAAGGTGCACCATTCGGTTAATGAAATAAATGACACAGCTGTACATATATAAAAATATTTTAAAGATATTTGGAGCCCAGCTTGTAGGATATATGATATTGATCCACAGTCTTTTTCCTGGGAGGAGGTGGTGGTGAAAGGTGGGGGTGTATTGTTGGATTCGATCAGGTAGCAGACCGCTTTATCAATTCTGAATGAGCAGGGGCTTTTGAAAACCCGATCAATAATTTGTCTGCGCAAACACTAGGTCAGGCTTATATTATGTGTGATCTCCGGTTCTCCACTGGCGAGGAGTTAGGAGTGTTTAGTGAAACCTCACGCTGAGCTGTCGGCCGCAATCGTAGCATTCGATGTTCATCATCCTACCAGCATGAGGTCTCCTGAGCTGAGAAGCTTTTGCCTTCCTCTGACTCTGTCATTCTCCCTCCCAGGCTTCTAAGCTCTACATTCGACAGGGTTCAAACGGGTTGATTAGACTTAGGCTAGCCAGACACACGAATCCATAGAAACGATAACCAGACAACATTCAATTCTCCCCATCACTGTCTGTGCTGTTATGCAATCTTATTTTGCGTATCTTTAATTCATCAACAAAACTGTAAGCCCTAGAAAAGACATTATGTTCTACTGCTGATAACCAAGGCTCTGTGCAACATCGCCAGAGAGCCAGTGCACAAGTGACACGAAGAGACAGCCCTGCATGGCGTGCCATTTACATGTTTATTAACTACTCACAACCGCATGTAGATTTACAGGTTTGCCATTCATGCTAATTCCATTCTCATTTTTTCTCTCTGAACCCCTGCTGCTATTGTGTAAGAGTGACTACTGTTCTATATCAGGATTCAACCCATTTCTAAGAGGGCAAATGATATCGATCTGGTTCTGCTGAGCCCCTGCAAGTTAGTATATGAGAAGTATGACACATCCCACTTCTCCAAGTAAGCCACACTTGTACTCGAATGAAGAAATTTGAAGCTCTGCAGGAATAGAGACCGCATTACTCAATGGCACTACTTTTAATATTCTCCCTGCTTATTTGTTTACCCCTTTTTAAGTCACTCTAACCTGAATATCATTCAAATTAATTTCATAGTTTTTTTATTGAAACTTAATAACCCTGTGTTCTCTGCACAAATATTGATAGAGAGAGAATGCTATTAACATTTTGACATGCCTCTTCATAACGAATCCATTCTCTCCACATGCTTTAGCATTCGTCACTAGAATTACTCCTATAAGTAGCCGATCAACCGTCTTCCTTAGAGCACAGAAATATGATATTCGAGACCTTTAGGCACCATTAGCATTGGCTTTGCAGTAACTAAAGGAAGCCAATGTAGCAGGCGTATCAAAGTACTCCACTTGTGCGCTTCGCTCCTGTTAAATACTGTAACTGTAGCAAGTAACAGCTGAAGGGCACTTATCTGTTTCATACTGGTGACGCAGAGAGATTTTATTTTTAACCTCCTCCCACCAAGACTCAAAATCTAGGTTTCGTTTTGAAGTGATCTCCGTGTCAAAGTGCCTTTCCGATTGTTAATTTGAAAATGGTTGAGTGTGCCAGAAATAAAATAACAACACACATCTATCTCAGTTGTCTGATGTGCACTTTTTATCCACATGCAAGACAGAGACGGTCGAGTCTTTTGTGCAGGCACATACATACAATGTGGTCGTGTTTTTCTATCACTGCTGAAAAGCCGTGTAAGCTGCCCATTGTGTCCCATGCTCATCTGTGTGAACCAGGCCTGACACTACAGTCTCCCTTAATCTTCTCACAGCAAACAGTGGCTATGTGTACATGAGGACTAAAATAATATAAATTCTTTCCTTCTTGTCATGAGGATATAGCGTAGGACGCAGATGCCCAACAGAATTAGGCTCACAGGGAGTTCTTGGCCAAAAAAGGAAATAGGGAAATGTAGAGTTGATTTATTTTCCTCAAATTAAAATGTGAACTGATTGCTTTAAAATCTAAAACTAAAATGATTTTAATTACTGTATATTTTTTTACATTTCTGATCACATCATAACAGATTGCCAGTACTCACAAGTACACTCACCTAAAGGATTATTAGGAACACCTGTTCAATTTCTCATTAATGCAATTATCTAACCAACCAATCACATGGCAGTTGCTTCAATGCATTTAGGGGTGTGGTCCTGGTCAAGACAATCTCCTGAACTCCAAACTGAATGTCTGAATGGGAAAGAAAGGTGATTTAAGCAATTTTGAGCGTGGCATGGTTGTTGGTGCCAGACGGGCCGGTCTGAGTATTTCACAAATCTGCTCAGTTACTGGGATTTTCACGCACAACCATTTCTACGGTTTACAAAGAATGGTGTGAAAAAGGAAAAACATCCAGTATGCGGCAGTCCTGTGGGCGAAAATGCCTTGTTGATGCTAGAGGTCAGAGGAGAATGGGCCGACTGATTCAAGCTGATAGAAGAGCAACTTTGACTGAAATAACCACTCGTTACAACCGAGGTATGCAGCAAAGCATTTGTGAAGCCACAACATGTACAACCTTGAGGCGGATGGGCTACAACAGCAGAAGACCCCACCGGGTACCACTCATCTCCACTACAAATAGGAAAAAGAGGCTACAATTTGCACAAGCTCACCAAAATTGGACAGTTGAAGACTGGAAAAATGTTGCCTGGTCTGATGAGTCTCGATTTCTGTTGAGACATTCAGATGGTAGAGTCAGAATTTGGCGTAAACAGAATGAGAACATGGATCCATCATGCCTTGTTACCACTGTGCAGGCTGGTGGTGGTGGTGTAATGGTGTGGGGGATGTTTTCTTGGCACACTTTAGGCCCCTTAGTGCCAATTGGGCATCGTTTAAATGCCACGGCCTACCTGAGCATTGTTTCTAACCATGTCCATCCCTTTATGACCACCATGTACCCATTCTCTGATGGCTACTTCCAGCAGGATAATGCACCATGTCACAAAGGTCGAATCATTTCAAATTGGTTTCTTGAACATGACAATGAGTTCACTGTACTAAACTGGCCCCCACAGTCACCAGATCTCAACCCAATAGAGCATCTTTGGGATGTGGTGGAACGGGAGCTTCATGCCCTGGATGTGCATCCCACAAATCTCCATCAACTGCAAGATGCTATCCTATCAATATGGGCCAACATTTCTAAAGAATGCTTTCAGCACCTTGTTGAATCAATGCCACGTAGAATTAAGGCAGTTCTGAAGGCGAAAGGGGGTCAAACACATTATTAGTATGGTGTTCCTAATAATCCTTTAGGTGAGTGTATATCTCTGTCTATTTTCTGGGGACGCAACAAAAGGCAGGCCACTGGAAAACTTTAGAACTGTCCTTTTCATATGCAGTATATATGTACTCAATCTTTATTTAATCCCATTTAGAGATAAACGGATGATAGTGTAATTCCACACGTCTCAAGACATCTTTGAATAATCCTTCCTGGATTTTAGTATTACTGGTGTCGTTTGCATGTGGAAGGAAGAAAACTCTTGCTCTAAAATGGTGCAGCATACAAACTCCGTTCGCCTTCAGGAAAGGAAGAGAGAGTTTTAAAGGTTTTAAAGTGTGTGTTTTAATGCTTGTGTGCACACAAATGTGATGAGGCACAGATGCTGTGAAGAATTCTGAATTAAAGAGCTTTAAACTGACTGATACTCTTTAAAAAACAAGAACATCCATTAAAATCCTCTGAATTTCAAAATAAGTTCCTTGCTGTCTTTCTGATCACCCACAGTCAGATACTCTGTTTCCACCTGACATGATAAATTCACATGTAGTTCATCGTTAGACTTTTTGTTATGTTTCTGCTTTTCACTTAAAACATTTCTCGTAGGTCATCCAAAGCAACTACATAATACCTTGCTTTTGAGTAATCAAAAGAAAACCTTGAAGAAATCAGCTGTATTAATGAATCTGTATACATTTGACCTACTCTCAAAAAACAATAAAAAAAATTCAAAGAGCTGCCCTCTTGGTGAACCAAATAAAGTCACAAGGCGACACTAACTTAAGCCTCTCGATGCTTTCCTTTTAGTGCCAGTAAATCTAATTTCGAGGTAAATGTTAAGATTTTATAGTTGATTTACAGGTCTGGAGTACAGGTCGACCGATTAATTAACAGCTATTTGAAACTATTGGCAAAAATAAACGCTGATAATGGCCAATAGTTTTTGGAGGTTGTACGCATTCATATCCTTGTTATAGGGGATTAACACGGCCTTTATTGGTGAAAACCATCACTGACTCCTCATGGAGTTTATTGTCCCGTGTGACTTGGCTCAGCGCACAGACGCTGCTTGTCTGGAACTTCAAACTGATGCTCGCAAGGTATGCATACAAGTTGTCAATAAAAGTTGTCGTGACAGTCAATCAAACATTGAAAACAAACAAAATAAAATGGAAGGTACTTTGTTCACGACTCCGGCACTATTATAATAGCACTTATGTCCCGAAAACCCGCATCCGCGGACATTTCAGAGATTTCATACTGCAAAATACACCCACCGGATATAAGAAATACTCTGTTTCCAAGGGGATTATACCATTTATTTGATTGGGAAGTACAATACATATTATTTATGTCCCCTAAGTAGTTTAGTTTAGTTTTAAGAATAACAATTTCTGCGTTAAAACATATTTTTTATGAAGTTATTGTACACTCGGAGCAGCATGGGCATTTAAATCAGGGCTTTCATTTGTAGATTCGTATTTCTGTTTATGAACCTGTTCTTTTCTATTATTTATTTTGAATCGTATTTATTTGTGTAAATCAAGTGCGTGGATTACACACATTGGATGTTTGGGTACATGGTGAGGCAACTAATATGATTGCAGAATTAATTTTGAACGTTTCCTTTGCTAAACCTGTTGTAAAAACAACAGCAGCTGCCTTTATTACTTTAAATAAATGTAATACAATGCGCAGTGCCAGGGCCGTTTCTACCCTTTTGGGGGCCCAAAGCAGGATATGATTTGGGGGGCCCCCTTCACTTTTTTTCCTGATCCCATTTTTTACAATGACACGTTTACTGGTTTACAAATTTTTGCACCAGGCTCAGTCATAGTCAGCAGCACCCCTTATTTGTTATTTATTATATTTACTTTATGCTATATTTTAGTTCATACTGTTATTATTTTTATAATGAAGTTCAAACTGTTGCAATTTTACATTAAGTGTTATATATTTTATGCAATATATTGATTAAAAAGGGAAACAAATTATAAAAATCGTCCGATTAATCGGATATCGGCTTTTCCCCCAACCCTAATTCTTGTTATAAGTATCGGTTTTGAAAATCCACTATCGGTTGACCTCTAGTCTGGAGACCTGGAAACAGTGATAAGTCATAATTCTCTATACAAGAAAATATTAGGTTAACTCAGCTTTAACAGTAAGGCAGTAGTATTTGGATCTGTGTAAGACTTCATACTATCATATGCCTGTGTTGTCGTTTTTTTTCTTCAATAAAGATCTTGAAACAATTCAGGTACATTTGAGTGTTTGGTTTTAGAGAAGCGAAGAAGTGTTTGAGTTGCAATAACACTCCAGATGACTTCGGCATAAGCTGATAGGAAAATGTATAAACAAGTTGACTTAATTTGCTCAGAAGTGGGAAAAGAAACTACTGGCTGTAGTTTAGCAGTAACAGCAGGATAACTTTCAAATAAAGTCCACAAAAATTGCTTTGACGAGATTCTGAGGGACAACATGAGGACTAGTCTCCAAAGACTGTTTTCAAAATTCAGTCACAACATTGAAAAACTCTCTCTTTCTCTCTCTCACACACACACACACACACACACACACACACACACACACACATATATACATATATGAATTTACTAATTTCACTTCTTAAAAGCACTGTCTGGTCAGAATACAAAATAGCTTGAAACTAATTATTTAGAGGGGGAACAAATCTAAAACAAAAAAATCTCAAAAAAACAGTTCAGTTGAGGTGAACTTACATGTATGTTTCTGAAATTATGTCATTAATTTGAAGAAGAAAAAACTACTCACAGGCAGCAGATTTTTGAGAAGAGTTGGTCCTGTTTTCCTGTTTACATTTGATATTGTAAATAAGAGTACTGTTGACACCAGCATTCCTGCCTGGCATTCTCACTTCCCATACAAGTCCACCTGGTCCTTCAGAAAACACAGCTGAATTTGTCCAATTGTGTTCACACTTGTTTGTGTTTACCATGCAAATATCAACGATCTATTTATAGTCTGGACTGCTCAATGACTTCCTTAGACAAAGACTTTCAAAACTGAGAAAACTAGGCTTTTGGTTGAGGCTTTGGGGCCCTGCCATATATTTTCAATGTTGAGGAGAGGTTATGGAAGACGTATTCGAACGTTCTGGTGTTCTTCAAAGGGGACAGAGATCCCAAACCCCTACTGTCTGCTCCAAGTTCCAAATTCAGCTGCTGCCAACAATGAAAACTTTCCAGCTCCATTGAATATAAAAATAACCCGGAGTGATTGAGGTTCAAGACCTATCAGCAACTCTCAAACACAAGGACTTGGCCAAGTGGATACAACTTCACGAACTAGACACCTGCAGCACAGCTGGTGAAAGCGAGCCACTTACACCCAGAAAAGCCATGCAAGGGGTAGGCCAGCCGCAGAGAGCAAAGGCAGAGGGGAGCGTCAATGAAGACGGAGGGAAGCCAGGGGCACAGGCATGGGACACAGACACAAAACAGAACCACGCAAGAACCGATTACCGAAACAGGGTGAGAGAAGGAATACAGGAGGAGTATTGCAGAACTGAAGGGAAAAAATAAAAATAAAATAAAAAGAATCCCTCCCAAAATGAAAATGTTACTAAACAGAAGTTCAAAAAAGAAATCCTACCCCACCCTCGGGTGAAGATATCATGTTCTTTGGTTTTCGTAGACCCTCCCCGGGCCTGGCAGGAGTTTTTCCCTCACTGCTGTGAAGTGGGGGAGAGGTGCAGGGGTACTGCAGTAGGGATGACTGGGTGAACATTTTTAGATTTCTGGTAACTTTTGGTAATGGAATGGGATTTGCTTTAGGCTGTACATTGCCACCCTGTTTAATTAGCAAAAACTGACGGGGAAAAAAACAAATGTTCTGATTTGTTACCATATTTTAAACTATACAAATTAATTCAGGACCTTTCTTAACTTCACAGTTTTGTTCTAATGCTGATGCACGTGTTTACAGGTGTGCTGGATTGGAGTCTTTAAGTATCCTGTGTGCAATTCAGGTGAATTTCTCAGGTTTGTGTTACAGCCTACTATCAGTGAAAATGTGCATCTTTTATTAATTTGTTTTCCAGATCAGGCTTACTAAAGTTGTCTTGGCATACATGTGTTTTTATAACACATTGATTTATGATTGTATTTACTAAGTCCACAGGGAATGATTAACAGATTGCAAACTGTGAGTGAAACAAATATATGCATGCTAAAATGAGGCAAAGAAAGAAAACCCACTAGACTGAAATGATGGCTATAGAGCTAATATTTCTGTACTTTTATGTTTTACTTTTAAGGATGTATCTAGTAGTAAGCCTGGGTAATGTATATAGTAATGTAATATTTTACTCACGGTGGCCTGCTTGGAAAATACAGTCAGCGTAGGCCATTGCCTATACCGGTCACTGTAAATCGGGCAGTTTTATCAAATGTTTGACAGAAGTAGTTGCTTTCAAAATAGACTAATACTAGTATTCTCTACAGATCCACTGAGGAGATTGAAGGGCTTCAGGAATCACAGCATGTGAGTAATATAAAGCATTTTTCCCCTGTTGCTTGCCTCCTGAATATGTTTAAGTGCCTTTAGGCTGTGTTGGTGGAAAAAGCTACATAGCAATCAATTTGTTGTTTACAAAAGAACAGGACTGCATTAATATGAAGAAGCAAGTTTAAAAGGGCAACATGAGACTGCCTCATGCTAAATAAGGAAAATACGTAAAGCAGATTCAATTGGGATGGGAAGAGAAATTTGTTTCATACTGAAAACAGCAAAAGGGACATGTGACCAACCTAGAACCTAAAAATGCAATGAATGCACACACAGAACAAGCTGTCATACAGCAGATGTCACCTTAGTGGATGGCGATAAGCATGAAATAGATAGAAAGTGGCAATGTAACTGCAGTGAAATTAATAAAAACCCAGCTGCAGTGGAAATGCAATGTGTTATATCAGTAAAAATACATAACAGTGCATCAGGGGAACTGCAGAGATCTAAGAATACAGTGCATCTGTATGATTTTGTAAGGAAGCCCTCTTGTTCTGGTGTCTAGTGCTGAACCTAGGATCGCAAAATTACTCCCTCCCAGTATGTACTTCAGCTGTTTTTTTCTTTCTGTTTGTTTTTCATTTTTCTGGTGGTGATATTTAGACATTATCGACCCTAGCCATCGAATATACCCTAGACCTCGGTGCCGTCAGGAAGGTGGGTTGGCAGTGTACACAGTGGAGCCACATTGTTGACAGTAAAATGTCAGCTTAGCCACAAAATCATTACTCCCTGCATCAGAAATGATCCCTGCATGCTGTTGCAAATTTCCTTTTAAATGCTGATCTTACACACAATGTTACACATCAAAATGTTTCTCAGATAGAGCTTGAGTTTAAACAATCTATAATCACGTATTTGATAGTATTATAGTAATCTATACTTGATATCCATGTTTACATTAGTCAGTCTCTTTCTCACAATAACTTTTAAAGTAAAATTTGCCCTGTTGTTTGATTTTCACAATTACAAAAATCTATAGCCAACACAGATACTTAAAATGGGAGGCCACAATTATCTACCATAATTGTGTAATCCTCCAAAGTTTAAAGGCAGATATATTTTGCACCACTCTCCCAACTCCTCCTACTCCCAGTAAAATCAGCTGGGAGAATAGGGCTAGTAGTTGCTAGGGCCCTGTTTAAATCATAACTGTCAATTCCATCTGAGCCTACGTCAATCTGACTAATCACTGCCTGTCAATAAAATAATAAATGCCTAATAAAATACAATCCATATTGTTTGTGTTCAATGTGTCTAATAAAAGAGATTATCTACACTCTACCACCCATTAGTCAGTGTTTAGACTTAAGTAAACAAGGTCAAAAGTGAAGGTAACAAAGCCCCTGTAATTTACAAACACGAGCAGAGTCTGAACCACTACAAGAATATGCTAAGAAGTCAAAAATTGCTAATTTATTTAAAAAGTAATTTGCAACAAATCCAGTGTGTCCCATTCCCACAGTAAGCAATGACTCTGTTGATGTGGTTTTCTCTAGAGCTCTACCATTCCAAAAACAATGTTACAGAATTAATGTTTAGAGGAAAACTGTCAGTCACCAATAATGTTGTGGAGTGCAAATTCGTCATGGAGAGGACCTGCCAGCCAGCAGTACTTCAAAATCAAAAAGGTACAGAGTACACAATTGTCAGAGTTTGGGAGGTAGAACATAATTTTGGAGTTTTGGATTTGAAAAATAAAATAAAACAAAATATAAAAGAATAAACCCACCCAAATGATCGATTTGACTTTGTCTCCCCAAAATACCCCGCCCCCCCACCCCCCTCAGACCTGATATTCCTCGTTTCAGCCATTTCGGTTCACCGAGCACAATGAAGAAACTTTCTCGCTTTTCATACTCTTCTGCGTCTACTATTTTAACCATTATGGTCTTCCTGCAGCGACACGAGAGAATAAAACAAACAAACAAACAAAACAAACAGGACAGACAGAGAGACAAAAAACACAAAAAAAAAAAACAATTCAGAAAAAAAGGGAAAGCGGAAAAAAAGTGCAGGCGATCTGTGTCACTGACTTTCCAGAGACAGGAAGTCACTTTTTTGAAATCCTGTGCACACTCAGCCAGTCATATCCCCCTGCAGCAGGCAGGTGTCAACTCCAACCTTCAAGCTGTTAGTGAGAGGCAGTCACAGCAACACCCCCCACTCCCCACACTCTGTCACATGGTTTGTCTCTTATGGGAATCGCAAGGGCCACAGGATCTTAATTGCTGTCCATTAGTAGGAGTCAGGCAAGAAAGGTTCAGGGCAATAGGGTTAGGGAAGGTATTATAATGGCCCAAATTGGTGTTTTATTTAGATTTTCAGCTTTTAACCAACATCTTTGTCTACATATGTCAAGCATGTCTTCCTAAGCTTCCCAAAAGGTCTTTTACAGTCCGGTCGAAAAAACACAGTCTGACTACACAAAATGTACTGCGCATTGACAGGTTTGTCACTAACTGGTCAGAGATAAGACTCCAAGGATACAAATTAGCAACTGAAGTGAATCACATACGCTGCAGCCCGGCCAGGGGGAACAGAGCTGAGTGCTGTGTGTGAGGTTATTGCCGATGCCATGGCTCTACGTGAAGAGGTAAGGATGCTAACCTTGCAATCCTGGATATAATTCCCAGTCCGACTTACTCGGATAATTCCCTCTGTAATTCAAATAGCTAAGCAATTCGTCACTTATATACCTTATCTGTAGTTTAATGAGCTGCTGCTGAAAAACATATATATAAGCACAATATAACAATGATTCTGAAAAAGCAAAACATTGCTTAATAAATGAGTAAATATAATTACTTAAACAGAAAAGATCTTTAGAGCTCTTTATAGCATTCTGTTACCTCAAAGAATGCCCAGTGTTTCAGTATGTAATTGAACTCTACCACACATAGACAGGACAGCATGAGCAAACTTATTTCAGTTTCAGTTGTAAGAATTTCTAGTATTGATCAGCAACTATATTGAACTTATCCAAATTAATTCATTTTGGCTCATACGGGGCCTGTGTGTCTCTGCCTTTTTTGCTGTGTCTTGAGAAGTCTGTAGCAGACAGAGACTCTCAGTTCTCAAAACATCTGATTTCCCTGCCCTGACACTTTCAGGGGATGAGCTAAACAAGGCTACATTGATAACAAACCTTCCCGTAGTGTCTAAGAGTTGTCCACAAGGTTACTGAAGTGGTGAGGTGAGATTGTACCAAATGTTAAGACATATGTACTCATGATTTGAGAAGACACCAACACTCGGGAAAACCCAACAACCGTCGACTTTAGATTGGCTCACTTGCTTAGCCACTCCATTGGTTCCCTGTGGTACCATCAGAGATCTAGTCGCACTATAAGGTATTCCACCACCTACTGCCTTCAGTGATTGGTCAGACAGAGGGTCCTTTTCTCTGGAAGCTGTTTCCCAGATAAACCACTAGGACTGTTCCCTCACTTGGTAGCTCTCACCGTCCTCGATATGTTCATGAATACCGCCTGGTGTAGTCATGAACACTAAACAGCTGTATAGTGGTCAGTTCTCACAAACATGCAAAGGGATATTCAATCTATATGATTTTCTTGTGCCTGACATGATTAATAAAATATAATGCTGAACAGGGTATCTTCTAAACAGAAATATATCTGAATATATCTAAATATATCTAAATGTAATACTTCACAGAGACATAAAGACATGAAAGGCTCAGTTTGATATACTGTAGATAAAGAATGTATGGTTTTCAAAACTTTTCTTATATAGAAACTGGTTGGTAATCTCGTAAGATGTATTCAACAGCACGAGAGGGTAAAGTTGTGCACCTCAGTGCATCATATCCAGCACAGTCATTCAGACAAGAAGAATGTCACAGCGTCTCCTGCTCCTGGTGTAACTGGCTCTGTCAGCATTCACGTCTGAAACTGCAACACTCAGTCAGACACTCACGGACGTGTCCTAATGGGATTCAGATGCCCTCCTCAGAAGTCACAATGATGAGAAACTACAGAGAACAGTCTACGCTGCCATCTTAAAGAAACGTTGCTTTCTTTTCCAGCTTTCCATGTCTTCGTTTTTTTTCTCCCTGGATACTGATTCTTGAACATGCAGCCATTTTGGCCAGCTAAATCTACAGGGACTAATCTGCCAGGAGCTCAACTGCACTAGAAGTACCCTTTCATGTAACACATGCATGATTCAACTGGAGTTCTGGGGCTGTGTGCATAGGACATGAACTCAAATCAATTCCATCAAAGTAAAACCAAATTCATTGTCATACAATAGAAATTGTTTCAAAAAAATGAAAAAAGTAAATAAAGAAGTGATCTGGTTGCTGTACGATTCAATTACACTAACAATTAACTAGGTAGCACAACAATATGAGATGTAATTTATAACCGGACAATCTGAATAGTTGGCTAGTAGTATTTATGCCAACAGAAAGCAATGAACTGAGTTAAACTCCTCACTCATGTCACATGCTTTTACAAATACATCCCTTGATTCAGCCATTGCCTTAAGGACTGTGAAATAATAACATGTAATGATCTCTTGCACTTTCTTAAGGAACTTCCCCTCTCTGGCAATAATATTTTCCTTCAAAGTACATTATTTACCACAGACTAAAGAAAAACAATTATGGAAAACACTTTGCTTTTCCACAGAGAGACGAAAAGGTATCCTAATGTGCCTGCAGCTTACATGATGTGAATGAACTCTGACAAGGTAATAATAATAATAATAATAATAATAATAATAATAATAATAATAATAATAATAATACAGAATCCCTTCCCCCAATCCCAATTTCCTTCAACCCTGTTTCTCCCTGTATTTGTAACTTTTAGCAGACTGGATGTCCTATTTTGGGACGGATCATTTTCAAAATCGAGGGGAGGAACCCACCATGTGACAGAGAATGGCAGGAGCGGTGTTGGTTGTGGAGCAGCGAGAGAGACGGGAGGGGGAAAGGAAGAAGGAGACAGCGAGAGAAGGAGGAGAAGAGTGTTAGCCGTCTGGCCCAAGGAAGGGGGAGCGCGGCCCGTTACTGCACCTTTTTGCAAACTCATGTCCACCATTCGAGGATCGGCCAGCTCCAGAAAGAAGTTCTTGTTTTTCTCGTACTCCTCGTCGTCAATAACTTTCACCTGAATTGTTTTGCTGCGAGAGGAGAGAAACAAAAGGGAAAGGGGGGAAATAAGGAAGAATGAAAGAAACAGAAAAAGAAAGAAAGAAAAAAAAGAAAAAAAAACAAGAAGGTCACAAAGAGAAATCAGTGTGTGTGTGTGTGTGTGTCAAGAGAGAGAAGGAGAGAGTTGGGAGATGAAATGGTTAAAGGTGAAAGGTCTCCTGAGGTCACGTTCCAATCACAAATCCCTGAGACATGTTCTTCTCCAGCACACTAGCTGAGCCTATTCCTCTTTGGGCTGCAATGACAAAAGCCTGACACAATCACATTAATCACATGTACTGTCATGATATCTGCTTTGTTTTGGCGTTAACCCTTTACACCACGGTCACCCAAAACAGCAGAACATTTGATGGTTGGATGAAAAAGAGAGGTTGACTGCAATCCAGGCAAGTATGTGTATGCAAGTACGCTCAACTTCATTTACATATCCTGGAAAATAAAACTTGTAATGAAGATGAATTGCTAGACCTTGATTATTTTACAGCAGCACAGAATTGTATCTGATTGAAATGAGGTAGTGGTGTTCAACAGTATTCCCAATATATTAACGCATAGACATTCAATATCGGACACAATGTGTCCCTTGGGGATAAAGGCACTTATTCAATTGACTAGTTGAAGGAGTCGCTGATGGACAAAATAAATAGTTCAGCTGAAAGTGTATATTTCGGCATGGTTCCACCACATAATGCATGTTGTACAGGTTCAGATCCACAAAAAGACATAGCACTCAAAGCTATTAAAAGAAATTTAGATTTGGCTAAACTTTGAATAAAGATATTTACAAAGGTGTTATCCAGGCTAGAATGTATCCTGTGAGAAATGTAGGTAGCAAATCTTCATAAATGATTCACCGAACTACACTACCATTCAAAAGTTTTAGAACACCCCCATTTTTCCAGGTTTTATTGAAATTTAAGCAGTTCAAGTCCAGTGAATAACCTGAAATGGTACAAAGGTAAGCGAGAAACTGCCAGAGGTTAAAAAAAAGGCTTAGGTTACCAAAAACAGAAAAATAATGTAACTATATAATTTCAGAGTTATATACTGTTACTACACCCTCTTAAGCATTATTCGGCAGTGTTACATGCATCTCCTCTGCACAGAAGTTACACTGTATTCCTACAATGCGCACATCTTTTGAAAGCTTATTCCCTTGGCTAGCAGCGCGTTTCATTCTCAAACACATCCGATTTACATTTTCCGTCATTTTGAGCTCTCTACGGGTGTGTGTTGCTTCTACCGAAGCCTGGATGGTGTTTTGATCAGTAGACTGTCTGGTTCCAGAATATGTCATAATTGTCAATATTTTCTGAGATTTTGTATTCCTACTCAGACCAAGTATGCGGGGGCTTAAAGGGTTACATTTTTTTAAGCAAAACGATTCCATGATTTCTTTTTTTTTATCTCCAATTGTTTATTTGTTCTTTGCTTTAATTTCAGAGTACATTGAGACATTAAACTGCGTACTTTTCAATAAAAACTGGAAAAATTGAGGTGTTCTAAAACGTTTGACTGGTAGTGTATACTAACCAACCTCACCTGACAGGACAGTGTAGTTATGTAACTGCACAATGCATACAAACACATACACATGCACACCCACACACACAATACAGCAAGATATGGTGCAATACTTTTTCTTAATTGAAAAATTTTAGAAGAATGAATAAAGAGTTTGGCGGCTAGAGTCTGCCAAGGCCGACATGCTGCTATCTGTATGTTTTTGGCAGGGAAGATCGAGAGAAAATTATACATCCAGGAGAGAAAAAGTATTTAATCTGTTGTGTTTTGTGGGACAGCCAAAGTGTAAGATAATAACACAAAGCAAAATGAAGGAAGACGCCCCCCCACCCCAGTCAGCGCACAGTGCAGCATTTGGTTTGCTATTGCATGAATTGGCTGGAGTGCTCACAGAAACCTTTTATTTTATTTATCAGACAGCAACACCTCCCCCACAGCCACCCCCGCCACCTCCACCTTGCCTGTGTTTCTCCTGTCATCGGAGAAGGAGGAGATCTTCAGATGACATTACAGCTTTCTGATTAAACCATTTATAAAGAGTAGACTATTCCCTGTTCAGAGACGCCAAGTTATTCTGTAATCAAGGCAGTAATTTGGGGAGTCTGTGAGGGGTCAGACAATCAATGTGATGAGAGCGTGCGCATCAATCAGACACACACTGCTCAGCATTAACAACGCAGATGGATTTTCCTCCTCACTAAAACAAATCATCCCTTTGTAAAGCAGCAAGACACACAGCCTTCCTATGCAAACATTAATTCCCTTTTTTATATATCCTACATATCATCCGATTCTTTCTGTATGGGTGCCTTGGAACCTCTAAGCTCTGGGGGAGATTGTTTTAAAAGCCGTTGCGAAAAGATATAAACCAAAACAATTACTTATTTTATTTTATTTTTTTCTTTACAGCATCTACTACAGGCATTTGTTTGAGATTAAGCTGCAAGATGTCTGAACACTGATTCTAAAAAGCAATCTCTTAATGGATTAGAGGACCACCTTGTATCATCTGCATATTCATGTTCAGTTCAGTTCCTACATGCTGCATTCCCTATTATCTATATTCTGGGAACTCTTTGTTGTCATTTCTGCTTAGATTGTTATTTTTCATGCTAACTAAGTGTTTCCCACAAACTAGGGGTTGAAAAGATTTCTCATCCCTGATTACAAGGAAGCGCTGAGAAGAAACAAATTAGTGTCAGAGCTCAAAATTCAACAGTAGCAGTGTTTCGATTGTATGCAAGATTCTCCTTCTGTTTCTCTGGTATTCGGACTTGTAACATTATTCAAATCAGAATGAAGTGAAACTTTCACATGGGTATGAAACCTAACGTTGACCTTCATCTGTATATTATGTTTACAAAAAAAACTGAAACACAACTTAGTCATTCTATGTGCAAGCGAGAAGGCACAGGTTAGCACTTTGCAATTTGCAGGTAGATCAAACTTTTGATTTTGTGTAAGCGTTAATTTGTCAGTGCATCATGAGGAGGTGTTTCCATTGATATTATCAGTGTACCAAGGCAAAGAAAAGCGAACAGAGGTCAGAGACTTGCTGGGAAATAGTTGCCAGACAACGGAACTTGATAAACACAAATCTACAGGCACAGTCTAAAGATATGGTTTACCATTTCAGTAAAGCAGACTACAAAGCAATGCAAGCAATGCTCAAGAGAAGTGGACTGGGGTCAAATATGTATGAAACCAGCAAAGAACAGATGGTTCCATTCAAGAAATGTATTGCTAGGAGGCACAGTGTAAATGCATCCCAAAGGTAAGCAAATCAAAGTCTAGGACAAAGTGGCTTAAATGGTTTAATATACCAGGGATATCAGAAGAAGGAAACACATTTTAAGGATGCATGGAAAGGGACCATGACTAAAAGTGAACTGAGCTCACTAAATCAACAATTACTTGAGAAGAGCCAAGAGAAACACAGGAACCGCAACAACAACATTTGATGAGATGGAAATTGTGTCAGATGTTGGCTGTTTCTAAAAACTTGTTTTTCTACATAGATCAAATAATTTGCTTTTTGTGCTGCAACAGTAGATGCCATACAAGGGCCTGCAGCTCCTAAAATTGAGTTTTAAACTGAGGTTCAGGAAGAGGACAACCCCAATCTCGTGCCTGACTTCCGCCTGCCCAAGCATAAGTATCTGGAAACACACGCATTTTCCCAGCATTCATTACTTTGCTTTACCTCCTCCACTCCAAACACTGCCTTTGCAGCAGCTCCTTGACTCATTCCTGGAGGGAACCCTGGGGGGGTGTTTCAATGGCCTTGTCCTTATAGCCAGGTCATCGTTCCCTTAGTCAAGCGAGTCTAAGCCAAAATAAACTCTATTGACAGTCTACTCCATACATCTATTGGGGTTTGTCTGAACTCCTGAAACCCAAAATAGATCAAACCACTATGCATTGGGTGTCAGTTCCTTTGAGGGCTTTGAGTCTGAGCTGAAACTCAGTGCTTAGGGTTTGATTGGAAATTGCAAAATCTGAGAGCAAAAAAAAATACTTAAAGGGCAGGGCGTGGTGGTCTTAAAGGAGGCAGGAATTAAGGACCTGCAAAGAGGTAGACCAGGAGCCAAAACCTGCACAGAAGCCACTTCACCAAGATTGCACAGATACATTGCAACAAGAAAAGGACTGAACTGGGCTGCGTGGGCAAAGCCAGGTGATAATAGGATTCACTTTAGAGCTTTCACACCTCGCGGACACTGGAGAATTTCAAACTGGGTTTCCGTGTAAAAAGATAATCATTTCAAAGAATTGTCATGCTGTTGTCAACCAGACAACACTGATACTGAATTCTATCACTCACCCCTCCCTTGTACTTCAGCTCTCCCCAGCTCCCTCAGCCTCACTCCAGATTTAATTAGGATGCTTCTGTGAGTGCAAACGCAGGGTCTTGGATCAGCATTGTGAGGATGGTCTTCCTTGAGATGTCTGGTTTAGATATAATGGAATTGCCGCTTGGGGCCGGGGGTAAATTAAAGTCTGAATAACCTGGCAACTTGGCTTGATAATTTATCCTAGAAGCGTTTACCAAGACATATCTTTTTATTCTCCTAGTCTTTTATTTTAAAGGACAGTGACAGTTTAATTAAACCATAGGGTGTTAGTCACCCAAAGTAAATGAGGGGGAAATGCAGGGTAGAAAACCATGGTACATATTCCAAAGAAGTGGGCTTCTTGTTTGGTGCCTTTGTTAAGTAACAGAACTCAGTTTCCTGTGCTTCCCACAAAGCACCTTTCTCAAGTACTAAAATAATGTGAGGGGGAGGGGGCAAAACAATGTAAGAAAGCACAGAAACAAGGAAAACTCCTTCCACTGCATTACGCACTGGGACACTAAAACAGCAAGCATGTTTTGAGAAGGCTTCGACTCAAGCAATATTGACATCTACTGCAGGGAGTGCACTTCTTAAAAGCCTAACAATTCTCCCAGACCCTGTAAATTGGTATGTAAAGGCATGTGGATAAGGTTATAGAGTTTTGGAAAGTATAAAGGGACACACTGACTTTGGAGGCAATAGAAGCACCAGCTGAAATTTTAACAAGGTGTGACTTGACTGTCAGGGTTTAAACTTCAAATCTTTTCTCCTTTCTTACTTTTATCTCCCCTTTCAAAAATCCATCCTCCCATTTTTATGCTTTGCAGTGAAGTTCGCTAGTCCGATTCAATAAATGGAAACCCATTAAAAAAGAAACACACAACACAGTAGCCTTATGGGAAATCAGTGGCAGGATTCAGCAGACCTCGTCTCTTAAACACCAAGGGAGCCCACAACACCAAAGCCCGTATTCATAAAGTCTTTCGGCCACACACAGTTAGATGTGCAGTGCCTTTTTCCTTACTGGAAATCATTTCTTACTCAAATGTTTGCTTTTGCAGAAGCCTAGGGTCTGTCTCTGTGTCATTTATTCACTTCGTCCACAGATTACCCATATTATTTATATTAATATTATTACTATTACATTTGAAGTACTGAGCACTGGATGTCAGTGAAGTAATCTGGCTCCTACTGTGTATAAGTCATCCATACTGAGCAAACAAATATACAAGAACCTTATAAGAGAGATGATGCATTTGAGATCCTATTTAAAGTTTCTCCAAAAGGTGGCCAGGCAACTTTTCAAGAGCTACACCTACAACACAGATCTGACAGCCACTGCCAGCACACCTACCTAGCACAGAGAGTATGCTTTTATTTGAAATCATTTTGATTTAATTAGTGTGTTTATTGACAGTTTGTTTTTGAATGCAATCATTTTCCATAATACTTTTGATATTGTGTTTTCATTGAATCTTCTGCACAGGCTGAGCACGCATTTTTCAATGGTTTAGGTACTATATCCCTTGACTAACCTTTTTAATTTAATGTACACCTTTTAATTGTCCTTAAAATTCAAAGAGGATACATTAGCTATAACTATGAAATTTGGCTAAACGTCAGAAACAGGGCAAAAGGTCATAACCTGAGGCACTGAGATGGTTGTTACTGAGTGTGTGTGTGAGAGAGAGAGAGGGGAAGAGAGATTTTACAATGAGCTCATAAGCTACTTGAAATCCACAAGCCAAATGGCTCCATGGAGACATCTCCATTCCCAAATCTCTACCTCATCTATCCTGACTAGTTATTACATTTGTTTTTCCTTTTTTACAAAGAGGTCAGTGACTGGGAATGACTTCAATTTGAAGTCATGGATAGCACATGGATAACTCATAGGAATTCACCAAGTCAGCAAGTGCGTATTAGTGTAAATGCATTGTGATATACACCATAATTGTTGAATTCATATTATTTTCACCTCATTCCTGAACACATGGAGAGTGCCGAAGTGATTTTGAGACAGAATAAAGACAAATTTTATATCTTTGGATTCCTGGTATCATGACATCCTTACTTCTCTAGTTCAGTTTACTGCAATTTGAAGTACGTAATTGAGAGTGATTTTATTTCTGAAAAGGGGAAATCTTTACAGGGGTCCAGGTGTACAAACTGTCAGAGCAAAATTGATTGTACGAAGGGTCAACTGCAAAGTCTAAGCCCACTGCGGTTTAACAATGATAAAGTGTTTCAGGCCGATTCCTTAGCTGAAGAACATGCCAGAACAGGGGAGTTTTTCATTTCAGTACAAACTAACAAAAGTAATGGCACCAACCAGCTGGATTAAAGAGTGCTCGAGGAATGCGTGTCTTTTGACTTTGTGCAGGACTGGCTCTCAGGCCCCTCCCCGCAGTGCCTGTGCATGTCGAAAGAGATTTTTAAAGCGCCCTTGTCCCCCCCGTGCCTAGTTGGCATCTCATTTGGCTTTGATGGCCATCCTAGACATGTGTCACCTTCAGAACCTCTGTCCCCCTACACACACACACACACACACACACACACACACACATACACAAATGTGCATGAGGCTGCCTTCACACAGATCTCTACTGGGACAAACATCCTACACAGAGAGGATGTCATTGAGGAGACAGGCTTCGGTAACACAATGCAATCAGGGGCCTTTGTCATTGGCACTGCTTTCACAATACAGATGAAGTAATTGTCTGTGTGTTATATAACAGCTGACTGGAATACTGCTACTGCATGGACTACATAACTTAGGACACAAGCTTGCAGGGCCGCCTCTCCTGCCCACACTCCTATTCCCCATTTGAATTAGTGTGAATCCCTAACTGTTACAGCGATGGCTCAGACTGTAATGCCGGCTCTGTGACCTTGTGACCTCGACCTTGTGTTGTGCTGTTTTTCACTCCCTCAATTGTAAACAAGTTTGTCTAGTGTCTTTAACCTTCAATTCAACTGCTCAAAGGGTTAACAACACGACAGCATATATCGCTTTTATTGCTTTTTCTTCCCCACCCTTGGAAAATAGTTCAGTTTGTGATATTTATTTTTTCTAACTAAGACATAAACAACCCACAAACAATTCAAAGAGCAAATGTGTTTTCTTGAGACATATCATTTTCTTTGGAAAATGACGATGCACCACGAAACCTGAGCAAACAAAGGGTTATTCGTTATCTGCATTTTCGTACCATGGCGATGTAATCAAATGTAGAAAAATGTAGAAATTCGGAATTTACGGAAATTCTGAAAAACTATGATGCATCAGTTACGTGCAGATTTACTGAAAAGTGCCTTGTATGCTCTCATAACTGTCTCCCTGTGTTCAATATTTCAGCACAGAATTTATCCTTCCCATTATATGAATTGTTATTATAAGTATAAAACAACAATTTCCTTCTCTTAAAAAGATGGCTTAAGGTATCCCACTTAAGTACTCTGCTTTGAAGCTGTTCCCGACCTTCACTTGAGCTAAGTCCCTTCAAAATACTGGCTATTCTTCTCTTGTATCAATTGTGATGGACCAGATGGAGCTGAAATAGCTGAAGTTTCTCCACACAGCTCTGGTCCAGCTGGGAAGTGAAGGGTGGTTTATTGCAATCGGCAAATGCTACACATGATTATATTCGTCGCTTTCTCCTGTACAGTATAGCCAGCTGGCCCATATCCTAGACTGTGTCCCTGAGCCCCAGTGATGTGTCCTGACAAACGGAAGGGAAAATGTGAGTCACGCAATTTTTGAGCTAGGCAAAAAAATGAGAAGTAGGACAGGTCAGTTTTTTTTTTTTACAACCATAGTTATTCCCTTAGGTACAGGGCACTCAAAAGGGACATTCTTGTTAATTACAAATTGAGATA
This sequence comes from Amia ocellicauda, assembly GCF_036373705.1. Taxonomy (NCBI): domain Eukaryota; kingdom Metazoa; phylum Chordata; class Actinopteri; order Amiiformes; family Amiidae; genus Amia; species Amia ocellicauda. The sequence continues at coordinate 6,731,216 of NC_089870.1, forward strand.
AACATATCTGGTGTACAGTACTGGTTATATAACACACTGTACCTGATGTCTGAGTATTTTTGACTGTTGTTAACCAATTAAAAAAAAAAGTTCTGAATGGGGCTTATCTCTGTCAAGATGGATTCCCAGAGGAAAATGCATCTCACCATATCTCCCTTCTCCACTCCACTCGGCAATGTCTTTCCAACATCTAAACTGAGATGGTGGAAAATCAAGATATTTGGCAAGCTTTTTTCTAGTGAACACATTACAAATACAGACGGGGATAGGAAAACTTTCAGGTGTTATAATTCATAGTATTTTGTGTCTCTATTTCAGTCAGTTATGTCTAATACAGTCATTGCTGTCTGCCCTATAAATCATGTGCATAACATATGCATAAGTGATTGTTTGTATATGGATTCATTCTCAATGTCTTTATTTGACCCTCAGCTCCCTTCTTATCGAATTCTGGTCTGTTTCTTAACTTTCTTAAAATCCTATTTACAACCATGAGTGTTTACTCTATGTGATAATAGTACCTAGAATATTGCATAAGTGATACCTTACTAAAGAAAACACTAAACAAACTATCCATCCTGGCTTTCGACAGCATAAACTGTGCAGTGGTAGCATCGTACATATCTATGATATTATACTGCTTTCCTCTCCCAAATCTCAAAGGATGTCACCAATTTATTTTCTTGCCATGAGCCCCTGTCCTACAACCGTTAGTTCCTCTAAAAACAAAAGTTGTCTCTTACAGTTTGGAGAGAAGATGGATGACGCATTGTTCACAACAAAAGGAGTAAAAATAACGCATTTTTCAGCCTGCAGGCTGTCTAATTTACCATGTACAAAACATGTCACCCTGTCATGTCAAAATCGCTGGGTGCTGCTCAGGTACACAATGGTAACATTGGATTGCGTTCTGAACTTTGTGTCATTATCTTGCATTTTAAGATTTGGATTCTGAACTTGGCGAGGGTTGAGAACCAGAGGCGTGTGAGTGACATTTTCATAATTTTACAGGAAAGCAAAAACAAAACTTTGATTAACTGTGTTTTTCTACAGTGGCATACCATCAGGGCTTTCAGTGCCTTCAGTGAAATAGAATAAATCAAACGAAAGAAAAATATGTTGTATAATAAATTAATGTAAATAATATAACATTTTGACGATCATTAGTGAAAACGAATTGTAAATTAATCCTCCCATCGTCTTCCTTGTGCATTTTTGAATGGGAACAATAATAATTATCCCATCAAAAATGCTCAAATGAAGTAACTAGGTTAAAAATATGGTGTGTATAGCCCTGTAACCTTGGAGTGACTGCATGTGCCAATCATATTGTTGTTGGTGGGCTTTTATTTTCCGTTTTATGTAATTCAGGGCCTTCAGTTAGTTCCTGTCATAGACCTATGCACCAGGGGTTGGCGACATATTTGAAAAGAACCTTTCAGATTCCTTGAATTCAGGAGGGCTAACTAGCTGGCTTACTAACTTACAACAGGGAAATGGTGTCCATCTGTCGAGCGGACATCTTCTGCCATGAAACGGATGAAGACATATTTGAGGAATACAACACGGATAAACTTGCTAGATTTATCCATGGATATTAAATATGGCAAGAACACGAGTGATGTATGGCTTGCAGTGCGAGTGTAGGGATTGTAGTTCGCATTTATTTTCTGGTACTTGGATGGAGTTGTTTACTTTGTTGAGGTACAGTATGGGTGTGAGGCGGAGTATTTGTGTGTTTGTTAGTTCCAGTCTCTTTGGTTTCACACAGCATCCCAATTCCAGGAATATGTCTTGCTTCCTATAAAAAGACTACTTTCATCCAGATTGAAAAACTCATGTTTCAGCTGTGCTGCAGACATGCCTCCATGGACGAGGATAACAGTTATCTATCTATAGAGTTAATTATGATTTTTTATGAAATTATATAACAATGTACTTCAGAGCTGCAGTGGTGAGGTAGACTCAGGCATTTTATTGATTTATTTATTTTGGGATAAGACAGGGATTGAAGTCAGCGGATTTTACAATCCAGTCCATTGCACTGACAGGAAGTTAGTAGTTATTATCATTAAGAAAATAATTAAGGACGTGGAAAGCAGCAAAGTTCTCCTAAATAAGGGCACAGATTGTTGAGGAATGAAACGAATTGGAATAATAATCTCCATGTGAGATTCACCGCCAGTGAAACATCCTGGATAGAGAAAGTTATCATGGACACTTAAGCTTATTAATTCATTTCGGCTATTACCAACCTGCTTAGCACTGGGCCTTTGCAGAATGACTGCATTTCTGTACATATTTATGTGGATATTATTCAAAAACTTTGTTTTTCAAAAGCATTGTTCCATTGTTTCATACATGCTTTCTGGCACCCCAACAGTCACCTACGTCCAATAACAGTCCAGAATTTGGAAGCAGAAACTGATGTACAGAAGGACTGTGGGTGAAGACTACACTGCCCCTCCCCCAAAGACACACACAGCCTTTTCTTACTCTATATTATTGCTTCCCAGAAGAAAAGCTAACCATATCTTCTTCAAAAATGTACTAATGAAGTTGACAAGAAAGCCAGTTTACAAGTATATATATATATATATATATATATATATATATATATACACTCACCTAAAGGATTATTAGGAACACCATACTAATACTGTGTTTGACCCCCTTTCGCCTTCAGAACTGCCTTAATTCTACGTGGCATTGATTCAACAAGGTGCTGAAAGCATTCTTTAGAAATGTTGGCCCATATTGATAGGATAGCATCTTGCAGTTGATGGAGATTTGTGGGATGCACATCCAGGGCACGAAGCTCCCGTTCCACCACATCCCAAAGATGCTCTATTGGGTTGAGATCTGGTGACTGTGGGGGCCAGTTTAGTACAGTGAACTCATTGTCATGTTCAAGAAACCAATTTGAAATGATTCGACCTTTGTGACATGGTGCATTATCCTGCTGGAAGCAGCCATCAGAGGATGGGTACATGGTGGTCATAAAGGGATGGACATGGTCAGAAACAATGCTCAGGTAGGCCGTGGCATTTAAACGATGCCCAATTGACACTAAGGGGCCTAAAGTGTGCCAAGAAAACATCCCCCACACCATTACACCACCAATTACCAGCCTGCACAGTGGTAACAAGGCATGATGGATCCATGTTCTCATTCTGTTTACGCCAAATTCTGACTCTACCATCTGAATATCTCAACAGAAATCGAGACTCATCAGACCAGGCAACATTTTTCCAGTCTTCAACTGTCCAATTTTGGTGAGCTTGTGCAAATTGTAGCCTCTTTTTCCTATTTGTAGTGGAGATGAGTGGTACCCGGTGGGGTCTTCTGCTGTTGTAGTCCATCCGCCTCAAGGTTGTACGTGTTGTGGCTTCACAAATGCTTTGCTGCATACCTCGGTTGTAACGAGTGGTTATTTCAGTCAAAGTTGCTCTTCTATCAGCTTGAATCAGTCGGCCCATTCTCCTCTGACCTCTAGCATCAACAAGGCATTTTCGCCCACAGGACTGCCGCATACTGGATGTTTTTCCCTTTTCACACCATTCTTTGTAAACCCTAGAAATGGTTGTGCGTGAAAATCCCAGTAACTGAGCAGATTGTGAAATACTCAGACCGGCCCGTCTGGCACCAACAACCATGCCACGCTCAAAATTGTTTAAATCACCTTTCTTTCCCATTCAGACATTCAGTTTGGAGTTCAGGAGATTGTCTTGACCAGGACCACACCCCTAAATGCATAGAAGCAACTGCCATGTGATTGGTTGGTTAGATAATTGCATTAATGAGAAATTGAACAGGTATTCCTAATAATCCTTTAGGTGAGTGTATATATATATATATATATAAAAAAAAGCTCTTAAGGTTTGCAGGATTTGTGTCTCTTTCTTGTTAAATTAATTTAGATTTAGATACATTTAGATACTAAATGTCAGTTAATCTGAAAAGATTAGCTAAATTACATTTCAGCAAGGCCTAAAATATGAACCCTTACTGCCGTTGTGATACAACAATTGGAACTCTAACATAACCACAAACGGGCTGCATTATTGTCCATGGCAGTATCTACTCTGCAATTCAATTTCCTTGTTGAAAAATAACGATAGAAAAATATTGTAATGTAATTTTGTTCTGTATCATATTTGGGATTTTTACCTCCACAGCTGGTAGCCTTTATATAATATGAAAAATAAAACATGTTGTGTTCGAAAAGCAGATCATATTTTAAGAAAATGTACCCTAAGTTAAATTACCAGTAAGGATAGAAAACATTTGTATTATTTATTTCCTTCCTAAATGCTAAATGCTAATTCACCACTGAGCAGTGGTATGTCAATGTCTTTTTTTATATTTCTGAACTTGTAATGAACCACAAAACCATTTCCACCAAGTATAATGTGCTTTCTGCTAAAGAGCGAAGAGTTCATGAACCAAAGACCATACCTGTTATACTAGTATAGCAATCTTCCAGTGAAAGGAGGATCTGACTGGTCATTCAAACATGCAGGCCTCTGTAGAGATCAACTGGCAAACAAGGACAAGAAGATAAAGAAGCAATCAACAGGAAAAGACTTAGGAAATTTTTAAACATTTGGAATCTGATCTAATGACATTTCAATAAGGAGACATGTTACTCAGCGCACAATAACAAATTAAACTGAAGTTGGCCACACAATGGACCACGCATGAGGGTACAGTAATGTTAAATACAAACAAGAAAGGCCAGAAGGCTGTCCCCGGGGGCTGTTGTTTGGATTGTGGGATCGAGACATCAGCAATCAGTCCTTCCAGCACATCTTTAGCCAGGAAATATACAGAATCAAAAATTAGCAAAGGAAATGTTGCAGTTGCCAAGGCAATTAAAGAATACCGTACACACGTCATACAATATCACATGACCAACCTTCTTATATAAATACATATTAAAACACTTTTACTGTCTTTAGCACACCTGACCTTTACTTCTACTCTCCACAGATCCTTCAACACCTGGATGAAGTTCTGGACATAGCCACTCAGGCAGAACTGATCACTCCCATCTCGGTCACACCGTGAAATGTGTTACGTTCATCTCGTTCATCTCCTGAGGAGAGGAGGCCCTGGTAAAGGATATGAAATGAGATAGCACCTTGTGGTGAGGATTGATTTTTATCCTTTTTTTCTTTTCTTCTTGTGGTTGCTGTTGTTGCGCTTCAGTAAAAGGTGGTGACATGTGGGAAAGTGGCTGGAGAGAAGCGTCAGAATTGTTTTACACCTTGAACACCGGCTGCCCCTGGCCACAGCAAGTTGACAAACATTGCTGCACAGACCGCCTGACCCACAGTGTTCCTGTAGTGCCTGTGATGGGCTCAGCCTCCCCGTTCATAGTATACTGTATCAGATACTTGAGTGGCTTGATATTTAGGAGAACCGGTACAATAATCGGTTTCCTGCTAGAGTACAAATGGTTTACTCTTCACTTGAGTCCTGTCATTGCACTAAACTGTACTGTTGGGTATTTCTCTGGAGAAAATAAGACTCTAAATTTACAGCATGGCCTGGCTCTTTCCATTTCAAAAAACAAAAACGTGTTTAAGAAGTTTCAACGTCCCTGTTTTCCTTTCCATGTACAGTGTTCAAAGAATAGAAGGTAAAACTGGGGTTTAACACAACAGGATAGTTATAATATACCATAAATCTGACTAAAGAAGGCTATCTGTATTATGTCTATGGAACATCTGTGCTACAACGTGAATTAAGGTATTCTAGATCAGGGGCAGCCGACCTAATTGTAACAACTAAGCAGTAGTACCTACATCCTCTGTACAGTTTTACTGCATTTGCTGTCTAGTCTTTCAGGCCAAGAAAGACATTCCTTCATTTTGAGATTTTGCTTTGCTCAATTAGACGGAGAAATCCTATCTTGAGGTATACTTTGAAAGACAATTAAAATGTTGTGTTGTGGCTGTGAAGTGTCCTGCTTTTATATAAATGTACAAAATTCAAAGAGTTAGTATATACTATGATTTGTACCAATTATTATAATTTGCAGAAACTGGTTGCTCGCAAGCCACTAAAGACTTCTGTCTGCCAATCGTGCCACCGGCAGACACTTGGAGGGGACAGCAGGATGCTCTCCTGCACAAGGATGCGACTGAAAATGAGGGAGGGGATAAGGGTAATGATTTCTGTCATTCACCCTCTATATCACAGTCACTCACATGCTTCTTCCTTCAAATGATAACAGTAAAGCTCCCTGGGACAATAAAAATACTAAATATAGACATTGTCATCAATTGTGCTCATTAGAAACATTAGTAATCAACAGAGACCAAGAGGACAGGTAATCATAGTGTTGGGTAACACAAACCACACAGAGCTAACACATGAAGATACAGCTCATATCTCAAGTCCTGTGCAAGCATCCCGCTTGCCTTCTGAAATTCTCTAGATCTCTTATTTCTTGGTTTGCACATCTTGAAAAGAAGATGCCAGTGCTTCCTGTTAAATTAACATTACAGCTATTTCCGGCCTGTGTGGTCTATATGTGCATCTATATGTTACTTGCACACATCCCTGTGCACTGTACAGAGTCAGGCAGGCTGCTGTCTGAGATTTGTGTTGAAAATGAAAAGAAAATGTCAGACGTCTGCTATGTCTAGCCTCGGTTGCTGGGTTGCAGACTGTCGCTGTGATCTATACTCTGTAGGGCAGACTCAGCAGACTCAGATTTGAACAAAGCTCAATACTACACCTGCCTTCCATTTCTATTGTGATACTGGTCTCTAGCGTTGCATAAGCACTCTCAAGAGTGTCTGTTATAGATCATCTCTGAACAGACTTTGATCGCATTTGATTGCATGGCGACTAATTACATGACCGGGAGGCCAGGTCTTTCAGGCCTGGTTTCCGGGCTGGTTTATGCCACTGCTTTTGTACATAACCAGTCTGTATGTCTGATACTCTCATGGCATTTGTTTAGACATTTTGGTGTTTGTATTACTGCCACAGCTATGTATCCTGATCTATTTGTTGAATAAAACAAGATGCATCACAAAATGTGGCCACGGTCAACGGCCATATATTCATATTGATCTGTGCGATTAAACAAAAGGAGCAGAACGAGTATGTCTCCGTTTTATGCCTCTATATTTCTGCTTCTCTCCGCAGAGAATCCGAATGTTTGCCACAATGATTAAATGTCTCATTATTTTCCAAAGAGTGTGCTGTGTGCGCACGTGAGCGGAGTAGCAGAACTAGAAATACAATTAGCAGTGAAGAATTCAGAAATGGCTTTCTTGTCCCTTTTTCCTCCCTCGCATGATGTTATGTGATGCTAGTCAAAGGGAAAAGTCACCTTTTTTTTTCCATGTTATATCGAGAACAAAAATGTCTAAATGGTTCAACGCATCACTAATTAAGCAAATGTTGCCAGCTTAGGAAAAAATAAATATATATTTAGCAGCTCCTTGAGGACATACAAAAGTGTATAACTGATTGAGCAGTATGTGGCATCCTTGCTAAAAATAGCCATGTAACATGAATTTTTCTTGGCAGGGACTTTTACTTGCATTCCCTCTAGCTTTTAAAAAGCAGTCGGTGACTACTACTGTGAAAAAAAAAAAAAAGATTCTATTTTAGTGCAAAAATAAAACACAGCACCACAATGTAAAACATGGCTCTTTGTGTTATACTTGAAGTGAAACAAGGGGGTGCCGCCAATATTTTGCCTAAGAGACAGTGTCTGCTGTCTTTAAATTAATGACTGTCGAGTATAGTATTTTTAGTTTTTTGTGAATTTGTAGAATGAACCGCTGATGGTGAATTTAATTGATAGTTGCCGTTTCTTTAAGAAAGAAAGAATTTTGAACAGATGAAGTCAGAACTGTGAAAATTATAACTTTGTCCCAAAAATAATAGCTTCTACATTTGCCAGAGAATCTGTGCCATTGATAATTATCGCACATTTGTTGGCCCTTTAACAGTTCTATAAGTGCTCTAATATACAATATCACAGTCTATTGTGAGCTATGATTTGGGGGTTTTGAAGTGCTACTCTAATGCATTAAAAGTAAATGTGTCTCGGCCAATCCTCACTGGGAATGGACAGTGGTTTACTTTGATCTGCTCTTTTTTTGTGGTGTTGTCACAGTCTCTACATCGGGATTGTGGTCTATATAATATTGCAGCAGCCAGCAAAGAAAAACTGAGGAGTGTCCTTATTGTCTCAACAGTGCCGTGTATTCTGAAGTGTGTTAATTATCAATGCTCTGGAAGCCAATGAAGAGTATCCTCATTTTCAAGAAACTGATTTTGAAATAGAAATGCATGTCAGCGTGTTGTTAAGTATAACGAAAAGGTGCTTTCTGATGTCGCTGCGTTATTTCACGGGTCACTGCGATTGAAGCGATTGAAGCTGGCCTGCAGTCGGTCTCGTCCGCAATGATATGCCAGAAAATGGGACCGGAACTCCACGGTTGTGCAAGTCAAACTAGGTTTCAGACACTCCTGGGGTTAATTGCTGCAAAACTGAGATCAACTGCGACATATTCCCTGTCAAATCATTCTACTTTCCTAATGAATGAATTCAGTATGTTAGGATGTCTTGATGGCAGACAAAAGAAATACTGTTTTATTGGGAAAGTATTTTACAATACAGATAAAAACATTCAAACAAATTTTAATACTTATGATTTAAAATTTGTTAAAATCAATATTCTAAAACCACTTAAAAATTAAGTGATTAACAAAACACATAAACTCAAATAAACGTGCAATAAATCAAATAAACCTGTGTTCAGGGCAATACTGCCAAATAAATCCATTAAACAAATAAACAATATGGTCAAATACAAAAGAAAGCACTGGATGCATCAAGTAGGGTGCAGACATATAAAATAGATGTTTCTTCCCCTGCAGCTTTGTTAACAAATCCACCTGGCATTGTGTACTCAAACCCAGGGGGGTTGCTGATACTTCCTCTCAAATATCTTCATTTGTATGCAATTGGATTATTTTGCAATTGCGACCTAATTTGAATGCCACTTTGCCACATGTTCAATGGTGTTGTATTCTTAGTTGAGTGCAATGGCACTGTGTCTCATTCTCATTTCATTGCTCTCTTCAATTTTCCCAAGATTCATTGCAATACATTCTGCCACACCAGTTCAGAGTGCACTAGAGTTGATAGAGCAAACCTCGCCTTGGTTACCTTCTTCTTGATTATTTTGATTTCTCTTACTTTCCACTCTCAATCCCTTTGTCAATATTTATGAATATTTCAAGACAGGATGGAAATACAATGTGCACACAAAGTGTCACTGGGATTGAGAGGAATAAAACAAAAACTATGGTAGTTCCTCCGTCTTGTTCACTCAAACTCTATGTGCCACTTTCTTACAGGGTCACTCTAAAGTCCTTGCTTGTGTGCAGATATCTCCATCTGAGATCTCCCAGCTTTGGAAAGGCAATATTCGCAATGGAGATGCCTGCATTACTCTACACACTGGGTACCATGCATGCCATCATAGAAATCAGAGGATTCCAGAGAGTTGACAAGCAGCTTGCCAACACACTTAACAGCTGCACAAATAGCTGAACCTGTCGGAGCTACTTCTAAATAAAACTGATATATTGTTTTTCCACATCAGATCCTTTATCCTTTCCTCACCGAAAGGCAATTGCTAAGCCTGGGAACAATTACATGGTGCTAATTTGCAAATCCTCTGATGACACCAAAAGCTCCCAGGGACCTCTTCTGAATGCTTTCAAGTTCAGCGCAATGTACACCACACAGGGTGTCTTCCTAATCCCAGAATTTCTGATTTACTGGGCTACCAGTGTGTGTGGCAATGCAGGGCTGAAGGCAGTAAGAATCTGTTGTACACAACAAAGACAGGTGATAAATACAGTCACTTAGATATAGGGGAAGGCATGTAAAACCCAATATCTGTATGAATTGTTTTTCTGATTGTGCCCCCCCAAACATATTAGCTGCACGACGCCAGATTATGACAATAAAGTGAGTGCATACATGTGTCTATGTGTGTGTGTGTGCGTGTGTGTGGTGGGGAGGTGGCACATGGAGACAAGATTACTCCAGAAAGATGCCCTAGGAAGGGCTGGAGAAAAGTGAAGAGCTTCAGTGAATCAGAAAATCTCCACAGGGGAGACACTCCTGACGTTTGAACAGACCGGGGCAGGAGTCAGACTCTGGGATCATGCGAAGCTCATCTCAGGAGCAACTCAGAAGCCATGGGCGGTAGACCATGTGAACTAAAGCTGGCAAAAGGTGGTGGTAAGCAGGCATTCATCGGACTGGATCAGATGTATTTATATATGTATATGTCCATGTGTATCTATGCAGGGCTAAACCAATGGCGAGGAAAAGAAAAACAATCTGGTACAGCTGAAGCCAAACAGAAAAAAAGAAAAACGACCAGTACACGATGGATGGAAGCAGCAGTGTGAGGTTGTGAGGAGGAAGGATCAGCTCGTGTGAACAGCCCCTTTATCCCGAGGAGCAGTAATGCGACTTGACACCAGCTGAAAGGAATGATTAGCATAATGCGCTGAGTTGCCATGTTCTTCTTTTTCTTCTTTAGGAGCTTGTCAAATGTGTCACACTTTTTTCATTTCTCTTCCCCCACCCCCTTCTCTCTCATTGCTTTCTCCTGCTATTTCCTGTGAGTGCCTTCACTGCTCACTTCCAACATTTCCACTGCCAGCAGGCCAAGCCACCTGTGCTTATTGCCCCTTTAGGAAAGCACCACTAGCCTCCCGCTTGCAGTCCCACTCCCAAAACTCAATTTTGCCCAGCTATCTTATGACCACCTCACCAGAGCTTGCCCTCCTTGGCATTAAGTCGACTGCAGCCAAACCTGTGACAGAAGCATGGAGACTAACAGGGGGTTCTCAAAGCCTTCTCCTTGAATCGCACCATTCCGTTTTCGCGCGTCTTTAAACTCGCGATCGGTGAGGGAAGTCAAATTAAGTGCGGAGGCAGATACCTATTTGGGTGCCCAGCGTGCGCTGTGCAGTCAAACAAACACAGTTCTTCCTCCAGATGGCCCGATTAATCTGACAATCATTTGAAAACTGTGCCTGCAATGTCTGGAAATAAAGCAGGCCCGCTTGAAGACTCTTCCAAAACATTTAAAGCAAAGGCAGGCAATCAGTAGTGCAAATGCAAATGCTTAAGGTACAGTATATGGAACGTTCAGCCTGCATTAGATCATCTCTCTAATCAATGTCTTGAAAACCTTAGCTCAGAGGTGTCGTAAATTGTTGTGGTTCAGCAGTAGCTTTACTGCAGGCAGGCACTTGAATTATGCTACCTGTTTTTTTTTGCAATCATGTGACCGCCCCTACATTATCCTACATGTCAACTGCTTTTGCACACTGCTGGACCTTAGCAGCCCAAAACAGAGAACAAAGAACTGCCATATGGTTTTAATTGTACAGATGTCCTAATCACAGAATGCACAACTTATCTGTTCAAGGGTTGCATGATGGGGAAAGAGGAAAATGTGACAGCAGGATATAGCCTTGTTCTTCAATCATGCCTTTTAGTTGTTTTTAATAAGGTCGTGAATCTATCAATAGTTTTTTTCTTATAGGGAGACGTTCCCAAAACAAATCACAAATAACATGTATGTGCATTCTGTATTGTTTGAACATAATCTCTCTTTCCAAAATCTGAATGCCTCTGACAGTGTCCAGAGCTGAATTGTTTAATCACTCGACTGGCATTGAACATCACTGAATCAAACAAGACTGCTGGGAGGTTTAATGGAGCACTGTCTGCAGAATAAATCCTGTAAAAAAGGATGCAATTTAAGCTACATAGAATGCTTGTGTAACATTCCCCTGCAGAAACGTGCATTTAACCTGCTCCGTGGCGTATCTAAACCAAAGATGCTTCCAAAGCTGATCGAAATTTCTCTACATGTCAGACAAATGCATTACCATCACAGAACTGTTTTTAATTAAAATTCTTAGACTTGTACAGTATCACTTCTCTAACAGCCAGAGACTGCATACATGGCCACTTTTGCTGAATTACAAATCCTCAAGGACTTTCTTCATTCCTCATATCCTGTGCAGCGTAGCATTGGGAATGGGCAGCCAAGAATTGAACATTTCTATCACTGGATCTACCGCCAGACTTGATAAGTCTATCTAACTGGCAATCACTGTGTGACTCACGGTATCTCTTGGCAATCACTTTCTCTTTAGTCTGCCGTGGCTGATGTATGACATGGTGCAGCCTACAAATAAGCTACTATGCCCTGTACTACTCTCTTGCTGTTTGGTAGATTGTAGATAGATCACACTGGTTTATACTGCAAACACGGGCATAGCAAAAGTGAAACTTTGCTAGAGAAGAGCATCACAGAATTGTGAAGCATGGGGGTGGATGGGTTTTGGAGTCTTGGTGCCCTTGTTAGAATGGATGGATTGCAAAATATACCAGGATATTTGAGTCCATAAACCTGGCATCATCTGTCAAGAAGCTCAAACTTGGCCTCAAATGAACTGGCCAGACTGAAAACAGCTCTGATATGTATCTCTTCTTCATCTTAGTGTTACCTTCCCCAGACTGGCACTTGATGACCCCAGTCCTGACAATTCTTCACATGCCAAGTGAAGGGGTTTAAAGTCCATCAGAACCCGTTTCCAAGACAAAACCATAAAAGGCACCCAATGTCACGGGGCGAAATAAAATCAACACAACTTCTCAAAAGTGACATTAAAGGTCATCTGCTCCCGCCGCCTTCAGCAATATCTAACGATGTGTCACAGAGCTGTCAACCATGGGCTAGTCTGCAATGCTGCTTCAACTTAATGTCAGCGTGTGGCTGCTTGTCTCTCGGAAATCTCGACCCCGATCCCCACCTCGCGCGGGGGCAGGGGAGGAGCTGCCCCGTGCTCCTGCACAAGATCTTTGGCCTCTGCAGTAGCTCTGAGTCTGCTTTTGCCAGCGCTGTGAATTGGACTGAACTGGGGTGCAAAATAGGGGTGCCTGTGTGTGTTGTGGGGGGATAGTGTAACATAACAGCACTATAGAGCTGTGAGAGCTGGATAATTTACTAGCAGCTTTCCAGTCTCCTTTTTTTTTTAAAGGAGACAACATTGGGCCCATGAAACACTCCTTGTGGCTACAATTTGGGAAATGAGGCGTCATATATAAAAAGGCAGAAAGGAAAATAAAATGAAGATGATGCACACTATTGCTTTTACTAGTGGGCAATAGTAATTGCGAACGGGCATACTTTGGTGTGAAGACGTGATCAGGAGAAACAAAAATGCTGCGACTCTAATGGTGTGGGCAGAGGATGACTGATAGCAAGGCGATGGCAAATAGAGTAAATCAAATATTAACATCTATTTTGCCATGGAATCCTCAGCAAAATGTTGATTTAGTTCTGGGTATGAAAATTCAGGAGAACGGACAGATCACAGACATCGTGTTCTTTATTATTTGGTAAAATCTTGATTCAAATCCAGTTGGAATTTAGTGTGTTACACATAAAAAAAGCTAACCTATTAAAAAAACTCATCATACACCAACAATCCAGAGGAATATCCCCACATAGTCTCACAGAACATAAGGAACCTGTCCATAATATTATGAAATATCAATTCATAAGCGTTTTGTTTTGTTTAATCGTCCAAGTCTTATGAATAACATCTCAGTTTAAGCATGCAAAACATTTATTTTTTGTCCTCACCCTTTCAGAAAAGGTGGGCAATGACAGGCTTGACAAATGGACTTCATTTGAAATGTCACTGATTTCAAAGGGTTTTAATCCAGTCCTGATCTTATACTTACTGCCTCCTGATGAAAAAATGATGACCTTTTGATACAACAGACACACATCATAATGTGGATGTTTTGTCTACCATCTTTGCTCTGTAATCCTTGAAATTAGTTATTCAAAAACATGACTGCAACATTTATTGACACTTAATTTAATTTAAAATACTGTACAATTTGAGATGAACATGTAACTTGTAGTTTAAAGGGGGATCCCAAGTCAAAAAAAGTATGGATGTCCTTTCTCTCTCTCTCTCTCTCTCTCTCTCTCTCTCTCTCTCTGTGCACAATTTCTGCCCCATCTCTCTCCAGCAGTGAAATGAAGATGAGAGAAAAGCAGGATTTTTGTCCTTATTGAATTCAAAACACTCTCCTCTTTCTTTCCCTGTGTCACCCATATTATATAACTGCCACGTGCTAAAAATAAAGCCTGCAATAGATTTGGGGGTAGGTGGGTGAGAGGGGATGGCGGGGGGGGCAGACAACATGTACACACATGCGCATAAACAGAGACGCGTACACACACACACACACACAGTTAGTGAATCATAAGACGTGCATTTAATGGGGTTACCATGGCAACTGCTGCTCCAGTAGGAGCTGAGCGGCTCTCTCTGTTCCTCGCGGACAAGCCCCCATCCCTCAGCGCCCTCTCTCTCTCTCTCTCTCTCGCTCTCTCTCTCTCCATCTCTCCAGTGCCGATACACCAGGGGGCCAGGGAAATGGCACTGACATGGTTTGTGTCTGTGTGACAGCCTGCCCCCACAGTAGTTCGTACAGTAAAGCAGTGTTTACAGTAGTGTGAACGACGGAAGCGCCACGTTGACAATATAGCCCAGCAATGTAGTACAACATTACAAACACTTTTATTTAGTTATTTTTGGCATTCAAATTCTGGCACATTAAAATAGGTGTCTGTCAGATACACAAATACACAAGGCCAGGCAGAAAAGGGAGGAAGCACAAGCACACGTAACGCTAAATTGCCTCTCGGCTCCACGGACGTCGTGAAAATACTCAAGGATCGCTTAAGCTACGTAGCTGATAAAAGGCAGACTTGTTCAACTCCGAACATCTCCTGCTGAAGCCCATGATCTCATTCTCTGTCATTACAGGGGCACCAGCAACGTCAAAACCCAACCGGCGTGAAGCAAGAAATGACTTCTTGGCATCAGTGACTGAAACGGAATCCAACCACCACCGCCGCCGACTTGTGACTTGTGGGAAGGGAAACTTGAAATAAAAACGCTCTTCTGTGCTTTGTGGATAGGGCCTGTGTGAATATAACTTCAACTGACACTCAAGAGCTTCTCAAAAAAATAAAACATAAAAAGAAAAGCTCAGCCTGGGGATTTTATTCCCTGCTCAGTTAAACTCACATGCTGGCAACGTCAGAAAACAGGCTCCTACAGGAGATTTGAGTTTGCTGTATTCACCACTAAACAAACTAGCAGCTTACATATACAGAACAATAAGGATATCAACTAAGCCATTTTTCTTGTGTCCTTTTGGGGTGTCTACAAAAATGTATTATATTGTTCACAGGAGCTCCTGACATTTCCAAGTAAAAAGAAAACGAAAAAATCTAGAAGTCAGGACTCAATTGCAACCAACAGATGGTAGCCAAACTGATAAAAGTCTTCTGAAGGGAATAAATACATTTGGAGGTGTGAAAATACCTCTGCGGGCTTTAATGTAGTCAATACTTATACACAATCCATTTTTATGTTAATTAATTGAGGTTTATTTTCTACTTGTTCAGTTTCAGCCAATATCATACAATGATTTCTTCTCATTTCATGTCCTGCTCTGCAAGTCCTTATCACAAACCAAAAAAAAGAAAAAGAAGGTGGGTATCCGTCAAAAAGCGGAGGGTGGTTGATTTAAATGAACCCCTATATTCTGTCAGGATTAAAGCAGAGAGAGCTGAGGGCAGGGGAGGGCAGGGGTTTGGAGTCACATTTTAGGAATTTGAAGACACCACTAGCAGGGCTTTGTAACTTTAGACTCTCTCAACGGTCATGGTTTCGCCCCGGTCGCCATGCCTTTCTCAGACACTTGTCACACCAGGGAATGTGCTGGATGTGCTGGGGGTATTTATAACCTGCTTACCACCACCCGCCAACACCCTTCCACCTCATTCGCTCCCCAGTCACGCAATCCCCCCACCACTTTGTACACAGCCCACGAAGCTGTGCCTCTCCCCCAACCCCTCATCAGAAATCGACTCTATTCTGTGAATCCTGTGCTAATGCACATGAGAGGCTGCAGATCCCTGGAGTTACTGGAGAACCGCCTTTTCAAGCACTCAATTATAATATCATTCAAAGAGGCCTGATACTGGTAGCAGAAGCAAAAAGCAACGAAAAAACACAAAAAAAGTGTTGTCTTTTTGAGGCCTAGGATGGAGATGAAGTGTCTCATCTCCGTCACACTCGGCATTGCAAGAGTGGATGCGTTTCAGCTCAAAGAAGCCTGGCATTCAGAGTGTATGAGCAAAGAAAATGTCACCGTCAAACAAGAGGGCCTGGGAATTAAAGGCCCAGCCGATTCGAAAAAGCTTCCGAGCTGGGATTTAAGAGTCATGTTTAATCTCTGTGAAGTGTGTTGCGTCATTCCCCTAAAAGGGCCATGCGAGGGCCATTCCGAGTTCCAGGCTGAGGGCCCCAGGCCCATCCCCCTACATCACTACTCCAGAAATAACCCCATTGTAAAGGAACCAGAGCCATTACTCAGATCAGCAGTGACAGAGAAGGTGACAGCACTCCTTTGGTGCAGGAATGGCAGTGCAACTAGGCCAGGGAGAAGTAAGACGACACATGCTTGGATGGAAGCGGAGGAGATTGCTGAATTTTGCCTCCCCGGTAGAATTAAAAGGAGATGAGTGAAGCCCAGGAATAGCAGACTCCTGCTTATTCTGAAATTCAGCACGAACAAGGTGTAGCATTCTGGAAAACGCCCATCTCAGCTCCTTCCCTCTGCCTCGCTCTTTCTCTCTGCACTCCTAATCCCTTCTCTCACCGGGAGCCACTTTGATCCATTGGGGATCTGACAAGGTGCAGGCTCCTTGTACTAATTGTACTGATGAAGCACCAGGATTCATTTCCTTTTAATCTTCACATTTCTGTCTGTGTACATTTATTCTAAAGATTATTTTTTTTCCTTTTTAAAATGTTCCGCACATGATAAAACCTTTTACATAAAACCACGAAATAGATTGACATGCCTTGAAAAGGGACTCTTTCTCTTAATTCTTTGTCTTGGTAGTTATGCTTTATTATTATTTTTTTTAAATATACTATGCATGTTTTAGGAGTGATTAGACAGAAAATAGAGGAGCATCTTAATGAAAACCATATTTTTGTTGATACTCAACATGGGTTTAGACAAGGCAGATAATGTCTTACTAATGTATTGAAGTTTTTTGAACATGCAACTGCAGCTGTAGATCATGTGAAAGCTTATGATATGATACACTTAGATTTTCAAAAAGCTTTTGATAAGGTTTCACACCAAAGACCCTCAAATACAAAGCTGTAGGCATTCAGGGTAATGTAAGTAGATGGATTATGAACTGGTTGATGTAAAGGAAACAGAGGGTGTCGATTAGAGGAGTTGCTTCTAACTGGAGTGAGGTTGTTAGTGGAGGTCCACAGGGATCAGTATTAGGGCCTTTGCTTTTTCTAATCTATATTAATGGATTTGGGATAGTTAATTTGGATTCTGGGATAGTTAGCAAACTTGTCAAATTTGCAGATGATACTAAAATAGGTGTCTCAGCAGATACAATCTCAGCAGCACAGGCTATTCAAAGGTACTTAGATAATATTCACTTGTGGGCCGACACCTGACAGATGAAATTCAATGTGGACAAGTGCAAGGTGTTACATGCAGGTAACAAAAATGTCCACTATAATTACACTATGGGAGGAATAGAACTAGATGAAGTAATGCATGTTCAGACTGTACAATGCACTAGTTAGAGCTCATCTGGATACTGTGTACAGTTCTGGGCTCCACACTTCAACAAAGATATCGCTGCTCTAGAGGCAGTTCAGAGGAGAGCAACCAGACTTATTCCAGGTCTGAAGGGAATGTCCTACTGAGAGACTGAGGGACCTGAACCTTTTCACCCTGGAACAGAGGAGACTACGTGGGGACTTGATTCAAGTCTTCAAAATCATAAAAGGCATCGACCACATCAAACCAGAGGAGCTTTTCCAGATCAGCAGGGACACACGCACCCGGGGACACAAATGGAAATTGGGCTTCAAGGCATTCAAGATGGAAAACAGGAGACACTTCTTCTCACCGAGAGTTGTCAATCTGGAACAAACTCCCCAGCGATGTGGGAACATTTAAAATCAGACTGGATAGGACCTTGGATCACTTAGTTATTAATGGACGCAAAACGAGCACGATGGGTCGAATGGCCTCCTCTTGTTTGCAAACTTTCTTATGTTCTTATGTGCCAGCTGAGATGGGAATTTTGGGTGACATGTTTTAAACAAGTACAATTACATTTTAGCATGGTTTAAAGAACTGTTTTGTGGCCAGTATTTGTCTTTAAAGCTAAACGCGTTTAAACGCATATTTAACTGAGCATTTCTACAAAGAGACGTACAAATTGGGTGGAGATTTATTAAAATGACATGTACCAATTCTGCCAGCCTTACTGACACTTTCAATTGCCTCAGTTAGATAATAACTGTGGAAAGCATGTTTTTATCGGTGGCAATCAGCACTTCGGTGTGGGCAGAACACCGAAACTTTACCAATCAAAATAACAAACTGGGCTCAGACTCTCCATCCTCACAATTATTGAGCTACTGGATGATCTAAAATGTGACCTGGAGCCTGCCATTCAGAGAAGCAACTATCCCTGCAGTGGTGAAACTATTATCCACCTCATATTTTCTTGCCTCTGGGTCTTTTCAGGGGACCATATGGCAGCAGTTGCTGGCATCTCAGAGTCTGGCATTCTCCTTCGCATTACCAGTTGTGCTTAATGCATAAATTCCTCTTTTTCCCTAAAAGCATGCTTGACTTATACACCTTAAAAATAAATACCTTTCGAATTTCAGTTTTCCCCAACGTGTTGGGAGGAATAGATTATACACATGTGCCTTTTAGTTATTTGGGGGAAATATGATTCTATGATTTTCTACGTGATTTGTGATTCAGATTTAATAATCACAAATGTCATATCAAGTATACCAGGTCAGTCCACAACTGCTTTATTTTTAAGCTCAGTCAAATATTAAACTAGCTGAAAGAAAATAAATATGAAAATGGCTGGCTATTAGGTAAGTATACCTACTTTAAATAGCTATCAGGTTTTCTGTATTACAAAACATATGGCAATCTTTGCAACATTCATGCAGTCATGCCATTCTACTGGAATCGTATTTAAAGGCAACACAGTCTGTAGGAAAAGGCCTGTAATCAGTCAATATTTTAAACCTACCACGAACAACAGTTCACTAACTAATTGAATTACCTTTTTTAAAATTATTTAGCTGATGATCTCAAACATAAAGCAAAACTGTATAATCTTAATTTAATTAAATCACTGTGACTTGAATGATCTTATGAACTGCCATAAACTGGCTTGCAGGGAACCATGGCACTATGGACGGAGTTTGTCTTTGTGGTTAGTATTGTTTCTTCTAAATAGTTGTAACAACTACACTAGGCAGAAGGGTCAACGTTTGCAAAACGGTCTACTGACAAAGACAAATAAATTCTGGAATTAAAATCAGAATAAACGCAAAGTTTGAATATTTGATAGGATGGGGGATATCAGTAAAATATGCACATGGAACTTAATCTCAGCACTGCTGCCATCAACATGCACCATCATGACAAGGTGTGAAACATTCAGATCCCTATGCTACAATTATCCCTTACAAAAAAAATAGGATTAAGGCAGCAGACTGAAACTGGAAATGCGGGAGCTTCACAAAGCACACTCTACAAAGCACAAGCCAGGGAAGCAGGTGGCCAAATGTTAAGAAAATATATTCTATTGTTAGCTGCTCTCTACTTTCCAGCAGTTTTTTGGTTGCTGTTTTTTCTAAGCAAATGCTCACTATATTGATACATATCAAAGGGGCAATGCATTATTAACACCATGCTAACCAATACTCATGTGTATAGGACACAAGACTATATTGACTATATTGAACTTATCTAAATTAATTTAATTATCTGCCTTTCTGGCTATGTCTTGAGAAGTCTAGCAGACAGAGACACTCAGTTCTCAAAACATCTGATTTCCCTGCATTGACACTTTCAGGGGATGAGGTAAACATGGCTATATTGATAACAAACCTTCCTGTTGTGGCTGTCCACAAGGGTACAGAAGTGGTGAGGATATTGTTAATTATTCAGTAGCCAATATTATCTGTTAGCCTTGCATATGAATCAGTATTTAATACATATGCGTTGATTCTTCCAAATTCTTCCTTTACTTCCTATTTTCCCACTTCAACTCTGACCTCATATAAACAACCACTAATCAGGCTACATGTGTACTTCCCTCCCAACATATACAGTATCTCTTGTCTTCGAATTAAAAAGCTCATGATTAACTCTGCTGAAAACCCAGTTAGGAGCATATTAAACATGCTGGAGCTGAATCAATGACAATCCTACAGAGGGTATGAGTTTATAAGACGTAATTATTATCTAATACATTACATAAGCAGTCAATTATTCATATTAGATCTCAAAACGAAACAGAAACAGTGTATAAATGTCAACTAACACACTTAGATTGGCCGGCCTACTTCCCTGACAGAGTACTCTTGACCAAACAACACCTGCATTTGCCGGAAAAGGGAAGCAATGCCAACTGTCATTTCGTGACATGGGGATGGTTTAAACAACCCTATCACTAAAATAAGTGCAAAAAACATTCCTTCCTCTTTGTCAATTTAGATAGAGAAGTACACTTAATCTTTCTTTTCCCCTCCACCTGAACTGTTTCAGAATTCAGTTTGGTCTGAGTTATACACTGAACGTCACTGCATTAGAAAAAAATCACAATGTGTCATTGTGTAATTGCAGGAATATTATTAATCTTTTAATTGTTTAATGTACACATTTATCTTTGAACTTTGCAACCAATACTTTAATTGCATATAACAGCCAAGTTATTTTCTTCTACAATCTTCTGAAGTTTCCTTTTTGTTATCTCTGGACTTCCAAAGAATATTCTGCCGCTTGTTCACTGAGAAATGTCTGACAAGGAGTCATCACTTCGGAGGAGAATGTCTGTCTGAAATGACAAATGTGAAATGCAAGCTCCGTATTTTCTTTTCCCAAAAACTAAGAATGCAGAAAGGAACCAAGACAAAAGAAAAAATAAATCTGCACTACAGGTCATGAATATTTTTTAATAACTTGCTTCAGACAACTCTGACCATACTAGGGTTCCTGCACACAATGTTCTTAAAAAAAACTTCAGAACACTAAATTAATTAGGCACTGTCTACAAAGACTGAGACTTTACTATTACATTCTACTCTTTTTCCTTTTCCTGTATTAATAACGTTTTCCAGAGTCTCTTTATTGTACATTTATTTTAAAATATACATCAACTTGTGTTTTTTTTTAGCACACCTTCCATTTCTACAAAGCAATACACCCTAAAGCTGTCTGTGAATTTATCCAAAGTAGGTTATAATGTTATTATCCCCCCCCCCCAATTATTTTGTATGCTCTACAGTACATTGTAAAAGTAGGCCACTTCTATATATACAGGATTTAAGAGCTTATTTTAATGTGTCTACTGCCTTTGATTTCTGACACTAATTTAGGTTCGTTTTCATGTGGGTTTCTTGGCGTTTTTATTTGGACACACCGTCAAGGATTGTTTTCTCCTGGCTGCGTTAACTTTACAAAAATGGAATTAGAACTGTAATAAAGGTAAACAAATCACATCACCACCATAGTCCTCTGAGTTAGGGTTGGCCATGCACGGGGCCGGAGCGGAGCTGGACAGTTTTTGTTAGAGCCGTATCTGGTCTAAATTCACCAAATGGTACATCTGTTATCTGTTATCTTTAATTTGTCCAAAAATGTGATGCCAGGGAGTTAAAGTCACATGCTGGAGTCATGCCCCCTACATGCACTACATGGCCAAAAGTATGTGGACACCTGCTGGTTGAACATCCCATTCCAAAATCATGGGCATTAATATGGAGTTGGTCCCCCCTTTGCTGCTATAACAGCATCCATTGTTCTGGGAAGGCTTTCCACTAGATGTTGGAACATTGCTGCTTCCCTTTAGCCACAAGAGCATCAATGAGGTCGGGCACTGATGTTGGGTGATCAGGTCTAGCTCGGCATTCCAATTCAACCCAAAGTTGTTCAATGGGTTTGAGGTCAGGGCTCTGTGCAGGCCAGTCAAGTTCTTCCACACCGATCTCCACAAACCATTTCTGTATGGACCTCGCTTTGTGCACGTGGGCACTGTCAAGCAGAAACAGGAAAGGGCTTCCCCAAACTGTTGCCACAAAGTTGGAAGTGCAAAATCATCTAGAATATCATTGTATGCTGTAGCGTTAAGATTTCCCATGAGTGGAACTAAGGGGCCCGAACCATGAAAAACAGCCCCAGACAATTACTCCACCGCCCATTCTATTGCCAATGTTTGTCTAAGGAGATTGCATGGCTGTGTCCTTGATTTTATACACCTGTTAGCAATGGGTGTGGCTGAAATAGTCAAAACCACTAATTAGAATGGATGTCCACATACTTTTGGCCATGTAGTGTAAAAATACTGGACAGTCTGGTAAAATATTGGCCGGATGGCAACCCTAATTGTCACAGAAATCTTTATTGTAAAATGTTCTACTTTTTCATGTTTTAATTGTTAAACAGATGTTTATGTTATTAATATTGTGGTTTTGTTAAACAGTTATTTTTCACAAAATAAGTAAAAAAGAGTAAATAAAACAGTGAAGCTTTAATACCAGAATTCTATACTCTTATCTCTTTTATCATCTTAGACAATGTATAGCAAAGCAACACAAAAAACCTTATAAATAATGATCCCATTTAGTTTGCACTGTTTTTTGTGGCTCCAGAGCTGGAGCTGGTTAAAAGCACCCAGAGCACTGCAAACCCTACTATGAGTATTGACATAAAGCCACTAATTATTCAATAGATTTTGAACTAAATAGTGACAAAAGATCACAGAGAATTATTGTCAAGCCAGAGAAAGTCGGTAATAGTTCTTGCAATTAAAAAAACTTTAAAAGAAACATATTACTGTAGGTCTAATATGTTAGGCAAGAGCAGAACAGTTTGGTATTCCTAGCAGAACAGTATAATAAATTATTGGGAGGCACAAGGGGAGAATAGGTACAACCAGTAGAACTTATATCTGGCAAACCAACAGAAAATATCTTCAAAATCAGACCGAATTCAGCCCATCATTTCACAGTGAAACAGTATAACAACACCTGACCAAGCAAGGTATTACAAGATGTAAGCCAAGGGTAAGACCATGCACAAAAAGTCTATACAGTGATGTGAAAGTGTACAAGCCTAATATACAACTTAATGTGCCCAGATAAGTTCACCACAGAGTGCTTTTTTCTAGACATTTACCAGGGTTGATTCAAAGACGAAAACTGAAGCAAGCTGCCACGAGCCTGTTACTGTGCTTTTCTTTCTTTCATTGACAAGCCAACAGCTGCTTAATTGCCAGAAAAATAGCACCAATATAACAACTTCAAATGAGTGTCAAAGTTCATTACTGGCGGAAATTATTTCACCGCTTCAAAACAAACAGCCGAGTCAACACCAGAATTCCTAAAACAGGAAAAGACACAGACTGCATATGCTAACCTGAACCCTGTGCTGCCAAATATGCTAATGCTCTGCTCCTACATGCTCATGACTGTTTCTGTTTCTTGTTATGTGTATTTTTCCACAGCTTTGACTGGATACTTTGTACAGTCAGTGCATAGGTGTGAAAATCATCATCCCTAACAAAACTCTAGTAGTGGAGTAGGAATGGTGGTGAGATGACTCTTTCTCTTTTACACTTTTGACACTTTTACACATGCCAGTGGGCCAGCAGAGAAAACAACGGTAATTCCTCCCTGGTAGCTGTCAAGAGATTGAAACGGTTTGGCATTTACGCACATGGACTCTTTAAATATGACCTCAGGCAGGTTCGCCTTGATGTCTATGAAACGCTGCTATACACACGACTACTCTAGGCACAGTGTCCGCCTTTCTAATTTGAAAATTAATATACAAATGAGAACCTTGAGAAAAGCTCCCCACACTCTTGTCAACAACTTAGCTTTTCCTTTCATTTTTCTAGTCTGTATTACTTTCTCCTGTGATGCTGGTGCTCAGCACTGACTGACGGTTTGAAAGTGCCCTTCAGTCCCATCACCCAGTGGTTATCCCTGAAATAACTCAGATTGGTATCAATGGAACACAGCATAAGAGTTTAGAAAGTTTGTGCCAAACCTATTACTATAAGCCATTCTGTGTTATCACTATTTACCACCAAAGGAAGTCTCTTTGAAATGAATCACCTGAACACAGCTTTACAGTGTAAAGAAAAAATATATATTTTGAAAATCACATTTTCTTCCTTAAATACAACAAAACTTATTCCTTTTTGTTGGGGCAGCAAGAGTGTAGTATAAGCTAAATGGTAAATGCGGTAGAAGCCATTTTTCTCTTGAAGTGTGTGATGGATGTCACTCCATTACCATTCTGAGTAACATGACAGGGTGACAGGGTGGCACCTTTTAGACCTCAAGCAAGGACAGAACATGTCGAGTTGCAGCCAACAGCAGAATTGGAGGCTGCCATCAGGTGTGCGTATTAATGATCTTGTACACTGAAGCTGCACATTTTCGACTTGCAAAGGGAACTACATGACATGGGTTCTTCTAACGAGTATAAAAAAGCACTCTAGACTTAAGCGAATCACACCCTGTCTCAAGAAGGCCACCTGTCTGCATGGATTTGAATAAGAAAACAAATCTGTTATTTAATTTCATTTAATATTATGTTTTGCACAGGTTAGGAGTCATTCTGTCTCTTCAATCCAGCTGCTGCACAAGAATATACCCCAAAAACCCAATGAAAAATACAGAGACACACCCTGTATCCTGTCACCCAGGATTATCGTGACTGTCTCAACCCCCCTGTTCAGGGCGTAGGGCAATGTTTCCAGTTGGCCTCCCTGTGGAGATTTCCACCCTTGGGGAAAGCCTGTCTCCTTCAACCTGTCTCACCGCCTTGAGCCACAGTGAGGGATGTGCTTCGCCTGACAGCTCACATTAACACCACAATGGAAGAGCCCCAAGCAATGCACACTCATGTTCCTCTATTAATACCTACCTTGAGAACCTTGCATGCTGATTTACGCCGACTATTACAGATAAGACTCCCATTTCAGAGCACTTTGATTCATTTCAGGTTTGACAAGCTCCAGGTTCTTATATAAGCCCACCCCAGGTGTTGGATACTTAAAGCATGTTTCCCTTATTTTTTACTAAATGTGCACAGGCATACAGTGAATAGTAATAATAAAAACAGTTGCCTAAAGCCCGCAAAACCTGAAATCCCCCAGAATGCAAAGCAATGGGCGTCTGTACAGTTTCCTTGAATTAAACTTTTTAAACGTTTTTATCCATTGACTATTGCAAGCCGCAAATTTAGAAAAAAAAAAAAAAGCCCCCCTCCTAGGTTATTTAAAGGACAAATGCATTAACTGTCCTTGTTGTTTCATTTCACTGGAAGTCATTTATTGGGAGGCAAAAATGGAGCACAATTGTACTGCGGAGCACAAAAAGCTTTGAAAGTCATCCAGAGTGTAGATCTTGTAGGTCTACTTCTTAAGCCTTTAGAAACAGGATTAAAAGAAGGCCACTGTGCTCTGTAAGGAATTAACCTTTAATTCTCTTTGGAACATGTTCTCAACAATACTAATTCAGTATTTATCTTCACTTGTAAATTAACCGTGCTCTTGAGTTATCTATGAAAATCGTTTTTGAATGGCTGGTTCAAGACTGCCCTGGAGATTCATATATAAATATATGAATACAGATACAGGTTATCATAAACTGACTACACAGCATTGTCTTATAATTTCATAAGCTAGAGGGTACATTAAGCATAATTGGGATGACTGCAAAGAGAAAATGTGTTTGGCAGTGCCACTCTGTGATGCAATTTTCAGCAATGTTTCTGAACACGTGCAACTCATATATAACTGTCACTGGTATACAAAAAGAGAAGAAGGGGTCTTAATTATTCAGTTCAGGGAGTGTACAGTTGGTGTTAAGGTACATGGAGCAGAATGGCGATGACTCAACCAGGGGTGTGATGACGGGCACAATTACTGCAGAATTTTTAACATTAGGTAGATGTTTTGTACAAAATACACTGTCTGGTAGGAAACAACATGATATAGGCACATTTATACTATATTATATTGATAAAAGATAGATGGATAGTTTTAAACTCAAACAATTAATCTAATATATATATATATATATATATATATATATATATATATATATATATATAATTTATAAATAGATCATCATCAATCTATATAGATTCACTGCTGGATGAAGGCCTCCCCAGGGTGTTTCCACTCACTTCGATCTACAGCTTCCCTCACACGTGCAAAGTGCATGATTTCATCTTTGCATCTTCTATGTGGTCATCTTCCAGGTCTTTTTTCATCTCTAGGGATCCACTCAATGACTTCCTTTGTTTGTCTGTTCTCGCAATGTGTTCAGCCCATTGCCATTTTAACATCATCACTGTTTCAATTATTTCATATACTTTTGTTTGTTCTTGGATCTACTCGTTTTTCTGTCAATTCATGACATTCCAAGCATACATCTTTCTATGCTTTTTTGTATTGTTTGCAGTTGCTGTATAATGTTTACCTGTATTGACCAGGTTTCAGACCCATAGGTGAGCAGTGAAATGCAATGCAAAGCCCTACACTTTAGGCAGTACATTTCTATGAGTTGTAAGGTCAGCCTCGCCACCTTGGATCTTGTTGTGTGAGCAACGAGAAGGGCTTGGGTTTGTGTTTTAGAGCAGAAAGGAATGAGGAAACATGTGCTTGCAACCTGAGCTGTGATTTCTCATCCTCCAAAATAGCCTGGCTTGGGTTGCCCGTTCGGAAACTGGATACCTGACTGAGCAGCAAAGACCCCTATCCAGAGGAAGAATTTTGTTTGGCTGGCCGAATGTTCCAGCACGACCAAACCTGCCTCACATTCCTCGAATTCACAACACAAAGCATGCCTTATCCAAGGACAGTTTTGCAGGTACAGTGTCAAGCACTGATTCGCCAAACAATCATGAAATCTGAGAGACAATTTCCAAGCTTTACTGATTTCTGTAATGCAGGGTTTTGACAAAAAATCTATTACATTAAAAATAAAAAAACAGCTCATTGTCACATCCTCAGTAAATCATACATTTAATTACATAAATAAACTTGGACTAAATCCAATCCAGATTGGAAATGCATCTGTGAGAAACTGCCTATAAATGAAAAAGCATAAAATAGCGAATAGCTATGGAAATTCACATGGATTGAAGTCACGATTGACACCACATAGCTGTGTCTATCCTTATGCGTTTAATATTTAATGACTGTGGCTCAAACTCCCAAGAGGTAAAAATTTAAAAAATAAATGCAAAAAAAGGACAAAAGAGCAAGAGCTGAGCTGTTATCTTCCTTGGGACTCCAGGGCTGTGCTAAATCTAAGCATCACCATGAGCCTGAAGAAATCAATCATGGTCTGCTGAAAAACCTTCAGGCAGCAAACTGGACTCATTGAACCAGGGTGGACTTCCCGAGTAGGCCTGGTGATATCACACCTATACTGAATAAAACGCCAAGTCAGACCGACCAAAAAGTGCTGCCTAAATAGCTTCAAAATAATAAAAAAAAGAAAACCTTGGTAACAAAACGTTCAAGTTAATTTGATCATTAATAAGGACTGTATTTAACAATAGGTATTAGACAGGTATGTGACAATGTCAGATTATTACATTATACATTTATGTTATATCTTTGTTCTAAGGGATTACAATCCTCTACCAGGGGGCAAATTATCTTAATAAATAGCACGATTTAATTTCAAACACTTTCAGTGTATTTGAATAACCTGTAAATCAGGGTTGGTGGGGGTCTTAATTTTGGTCCACATGTTTCGTTCTCAATACGTATTGATTTAACTCCCTACAGCTGTCAATGTTTACAATACATTTACTGTTGCTTTAAACATGACGTTGGAAAGCAAAGTTTACACCACAATACAGACCTGCGTTGGATTTTGACTCACTGTTGTTCTTTTTATTGTGCTCTTTTTATTGATGGTTAGTGGTGTTTACAATAATTGAAGAACCCAGTCTTGATGTATTTATTTTACATGCCAGGCCTGGAATGCCCAATATGGAGGCTCTCCAACAGAGACTCTTAATGTTTAGTGCAGCTTTATAGGAAGATGACGTAGAATGTTGTGGCCGTTCATCCAATCAAAAGCTTCAAAAGGTGCAAGCTCTTCAAAAGTTTGTAGGCTGCTCTTCCCAAGGGAGGAGGCCATCATGGAGGCAGATGTCTGGTCCTGTTACAGCATACAAACTGTACGATCTTGTGGTTTTCTTAACAATGAGGTAACATCTTTAGCTTTGAGAGGAGAAACAGGAAATGCACAAATGGACAAACCCATGGGCGATACATTCGGACAAACCCATGGGCAATACATTCGTGGGCCATTTCTCTTATCATACAAAAAGAGAAGTCAAAGTGGAAAGGAGAATGTCCAGAGGATATGCTCTAAACAACTGCGTGTTACTAGCTTGATCAATCTACTTTGCTCAGTCTGCATATTATTTTCAATATAAAACATAATACAGTTTATATAAAACATTAATAACGGCTCTACAATATCCAAAGTATGACTTTCAACATCTTGCTTTGTGTCTCCTTTGACAACTAGGATTTGTAATGAATGTAGTCAAATTAACCTCTACAAAGCAACTGCGAACTAGCAAGGTTGTTGTTATTGTTTTGGTATACGTCCGCCTTCAGGGGAGGAGAAAAGTTGTTGTATATGGGGGGTGATTATGAAGTCACCCAGCACGTATTGTAGTTAGAAAGTATGCACGCAGGTCGGACTCGGAGCTAGATCAGCTCAGGTCCATCCACTGTGGCAGTCGGACCTAAGTCACTTTAGGTCAGATCTTACAGTGTGAACGCAGTGTTAGAGTTGCCCCAAGGTGCGTATTTTACGGGACCATTCCGTAATTGATAGTAAACTGTAGCACACGGTTTTCTGCACACTCCGATTTTCTGTCGTTCCCAGAAGCAGAATATGAATAATGGACACTTTGACTGTGTGCCACAGAGACCACTTTCCCCTCAGGAATTGACTCTCAGCATCAAACCCAGGACATATTCCTTAATTTGTAGCTCTTCAGGTGGCAATCCTAATCACACCTCTCCTGGACAAAATGACAGACTTTGTTGGCAGCTGAGGCCTGGACTACAGTGGCAGACACAAGGGAAAACATGCAACTTAAAAATAATAACCAGTCTCTGAAGCCACCGGAGTTGAGAAAGGTCACTGCCAGGAGACCGAATCCTCATTCCATGGTCTCCGGTAACATTTTCATTGCTTGTATCTGCGCTGTGGCATTCCCACAAGGATCATAACTAGCAAAAAAACGATCGCTGCAACAGTCTGTGTTGTGTGGTCACTCTCATGCTTGCTTGGAGGGTACAGGTGAAAACACATTGAGACAAAAGGGAATGTAAAAGCACTCAGGGGCAGGTGTTCCTCATTCTAAATGCTAAGATTTCAAATGTTAGTACATCCATATATAAAGGGAAGTTTTTTTTTTAAATAAAAAAATTATATGAACCAATTTCTGGTTTAATGGATGCCACAGGTACAGGCATAATTACCCACCCTAGGTATGGTTTAGCGTGTTTATACACAGAAGAGGACTGAAGCAGATTTCTCTGTGTGGTTGTATAACCAGACCACTCTCATATGCTTACACAATGACTGCCTACTGGTACTCTTCATCATGCCAAGATAGCTGGGATTTCATGTCACTCTGAATGCAGCTTAGAAATGTTCACAGGGTTGTAAATGCAGCCCTTTATCTCGCTCCAGAGTTGTGGGGGTCAATTATGGAGCATATTTTGGGTGCTATCCAGTTAGCAGTGGAGAAGGAAGGAGGTGTTTAAGCACTTCGCAGCTAACTGAATGGGTCTCTGGTTGCTTACATTTCTGGCACTTGGTAAGTTTTTGAAGTGTTTTTTGCAAGTTTAATCTAAACAATTGAGGAGAGAAGATTTTGTATTTGGGCATCTATCCATTGGCTGGTGTGTAGAGGCTACCAGATACATTGCATTTGTGAATTAAGCTGGATTCAGAAACATAATCAATTGTTGTTATTCATTATTATAATATCTTAGTTTTTTGTTGTTTTTATGATGTTGAAAAATGCAAGTTCCCATATTCAGCTTTTCTTGCCATTCCTTCCCTACCCATGTGTTGAACTTGATTTTGGTGCAGATGTTCACAAATACGATATATATACGTTTAACACAGTAAGAGCAGAACAACTGCTACAAAAAAGTGAAGTGTACTTTACTTGGCCAGTCTAGCTCATTCCATATACAATAATTTTATCAAACTTAAATGAATTATATGAAGCATGGCCAGACCACTAATACACCAGCATTGGGACACAAAAAAGAAAGTACTCTGGTATAAGGAGGAATTATTAAAATAATAAAAAATAAACAAAGAATGTATACTTTTCAGATATTTCCAGCGTGACCAAGATTCTTGCAAATAAAAAGTGTCCAATTGCTTTACTGACAAAGTAAACTATTGTTAATTGTAAGGCCTCTGGCATCACCAACGCCCGGCTCTCTAATTCTCATGGCAGGCCTATGAGCAGTGTTGTGGGCAGGCTGGCATGCAGCCCAAGGGACAGAGCACTGAGGTTAAACAACCATCACAAACTGGCCAGTTCAGGTTACCCCTAAAAAACCCTGTCCTGAATACTGACTTCTTCTAAGGAGGAAGGGGGTCACGTCTCTTGCACGTAGGACATTTTGCAAGGCTTTAGTTCAGTACCAGTGCAATAGAATGAATATGATTATTTATCTGGTTTGTCACTGGGGAACACTGGTATCTCAACCAGCTTTTTAAAAACACAACATCTGTCAAGAACACAGGCTTCTTTCAGGATCTGTTTCTACCAGCTAAAGACCAGAAAGATCAGACAACACATCTTGCTCCTTGATCACTGGCAATGTTTCAGATCATCAGCTTCTCCCAGCACACGCCAGCTGCTCAGGAATTAATTGCTTTATTGATTCCAATGTATGCTGATACATCAATTATAGTAACATGCAAACCATTCTCTAGCAATCTTGTGTGTTGGGATTATATTGTCCACAACTGGTACTTCTACAGTCAGGGATCTATTTACAGTAAGGGCCAGATTAAACCATATTTTGGCCAACAGGCCAATCACGAATGTTTGATGGGAGCATTCATTGTGTCTGGATTTTTTTTTATTGAATCAGGAAATGAGTTGTATAATTAGTAATCTTTTATGGAACATATAACATTGTATAACCTAAACTAATGCATAGTAATATAAAATAAAAAATTAAATGCATCACAGTTATAGATTACAAAATGGTCAGAGATGCTGAAACTATTAATTGTACTATAAAGGATTGATTGTAAGAGTTTTACATTCAAATGCAGGTTGATGCAGAAATAATAATTTTTATTTCTGTTTCAGACACAAATTCATATTTGACTTAAATATGAGGTAAACTACCCTGATAAAATAAAAGCAACACTGTCCATTTAATTATTTCTCATTAACAAATAATTAAGTTATTCCGTGCCATTCGACCCATTAGGATGGCAGCTGGGAGAGGATGAGGTAAGTGCAATGGCAGTTTTAAGGTTATATAATGGTGGGATAAGATTGAAATGCTTCCCCCTAAAAATGAAATGTTTTTATGTTCCAGTAATATGAATAATTTTGTATTACTGGTCACCAGGGGTGGGGGACTGGTTGACCGCAGTAATATTTGGATCAGCTAAGTGGACTGAGGGCCAAAAAAGAGAAACACAAAAAAAAACATCTCATCCTAAGATTCATGTAGATTTCCATAGTGCTTTTGAAAAGGTAAGCAAAGAAGGGATCACTTACTGAAATCTGTGGGGATCCAATGTGGGATATTCATGTGGGAAACTAATGAAGATGAGTAACTTGTCATGTGGCCAAGGACTTGGTGGGGAAGCACAGACTATATAAACAATCTACACACTGGTTTATATAGTAAATTGGCCAATTTTCCATGTGACAGAAAAGGAAACTAAAATGGTCAGAGCAGCCAACTCTGTGGCTGTGGGGAAATGTAAACTCGACAGAGGCAAAGTGAGACTGATATACAATAAGTGTGTGCAAGGTATGTATCAACAAAGAGATATAAGGATCAAAAAAGCCGCAGAGATCTGGACAGACATGATTTATTCACTTTTTTAGTGAACATTTCAGAGAAGCAATTATTAATGCCAAGGGAGGGGTGTGCATCAACATCAACGTGTAGCACTCCCTCCCATCACTGGAACTAAAGTATCCTTCGACTCTATCTAAAATGCTTGGGCCAATTCTCATCCTTTCACTCCAAAGGGGCAAGAAAATACAAATCGATTCTGTGTCAGGAGAACAGCAACCACAATAATTATTTCTGCAGCTGGAAGGATACAAGACATCATGCACAGAAAGGTATGGAAAAAATTGAATAGCTTTAATCTGGAGGCTTTGGAGAAGTTATGACTGAGGTATTTAATATCACAAATGGGACTGATAAAGTCATCCCAAAAGCTATTCTCGAAACACAGGCCAGGGGCAGACTGCAGGCATGGATGTTAAGGACTGAAAACTGGAGGAACTTCAGTACAAACAGGGGTAAACTGCCAAAGCACTGCCATAAATGCAAATCCACAGGAATCCTTAAAGGAAAGAGTGCTCTAAATAAGCTTCTAAGTATCGAACAGGATTCATTCCATTCAGACTTAAAACAATATATAAGTAGTTCTATTATAGTTAAGGTACCCTCACTGGTATCATTAAAAATCACAAAAATGCTATTCTGTTTTGACAGTGACCTTGGTCTGTGGCTCATTAATCCCAAAGCTTTGCTGTAATATTTGCCTCCGAGAACTTCCAAGCAATTCAATAACACAGCTGCGCGTGTCTCTTGCATCAGACAGTGTTGGTTGTATGGTGAGAGGACGCCTGCCACAGACTCCTGTTCCATCCCTGCTTCCCACCGTCAATACAACGCTCAGGCTGTTGACGTGCCACTTCACCCTGAAGCGGCCTGAGCCTCAATTAGTCAGACTTTAATATCTGCACATCACGGAGGGGGGGGTGTAATGAAGTACCCACTAGTTCAGTAAAGTCAGTTGCCGCTTGCCATTTTATTATATGAGCCTTGGTATCCATTAGTCCAGTTGACAGCACAACAGCCTTAGGCCTGGACAAAATGAGTTCACCCCCTGCTCCCTCCCTTCCCTGTACAATCCCTGCAGTTTTTCACAAGGTATGACAACTTAAAAAAGACAAGGTGATACAAAATACTTAACCGTTGTGCTAGCACATCGTCAGACGGGCGGGAGGGGGTTGCGTGGCGAACAAAAGCGTGGGGCGGAGCATCTGCGCTTCTGTTTTTAAGTTTGTTTTTGTTCTTTTTGGGTCGTTTTGCGGTTCGTGAGGTTGGGGGGGCAGGTATGGGAACACTGTATTGTAAATACTTTGATTGTCATCTTGAACGCACCAAAATGCCAGGAAGAGAGTTAAGAAAGAATAAATGACATGTAAAAGTCCTTCAAGGACTCTTTAATGGGTATCAACTGACATATCAGAGTACCCACCTCTTCCTGCTAAACAATGCATCCGGACCAAGTCTCACTGTTACACAGAGCCACAACATACACTGATGGGCCCCCTTTTCTCTGCAGATTTACATACTGCTGTCAAAACCACTTCAGCATCTGGCTGTGTGCCGCCAACAAGATTGTATTATAAATAAGCTTTCCCTTAATTGCTTTCCAACTGATTGTACTGAGCGCATGCTGGCATTCACTTACAGACACTAAAATGGTGTATGTGTGAGGCATAATTATGATTGGGAGAGCATGAAGGGGTCCTACCACGTACCTATAAATAGCCATTGCGAAAACCTACAGCAGGCTCAAAAACCTGTCCTCGGAGCCCAATCCAGAACCCTCCACTCGAAGTCGCTTGTCCGCTACACTACTTGCGGCTGAGAGATGCTTCAGTCAGTGCAGACTTAATTTGTTTATTTAATCACTGGCTAATAAAAAAAAACTGATTTGAATCTTGGAGTGGCTCTGGCGTCAAAAGGAATTTAGGAAGCTTGAAATCATGACTTGGCACTCCACTATTGGTTCCCGGCCCCGGTCACTATAGACAGGCAGAAGCAAGGAAAGTCAGTGAGTCTATTCCAGTCTGGTGCTGATAGCCTTGGCTGCCGATTACTGAGCAGTCAGCAGTAATGGGATCAGCTTGGACATATGTTCCATCAGCAGCAATGCTTAAGGCTGACAACAAGATCTCAAGACCAAGGGACTAGCAGGGAAGGCAGCATTTTCAAGTTTAAAGCTCAATATTAAAGCAAACATTGGACAGCCTATTGGAGCCATTGTCTTAATATGGAATATGCCTTCCTCGGTTTCTCATGTTAAATTTTGCCTCAGGGCTACTCTTTCCATTCTTTACATCTCTTCCTTACCGTGGTTGCAATCAGTGCATACATACCTGCTGTCCAAATACTGCTGGGAGCCATTCTTTCTCATATCTTAGTATAACACTTGAAATAAGTAGCTGTTTAAAAATACATTCCCTCCACACTTACCAATTTTTTCCCCTAGTATAAGTCATTAAAAAAAGAACCTCCTTCAAAGTTGTTGAACTTTATTTTGTGTTAAGTGCATTCGTCTTGACAAGAACTCTAAGCTGTATTCTAACAGTGCAGACACTATTAATACGCTATTAATAATACATTCTGTTTTGAGTGATAATAATTAAGTCAAAGTGTGCCAAAGGGGAAGAAAGTCCATCCTGTATAATGGAGAGAGAGAATTAAAAAAAGAGGTTCTCAGAACTAGCATCCTTTGTTATAAATATGTTCCTTTGTCTGAGTCAACTGAATTACAACAAAGAAAGGAATTAAAGAGATGGTTGAACAAAATCTACATTGGAACAGATTAGAAGGCCTGGATGTTCAGAACCTCTCTCTTAGTGGCTCCAGCTGTCCTCATTTTGGGACACAGAAATGTCTTATTAGCACAAATCCTGCCCTACACTTAAAATGGACCCTAGACCATTCCATCTCAGATGCCATGTCTGATTTCACTAAGCAGTATAATTTATTTAGAGAAGTTTCAGTTTTGTACCCCATATGGGCCTGGATTGTTTTTCACGTACAGCTCAAAATAGGTTCAATTCTGTATTAGACATTAAAATCCACTGAAAGCACAGTTAACAGACCAAGTGAAATGCTAAGTTCAGCATTTGACTCTCTGGTGCTCATAAATAACACAGATTCTGAGAAACATGCACTGCCTGTGCCAGAATAAGCGCTCATGTCAGATTCTGGCTATTTCCATATTTAGTTCTCACTTAAAGACGCTACCAAGTACCAAAGATGCACACATCCCTGTCACATCACAGAAGATGTTTGAATAGAAGTTTCCTGGGAAAATGTGATATTCAAAAGCATCTTACAATGGAGTCAGGTTCTGGGGCAGGATGATCTAGAAGAGGCAATGTTTTTTATTGGTTCAAATAATAACCTCTCATCTTCCTCCTCCCAATTCAATCACACACCGAGTTAATGTAACACACCCAAATGTCTTACAACACCTTGTTTATCACAGCAAGCCACCTTCCAGAGAAGACGGATAGACTGCTAACAGGATTAATATTGGTACTTAACTTCTTTGGCACCAAGCCCACCACCTCCAGCTAGAGTGTCCTAGCAGAGCTGGGATGGAACACAATCCAAATGTTGAGCCAAGACACTGAAGCTAATGTTAAAAACATAACACCAACTATGGCTGTTCTATATCAAAGTACCTGATTTCTAAAAAGATGAGAAGCATGCTAAAACGGTTGCCTTTGATTCATGTTTTTTGGGCAGCAGTGTGAAGTAGTGGTCAGGGCCCTGGACGCTGGATGCTGGAGCTGAGAGTCATGGGTTCATCCCTGGGTGGGGCACACTCCTGTTATATCCTTGAGCAAGGTACTTTAAACAGATTGCTCCAGTAAAATCTGTATAAATGGGTAATTGTATGTAAAAATGTGATGTATTGTATTGGAACAATTGGAAGTCACCCTGGATAAGGGTGTCTGCTAAGAAATATAATAACATGTTATAACTGTCTGATTAACAATATAATAATATGTTATAACTGTGTTTTGCATAACCAGCTCCCAATGTTGAGACAGAGTACAGACCTACATAAAACCCAGTAGAGTCCTTGTTTGTTATGATTTCTGAGATCTTCAGTGTCCTACCTGAGATATATCGGTTGTGATATATCGGCCTCCTACCAAGGGATATTACAGGAGAGCCATAATGCAATTTGAAGTCAGATTTTTTGAGGAGTCTAAAATAATAGCACTTCTGGGAAACCAAATCAGCTCTTATAATGATGATTGCATTTTATAATGATCTCTGTGTGTTTCTATCAAAATGGTACCCTGGGTAAGGACAGAAAGTTTGTGTAAAGTAATGGATACTGGAAAAGTAAAAAAGTGTGAGCATGAGAGATTAGGATTAGACAGGATTCAATGTATAGAAGGATGCCTCTGATAGTATAATCCTCTTTTTGTCTCTTTAAAAGTGAACAATAACACATAAGGGAAGGTAAGCAGGGAACAAACAACTGATTCATTTCCCTTTGTGCATTCCTTCAGTATCCGACATCCAGATGTCCATAGGGAGGCATTGACAATAAATGTTATTACTTTTGGGGGGAGAAAGGGAAACATTTTTGTCGGCCACATGGTAGCATGGTATTCCAACACAAAGCAGTCCCTCTACAATGCAATGGCCCGCAGTTTTGTCTCATTGAGCACTACTGAAGAAAGGATCCTCTGAACAAAGCCCTTTACAATACCGCGTTGATCGATTAGTGTTCCTTATAATGCAGCCAATGTCACCGTTCCTTACAATCATATTCCCCCTCCAGCAGACACCGCACACTGCTTCCCACAAATCAAATCAAGTGCCAAGTGCACCTGGAGCCGCCACAGCATACTCCAAATCAACACCCAGACAGCCCAGTCACCTTATCTGCTGATGATGTACACAAAAGCTTCAGCAACGTTATCTCATCCTTGGCATAGATCCCAGAGTAAGACATGTTTTCTTTCTACCTCTTTGTGTAGTTTCTAGGCACAGCCCTCAAAAATATGCACTGATATTTGCATTGGGGACAATCATTAATATTCCAGATGCTACAAAACCCATCAGGAGAAAGTAGTTGGGGGATTTCAAAACTATAGTGGTAGAAAAAGTGAGGGGTTAGCATGGAGTATTAAGTTTTAAGTATACTATTATGTGTTCATTGTTTTTAAAGGCTGCTGCATTTCTCTGTATTTCACAAGACTGATAGGAATAGTGGTTGTGATGCCTGATTCTATTGATTAACCTACTTATAGCATACCTGATTTACCTCTGCAAAATGAAAACTGTTGCAGCAAAATGTCAGCATGTCACTGTCTTGCCCTAATAGTGTGTCAACTCATTAAGTCACAGAGTGGGTGAGAATACCCAAGCCGGAATGAAGCCAGCTCTGTTTCTCTAGAAAATAGAAATGAAAAACGAATGCATGACATATGATGAATATGAAGAATTCTCCCGGGGTTAGGAGGCAAATCCGAGGACATATTAGATTGCTCACTTGAAAGGAGTGAGTGAATGAGAATCACATAAGCATCATTTGCTCCATTTGGCAAGGCACTCTAGTGTGCTAACTGCATCTGGGACAGGTGAAATAAAAAACTCTAAACCTGGACTGGACAGCTGACTGCGTAAAGTGACATAGTTAATATTACCATCACACATTACTTACCCTAAAATACTCAGATTAGGTTTAAAAAAAAAAAAAAAAATGTGGACAGAGTGTAGGATTTACATGGTTTTAAGAAACAAACACACAGTTAAACATGCGGTTCAATACTCAAGTGTTGTATATCAACAATTGTTTCTTCTGAATTTGACCAGACAATTGAGTAAAGTCAAACAACACACTTAAATGAAATGACTTAATGTGAATTTAGGTACTAGAAAAGAAGGTTAGAGGGAAAAAGTTTCTCGGCCAGGCCCTCCTGGAAAAAAAACACGCAATGTTGCACACATTCAAACACTGCCGGGGAAAGAGACAACACGAAGGTCCCACCTCATTAATCCAGAAAAAAAACAAATTAACAAGAACAATTTTAGGAATCTCACACCCTATCCCATAAGGTTCCCATTCCCAAGCCCTCATTCAGAATGCCACCTACCAGGTCTCGTCGTTTCTGAATTCCAGTTCCCCATACGTGTCTTCAAAATCCTCGCCTCCCCCTCTGGCCAGCCCCTCCACCGTGCGGTACGGCACTATGACTGTGCCGCGTGCTCCCGAGGTCCTCAGCACCTTCACCTCCATCACACCCACACTCTCGCTCACGTGTATAGCCTCGGTCTCGAAGGTGAAGATGCCAGCGTGGTCGTCGTCCAGGATAGTGACAGTTGCGACCGCGGGAAGGCCCAGGATGGCCTTGGGGTAGGGCAAGCTGTTGGCGGAGAGCAGCTCCTCAGTCTCCAGGACACGGACGTTGCTGAGCCGCACAAAGAAGTGCTCATCCTCCTCGAAGATGTCGTCATCGATGATGCCGATGCTGATCTCCTTCTGCGTCTCACCTGACTTGAAGACCGTTGTCCCTTCAGTGAACTCGTAGTCGGCCCCTGCATTTGCCGAGCCATCCTCTGTCTTGTAATCCACGTAGACGGTCTTGGTGATGTCGCCCCCCTTGCGCACGATGGTCAGTATGGCTGCCCCACAGTTCTCCAGGCACTGGTAGGCACATGGGTCAAAGTAGAGCTTGGAGACAAACTCCTCGGGCTCATCAATGCGCACCTCTTGGACGCTGGTGCTCTTCTTGGCCTGCTCGGCTGCATGTTTCTTCAGGATATTGCCGGCGCCCGTCATCATACGGGTGGCCTGGATGCGGTAAAAAGCTCGGCTCTTCTGCTGGTGAGAGAGAGCATAGTAGTTGGCCATTTCCACCAGCTGATCCAGCTCCTTTTCTGGGTGCTTCTGCTTCAGGTCTTTGAGGATGCGGATCATGTCTCGCCGTGACTCATCCACCTCCTTCCCGTCCATCAGACCGATGAGGTTGCTAGCCCCGCCATCCACAAAGTGGGAGTTGACCATTTTTCCATCCATCTCAATGCCCTTTGGCCGTTCACCTTCCGTCTCAATGATGACGCCACGGTGCTTGTCTGCACGGTACTTCTTGCGCATTAGCTTGTAGAAGAGCAGTCGCCGGTCAGCCACCCAGGCCAGGATCACACAGATAGGAAAGAATGCCAGGGTGAGCAGGCCTTCCCAGATCTGCACCACATTGGGCGAGAAGACAGCCAAGATCATGTACAGCCAGATGTAGGCAAAGATGCTCCAGGCAGCTGTCACAAAGAAGACGCGCAAGTGTTTGATCTTGCGAGTCTCACCTTCGGGAATGACAGAGACGCAGATAGCGATGATGATGAACATGTTGAAGGCTGCACTCCCCACAATGGTGGAGGGCCCCAGCTCTCCAGCATGGAACCCATGTCCACACACCTCAATCACCGACAGCAAAATCTCCGGGGCTGAAGAACCCAGAGCCATTAGGGTGAGATTGGAGACGGTCTCGTTCCAGACACGGATTGTAGTGGTGGTGGTCTCTCCGTTGGGCCTCTTGATGAGGATCTCTTTCTCCTGGGAGGTGATGACCTCTATGGCAGCCATGAAACGATCAGCGATGATGGAGACGCCCAGGAACATGTAGATCATCGCCACAAAGTAAACTATGACCCGTGCTATCTTGTCCCCCAAGGATGGGTCCTCGGGGTACCAGATCGGCAAGATGATACCCTCTTTGCACTCGAACGTGCCTCCGCATGACGCATTTTGGGGGGCGGGGGTTGGGCTTTCGGTGGTCTTGGCCTCTGCACATAGGAATGCTGTAACAAGGAGGCCCAACCAGAGGAAGGTGGATGTCCCCGGCTTCACCAGCCTTACACGCGCCATGCACACCCCTTCGTCAACAGAGTCCTTATCTCTTTGTAGGCCTCTCGGGACTCCAGAACTGAACAGTTTTCTCCTCGAACCCACTCCTCCTGAAAAGGCAAAAGCACAAACATCTTTTTAGCAACATTGCACATCATTACCTCAATCTGTTTTCATGTTTTTGAAAATTACACCTCAGTAGGGAATATAGAATCCTGTTACAAGTTTATTTCATTTTTTGTTTAGCACATTCCAAATCTTTCAAAAGCGCAATAACTTCAAACTGGCTTTACAGAATGCACTGCTCCTGACCCTGGCCTACATTCACACATTTCTCTAGATATAAATTTATGTTTAGAGTTATTTACAGTATACTGTCTGCTTGTAGCACTGACAACAAGCAGAAGTCCATGATGATTCACTTATTTGAAAGGAGAGCCTGAATGCAGTTTGTTGTAAAGCAGGTACAGCCGTTGTCTTGCTCATGTTTTTACTGGTATTAAAATCCTGGAAAGGACGCTAGCCCTTTGACTAGCTTTGTGCATTTAACAAAAATGTGGAGATTTGAACACATGACACTCAGAGCCACATAGTAGAGCACATGATGTCGTAATTAGGAGATACTGTAAGGCCAACATGAGATGAGATCCCTATTAAGGAACAGAAGCGCTGGCATTCACGATTCCCCAAAGTCCTGGTGTTCATTTAGAGGTCTCTGAGCCAAGTCAGGGCTGTGACAGAGCCATGGAAAGCCCCACAACAGTTAATGCTCAATTAATGTAATCTCTGTAACAATCCATTAGTTACAATACTTATAAAATAACCCATCTGAGACATACAACTTTCAGAGAAGTAGGAGGTGGTTTATTTAGCTTTAGTAGCAGAAGGAATGAGGCATGGTAACATTACAGCTGCAATTCCATGTCAATCTTGTTCTGAACCATTAAGTGCTTTTAAAAGACATCGTTCATCCCTCTAGTCCCACATTTTATGATCAAGGATTTCAGATTTAAACAAATCAAATCTATCAGGATAAATTATGCGCAAGATGTAAACCTCATAAGACTGACAAAGAATGGAAGCGATATAGATGCAATGCCCTAAACCACAAAGACAAGCCCACCTCGTTAAATTACTTTAACGAGAACTCTTTGGTCATTGCCTCAGTACAATTAAGTTATGCGGATGTATTTGTAACATTGATTCCCTGCACCAAAGTGAAGACTTAAAACATTAATATTTATGTAACGTAACTAAACCTACTTTTACTTAACCAATTTGACAATTGTAGTTTCTTTCATAAAACTGCCAACTAGAATTTGAATTTGAAAACGCACTGGATAAGGGCATCTGCCAAGAAAGAAATAAGAAGAATATAATATTTTAACTGCTTATGCTCCGACTGCTCAGTCCCTTAGCATAACCACTACATAAGGGATACAGAAAAAGAGAATAGGCTGAAACTGTGGAATCTGTGGCAAGGCATCCCACGAGTGAAACAAATGAGATCATATTGAGCTCAGGTTGACTGCTACACTAGTAGAAATTAGCACCCCACACCCACACATTGTCACTTTCACAGTAACACAAATTAGCACCAAATACCCACAGACTGAACTAGGAATGCAAGAGCAGAACAGAAACAACCTCGCATAGCTTATACCTATTTATAATAAATCAACATATCATAGATATTGCGTAACTACCCTTATTTACCGTAAGTGTACTGTGGTTCCCTATGGGTTCAAGATGTATTCACTGTGCTTTGCTACGCTGTACCATGGGAATACTATGGTGTACCATAATAAATGTCTCTTAGTTATGATTACTATAGTAGCCTACACCACGGTTAACTCGGGGCACAGTGCAGTAATGAACAGGAATAGCAAGGTGAACCCATAGGAAATAACTTTAAAAAAACTATGGTAAAAC
Source organism: Amia ocellicauda (assembly GCF_036373705.1). Taxonomy (NCBI): domain Eukaryota; kingdom Metazoa; phylum Chordata; class Actinopteri; order Amiiformes; family Amiidae; genus Amia; species Amia ocellicauda. The sequence continues at coordinate 6,773,375 of NC_089870.1, forward strand.
CACAGTAAAGCTATATTAATGGTAAAAAAATGCTGTAGTAAATGTACTCAAATCAACCTGTACAAGGACAATTGCACAGTCCCATGGTCCCTTGCAATTTCCATTTCATTATGCAATTACTAAATCTATTTCAAAGCAAGTCATCTATACTTAGGTTAAAGTTTTACAAAAACAGTTTTGTAATGCTTTAAATTGAATTTTGTATTGGTTGTATTACTGCACTTCTGTAATGCTTTAAAATGTTTCTTGTGTAAACTGCACCCTGGATATGGGTGTCTGCTAAGAAATAATTATAATTATAATAATAATAATAATAATAATAAACCATTTAAAATAAGTTTAATAGCTATTACAACTTCAGGGTTTACAATGTGGAGCTGTCACCACTTTCAGCAAATGGTAGCCTTCATTTTAACAGATGGAAATTTCAACACACCAAAGCTTATTGGTTGACATAAATTACAGTTGTCGTTGGCTTCCAAACAGGAGCAACATGATGACTGGAAAATCAACATCGGAACGAATAACAGCATTTCAGAATTAGACAAGAATTACAGAGTCGGCCTGACCACTGTAACAGCCTGATTGGAGCCCCTTGTAAAAATGCTGAGGGGATCTGCAGCAAGTTGGGCCTGCCAAGAATCTGGACGAGGCCAGAGCCATGACAACAGACATTTCCTCCCCTGTAGTATTGCCTGGCACACAGATGGACAACCGTCACTCATTTTTTCAAGTAACTCACACTTGGAGTCAAACACACAACTGTAAATGAAAATACTCCAGGCTCTATGCCCCTCCTTTAATGACCGCCGATTCAAACATTCTGTAATCTTGTGTTTGATGTTTATTCCCATACCTGTGAGTGTCTGTGCTTTTGGAAAGACGCTAAATATACCAATGCCTGACATAGGAAGTAGTTAGGGCAAATTTACACTGAAGAAGTGGGTTATGTGAAGCCACTGCGGGTAGTCTGAAGCAATAATACCTTCTGACATATTATGATCTTGATTTAACGTTTAAAGCTGAGCATATGGGGCAGGGCATTTCAAGTCTTATTCTCTTAGACCTTAATTAATCCAGTTTAAGTGATAAGCTACCATTGACTCAATTTCTTTAGAGTCAAGGTTGCCTGGTTGTAAATCAGTTTAAAGCTTACTGTAGAAGTATTATCAGTCCTACTTCTGTAACGTGGACACACAGCACAAATACTGAACACATACAATATTACTTTCACTGTTATCCAAGCACTGCTGATTGTGTATAAGTGTATGTTACAGTGAAATTGCTACTGTATACTTTCATGAGTGCATAACCCCCAACACACACACACACACACACACACACACACACACACACACATTGCTTTTTAACAATCACTTGGACGTGTGTCTGTGATGGCGATCTGAATCTGAGATCTGACAACACAAATCAGCCCTGACTAAAGCACATTTCAAACGCCAAATTCAGGGAGAAGTCAGAACAAGAAGGACCACTCTCTTATAAGGACAGACACTGTTCAGTCATGGGGTCTTTACACTGTTTCCCAGTTCAAGTAAAAGGGTATGTCTTCCAAAAGACCTATTCATTTATTTTACGAGGCCAGATCCTCTGAGCATGCTCAAGCGAGGACAGAAGTCAACATGCATTTCAAAAGAAAGCTTTTAATGGCACAGACACACTTAAGCACTAAGACACTTAAACACAATACTACTAATATTACTACTACTAATAATAATAATAATAATGATAATAAAATATAACCACATCCGATAGTAAGATGCATTTCATCGGCACACAAATCTGACAAGAGCAGATTTCAGTACTTCTGGCAAAATACACTACCGGTCAAAAGTTTTATAACACCAGTTTTTATTTATGTTTAACCTCTGTCAGTTTGTCACTTAACTTTGTACCATTTCAGGTTATTCACTGGACTTGAACCGCTTAAATTTCAAGAAAAACTGGAAACATGGGGGTGTTCTATAATTGTTGACCGGTGGTGTATAACAATCCTTTCTCAGTCTTTCCCAGCTCAGTCTGGAGTGGGCAATATTTACTCCAGGTTTCATAAAAACAACAGAGCCTGAATATCTTATGAACGCAGAATAAAATTATCATTACTTATCCCTGTTTACTCAGTTTTCGTTTTTGTCGCATTTTGCTTGCAAACTTTCCACACTCTTAAAAGTGTGTTTTCCCAACCTGCTTTTCTCCTGGAAAACATCTCACAAGCCCCCCAGTATAGCTATACTGTTCCACTGACCAGCTGTCTGGACTTTGACCAACTGGGCCCTGGCAAAATGAAAACTGTGCCAAACCCACCTATGCCTTCCCATCATCAGTTGGTGAATAATTATGAGATGTTTGGACAGCTGCAACAGAATGCAACCATTTATTAATCAAGCAGAGGACAGACAGATCCATTTGCTTAATAGTTTGCTTCTTGGCAACAAAACACCTAAATCAGGGCATTTCTAAAATCTAAGAATGAGTGAAAAAAACAGTGTGTGTGGGAAGAAGGGAACTCTAATTAATAAAACTGTTCAATTAAGGGTTCAATAAGTCTAAGTAATTATGACCTAAGCTGGAAAAATGTAGCAGAAGCAGTACTGAAAACTCTGAAAGCTGAAAACCCCTGATTAGACCATTGCTGTTCAAGTACAATTCTTAAAGGTCTTCTAGTTTTCATTCTACCTGAGCTTCCAGTCACCTAAGTGCAATTAATTATTTGCTTAGCTGCACAAATTAAACATTTCTCTAGGTATAATGCAGCTGCTGATTTCAACATGCTCACAAAATCTGCACGACAGTGGCTGCTGCGGCCTGGAGTTTGACAAACTTGGAAAGGAATGTTTGCAGATATACAACGATGCCTTAAAAGTTCATGAATTGTGGCTTGTTGCCTATGGTAGGAAAAAAAAGACTCCCAGCCCAAGCTGTCGAATTCTGGAATTCCTACTTAATCACACAGAACGGCAAAATTCACTCTGTTTACACAAAGTGAAAAATTTCAGCAAATATTACTGTACCGCAGCTAGCTGCCGTATGTTTAGAACTTGTTACTCTATGACAAGATGGATTCAAATGACATGAAAAGACATGACATGCACCAGCAGTTTCAATTTCAATTCTGCTAAGCATTGTTGGAAAGAAGCAGGTGTTTTTTTTCCTCCTCCGAAATTTTACCGGGCAAGTCGGGCAATGAACGTTACACAATTAAGAAAGATGGCCGACAATTTGAAAGCTTTACATCGATTTGAACTGTCATAATTCTCCATGGGACACATTCATGAAACATTCCCCACCAGACTAATTTTACGCCTGTTCTCTCCTCATAAGAAACAAAAAAATGTAATAAAGTTGTAAAGTGTCCCAGAAATGTTTTGGGATGCTCATTTAAGAGGCCCTGTGAACAGTTAAAACATTAAACATTTACTGTTGAAGTTGCAACAGCGGGTTCTTGATTTGAGTTTTTCCAATAAACAGTCGAATAAACTTGCAATGCATTTTTAATGGTTTTCTTATAACTAGTTGGCAAACACCTATACTAGAAACAAAAAAAGCCACGTGAATTAGATGAGTCAAAGTGTACAAACAAAGCTTTATTTTCCTAATTTATATGAAGGGATTCACTTAACGTTTTATTTATTGGAAACCAAATGCTTCCTTTTTGCAGGTACTGAAGGGACTGCTGCATTGCAAACTCCCTCCCTGTATATACACAGACACCTCAACATATACACAGACCAGACATAAACCTGGGTGAGTCTTGTAAGAGAGTATCTGTTCGTTCTAGAACTCTCTAGCCCTGTAAAAATAGAAGTGGGCACTAATACATGGAGTCACCCTTTACTTGACAGCTTATACGTGGACCAGAGCAGCAGTTCTTGTGTATTAGGCTGAAGCCCATTCCAGGCACAGAAACTGTATGAGGTATTTTTGGGCCGGTTGGTTGCTAGGAAGTTTACAGACCGGTCAAAGATATCCTGAGATCGGCTCCAACAACCTGGAGAGAAAAGGGGCAGCCCTTACCTGCAGTAATTCACAGGCAAATTTCACTGGATTGTAAGCCGCGTTAAAGGCCAAATTGGTAATGATTACTTATGCATTGTGAGCACTACATTAATTTCACTGTAACTTCTCCTATGCCTACCCAGCCCTTAGCACATACCTGGGACATAACTGTATTACGTCTCATTTGCACTAGGATGTATGCTTACTGTACTTTTTATTTACTGCACTTTGTAATGCTTTGAAAGTGTCTCTTGTGAAAAACAGAAGTGTATCTGCAAATAAATAAATAAATACAACTAATAATAATAGTAGTAGTAGTGGATGCTGGATCAACATGCTTTGACACTTCGCCAGCAACAACCTTCTCTAAACAGACCAATATAAATCCAAAGGAACAAACAGAAATAACAATTGCATGAAAAAAACGACATGTCTTCAGCTCCTGTTGTGATATTCATCTTTTTTCAGCATCCACGTTGCTATGTGTGAATACACCACCAAAAAAAGGAGGTCAGAGAAACACCGTTGATGCTGTTTTTTTACACCCTCAGACTGCCAATAGCTCATTAAAATCGCGCATGGATCGACTTTAAATGTTTAATCATTTCCCTTTGAAAATGGTGAGACTGACAGTACAGGGTGCCACTATTGAATGTAGAATCCTGGGAACAGATGTGGAATCGAATGTACTACCTGTATTCTGAAAGACAAGATCGATGCCTTGAACATCTAAAATAGTATTATTTCTCTCTCAGCTGCCATTAGAATAAACTGTCCAAGAGGAATCCGTATTGTAAATGCATGTCCAGACAGACAGCAATCGGTGTGCTTTGAAAAGCATATTCAATAGTATTTTATGTGCTAACATACAGACACTACTTGCATATGATACAGCTACATGCTGGGAAATAAACTATGCAGCTTAGTCTCTACGTGAGAAAAAGCCCACTTCCATTTATTTGAAAGTGTCAGAGAGGGACGCAAAACAGAGACCGACTGATGGAGAAATTGGAAAAAAGTGTGCCCATCCAAATATGCTTTTGACTGACACAGAAAAAACATTTCCTTGACACCTATTTTTAAAATTGATTTCATTTCTCGTTCCTGTTTTTCTGATTTAACATCAACTGATCGTATGGTTCTGGTAAGTATACACAGTTCTTAGCTGATATGTTTTTTATTTTAATTATTATTATTATTATTATTATTATTATTATTATTATAATTATTATTATTATTATTATTATTATTATTATTATTATTATTATTATTATGATATACACTCACCTAAAGGATTATTAGGAACACCATACTAATACTGTGTTTGACCCCCTTTCGCCTTCAGAACTGCCTTAATTCTACGTGGCATTGATTCAACAAGGTGCTGAAAGCATTCTTTAGAAATGTTGGCCCATATTGATAGGATAGCATCTTGCAGTTGATGGAGATTTGTGGGATGCACATCCAGGGCACGAAGCTCCCGTTCCACCACATCCCAAAGATGCTCTATTGGGTTGAGATCTGGTGACTGTGGGGGCCAGTTTAGTACAGTGAACTCATTGTCATGTTCAAGAAACCAATTTGAAATGATTCAACCTTTGTGACATGGTGCATTATCCTGCTGGAAGTAGCCATCAGAGGATGGGTACATGGTGGTCATAAAGGGATGGACATGGTCAGAAACAATGCTCAGGTAGGCCGTGGCATTTAAACGATGCCCAATTGGCACTAAGGGGCCTAAAGTGTGCCAAGAAAACATCCCCCACACCATTACACCACCACCACCAGCCTGCACAGTGGTAACAAGGCATGATGGATCCATGTTCTCATTCTGTTTACGCCAAATTCTGACTCTACCATCTGAATGTCTCAACAGAAATCGAGACTCATCAGACCAGGCAACATTTTTCCAGTCTTCAACTGTCCAATTTTGGTGAGCTTGTGCAAATTGTAGCCTCTTTTTCCTATTTGTAGTGGAGATGAGTGGTACCCGGTGGGGTCTTCTGCTGTTGTAGCCCATCCGCCTCAAGGTTGTACGTGTTGTGGCTTCACAAATGCTTTGCTGCATACCTCGGTTGTAACGAGTGGTTATTTCAGCCAAAGTTGCTCTTCTATCAGCTTGAATCAGTCGGCCCATTCTCCTCTGACCTCTAGCATCAACAAGGCATTTTCGCCCACAGGACTGCCGCATACTGGATGTTTTTCCCTTTTCACACCATTCTTTGTAAACCCTAGAAATGGTTGTGTGCGTGAAAATCCCAGTAACTGAGCAGATTGTGAAATACTCAGACCGGCCCGTCTGGCACCAACAACCATGCCACGCTCAAAATTGCTTAAATCACCTTTCTTTCCCATTCAGACATTCAGTTTGGAGTTCAGGAGATTGTCTTGACCAGGACCACATCCCTAAATGCATTGAAGCAACTGCCATGTGATTGGTTGGTTAGATAATTGCATTAATGAGAAATTGAACAGGTGTTCCTAATAATCCTTTAGGTGAGTGTAAAATAAGAATCAATGTCCAATCCTATAAATCGTATTAACCAAAATGATGATGATAATAATAATAATAATAATAATAATAATAATAATAATAATAATAATAATAATAATAATACTGTGAGAGGACAATTGCTTGAGATTTGTGATGAATACGCTGGAAAAATGTGGCATCATTCACTTTGATTTGGTGATATCTGATATGGAACTGTGGTGACAGCAGGTTTTCTAGTTCTTACAAAGCACTACATTAAAAAAAATCTGGTGCCAGGACTCCCAGCCACCTCGCCTCTGCACTCTGGAATTGTATCTCTGATGTTATCAGCTGCGTTGAAACTGCAGATAAATTTAAATGGAGTTGCAAAAATAAATATCTTTCAGTTAAGCTGTTTTGTTTTTGTGCTGATTATACCCATTGCCAGACCTTTTTTAATACAGTATTTTAAATCCAGCATCATGCTACCATCAGATGTTTGGAGCCAGTAAACACTACCCCACAAACAAATTTACAAACATGATTGAAAGTGTTCTCGAGAACCAGCAATGCTTGTTTCTCGTACTTTATATTCAGCATTTACTACAGCCTACCTACAAATCAAAGCATAACTAAATGTGGAATGCATTATCATGGCAATTTAGAAACTTGAATAAGGACTATAAGTAGATGTGACAGCAAGCATCGTTCTTCCATCCCTATTATGGTTGGAACTATTTGAATTAGCTCCCTATTCCCATATATAAAACTTTTATTGCATGGTTTGGGAATAACACAGCTGGAAAATTGCTCATCAGAGCTAATCCATTATTTCTAAGTTATCCCTTTCTACATGTTGTAAATTATGCTCAGCTATTTATCTACAATGCTATCCATCAATTCCAGTAAAGAGTTCTTTCGGAAGAGGCTTCATCAAGCAGCTTTCCATGAAGCGAAAGTTATGTCCAAAAATGGAAAGAATACTTCAGAAAAAAGAAAAACACTTTATCCTATTAAATTGCCCTCTTCCGATATCAACCTATGCTGACCTGCTAACAAACCAGCTACACCAAAAGACCAGTCCCCTTACCTAGGTGGGTTTGAATTTGAATGCTCTTCCCAGCTTTGGGCAGTGATGCCACCTCAACGGGCACATGTCCACAATGGGCCCAGATACAACTGCTTTGCAAACTGTTGAACTGATGTCACCAGCCTTGAGCTTCTTTACAAATTGCCCACAAGAGAAGAGCAGGACAGTCACTATAAAGGTTATTCAATGAAGCCGTGTTTTACATTTGTTTGTTCAACCACTTCCAGACATGTTGCTCTTTAGAGTTCCTAGTGGGTTTAGCATGTTGCGCTTTTGCGTGGGATGTTTAGCCATATGTATAATAAGAGTGGATATCCCTCTGTGCTGAGACAAATCCATTACCAAGAACCACCACATGTAGCCTCTATAGTGCCCCACTTCATGTCCTCTTTGGTGTTTGGAGAGGGGTTTTTTTAAGGCATTTTTGTTTTGGTTTCCAGATTCGTAAAAAGTTCATTTCTGGCGATCAGCTATGGCGAGACGCTTCAAAAGCTCTTTTCTCTTTATGAAATAAACAACCACAGAGAATCACACAGATAACACAGAATAGAGAGAGAAAGAAAATACCAGTGACATCCATTAGAGATGCTGCTCCTTTCATTTGATAATGTTCAGATTATTGTAAATATGACATCCCCATGGCTTTACAGCCAAGAAGGCAGACATTTCACGGGCAGGAAATCGATGTCATCAAGCAATATATCTGAGGTCTATGATAAGAAGCTGCCCAGGTCTCTTTTGGATATACTTTGCAATCAAATGAAAAAACAAATTGTTTATTCAAATCAAAGTGTTTATTGGAGAGTGGTTTTATCAAAGTTTTGAATGGTATAATAATTTATTACATGATTAATTACAGCATTTTAAAAGCATGTCAGTTGCTATATTATATTTTTTCTATGTTGTACTGTAGCTTGACCATGGTGATTAAGTTCTACTTTTTTATTCTGGGGTGACTTTGAACTCTACAGTGAATTACTGAATGTGTTAATGTGTAATTAAATGTACCTGTATTTTTGTTACAGTGAGGGAAAAAAGTATTTGATCCCCTGCTGATTTTGTACGTTTGCCCACTGACAAAGAAATGATCAGTCTATCATTTTAATGGTAGGTGTATTTTAACAGTGAGAGACAGAATACTAACAACAAAATCCAGAAAAACGCATTTCAAAAAAGTTATAAATTGATTTGCATGTTAATGAGGGAAATAAGTATTTGACCCCTTCGACTTAGTACTTGGTGGCAAAACCCTTGTTGGCTATCACAGAGTTCAGACGTTTCTTGTAGTTGGCCACCACTGATCATTTCTTTGTCAGTGGGCAAACATACAAAATCAGCAGGGGATCAAATACTTTTTTCCCTCTCTGTATATACATATAGAACAATATACTTTAATCACATTTATTCCAGGGCGAAGTCTATTAAAAAGCTGATTTACGGGTGTGTTACAAATGCAAGGGGCACACTCATTCGTAAAATGATTGGATCACTACAGGAAGAGCATTTAAATAAAACTTAACAGGACCGGGATACAATTATAAAATGTTGTAACCTTCTCAAATGAAAATGCAAAGGAGAAACCTTTTCGTTCTCATTTTCTGGGCAACGATCCTCATGAAAATATCCCCTGCTGCCCCTCCGGTAGCAATCATACATGCACAAACTGCCACAAACATGCAGTAATGTATAGTTCCTAAGTTTTAATAGAGTTAGGCAAGAGGCAAGACCATTTTAGCTGTGAAAAACAAAGCATTTAAGTTTCCTGAGGGTTTTACATGACATTGAAGAGTGAAATTATATTGTCTGTAAAACTATATATTTTTTTATTTTTTTGTCTTCAGATTGAGCTCTGGCAAAACAACCCTTAAACCTCTTTCTTACCTCCTCCATGTTATACTGTAGCCACAACACAAGAGCTTAAGCTAATCGAGTTACCTTGACTCGAAGAAAAGAGACAAAATATGGTGAGCATGTACCCATAATTGTTCTTCACAAGGGAGACTATCGTGGGAGGAAATGGCAAGGAAAGTCAATGTTTCGCATCAGAGAGTTCAGACCACAATCAAATGAAAAAAGAGAAAAAAACGGAAGCTATACAGACAGAAGTGGCTGAGGCAGAAATAAGAAAACATCTATAAGAGCAGATAGATTGAGCATTTGAAAGGTCTAAGTCTAATCCAGTGGATACATGATCATTACATTTTATCTCCCGCCTCGAAGTTAAAGGAAATCACCATAAAATCCTATAAGGGATAATCATTTCATGGGAGTAACTGAGGTGAAATGCCAGGAAAAGATATCCACTGTTATACTTTCTTTCAAAATGAATGATATATATATATATTTTTTTTTCAAACAGATTATATTTAAAATTTACAGGAGCTGTATCATGAGCTTGAAGTTAACTCTTTTTTTATAATAAATAGCACACAAATAGATCATACAGCTGGCATGATCACAATTAAAAAATAGACTACAGCACACAGTCAAGTACTAAGTCATACTAATCAAACGCAACACATTTAATGAGTGATACAATAAAACTGACCACAATACTGTAAGCGATTTAACTTGTAATTGGAAAATGTATAATATGGGTGAAAGCCAGTCTTAAGTAGCTGTAATGCATCCACTATCAAAGCTTTTACCAAAAGAAACCTTAATCTTTAAAGCTGCAAAGAGGGCACAACACAAAGTAAGTGAAATTGCATAAAAACGATCATCAGGGAACTGCAGTATTCTTCCCTGGGAACTATTTTTGGCATTGTGTTAAAATAGGAAATTCAGTATAAATGTATATATTATATATATATTCTAAATATATGAGTCACAGCAGTAAAACACAGAAACAAGTCAAATTCAAACTTCCTGATTCAATCTCCGTGTGAAGAGTCAAATCAAATACAGAACTGAAAGTGATAACCTTCAGCAAATATTAAGTTGTTATATATATATATTATATTTATAAATGTGTGTTAGAAGCCAACACTTAAACAGAAAATGGCAAAGAAGGTAGTCTATATTTCTGATTGATTCTAAACTCCAACACTTTAATTCACAGTCCATGAAAGATCAAATCAGGGGGCTAGAAGCCATCCTTTAGCACACAAACTCCTTGATTATCTACGGTGTGGTTATAGCGATGTTTACGCAACTTGATGCATGCATCTGAGAGGGAGGGGGGAGAGAGAGAGAGATGATGATGATTGTTAGATTCTTGTGAATGGGCTGGTTATTTTTGGACCTGCTCTACACACCAGATGTAAATACGAAGGCGGATTGAAAAGTTCGGAGCCTAATATAGACGGGAACACCAGAGACCATTTGTGTTGCTAATACATAAGACTCTGAAAAATCCACAGATGCATTCAAACGACCTGGCTATCTTGTTTTCACTCTGAAACCTTGTGCTGTGAACCAAGCCGACACAATGCAACTGATCTAAAGCACAATTAAATAATCTACCCGTCGGCGGTTGGCTTCATTTGAAAGCCCCACTAAAAGCAAAGGACAAAGTGTGGCCATTCTGCAAATGCTTAAGAATTCATGATTTAAATTGCGTGATATATACACTCAAATAAATGCACAATGCAGTGTCACCGCAATGTAAAACAAATGAGTTTGTAATACAGCAGTGTGATTTTCACTTTAACATATTTAGTTATTTCTTATATGATTTAGTAGGTTAGTTATTCATCTGTGCAAATAACCTTTTAAAGGCAGATTAAATGACGCTAAGCATTTTCCTTTGAACACATTTTATATCAGGGCAGTTCATTCAGCAAATCACGTGAGCAGGGCCCAACACATTTGAGGTGCATTTTAATCACGTCATTGGTTTGGTAGCTGACAGCACCGGTTACATAAATGTGACTTCAGGGTTTGATGTCATGTGCAGTGCATTGGATTTCTAATGCCTCGGCTTTGCAATGCGATGAAAGATGCACCATTGAAAAGATCTACTACTGGATCTGATACAGACAGCTATTCTGAGGAAATCCCCTTGCCGTGGTTTAACTTGGGGAGAAAGGCAAAATTACTTGTACAAATCAGGCTTTTCGGCCTTTCCTACCATGTGTTTGTTTAGGTATGTTTTCGCCTGATTTCAGACAGTTTAATATTTGTTTCCTTTCATATGTTCTTTTTTTAAACACAGCTGTTGGGAAATGCCTCTAATTGCCCTCCTTATTAGGGGATATGTTTTAAGCAGCCATTAGATGTTCTGTCAATTACTTAATTCTCTTAACTTGTTTTATTTGAGTGGCTTGATTGCTAGCATAATTTTTGGGGAATGAAAGCCAAGTAAATCGCATCAGTCTTCCAAGGCATTGTTGTTGATCTCCCGAATGTAACGGCTTCACCGCGTTTATGACAGAGATTTCAAAGTGAGACTCACACTTTGAAACTGAAGTATGAGGAGTTGCACTAATTTCAGCTCAAATGAACACTGGATTAGTTCCAACTGTAAACCAAAGTGAAAAAAGGAGAATCCATATCAAGTTACTACTGATAGACTCAGACCTCTTGAACAGAACTCTTTCTTAACCCCCCCACTACCACCAACACAAAAAGTGACATCAAATGTTGAGATGAAAATTTTAAATATTAGGGGACATTCAATTTCCTCACTTTGGTCCTTTACATCAAAAACAACATAGAATGGAAGATCATTTATATATTATTTTTAAAACAGATGACTGCCATATAAATAACCTACATAATAAGTCCTCCATAAGTAATCCTCAAAATCCTGGAATAATACAATTTAAGGAAAACAATTCCTGTAAATCCTTGTAAATTAGTAGTCATGCTTCCCCCACACACACACCCCTCATGCTCCTCTCGAGATTGGAATGTCCCTTTTTCAGTTTGCAGTCCGTTTTTGTGCTTGTAATTTGAATTTCATGCTTGAACAGCCATGTGCAATGTACATGGAGGCTTCACCAGAACCCCTGTAATTCACTATTAAAACTGCACTTAGCTTCAGCCGTCAGTTCAGTTCAGTTCAACACTGTGACAAAGCAAAGGCACTCAATGTCTGAAATGGATAGGTGTGTAACAAGCATTTTAAACAGAACACAAAAAAGCCTTTTCGTGTCTGAAGCCAAGTGCTCGAAGTAACAAATAAAGATTTGTATCGAAAACTACACTGCAAAAATCCTTACAACATACTGGATTTTCGTTTGCCTTTCATTTTTTAGGGCGGTGGGGGGGAAATCACTGTCTTTCCCTTAGTACAACCCAGGTCTGAGAAGCACATTTCAACTCCCTACTTCTCTTTCTGGCCTAGCAAAAATGCTGACACGTACTGAACCCCGTCCTCCAAGAAACGTCCTATCAGGCCTGTCGCTGTTTCTTCCTGTTGCAAATCCCCTAATGAAACAGCAGTTTAGAGTTGACTATAGCACTGATGCTGCCAATAGTCTCCAACTGTGTGTGTGTGGGAGCACTTTTTACTACATTTACTGACCACGCTTGTGAAGTCAAATGTGCACACCGTATTTTATACCGTCTTTGAACCCTGCCTCCAAAAAACAGGCACATGTAAAATTAAACAAGGTCTCATTTCCACCGCTTCTGCATTATTAATACGTTTAATTAAAGAAAGCAGTAACTACACAAATTCTCCATATGATGTTCTCTGGGATTCCACAAGAAACAAAACCCAGAAAAAAGCCAGCGATGTCAAAAGCACACTGTTGCCCAGAATATTGCACATGGCGCCGCAGACTTCATTAGGCACTCGACTCATCTGCAGTGCTGAATAGACTAATTTGCAGTTCACATACAATGCTCTTTGGTCTTCAAAATCTAATATATCAAATCAGTATGTTTACCCAATATATTTCATGCAGTTGTGCTGCAGACACTATATTTGGCACCTTCAGGGCACAATATTGCCAGTAGACACTATTTGGCAAGGACACTTTTTTGGCCTGACACAGGGACGCCAGTGTTACAGTCCACAATGAAACTTTGTATTGGTCTGCTACTTCTGTGATCATTACCTGGGTGCTCTTGGCAACAGCCTGTGTGGTACAGTCTGGATATAAACCTGCAATGGCACTTATACCAGGAACCTGTACTCTGGGTAGGAAGGCTTGTACTAGAAAACGCACTTCACATTTCCAGTATAGTACTGGCTTTAATGGATTGCAGCTCTAAATTTGGTTTGATTTGTTTTGCTTTGTTTGTTCATTTGTTTATCCTAAAATGTCTACATGCAAATGGTTTGAACATGTCTTATCAGCTCACAGGGATCAGTGAAATAAATGGTGTTTAAGAATCAGGAAACACGTAACTCAAGCTGTCTCTTGCACTTTGTGTTCCATCACCACCTTCCGACTTTAAAACTTTCAAAATCAGAAAGAAGAAGCAACAGTAATTAGCAAAAAGCATACTGCACGTTTCATATCACCACTTTCCACTTCCTTTTTGCTTTACAAGTATTATGACTTATTCATATTTGAGTGAATAACATTCTATCCACATCTATGTAGAGCCTTTGCTACATACTGTGGAGGCTGTGATTTGGACCAGCTGTAGCTGGGATAATACATGCACGTTAACCATACCTGATTAAGACCCTGTCCCTCACGGAGACTTGATCATGTAGCGCATGTAAGTGTCAGGAAGCTTACAACAGTGAGTATCCTGCCTACCAGGGGGTCCTCCACTCATTCTCCAAAATGTCAATGAATGGCACCATTTTTGGTCATGCAATGAAGCCCAAAAAAGTCAAACAACTGAATGCATTTTAATTGTGGCTCCAAATTGTGAACATGTATTCGAGTAGTCTTGGCCACCAACAGCTTTGCAATTATGTATGATTACAACTAGGCATGTCTAATAAGAATAGGAATGCATTCATTTGTGCAGTTAAAAGACTTACGCAGCAAGAGCTGAATTTTTCATGTCCTAATAACTTATTCAGATTTTCGGTCGTATGCGGGTGCTTCATGAATTCTAAATGGACTATATTTTTGGCTACAGTAGCAAATAACTTACCGCCCTCAGCACCCCTATCACTTTGACAGTGATAACAGATAGGATAATGATGTTGAAACATTGAAATTAACCAAGCAGGGCATAAAGCCATTATACACCACTGTCGGGAGAGCAAACAGCAATGTGCTTGCAGTCATTTATCCCACACCTCTGCCATCTAATCTGACCGACGGGGAGAGGAATGCAAAATTAAACAGTAGTCAATCGCAGGTGGATTATTTGGATTACGCACAAAATCATCCCAGTCCCTTTATTCTGTATGGAGTTTGCAGTATAGGCCGATTTCCATGCAAGATGCCGTGGTACCGGCGGAGTGAAACTGACATGAGCGACGTGTGCTTTTCCCTATTTTGGGAAGAGCCTGCCTGAGCAGTGGCTATATTTGAATCCCAATAAACAAGACCTCAGCACATAGAGACAGAGCACAACAGCTGCTCCAGATTAATCACAACCCACCCGGAGTTTTCCCTCTCCAACCCACCGGCCCCGGAATACGAGCCCCCTTCCCTGGCCAGGGAAACCCGAAAGCAGCTGTTGCTTATTTGTCCTTATACAAAATCTAACTGGTCTTCAGCTATCTGGTGCATCCGATATATGCCCCGCTGAGGATAAATATGTGCAATGATTTCACTATCCCAGCTCAACGTCTACCTATGCAAACGAAAGCATAATGACAGGAGTGCCTGGAACTGAGATTTGGATTTTTATTGTATTTTTTTCCCCCATGCAGGTTTGATCCAGATTTTCGGATCATGGCTGGCTTTAATTCCAGTTGACAGTTAAGTGTCCGATTTCTGTGCAGCTCGTTGAAATTCATTAAGTAACCAATTATTTTGTTTTTTTATTGGATCCCCCCCCACCCCACCCCCTTAGATGACTGGATTCCACTCCATGTGCAATAGACACAGGATCGCACTTGTGCCCAGATAATCACAGGACAGACGTGTATTTAAATAGTAATTATCTAGTGAACACTTGATGGGTCCGGCCTGCTAAACAGACCTCGGCTGGTCAAGAGACCATGGCCCTGTTTAAACTGCAGGTTGCATGGGTGGGGGGGTGGAAAGAAGACCTGATTAACTTCCTAGTTTTGGAGTTTCACCGGACCCGTAATGGAGCCGTCTCTGGGCTTGATTAGATGAAAATGACAGACACGTACAACTTGAAAGTCCCCAGAATCAGCCTGTTTGTATTGCAACCTGAGCTGTATTATTATGCCACAGATCAGGCTGCTGATTATAGTGAAGATCCACGTCATAATACATAAGACCAGCAGCAAACTGTTTTGAAGCAGCAGATAAACAAATATGACATTGTTGCATACAGTAGCACAAGCCATAATCTTACAAGAAACCCCCTACTGACTTAGCCCCCCCAACCACACACACACACACACACACACACACACACATTTCTAGCTGCATCGCAACGTGCATTTTCTGATACTAGGTAACCAACGTGCAAGATGAATCCATTGGAAACAGTTACGATGTCGCTTACCTGGTTTTGGTTTTGTGGGAAGGGGGGAAGGAGGGGATCGCGGGGAGGCAGTATATTCCCTTTTCGTGTGTTTTTCCCCCGCTCTTTTCCTTCACCTGTCAAGCCGGTCCCCCCCCTTTTCCAGCGTGTTTCCCCTCTGTTGAAGAGCAGCCCCGGGGGCGATCGCTTCACACACAGCCGATCCCAGCCGCTGGTCCTCGGCGGCTCATCGAGGTGCTGAAGAAGAAGCGATGGATCCTCTCCTCTCTCCCCCCCCCACCCCCCCCACCCCCGATCCTGGCCCTTTTTGGTTGGAAATGCTTTGCTTTCGCAGCTGTCAGGGGCAAGGAAGGCGATCTGATGTTGCTTCAGTTAATGCTTGAGGCTTCAAATCCATGCATAGGGCTCCCAAGACCAGCAGTGCTTTTTTTTTTTCTTTTATCCCCCCCCCCCTGTGCCCTTCTACGTTAGCGTAAAAAATATTTGGTTGTCTGGCGATTAAACCGCTTCCGTAAAAATAAACAAATCGATTTCAGCATACAAAAATAGACGTAGAAATATAAATCTAATCTAAATGCATTCTTCTGAATTACAGTCCCTTCCTTATGATTCTGATATGGTATTTCATTATTATAATTATTTTGCAAGAACCCAATGGGCTGATAACGGCGCGCTGCAAAGAGTCAAGGTTCTTTTTTTCTTCTTCTTCTTTTCTTCCCTCTCTTTCTCTCCCCCCCCTTCAATTCTAGTTGGCCGGTTTATTTACAGTGTTTATTCCTATCCGCTCCTTCTGAAGGGATGCCCATTCTCCGAAGCATCGCAGGAGTGAATTCAAATGGCAAGTCTCACAGCCTCGATGCCCCCCCAGAACCAAAATCTCTCTCTCTCTCTCTCTCTCTCTCTCTCTCTCTCTCTCTCTCTCACACACACACACACACACACACACACACACACATGCATGCATACGTCATCCGATCAGCTGGGAAAGAAATCTGCAACACAAACCATGAATATGTATTATTGCAACTGTGAAAAGGATTAAGTGGTGGAAAGCTGGAGATAGGAAAAGGGGGGGGGGGTGGTAAATATGTTACTAAAGAAAGGGAAATGTAAATACCCAGGTAACAATTGACGGTGCAGAAACGTTGTGTGTTACTAGGGTGTTGTTATTCTTTTATTATCTCAAGGGCTGCTTTATGCACGGATTATAGTGCCCCCCCCGCACCACCCGCGTTGTTGATATATTTCAGGAATATGCCAGAATAGCTAGTGCTAACTCTGAGTGTTAAGAAAACAAGTGGGGAGGTGTGTGAGCCAGGCACACAACTGAAACTGCCTGGAAATGCTGTGAAACGACAGGGAAGCCCCACAATCTGGAAAGCAGTGGAGCTTCATTATGGGACACCTATGGGTGAAGTGGGCTCTGTTAAGCATGGGGACCTGTGGGATGGGAAAGGTGCTGCTGGGGGGATGCAGTCAGAAATGGTGCCTGTTCCTTTTATTAAACCGCCAAGTGGGCATCTTGAGGTGCATCCTTGGAAAATAGATTTGTTTGTAATCATTCCACATATTCGTGAGTTTTTATAATCATTACATTTCGTACATTTTTCTTACACTATTTCTAATGATTTTTATTGCGTGTGTTATTGATAGCTGTGATAAGCTCGTACAAAATTGAGTTTTAAAACTGACCTTGAAGTCACTGACAGCCTTCTTACTTCAGTAGCAGTTCAAATATTTGCTGACTGGTGAATATAAGGAATACAGGATATAATCTCTGTGATGATGATGATGATGATGATGATAATAATAACAACTGTGTATTAATATGCAGCATTTCGAAGTTGCTCCAGGCACACGCCACTTTAGCTGTAAAATATTAATGAAAAGAAACACAGTTCTGAAACTAAGGTTATTGACAGGCTTGCAGCAAGTCTTAAAGCCAGTGTGTCAATTAGTGCTGTTCTTTTATTTAACCTGTTACCTTGGTAATGGCATACCCCCAAACAAAGCCAGAAAGTAATTAAAGAGAAAGGGCTGTGTGTGTGTTTGTGTGTGTGTGTGTGTGGGGGGGGGTGCTATCATTTTAATAAGATTATGGCCACAGTAAAGTCACGATCTTGCAAAAACAAATGGCTCTTTTCCATGAACCGATTACATTTTATTAAAGGAGACCAATGTAGTGGGAGGGGATCTGGAAGCAGTCTAGAAGCACAATTGAAGTGTGGGGTCATGAAGGGATGGCGGATTTCATGACAGGCTCGTGGATTTGACCTTGAGAGTGGGAGACACCAGCCCCACTCTTGCAAAAGGCACTAGTGGATCTTAAATGTCACTGTGTTTGAGAGGACCTCCCATTAATGTCTTGTCAGATGTGCTGTGTCCAGATCTCCCTATTGGGTCCCAGCTGTGGCAAATGTCCAGTGGCTGGGGACTTGTCGGTGATGTGAAAATAGAACCGAAGGGGACTCATAAGTAGTCAGTTTCTACAGTCCATACAAATCTGGGCTATGTTTCACCTGTGACAGTGATTTCCGATGGGGCAGTGCACGATTGTTCAGGTGCTGCTAGGGGGTTGCATCCGTTCAAACTCAGCCAAGGTTCCCTATCTTTCGGTTGCATTTTCTTAATCTTTCCCAAGTTGTAAGGGTAAGCCCAGTTAATTAACTATGGGTGATTGCAAATGGTGTTGATTATTCTAGAGGTTAGGAAGGCGTGCCCCCTGAAGATGGCTTGAGGATTCTGGGAAGATGCTGTGTGTTATCTGCCTTTTCCCTGTCTGGAGAAGTACATAATTGAAGCTTGTATGTTGATGCCTTAGCCTAGAGTTCCTTAACTCATGTAATTAAAATCTGGCCCCGACTTAACATGTGAAACGCAATCAACTTCATAACTATCAGGTTGTGGATGATTACAGGTGCTGAGTGGGCCAGTGATCTATTCATTTCCCCGGCTTTACCAAGTGCAGAGACTTTAGTTTCCTGTCATTAAGAGCCATGAAGTATAAGTATAAGGTTTCCCACACACTCAGACCATTTTCTTTCCTTACTTTACTCTCCTAGAAGTTTAGGAAGCTCACAAATTTAACTACCATTACGATTTCCTGGTCATTAAACATATTTGCCATGCACACATTCAGTGAAGATGGTCTCTGCTGCCTCTTCCTCTTCCCAGTCCAGTTCATCCCAGAGGTGTTCTATGAGACTAATATATATATATATATATATATATATATATATATATATATATATATATATGGGCCATGAATCATGAGATGTCATTGGTGCTGTTCTCCTTGAGCCACTATATTACACACCAAGCAGTGTGCACTACGTAGATCAATCAGGTTAACACTATTAGCCCTGACATCACAATGCAGTCTTGAATTCAATGGAGAAACCATCTCCGGAACTTCATTACCAGTGGAGGTAGACTTTGTCCCATTACATTTTGGTAACAGTGTGTGGAGCATATGGACTCAGGACCCCGGGCTTGAACCGCCATCTCAGGCATGCTGCAGAGTTCCTGAGCCACACAGCCCAATGAGCAACAAAGCAGCGATGCCAAAAGCAAAGCCTCTGGGTGCAAGGGGGTTTCTGCACTCTTGAGTACCCAGGGGAGCGACAACAAGCTCACACACACAAACACACACATGAGAAGCCCAGAACCGTGAACTATTTTCTCCCCTTTTAGAAATGCCAGTATTTTGCTCGTCTTTTTTTGTTAGCAGTATCTGTCCATATCTGGACAACGATTAAAGATCTCCTGTGAAGATCAGGTGATAATTTCAAATGCACTGCACCCCCCACCAGTTCCCCAAAATTGCGCTGGTGGATAAAGGAAGGCATTTACATCTTACATGAGAATTTATTTCTGATTTCCTCTTTTATTTGAAAAGAAAGCAGCGCCTCCCTCATTCTCATCAAGACCAATTCCTGTTTGCCTTTCCGGAGGGGGGGTTGGCTGACAAGGTTGTTTTTTTCCATTAAAATAGCTCCCTCTCTTGTCCACTCAACAGGAAGATAATTTCTGTAGGCCCCAGTGTAATCTCCTTAAGGTGTGCTTTAATGAACTTCCCCGTGTTGCTAATTGCGTTGGTGTACATGTCAATTAAATTAAAGCCTCGTCTAGCAGAGTGCAGGCTGTATTTTTGCCTCTACGAATCTGACTTATGTTTGTATCCAATAGGCAGCAAGATCTTACAAACAGTTAAATTAGATATGCATCGCATCAACAGGAAACCATCTGACACTCTGGAATATTTGATAGCATGCTGAAGGAAATGTAAAGGAAAACAGTTTAGTGCCTCTTCAGATTCATAGCGACTGTATTTTGATTTTCTGTATCTCTGCACGCTAGCACAGTCTGGTTAAAATCAGATATGCAAGGAAAAAAAACTTTACAGAACTATTTTAACAAAACATATTTTCTTTATAGAGTGAAACCTAAATAAGAATAGGCTTTTGTGCATTTATATATTTGAAATCCATATCATGCCTAGAAGTGGCTCCCTAGTGTAGGTGTCACTATAAATTGGCTTTGATATACCAGCTTTGATCCATACTTTGAAAATACACTTTGGGAAGAAGAAAAGTGTGAGTCCATTTAATTTAATTGAATAGGCAAATCAATTAGACCTGATTTTAATTAATGGGGACTAATCAATTGTACAGATTACTATGACTCTTAAGCAAACTTGTCCCAATTATATGCAAACTGGAAGTAGCCGATATAATTTCAAAGTTAACAACACTCAAAAAGATTTTAAACAATTTCTTAATTCCAGACACTTTTGTTCAATTGATCTTCAGAAATGTATGATTGTTTTATATTAATAAGAATATCCATGAAATGACAAAACATATTGCTTCCTATGTAGGATTATTGCTTCATATGTCCTTTTCGACCACAATTGAGTGCAAAACGTTTTTAGGATAACGCATTTGTTCATACTTCTAATGTTATTTTTACACTACACCACCAAAGACACACTGTGCATAGGGGAGACATGCTGAAAATCTGTTTTGGCCAGGCATTGTCTTATATAAAGCTATTTTCCCCACCTCAAGAAATCAACAGTGTTGCTTGAGGGGACAACCGAGAGGAGAAAATCATTTAAAAAACAACCAAAAAAAATACCCAACCTTACTTGAAAGGAGAAAGTGAAAAGCAATGAATGCCACTAAAAATCAAGTGGCAAGTGTTGTTGCCATCTGTAAATAGCCAGATAGTGTCCTGGAATCTGATCATAACGCCCCCTGTCTGATTGCTGGTCAGCTCATACCATTATTACAATCACTGTCTTTTTAGATACGGACTTCTTCCACTTTGGATTGACAATTTGAGTTCTGTCTAGTGTTTCTCTCAGGGGAAGCTGCTTTCTATCAAATGAGTGTTTGGAGGGCAATTTCGATGGAGTCCTGGTGCACAGGTGTGAACACGAGAAAGCTAATATTCCAGCCGGCACTAATTAGGCAGCACACAGTAGACAGAGGTGCATTACACAGACAAAGCCTGGAGCACTGTGTAGGACTGAAACACAATTGGCATGGGAGGCAGGGCCGCAAAACAACCACACTGCTTTAGCCATATTTTGATTTCAATAAAGTAAGGTATCTGCATACTTGCATACAGGTAATACACTTGTATATGGGACCTAACACCAAGCACAAAACGGAGCAGACACAAACACAATGTAATTATATTGGTGGCATACCCTTTTCAACATGCAAATATATTAGTCACAGTTTTTTAACTGCAAAATTAATAATCAAAAAGCACACTTCGGGGACATGTACGTGTATGAGTGTGTGTTTGCTGGGTTGTTTGTAAAATATTGGTAAATCAATTAAACAGAGTTACACTATCAAGCGTTGGAGGGGTGGATGCCCACCTGTTTAATCCGTGTCAGTTTTGGTTTGGTTCTGATACTTTGCTGTGACTGCCAAAAGTCCGGAGAGCTCCCTTATCACTCCAATACTATTGCACAGAAAACCACATTCCAGTGCTGCACATATTAAACAGCCCATTTAGATGTGATAGTTGGTGACAGGCTTGGCCTTTACGCCGCTAACTGAAGCGCTATGCTGAAATCCCACCCACTTAACTGCTCCACAGCCCTGGAAGAGAGCTTGTTGGAAAAAGCCCTCAGCATTACGGGCTAAGATTGATGACAAAATGAAGAAGAACAAAAAAAAAAAGGTTACAAAAAAATTATTGGCACATAATAGCTTCACACAGCTGGGGAGAATCGTGGGTTAAGAGTGATGTGTAACCTCTCAACAAAACAAGATCATCTGAAACAAAGAAAACGGGTATGAAGAGCTCTAGAGAACCTTATATTCTGTCACCCTTGCGTCCAATACATATACATGGACCCCCCATCACCCTCTCCCCAGCAAACTCTGTTACAGTGCAATGCCAGCTCAGTCCCAGGGAGTGGATCTGATAAGCTCTCTGTACGGCTCGCTCATTATGTTGGAAAATCAACAGCTGGGGGGGAGATTTGTTCTGCATGGACTCCCCTACTCAGCTGCTAGCAGTCAGCTATTTTTAGACACGGTAAATAGAAAAAACAAAACTGGGGAGAAAAAAAAAAAAATACAGACAGAGAAAACAAGAGCAAGTTATGATGCACCCCTCCCCCCCTTCCGTCACGTCATCCTCTCCTCAGCCAACAGCTACAACCGTGTCTGTGTGCACGTATGTTTCCATGAGACCCTGCGAGCCGGACTGAGAGGATGCGGAGAGCTCCTGGACAGGTGAACCGTGAGTTTACTGCTGTTGCTATCAACTGTGTTTTCTGCACCGGAGCTTAAAGCTCACTGAGCATCAGAAGCTGCCTGCCTTCTCCACTGCAGACCAGCAGTTTAAACAGCGAGCTATTCTAGGCCTACAGGAGTACACAGCACAGAGAGCACGCAAAGCAGGGATGCACTCAGACCCACTAGCTTTTTAACACTGTGGTTCAGCAGGGAAACCATTGAACTGCACAAGCCAATTGCTTCCCATGCAAGGCATAAACTGAATGATCACCAAGAATATTTGGGCACTTATTCAACATTTTTTTTTTCCCATTGCAGCATCAACAATATAACATTTATCAAAAGTGTGGGACATTTGTTCGCTTCACGTTCAGTTCGTTCCAGATTATAGAAGATTGACGTGAACAAAAAGTGTGCCTCCTTGACGACCCACATTCTTGAAAGTAAAAAAGAGGATAAAATTCACACTTGGTCACCCTACAGCTACACCACCTGTAGACATTAAGAAATGTAAAGAAACCATTAAGAGAATTAAGGCGTAAACCTGTAGAAAGCAATTAGCACTTGACTGGGTCTGAAAGCAATTTTTACTTATTTGAATACTAATCAAGCCCAGCTGCCTCAAGCACGATCCAAAAGCTACTGGTACAATGGTGCTATTAAGGAATTAATTAGTGATCCAAGCAACTCTGTGCTTATTATTTAAAGCCGAAAGTGCAGTTTTAATCAGGTTGATTAAGAGTTAAGCTCGGCTATGCCACTACTTAACATAAATTCAAACCAATAGAATGTGAGGGGGCAAACAGATTTGTTGTAAAATGATGGCACACTTAAGAGCTGAATAGCAGATTATCAAGGAGGCAAAGAAAGACAGCTGTGGCACAAATACTGAAATTATTCGAATAGGAGCCGACGTGCCAAATAGACAGACGCACAAGGAGGGGACTAGGAAATAAAGGCTGAAATCACTCAATAAAATAGGAAGAGAAGGCTGAAGCATACAACTTGTTGACATTTATTTCAGAGATGCGACATCTGCGATACCATTAAATCTGAAGAAGGTAAAACTTTACGGGTGCATTTATCGCCGAAGTGATAACTAATTACGGCAGACGTTCAATTAAGAAAATGGTGTTGTAGTAGGATTGAATTATTGTTGAGGCTGTGTGCTTTCCTGGTGTTATTTTTAGAGAACAATAATCTAAATATTTAACATAATACCCAATGCATCTACATACATCTTTAACAATGTGTGCACACTCCCTGTGCACAGCTGTGGAGACAAAGAGAAAACACAAGCAGAAAAAGCACTCCTCATTTGTGATGCTTTTTTATGGCTAGAGAATTGATTTAATCCAGATTTCATGTTGTGTCTCTATACCTCTCTCTTCTCTTTCAGAGTGCTAATGGGAATGTAAGCCCTTTGGTTTGGTTTTGGAGCATGGTAAGTTTGCTTTGCTTTACTTTTATTTTAACTGTCCAAATGCTTCAAGATTGGGCCTCTTATTTAGGTACTTTGGTATTTCATAGGAGGTTCTGTCCTGAAGGGATTTGGGAAGGTAGAGATTTTGATCCACCCCCGAAAATGCAGGACCAGAGTGGATTTTGTACATAAGGAGACATATTGCTTTTTGATTACAACACCTAAATTTGAAAGTGAACATGGAGTATTAATCTGCTTTAGAAGTGGGGAAATCTCATATTTGTATTCCATTGGGATTTATTTATTTATTTAAATCTTCCCCTTCTATGAGAGCTACATGAAAAGTGCCACGTTTACACAGTGTTTCAGTCTTTGTAGTTGTACTCCTGTGTTTGCAGTTGTGATTAAAAGAGAAAAGCTTGTGATTTCACTGTCTTGGTGGAGATAAAAATGAATTATCCCTGACCTCACAGTGGCAGTGGATTTCAGGGATTAGAAGGCAGCCTCCACCCTATATCCACAATATTAGGCTGATTGAGCAGCCTCCACTCTGCGGCCTCGTATCTGTCCTTCGGGGACTGAGGTACGGCCTCCTCATTACATCCAAGTGAAAGGTCAGCAAAACCAAGTGCTAGAGAACCGAATAATTAAGCAATCGCTCATGGCAGGGTGTAACCTGACTTTTTCCTCATTTCAAAAATCCGAAGGAAAATGACAAGATTCTTGTTTGAAACATCCACGACAAGACAGAGGCTATATATATATTTATTGCTTTATTTATGTTTACAGTTACGTTTTGTGGTTTCACAATACATTTCTTAAATATGGAGGAGGTATCAATATCTGGTTATATCTGAGTCATGTGATCAAAAATGTATTTCCTGTGTGTGAAATCTTTGCAGCGGCAATGCTGACAATATGGATAGCAATACTGTCCTAACCCTGCTTTTATAATTTTGTTTTCTACTGATTTATCAACTTTATTTTCTATAGGAGAAGACTGTACCACATCATCCCATTCTCCACTGGTAAAAAAAAGCATCTTTAGCCTACAAACCAGATTTAAATACACTTACACAGCTAACTGCTCACATTATCAGCCTTTCTCTCTGACAGACTTTAAAAACAAAGAATCTAATGACACGCAAAAAGAAAGCCATGGTGTGGCAGTTGGTGATTCTAGGCCTGTGACCCACAGCTTTGGATTTATTTCCACAGAATTCAGGGGCAATTCATGTGAGAAATCACTGGTTAGGCAGAGAATTGAACTACAGAGGAGCGTGGTTTCTGAGGTTTTCCACTCCTTTAATGTCTAGGTGTCTATCATCACACAGGACACCACTGAAATTGACACTTGCGAGAATACAAAGGCAAAGGGAAACTACAGAAGCTGCTCTTGACGAGGTACGTCCTCACGTGGGTCCAGATGTGTCTTTCAGTCTCCAACTCATTTCCCTCTTGGAGAAATGGCCATCTTGAACTTCATTGTGGAAGCATGTCTCGTTTTGATCTTTTGTCGTATTAGTTGCTTTGATCAGCAGGGCGCTGAGCACCTGCTCAATTCCCTGAAATGCTGCAGTTGTTGTTTTTTCCGCCACTCATTAGCCTGCACACCTTGGAGCCCCAAACCTGTGAATTGCTGAGCACCAGATTTACGCCAGCAAACGCAAAAGCCATTTCCATTTCCTCCCCATTTTCTCCATCAGTAGCAGATGCTTTTTACGTTTTGGAGGGTGGATTTGCTGGCAATTCATCGGCGAGGGGTAGGGTGTATGCTGGCAAACCGTCGACTTGGGGGGGTGCTGGCGATTCATCTTCCAGGGGTGAGTGAGGGTTGTGGCAGTTTGTTGACCGGGAATGGCAGATGGAAGACAGAATTTGTTATAGAAGCCCTAGGAGGATATACGCTAAATCTTCGTCGGTATACACAAAATTCCCTACAAATGAAGTGGGCTGTGTGTGTGCCCTCGACTGACGATATGGGAGAGAGGCATTATAAAGAGGGACAGGTGTATATATAAAAACCATGAGACAATCCAGGAACTAAACCTTTAAGCTCATCAGAGCTCTCGTTCGTGCCACGTAATCAAAATGATTCTAATGAGACCCGTAACTCATTCCTGTAGGTTCCCTGTGTATTGGATTTGATGCAATGGCTTGGAAAACTGTTCCCAGGATTAAAGACTCTTGGGTGTTCCTTGGATCTGTTCTTAATCTGCATTTACTATGTTTCCTTCTGCCCAGTGAACCCAATTAGATAATATATATATATATATATATATATGAAATCTTGTTTATTCCTTGGATGTTTGTGAGGACAATAGTCAAAGGCTCCTGCATCAGCTGTCCTTTACTTATGCTAAAAAGATTCAGCTCAGCCTGTCTATCATCATCACTCCTGCCTCTGAGCCCACTAATAAGTAGAGTTTCTGTCCTAAGATGCTTCTCAGGCATCAATGTTCTTTTTAATGACATGCTGCCCACAGTTGAATGCTATATTGTATTGTAGATTTAATGTGTGCCACTTCACCTCTTCAGATTTTTTATCGCCACAATTTTATACATATACCAACAAGCATCTAATCATGTTTTATAAAGCAAGCATGCTAAACCAAAGCAGTGATTTTTGGTCAGGGACACCTGAGATTTTACTGTAGGGGGAAATTTAAAAAAATGTCAGCACTGTTCCTTCCTGACAAGGTCTCTACAAAAAAGTGACAGCACTACTCTTATAGCAAACTCACCAAGAGCTCAGGACACATGACACGCACTGGTACAGGAGAAAGAGGGGGTCCTACTGTTGATCTTTTGACTGAAGAAGTGTTGGTTCTCCTTTGCTCAGCCTGAGATCCAGCCACTGCTACTGAATTAAGACAATTAGTTCTCGGAGTGGGGGTGTGCAGTAAATATTGAATTCAATTTTCTTTTCTTAGCCAGGCCATGAATTTTTGATGGCCATCTCTCGCTATTTTGATAAAAAATTGAGCAGCACATGTTTTGTTTCATGACCTCGGCGGTTTCTTGGCCCCAGCTCCGCCTCTCAACTGCACAGCTTGCTTCCTCTGCCTTAAACTGCAAGGTGGCTTTCCTCCACCCCAATCGGGACCAAGACGGAATCCCAGATGCCTACGCCACAGCCCCACACTGACTTTTTATGCTGAAGCACTGAAATATCCACACAGAGAAATGGTTGAGAACAAATGTGTGTGTCTCATTGTGAAGTAGCCTGTTTTTTGTTTTTCTTGTTTTTGGTAACTCACACTACCACACTTCCAAGTTAACTGTACAAAACTCATGAACAAGCATTCAATATTCAGTCACAGGAAGCACAGATTAATGAAATAAAGTTATACTTTGACCTGTATGTCACTGCAACTGAACACTGAGCCACAGAAGATGTTAATCAATGCGACACAAATACATTTCAAGTCAGGCTTTTAAACTCGGATATGAAGCCCGGCGATTGCCTCTGCCAGTCAGGTTTCAAGTGAAGCTGGCATTACTCATCAGTACTGTAATTGCCCTCAGAGCTTTCAACTCTGCAACATTAATTTAAAGGTTTATTATCCCCATACCATGAACAAATATACAAACAAATATGATTACAAATCAAAACATCCCTTTGAGTCAGAAACGTATTGGAACAAATGAGAGGTTTATGTTTTGTAGATAACACTACTAATAATAATTTAATTGATTGTTCATGCTAAGTGCACAATTTTGCATTTATGCTTTTGGAAAGGTTAGTAGCTCCCTTATTAGTAACTTGGTTTTTGCAGGGAGAAATCTCCTTTGGAAGAAAATAGCCTGCAGTCTTTGTTGTAGTTTTCAGAGTCAGTATGCGGGGATGTTTTAACTTACACCTGCAGCTGTAACATGTAAAAGCTTTCTTGGAATAAGATGGTATATCCTGAACTATAAACAAACCCAGTTACTGTGTTACTGTTTACTGCCAGTCCACCAACCAAATTTCAAAAGAATACAGGAAGAAATCAAATAGGTAAGCCTAAGAATGTCATAAGTCATTAACAACAACCAAACTGGAAAAAAAAACTAGACGAATTCCTCCAGTACATTGATTAAAAACATGTATTTTTCTCATTTGAGATCTCCTGCCACACAACAGACTGTTTTCTTTGCAAGGAAATATTATTTGAAGTTGCAAGCTTCAGTGCATTCCATCATACAAAATACTTCCTAAATGCTCCTTTTAAACCAATTTACACGGACATTTGTGATTTTGCTGTTCCTTCATTTCCCAGTATTGAACTATTGTCACGATCTATTACTAATAATGCATGCTACACTGGAAATTAATGCTTACATCATCCTTCTCCTTAGAATGACATATACTGTCAGGTGGATTTACTAAAAGCTGTCCACCAAACTGGATTTACCATCACCCTGAATGTAGGTCCCTGAGATATCCCTACAATACTGTGAACCATGCAGCTGCACAGTTGCTGACAATCTGAAAGAAACCAGGGAAACGGGGCAAACAAGGATGCAATACAGCGCACAATGGCAAGGACAGGCATGTGAGGAACCAGCTCCAGGAAGAACCATCTTCAGAGCACGTAAACAATAGCACAACAAAGAGGAGGTGGTTGCCAAGAAACAACAAAATAATTAGTGAGCAACAACCGAGAAGAGTGGCAGCCAGAAATGTGAGAATTGTCAATCCTCCCTGCTGACAAATTGGAGCTACAGGGAAGTCTCTCCTATCTGTATCCAGTTGTATGCAAATGAATGAATGAATCATCAGAACCACTGAAATTCGATATTAGCACTGTTACACTTTGGAAATAATATATAATTATGTGTGAGATACATGGGTTGGAAACTAGCATTATTTTTCCAATGCTCCCGAAAAAAGCAGCATTCTCACAATGTTATGTTTGCTCATGGTTTGGCATGCATCACAGTGCCACTGACAAGCCTGCTTTTAGAAAATGTACCTGCCACAATCATGAAGTTTCCACCATGTCTAGTTTTCTAAATAAAGCCTGTTGTGTAATTTGGGAGGCTGAGATAGAACTCCAGAGATTTTCTTAACCTTTTTTTCTTCATTCTTCATTCATCCATTGGAAAGGGCTCTGGCACATTCCCGGTTGGTATGAAGCGGTGGTATGAAGCAGCACGTTTGGCCCTAAGGGAGAACTGTTAGTGTGAAAAGTTGGCCAAGACATTTTTAATATGATAAATTAATTCAAATGACTTCTTTAAAAAAAAAAAAAAGTATTGGTTTTAGCATTAGCAGGCCTCTTCATTGAACTACTTTGACCTCCATATCAATGGTTGATGCTGGATAAGCGCACTGACCTGTTTTTGCCCTGCCCAAAGCATGCTGGGTCACATCAAGAGATCAATGCTCTTGTTCTTCCTGTTCCACGGGGGCTGCAATGAAGTGGAAGGGCATGACTTGCAGGCCAGGTTGAGGCAGATCCCCATCCAGACCTATTGTGTTCCACAGTCCACAGAGCAGCTCAAAATGTTTTTCTGTAGACCCTGGAGCACCTGTCAGCAGAATCAATCTGGATTATTCAATAAAGACTAAGATCCTGTTATTGATGTTCTACTTGAAGGAACCCTTAGTTATTATTATTATTATTATTATTATTATTATTATTATTATTATTATTATTATTTATTTATTAGCAGACACCCTTGTCCAGGGCAACTTACAAAACATAAGAGCAATACAAAGCGCAATAATACAGTGCAGTTCAAAGCATTTTACATTTTACAAATTCAGAATTTACACAAGTGTATACGAGATATACAGTAGACAATATATAATTATAAGGTCTTACATCCTAAATTGTAAAAGCTGATAAGTGCAGACAAGTCAAAGTTAAGAGCTAAGGGAGAGGGAGTCTAGGGGAAATCAAAATAAAACAATACGAGTAAAGCAAGGGCAAGAGTATGACAAAACGTTGTATAAGTGCAATCCACAGGAGAATAAATGACTAAATTACAACTACAGTCTGAAAAGATGTGTCGCCGGAAGGTGGTCAGGGACTCTGCTGTTTTGACTTCAGTGATCTTCATCACTCCTGGAGGAGCCAGGGTGCTCAGGCATGTGCCAATTAAAGCTCCTCTGGACGCCGTGCCCCTCGTAGCTCTCTCTGTGCACACACTGTAACCATGGTTTCGTTCCCAAAGTCAATTCCTCCACTGGATTGGCTGTGAGAGTCTGCCAAGAGAATGGAAGAGGGTGCTCTGAACAAAACGGTTTCGAATCCTCTTCGTCTGCCACAGTGACACACTCCCACTTGTTGCTGTGTGATTCCCTAAGATTTTGCATAGGGAAGGCTACTCAGGGATACACCTGATTTTCCCTTTCCATTTACCAGTACTCCCCAGCCAATTAATTCCCCCCATTCTTAACTGGATTTAACATTGTCTTTGAAGCATTATGCTTGAAGAGCCATTTTTTAACCTTTGTGGGTGTATCATTCCATCCTCAAGCCTGAAAATGTACAGGCAATGCTACTTCTACACAAAAGAGCTCAACCGGAGAAAAGAATAACAGAGATCCTGTCAGCTGCAATCCCGAATCAAATCAAACCAGTGTGCATCTGAATTGTAATCTAAAAATTGACCAGAGGTTGCCTTAAATCACCTTCACAGCCATTCAACACACTACGCTTCTGGGGCCTGTCCTACATACTTCGGCAATTAGATGAGCAACATTCTGTTAGAATCCACCCCAAGCTGAGCATTGAAAGGTCAGTCTTGTAACTGGATGTTGCTGCCAAATCAGAAGGAAACTTGAAACACTTACAAAAGAATATTCAAAAACAAAAACAAAAAAAACAACACGCTCAGATCTCTTTATGTGTGACCCATAGGTCTGTCAAGAAGATCCTCACAACAACTGCAGCGGAAGTCCCACTGGCATTACTGAGGCATAGAGTCTCTGCCTCTGGTGACTTTGCTAAAGCTGCCTCGTGCCATCACTAAGACCTCCAAGCACCGCCAGAACTCTCCCACTGCAGCATGAACACACATTTCAATAATGCATAGGAAACGAGCAGAATTTAACATGAATTTTTAACATCTTCATTTCTGTTCCCGATAAATATAATCAGCAGAGGGCAATAATTACACGAGTCCGGGAGTGCAGGAGCCTGGCCAAGGAGCTTTGGGGGATTTTAAGCTGGTGTTTGGCTGTAGCAGTTGAATCTGTCAGGTTTGAGTGATGGAAATAAAAGATCCTTTGGAAAAGGGAGCAATGGGTTTCCTCTCCACGGGATCCCAAATGTTCTTGGCTGTGAAGCGCACTCCGTGCAGAAAATAAATCAGTATACATATATATATATATATATATATATATATATATATATATATATATTACTGCCGACTCTCTCCTTCTAGACCCCCGAGTAAACAACGCTGTTTTGGAAGTCTCCTAAAACCTGATATGAGTAGGCTGTCTTTTTTTTTTTTTATATATTTTTATATAAACATACAAGTAAATAATTCCCCAAAGATCTTTACAGAATACACGTCCTGCTATTCTCTCAAAAAAGGGTTACACAAGGTCAACACTTAAATGTTATATATATATATATAAAGAAAAAAATGTTTTTTTTTTAATTATATAAATCCTATATCCACACAGGGATTATTTTAATACCCATACACTTTAAAATACTTTAGATCCTACTTTAAAGAAAGAATGTGAGCATTTATACATTTTGTAACTGAAAGTATTTACACCCTTCATTTAAAACAATGTGATTTGGCGATTCATTGAGTTTAATAAATAATAAATACTGTTAATGAAACTATACTTATTTATCAATGATATTTCACATATTGTTGAACAGTGATTCAGCCTGAACAACTGTCAAGATTCCAATTAACAATAATGACGTAAGATAAAAAGCAAGTGAGTGGATGTCAAAAGTGTACACAGCTTGTCTTGACTCAGTTCAAATGTAATCTAATAGTCCCTTTAATGTATTTTTCACCTTCCAAAGTAAATTAAAAAGCAGTTCACAATTTGATTAAATTCCTTCGTGAACTACTTCTTCCTAACTGCAATAAAAATGATTTCCTACTGGGATAACAAAAGCCAGTTAACATTATTTATGCTGTTTTTTACAGCACAGAAGGCAGTAAAGAAGGTGAGTGTGCTATACTTATCAAAAGCGCCCTCTTGTGGTGGTTTTCCTTATTGGGTACACAGGACAAGCACAATCCAGCCAATAACCATTACTCACTTCTTTAAAGCAGATGAACTGTACTTCGGTGTTAATCCTTTCCTTTCCTCTCCAGTATCCTGTTGTATGCGTGACTGTGTTGTCATTTGTCATTGGAGAACTATTTCCAAGGACGGTTAATAGCTTCTGAAAATAACTCATAGTAATAGCAGACAGGAAGTGTAAAAGGGAATCGGAGGAATAATATTTACATAAATAAAAAAACCTATACACTACATTTTATATTAATACTGAATCTAACTGATTTCTACAATACAGAACATGGCTGCTCTGGAAGAAATCCAAATAAGAGTTTCTGGGACTGAATGGTAAGCCATATATATACAAACACTTGAAAAAAAAAAAAAAAAAAAAAAAAAAAAAAAAAAAATCCAAATCTAATTAGACCGAACCCTTGAAGGACAATACACAGCAGGAATTGTAAAGCCTCAGAGACCAAGGTCAACCCAAACCACAGCTTCAAATTCAACGCACACATGCATGGATCAGAGGAACACAGGAGAGCAAATAGACTCAGGGCTGAGACCAGGAAAAGGCTTCTTTACACAAATTTGCAGTGTTCGGATATCATTCACCATCCTCCAGGAAAAATATCGAGAAGGTATCTTAAAGGAGAATGGGTAGAAAGCCGCTTCTCCTTTTCAAGCTGCCTAATGTTATAATGACAAGTACGTTTTCGAAGCTAAAAGCAGTTCCTGACCTCTGCTCTTGCAAGCGAATGACTGACTCTCACAATGACACTTAAAAAACCTAAAATCTATATTGGTAAATGAACAACTCATCCATTACATCAGATTGAGTTTCACTGACCTTTGGCCTTTAGTTCATTATCAGAGGTTAAATCTTTTAGCCTTCAAACAGCAGAGATACACTCACTACTTCCTACTCAGCACAGAGACTACATCAAGATGATATATTTGTTGAACTGGCAGGAGAAGGGACACTGGAATTGTGTTGTATAATACACACACGACCAGGTCTATTCAAGAGGAGAGTGATTCTCGATTTACTGGGTGTAAAAGCACCTCAAGTGCCACACAACAGCAGGACACTACGCACTGGCTGCCAGGATCCTGTAGGTGCACAGACACAAGAGCAGCTATCCTCTGGCATCTCGCTGCTTCTTTGAGCACAATGCAGGTTAACAAAGGCTCACAGGAGATGAACATCAGCGGGATACAGTCATGCTTCGAGTGGGATCTGAACAGTGGGCAGAAACAAAGGCCTTCGTCCGTCCAACACTGTTTATTCTAAGAAGAAGATCATCCAGAATCCATATAATCACAATGCTATGTGCTTTAGTCTGGACAAACATAGATACTGAATCTTGGGCCATAAACCAGTATATAAAATGTATGTTAGGATAAACCACTATAAGAAAAGTACAACTGTTTGTGTTGCCTTCAGTGACAATTGGTAAATGAGAGCTGGGAAGCAGCAGTGAGAACGGAGATACCATTTGAGAGGTCAAGCAGGACCAAGTGATAAAGCACAAACGTGGCCTTCAGTCTGATAAAGATCCTATCAAGTGCTCCACGGGATTTGCCAAATATCTCAAAACATCTTTGGTGATATCGTAACATACTGCTAAACTAAGTAAACATTTAACAGTAGAAATCTCATGTCTCCAAGTTGTTTCTGATCCCATGAAAAAAATAATTTTGTAATGACACACTTATCTTCAACCAAAAGTTATAATGCCGTCAGCACCATTCATGTCTCAGATCTTATTTTACCACACAACCATTACTCAGACTAGAGGGAGATGTACTGGTGTCTGAAAGAGTGTACTTCTTATTTGATTGTTTGTTGTGATGTGTGTTTTGATAGAAAAGGGAGCAAAAACAACCACATAAACCAATTTTCAGACCTGGAATGATAAATAAACAAGCTTTTAATAAACAATCTGTTTTTGTCTGTATCACACAAGCAGCAAGTCATTCGTGCTTCAAAGCGTCTCTTGGCTGCAGAAGGATCTTCTTGGGACTGACTGGGTACAGAACTCACACATTCCCGTTTGTAACCAGGCCCTCTTCACACAAGCAGCTGATCTCTACCTCACTGTCCTGTGCTCTAGAGCTCTTCGGCACTTCAAAGCAAACAAGTATCTCCTTCCTCTACAACTCCTTGGCTTGCCGGGCCGCCTGCAGTTTGTGTTGTTGCTCCTGGAACTCCCGGGAGTCTTCCCAAGGCCGGGGTCCCCTGATGTTCTTCCAGTTGTCCAGATTCACCTCCTTCAGTTTCTGTTTGACACAAAACCCAAATGCTTCATTTCACCACAGTGATACTCACTCGTGGACCTGCAGAGCCAAAACCCTGCAGCTTAAACACTTAGAAATGAAGGACTTATTAAAAATCAACACATGATCAGCACGCTTTCAAAGAGATGGAAAGAAAACTGCAGTGGCGTGCTGTGTTTTCAGACATATATGATACATGCTTCTTTACTCTGTGCACTTGCTTTACCTCCAATTTCAAACCCTTACATGCCCAGCGACATCGATGCTACCCCAACATTGAGCTTGGCCTGTTCACGTGCAGTTGCAGCTTCAGCCCAGTGGTGCTGCTGAACTTTGCCACTCTTTGCACTGTAGCCAGGAGCTGACATTTGATGACATTTATACAACCTGCTCAGCCAATGACATTTAATTTTCCAGATACAGGCCTATTTCTTGAAAAAGGCCATAACTCCATAAGCAAGGCTGAGATCCAGATGGCAGTGCAGACCCAGGCAGTGGTCGGGCAGCCTGGAGCCACACTGCAGGGGCATTTTCAAACAATGCAAAAGCAAAACCGCCGGTAGAATTCTGAAAGCAGCGCTAAACGTCTGTGAAAGTGCTGTTACAGGTGGAAAGCCAACACAGGGGCAAAAAAGACTAATAAAATATATATTCATACACTCACACACTCTCTGTCATACATATTTGTGAACCTAACATAGCGTTAGAATTGATTTGGAGCCAGTGTTGCATCGGGGCAAAAAACTGTGAAAGATGTCCGTTCATATTAGGCTGTATTAGTCTTAGATATTGTATTTACAACAGAAATGTTCAGGTTGGTTGGAAACTAGATTGTAAATGGGTGTATATGGAAAGTAAATCAAACCTACACTATTCCCAAAAGCTCATTTGTAAGGTACCGTGTATTAAATATGTGCAACACTGACGTAACCAGCTGAAATGTCCCCATCTGACCAAAAAATTTCTTTATACATATGATCTATAATTCAAGACAAGTATCCTTTAGAATTCTGCTTTAAGTTCAAACTGTTTCGTGATCTGGAACTTGCAAAAATAAGGTAGCACTGCATTATTGCCCAAAAGATTTGGATATTGCCAGCATTCAAGCATGCTTCCTGGTCTGAAAATATATTAGAGCTGTCATTTTATTAATTGCATTAAAAAGAGAGACAAAACAAGCTGTTAAGCACAACAGAGCGTAATAAAATGAGTCTGACACATGATGCAAAGTGACCCTGCGTTAAATGTGTGTTGGCATGGCGTTGCTTCCAAGTTCTTTTCTTGAACAGGGAAGGAGGACGAGAGAAAAAAAAAAATAGAAAAAAGGCAAGGAGGAGAATGGAGCAGACAGACTGATCTTCACATTTCAATGACCTTACCTTGGAAACATGAGTTTTTTTTCTTTTTATTAGTTTCACAGGTCTGTGTATAAGGGGAGCATCACTGACATCCGTGAGCTCAGAGGCAGAAAAGTTTTTATTGTTGTTTTTTTTAAAACACTCAGTTTAAGTTTATCAACATGTGAGATAAAAGGAGAAATGTAATACCCTCCCACATAAAAACTGCCATTTATAAAGACACAAGTGCAGGAGGTGAATCTAGCTCCATCTGTAGCTCTCCAACACTTCTAACCAGGACCTGATTGGAATCCGAAGCATGTGTGGGAAACGTAGTGTAGGCAATAGAAATTTGAAAGCAAACAGGGAACCTATATGAGTTCTGTACCTCTTTATAACTGCGTGTGGCAAAGATGTGAATGCGACACATTTGGAAGGAAAGGTAGACACATACAAAAAGGAATATACCTCATATTCTTCTTCCAAGGTGACTGGATTGTTCTGTGCTTTGATTCTGGCCTCCAGTGATGGATCAAGCTGAAATTTGGGGCAATATGACAAGATATGGCTTTGAGTACATGATGTAAAACACTTAAAAGCTCACATTTCAAATCAATGAAGAAATCTTTGCATGGAATTTGTTGGTCACAATTATTTTTTCAGGTAGTGAGACTTATGCACTGCCATTTCATTAGTTTTCCTGTAACGTAAGCACTAGTACTTGGCTTGGGATGAAAGCTTACTGCAAATCTTTTTATTTGAAGAACTATTTGTTTTCTTGTTTACAACAGTTGCTCATATTTTTCTAATCCTTTTTAGGCCAGTGGGAAAAAAAAAATGTTCAGCAAAGTACTACAGCAAGCTGCATGACTGTATGTGCTGTAACTGATTTATCGGATAATAAATCAGATTGCCGAATTTATTTTGGAAGGCTGGTTTTCCCGTAAAGTATAGTTAAGAAGGTTGATGTTATGTAATCAAAGCAGTTTGTGTGTGAAGCCCCTATAAGAAAGACAGACACTCAAATCTTTCTGTGTACTAATCAGGCTAAATTTAAAACATCTGAACGACAGCATCCTGTAATATTATTCAGCTTCCACTGAATCATGACACATTGCATGCCACAGAAAGCAGCTAAGCGAATATAATTGCTTAACACTTGCTACAGATCCCTGTTTGTGACTTCACAACTCCATTTCCATTTCTCATGCATTACTTGTTTTATGTACAAATTAGGACATTTGGTCTAAGCCATTTGCAGATTCTTGCTGTTGGAATTACGAACTGTGGCATGCCAAAAGATATTCAAAATGCCATTACAAGCTTTTAGCATTCTTCCCTTCTTTCTTTATTTTTGGAGCATGAATTGACAGAATTAGAAGCAACTGATCCAATTTCCACACCTTGCCCAGTTTGATTAATTGGTCATTAAACAATAACTGCAGAAGACAGATTAGGAAATACAGCATGCAAAATAAAATAAAAATTATTACAATTTAAAAATATTCCAAAATCATTATTCTTACAATCACTTTAATGCTCATACATTTAAGATGAGGAAGGAAGGTCATTCAAGTAACAGTTGAGTGACCTGTGTATAAACGGTTTTCCTGGAATTTCAAGCACAGTTCTTGGGCGGGGGGGGGGCAGGTTGTTTTCTTTTGTTTTGATTTATTTAAGCGTTTTGTGTACATGTGTAATGTACATACAACCAAACATTCCCAATATTGCACGAGGGGAGGAGGGAGGCATGCAGACAGGAAAGTGCTCGCCAGGGGAAAGACAGACACTGAACTGTGCATGCCCTGCTTGCTGATCTTGAGAGAAGTCATGCCATCTGGCATTTGCCCAGATCCGATCCATCACGTGGGCTGTGGCCAGCTCTCCTCCACACAACACTAGGGCTGCTATCTGCACTGCTCCATCGCTGGCACCACAAGGAGGAATTTAATCTGGGATAATAATGAAAATCGTCCTCTGCATAATTTAACAGACAAAGAATTACAGGGCCCTCTGGAAATCTCACCCCAATCATGCTAATAAAGGGAAAATACTTCACCGCTACTGCAAAACTGTATTATCCATCTCAAACGAAAATATAAAAGCACATTTCAATCATTTACTCTCATAAAGCTCTTTCCCTTTATAGGATTGTGTGGCAAATAACCATGACTACAAAGTGAGAAACAGAAAACAATGGTTTTATGTATAATAACCCTTTACAAGTCAGATAAGTGGCCCACAACCAACCAAGACAGAAAAAGAGTATGAAACCAGACAGGGTCGAACCGTGATCTAGAAGTACAGAGCTATTCCCTTCCTAATACAAGTTCAAGACAAATTGTACAATATTTAGCCACTGTTCTGCACCGAGGTCGAAAAGATCATGCACCTTATTTGGTCTCTCCTTGAGAGTCCTCCATCCATTTCTTTAACATTAATGAAATAAGATAAATGACATTCTTCTGCCAGGCAGTACAATCACATTGCCATTCCGTGAATCAGGAACAGATATTGAAATATGCTTGCAGGAGTTCAGCTACATTTAAATTTACAACTTAATCAGTCCTTCCGATACATTTTATTAGATATCTTAAAAAAAAAAATTATAAAAAAAAAATTATATATATATATATATATATACACACACACACACACACACACACACAGTTAGGTCCATAAATATTTGGACAGTGACACAATTTTGGCTCTATATGCCACCACAATGGATTTGTAAGGAAACAAGCTTTAAGTGTAGACTTTCATCTTTAATTTGAGGGTAGTTACATCCAAATTTGGTGAACGGTGTAGGAATTATACCCATTTTTATATGTGGTCCCCCCAATTTTAGGGGCTCAAAAGTATTTGGACAAACTAACATAATCATGAATAAAAATGTTGAGCAGCCCCAGTTGGCCTCGATTTTGATCAAGATGGCAAGAGGAAAGGATCTAAGTGACTTTGAAAGAGGGGTCATTATTGGGGCATGAATGGCAGGAGCGTCAGTCACAAAGACGCTCAACTGGCTAGTGTTCTCCACAAGTGGGCAAGTGCATGTGTGGCGACACCAAGAGAATGGGACAGGCCTGACTGCTTGACCCCTACAGTGATGGGGTCCAGAGCCTCTGTTATGCTGTGGGGGGCATTTTCCTGGCATGGTTTGGGTCCACTTGTCCCCTTAGAGGGAAGGGTCACTGCAAATCATTACAAACTTATTCTGAGTGATCACCTTTATCCTATGGTGAAACATTTCTATCCTGATGGGAGTGGTCTCTTCCAGGATGACAATGTCCCATCCACAGGGCACAAGGGGTCAACAGATCTCAACCCAATTGAACACCTATGGGAGATTCTGGACTGACGTGTTAGACAGCGCTCTCTACCATCATCAACACCCCAAATAAGGGACTATCTTTTGGAAGAATGGTGTTCATCCCTCCAGTAGAGTCCAGAGACTCGTAGAATCTGTGCCAAGAGCATTGAAGCTGTTCTGGCAGCTCGTGTTAGCCCAACACCTTACTAAGACACTTTATGTTGGTTTTTCCTTTAATTTGTCACCTGTATGTGTGTATGTATATTATATATGAGGGAATATTATATATATGTTGTGTAAAATGTTGTGATAGGAATCCTGACATGCAGATTCTACTGAAAATCCAAAGGTATATATGGATATGGAATAAATTATTTCACAGTATGCCCTGGTGCTCTGTGTTTATTACTTTTGGAATCAAACAACAGGCCCATAATAGTATCTGATATCAACACTTCTTTGTTGAATTAGGTAACTAACTAATGTGTGATATATTGTATATTAAATATAATCACTGCTGTGCAAAAAAAAAAAAATATATATATATATATACAGTACTGTGCAAAAGTTTTAGGCAGGTGCGAAAAAATGCTGTAAAATAAGAATGCTTTTAAAAATAGACATGTTAATAGATTTATCAATTAACTAAATGCAAAGTGAGTGAACAGAAGAAAAATCTAAATCCATATTTGGTGTGACCACCCTTTGCCTTCAAAACAGCATCAATTCTTCTAGGTACACTTGCACAAAGTCAGGGATTTTGTAGGCATTTAGTCAGGTATATGATTAAACAATTATACCAAACAGGTGCTAATGATCATCAATTCAATATGTAGGTTGAAACACAATCATTAACTGAAACAGAAACAGCTGTGTAGGAGGAATACAACTGGGTGAGGAACAGCCAAACTCAGCTAACAAGGTGAGGTTGCTGAAGACAGTTGACTGTCAAAAGTCGCACCATGGCAAGACTGAGCACAGCAACAAGACACAAGGTAGTTCTACTGCATCAGCAAGGTCTCTCCCAGGCAGATGTTTCAAGGCAGACAGGGGTTTCCAGATGTGCTGTCCAAGCTCTTTTGGAGAAGCACAAAAACGGGCAACTTTGAGGACCGCAGATGCAGTGGTCGGCCAAGGAAACCTACTGCAGCAGATGAAAGACACATCATGCTTACTTCCCTTCGCAATCGTAAGATGTCCAGCAGTGCCATCAGCTCAGAATTGGCAGAAAACAGTGGGACCCTGGTACACCCTTCTGGCCTTCAGGGAAGACTTGTTGCCACGTCTTGGGCGCAAGGCCAAGCAACTCAACTATGCACGAAAACACAGGAACTGGGATGCAGAAAAATGGCAGCAGGTGCTCTGGACTGATGAGTCAAAATGTTAAATATTTGGCTGTCGCACAAGGCAGTTTGTTCGCCGAAGGGCTGGAGAGCGGTACACGAATGAGTGTCAGCAGGCAACAGTGAAGCACGGTGGAGGTTCCTTGCAAGTTTGGGGCTGCATTTCTGCAAACGGAGTTGGGGATTTGGTCAGAATTAATGGTCTTCTCAATGCTGAGAAGTACAGGCAGATACTTATCCATCATGCAATACCATCAGGGAGGCATCTGATTGGGCCCAAATGTATTCTGCAGCATGACAATGACCCCAAACATACAGCGACAGTCATTAAGAACTATCTTCAGCATAAAGAAGAACAAGGAGTACTGGAAGTGATGGTATGGCCCCCACAGAGCCCTGATCTCAACATCATCGAGTCTGTCTGGGATTACATGAAGAGAGAGAAGCAACTGAGGCTGCCTAAATCCACAGAAGAACTGTGGTTAGTTCTCCAAGATGTTTGGGCCAACCTACCTGCCGAGTTCCTTCAAGAACTGTGTGCAAGTGTACCTAGAGCAGGGATGGCGAACCTGAGGCACGCAGAGCCGTATAAGTGAACGACTATTTGCGTTTTTTTTTTTTTCCATTGCCAGCCTGCACCTCAATTGTCTAAACTGATTGGCACTTTAGAAAACCAGTCAGTAGATTTGGCAGTGACGGCACCACCCCAAAGTAATTGATCAGCGCTCACGTTATCTTCTGAATATTCATGTTTTAGGTCAGGTTCTTGTGTGCAGATTATCACTGTTATGCGCAGAACTGCAGAATTCTTCGCTACCATTGGTGGAGCTGTGCAGATCCGCACTTCACAGACGAGATGTTAGTGGGACTGGGAGGAAGATGACAGAAACTGTAAGTCTGTGCTGTTGAGATTAATTGTGGTCAACAATGGACGGGTTTGTTGAACAAGCGGGGAGAAAGCATTTTGTTTACCGTTATCTCCTGTATCAAATGCAAATGGCCACAAGCATTCATATTTAACACTACAACAATTAAAAAAACTTAATAAAGTTGGAAAAGAAAGCTGTAAATTCTCATAAATAAATTATGCCTTTGTTTTGTATAGTACATTTGTGCACAATCGCAGTAGATTGATACCACTGCATTATTTTTTTCATTAAAAAAAAGTGCCACACAATGTATATTAATCTACCAGTTTTAGTTATTTAACGAAATGTAAAAGCAGTAGATCTTAAGTAAATATATGCTGAACAAAATAAAGGTGCATTTGTAATGATTGAGTGCAAGTGCAAATAAAAAATAAAACCCTATGGAAGGGTTACTATGCAGCCAAATTAACAAACTTCTACTTCTTGTGTGTAACGGCAGGGCAATGGGAGAATCTGTGGGACTTTGTTTTGGGGGTAGATTTTGATTTTAATGGGGTTTTTAAATGTACTTTAGCATTATAATCCTCAAACTTAATGCGTGCTGAAATGTGATTCATGCATTTTGCTGCACTGTAGCAATACTGCAACATTTAAATTATGTATTAATTGTATGATGCACCTATTCTGTTCTTTAATGTTGTGAAATGCTTTGGCATGGTGTTCCACTATATACAATTAAGATTGATTGATTGATTTAATTTGAATGAGGATTAAAGATTCTCATTATCAAAAATATAAAGGGACATATTATAAAAATGATCGCGCTACTGAAGTGCTATTACTATTGCTTTTTATATTTGTAAATTGACAATCTGTGAGCAAAAATGGAACCTGCATATTTATATATTTTTGGGGGAAGAATATGCACCTCGCTTCATTTAGCTTCATATTCTGCAGCACACTCCCATTAGCAGACTGGAGCTGCACTTGCTCTCCAAACTACAGAGGGATATGGGGGGACGTTCAAGGTGGGGGTAGGTTGACAGTGGATGCAGGTGGTGGGTGGGAGGGATGGTTCTATCTGTCCATAGTTTTTAGATGTTTATGTATTGTGTTTTGTTTTGTTGGCATGTTTGCTTAATAACTTAATTACAACTAAATAAATATAAATATTGGTTAAAAAAAATTACATTTGGCCCCTGTATGAACTTTAATATCCCTAATTTATCTTTGGCACTTAGCAAAGTATACAAACCATAATTTGGGCACTCCATTCAAAAAAGGTTCACCATCCCTGACCTAGAGGAATTGATGCTGTTTTGAAGGCAAAGGGTGGTCACACCAAATATTGATTTGATGTAGATTTTTCTTCTGTTCATTCACTTTGCATTTAGTTAATTGGTCTATTTTTGAAAGCATTCTTACTTTACAGCATTTTTTCACACTTTTGCACAGTACTGTATATACCGTATATCGAGTTCTGATTTTTACAAGGGTATTATTTGGTTCTTTAAAGTGCATTCTGCATTTTATGAATTTAGCCAGCGTGTCCAAACCAAAATAGCCATTCAAACATTGATTTAAATGTGGGGGTAGAGAACAGAGTACGAATGTATCCTTCTGGCATCGCAGTTATAAGAATACATATATTTATGTATACACTCTGTAAATGCCAACTCTCATGCTGTTCTGACAAATTCTCAGGTCTTTAA
The DNA here is from genome assembly GCF_036373705.1 of Amia ocellicauda. NCBI lineage: Eukaryota > Metazoa > Chordata > Actinopteri > Amiiformes > Amiidae > Amia > Amia ocellicauda. The sequence continues at coordinate 6,816,671 of NC_089870.1, forward strand.
AGCATCCTTAAACGCTGCATTCAGCATGTCTATAAAATCTTAAATTAGAAAAAAACACAACAAAATGTTTGGCCTAAATGTAAGTGTTGGATTACAGCCATTTATGTTTTGTCACCAAGACAATAAAGAGACATATGCAGCTTTGGGATTTGCTTACAGGATGAAAACAGTATTTAAAATTAAAATTAATCCCAATTATTTTGCGGGCAACACAGACTCTACTGCAAGCGAACAAGCTGATGCAAGACTAGTGAAATAGATTTCATTCCAGGGTGTGGAGGGGGATGGGAGAGTTTACACTTCGTTGTCATGTCTTTTGTTTTATATATTTTATACGATGTATCTCCGATCTTCCCATAAAAAATTAAGAAGAAAATTACTTTACTTAAATTAATTTTAAGTTGGTCATGTCAAACTACAACTTCTACATTTTTTCCAACTGAGGTACACAACCACTTAGCAATCGTCTGTTCTGATGCTTTTCCAACAGAAACCAGCCCCTGGCCCTCTGAATCACCTTTGAGCAACATTGTAGCAAAAAGCATTTCTTCAGCTACCATGAATACCCTGCTTGATGGGAGTTTATTCCCCCATTTCTGTGGTTTAGCCTGGATGTGGGTGTCTTGATGAACAGTTCAGCATTTGGCATTTGTTGAAAGATAGTTTCTGCATCAGACTACTCCCACTAGGCCTCTTTTCCAAGTATAATCAGAGTCTTTTGCTGACCCATGTGCTACAGTCCTGTGCCAGTCTTTGATAATACATGCTGGCCCGTATCATTATAACTTGGAACAATGGCTCCCAAGAATGGAGAAGATGTTAGCTAATGTTAGCCTTCCAGCTTCTGATCTTCAAATAGTTGTTGTTTTGTTGTCTTTGTTGCACATGTACATTACAAAAATGTAATGAGCAAAACTGAAATGATAAAATCCTTGCTCTCCAGGCAAAGTTCTGCCAGCATTCTTGTTCGGTGCAAACCTTCCAAATGCATGCACATCTAATAAAAAACAAAACAACAATTAAATGCTATGGCCCTGTCTTGCCTTTGCTGGGCTAATGGGAAGTGATTCATGAGTTGTTTTAATTGTGTCGAGTTACAACATTCTTTCCCTACTGCAACAGGATTTGGGCTTATCTGTTTATCATCTGTCACCCCCCAGAGCTGTGACTGTAATCAACGCTGTCTCTCTCATTTAGGTTCTCAGGGCTCCTCGACACTTTTACTTAACAGGCAAAAATAGAAAAAGGAATTGTGCGTCACCTTTAATGACGTGAAGGATTAGTAACGGTGGAACCCATTTCTGCAGCGGTTTGTTTTTTGTTTTGTTTTGCTATCTGGGGCTCAGTCTGTGCCCATAGCGGCAAAAACACACCCATCATTGACACACACGCTGTTGGTGCAAAACGATATCTATGCCTTCAAATCCTCAAATGTAAAATCTGTGGCCAGATTAATCCCCCCACCCCCCTCCACTGCTGTTCACTTTTTCACCGCAGATACTTTCGTTAGAATCAATTATTTCTCTTGACCTCCCTGCTTAATACAAATCCAGCCCAATTTGGTCTTTAAAATTCAATAGCCTTGAAATCACAAACAAGACCATGTCCTTAAGAGCGATTTAAACTCAAAAAACGCTCCTGTCTCCTAACATTTATGCTGCTTGCTGCTGCCCTCAAGTGACAGCCATTCTGTGTAATTCTCCATTCTGTTCTGATTCATGCTATGTAAATCAGTGTATGCAGCCGTGTTGCTATACATAGCACCAAATGATAATATGTTGCAAGTACAAAATAAGATAGCATTCTATGGATTCCATCGTCCCCCCCGCCATATCATTCTGAAAACCAGCATTAATGCATGCAAATTAGGAACATTCAAGGGAGGGCTTTTCTGATGAGGGACCAGACATCTTCTTAATCTGAAGATAGGGGGCCAATGTTTATATAAAAATCTATAATAGTATGGCAATCATGAATCTACTGTTTAGACCTTGAAAGTATAAAAATAAACCCTGATATCATATGGAGAAGGAATGGTTTCGTAAATCAAGGATCAAGGATTTTGAATCTGTATTACTGGAAGGTTAGTCTATATTGGAACTAATGTATATAAATATAATATAATATAATATAATTGTATTATGTCTGTATTGACTAAAGAGGAAGTCTGCATCAGTGGTAGCCAGCTTGAAAACTTAAATGTTGCAATTTAGTATATTTAATAATCATAAATCATAATAATAGCAATATGTAATGAATAGTTCTTAAATCAGTACTCATTTATGTTACATTTTATCATGAAACATTTCAATTGTTACTCATACAATGACTGTGAATTAACTGTATCTCTACCTCCATCACCTGCCAATTCTCCACAAAGTTTAGATACTACAGTTTTACAGCACCTCTGTGGTATTCAATAAATTGGGAGCAGACGATCAAATGAGCCTGGCGGTGTACCGCATTAGTGCTGCAGCGCACAGACATCACAAAACTAATGTCTTCTACTACATCTAGCTTGAATGAAATCACCCCTATGACTCCAAGGCAGTACAACAGAAGCACTAGGATCAAAGCAAGGCAACATCTGGTTGGTGTTGAGAGTAGCCTAGACGTTTGGTTTCATCAGCATTTCTGCCACGCTGTCAAAAAAATTACCTTTCTTTGGATTTTTTGGGCATCATAGCGGATCTGTGTGAACTCCCGCAACCCGAAAGAGCCTCCAACAATCAAAAGCTGGAAACAAGCAAATAAACAGTCGCTTGACTCATTTCAAAAAGGTGAAAACTTGAGTAGAAAAGTATGTCAAGATTAATCGATTTACATTCAAAGCTAGGCATAGGTTGATTGGTAAATATGATCTGGATTTACTAGACTTTAAGATTTTACACTTGTAAAGTTTATTGAATATCTTTTAAAAAGCGGACTTGTATATCATGGTAAACACAGTACATATGACAGCTAAGTAAAACATGGTAAAAACAAACAATGGAAAACTCCCCAATAACTGTACAGTAGTATACTTTCATAAGGGATTACATAATCAATTTCTAAAGGATAGCTTTAGAAAACTTTGGAAAATGCTCTTAATACACAGGAGCAACAATAAAGCATTACATTGTTCAAAATTATCATAAGGAACGCAAATATTTATGGTGGAAATCATATTTTGCACATCGTGAATATGTAGGCAATAGGAAGATAGCTGGTAATACTAAGTAACAGCCAAACAGACTCTACTGGGGTATAGTGTTTTAAAAGTGCAATGTGGTTTTGGTTGGTAGAATGAATGTATATATATATATATATATATATATAGTATATATATATATATATATATATATATATGGATATACACTTTATGTATAGGTAGTTTTTGCATGCAACATATTGGTGCTGCGGTTATTATTGCCAGGAGACATTACTTGGCAAGGGAACGTATCTGGCAAGTTACCGTCAATACATATAGCTAGGGGCATGCATTCAGGCTATGATTCAACCTGGCCTGGGAATCTACATGGGAAGGTTACTGCACAGGTTTACCGTTTACAAATAATCTTCTATCAAATAAATGCAATTAAACATTTCCTTCATATAATACGCAGATAATACACGTCCACAGAGAGCTGTATTGTTATGTACTGTAGTATACATTATGATCTCGGAGTGGAAGGTCAGAAGATTGAAAACACATGGGCATCAAGTCCTCAGTGTCTTTTCATAACTCACCAACATTGGGATCCCATATCTTGCCGTTTTATTTTTTTGCAGGACTCGAAATTTGCTCCACATGATTGTCCGATAGCGGGGTATTTTCAAAACAGTCCCATCTGATCGTCTTCCTAAATCACTGAGTTAAATGTGTATACAAAACCTACTTCCTGCTTCCGGGAAATGACGTGGTGCACTTTCATTTGCTACCGTAGAATTCAACATAATAAGAAAGAAGGGTTCCGGTTTCCAACTGTTCAATATAATTTACCACAAATAAAATAGACAATGATAGGCTCCCTGCTCCTTCACTCAGTTTGTTCAAATGATACCCCCAGCATTTGTTTCTTTTACTAAGTATCCAAATGGTTTTGCGAGGCTTGAGAACACAACAACAGCAAGAATAAGCTTGAAAACCTGGCTGCATTTATTTTGTAAGTATGTATGTAATTGTGTATATCCCCATCTCCTCCTCATATTCATATCTTACTGAACATGTCCCTTTTCTTGTGTGTAGGATATATCCGAGTGGCAAAGAACAAATAAGCATAAAATAACACACCAAAAGAAACTGGTTAACCTGACTGAAACATTTTGATCAAGTAAAGTGGTTAGATACATTTTAAGAGGAACCAAGGAAGCTTTAAAGAAAGACTGCCCCTTGTTTTGTTTGTTTGTTTGTTTGTTTGTTTGTTTGGTTGGTTGGTTGGTTGGTTTTTGCAGCCTACATACATTAGCAAGATGACTTGAGCACTGTTGTGTTTATTTACTTGTGCAAGGAATCAAACATGGGATTTGTATTTGGGCACTGATAAACGTGACACCACTGCAATAATACAACTGACTAAAATGTCAAAAAGTGAGATGAAGGGATGATCATTGAACCAATGAAGTACTGGTCTGGAGCCTGCACAAAAGTAGCAAATCTTACAAGCTGGTAAAATTAAATTAAGGAGTTTGCAGGAGCTGGTTGCAGGGAGATTGATTTTATGATTGTTAAGTATTTAATAACACCAGCCCTTCAGGAATACATCAGTGTTAGTGCCAATGGCTGTCTAATTATGAAGAACAACAACCCTATCATAACTTTAGTCTCGGCCAGAGGAGATTATCAGGGGATTTATTCCACGTACTATACTCAAAATCTTGAAAGGTAGACAAGATCAACCCAAATAACTCCTTCAGTTTAATCAATGAAACCAGAACCCGAGGCCAAAAGTGCAAATTAAGAATTGTTGCATATAGCTTTGAAAATGGTAATTTCTTTACCAAGCTGAAGCAAAATGATCCTTCAATAATTGAGTGTATGATATTTTGGGACTGATACTAGAAACTAAACAAGCCAGATGAGTTATGAAGCTTCCTCTGTAACATTTCCCATGTTTATACTGTATATAGTCTTATAATCAAGCACCTTTCTCTTGTGCAGTAGAAGGTCAACTCTCACTTTTGTGTTGAACTAGATCAATTAATGTATGTGCTCTTGTACATCTCATCATCTGGACAGCAACCAATAAAAATAATGCTGCTCTCAAGCAATACATGGGATATAAGACCTTTATTAACACGTAAATAAATACAGGAGTCTTAGGGCATGTGTTAACAGTACAGGGACCCTGGGGCTTAATTAGCAATCAGTATTGGCTGTATTAAAAGTATATTCACTCTATGAGCATTAAACTGCTTTCTTTTAATACATTTAAAAATAAATTTGTGGTTAACCAAGGAAATATTTCAAAGATAAATCAACACAACTATGTATTTATTTGTGTCTGTGACCACTAATGGTTTTACAAGTTGGTTTCCTGAAAGTAGAGGGCAGTGTATACATGAGAATGTGTTTCATTTTCGTGAAGTAGTTTTTTGACAAAAGTCAATGCGGTGTAAAAGCCACTATATTAAGAAATTTCATTATTATGCTTACCATGCTTACCATTACTCTCTTGTAAGATAGCACTTATACGTTTTGTCTTACTACTTGCCATGCTTTACTAGCACTGGTATTGCTTATTTTGATTACCCCTATGTTCCCTTTCCCTTAGCTCTTAACTTTGACTTAAAATGTTGTCTGCACTTATCAGCTTTTACAATCTAGGATGTAAGACCTTATATATTGTTTACTGTATATCTCATATACACTTGTGTAAATTGGAATTGGTAAAATGTATTATGCCTTGAATTGCACTGTATTATTGCAATTAGTATTGCTCTTGTGTTTTGTAAGTCACCCTGGACAAGGGTGTCTGCTAAGAAATAAATAATAATAATAAAATAATAATAATAATGTTCTCCTGGGTATTTCATATGCCTCTATCATATGTTTTACTGTTTTATTTCAAATTTTTAAGGTAAAAAGGATGGAATGGAAAATGTTCTTCAGAAAGTTTAGATCCAAGGCATATATAAACGTTATACTGCCTTGAGGGGGTGAAACGTTTTTCTTTTAACCTCAGATTTGATCACACCAAATGACATCTACATGTTAGAAGGAATATTGTGTTTGATAAGCAGAGCGGAGGTTCAAAGATTGGCATTTAATCGAACTGCAGGCCCAATTATTTCAGCTCCATCACTACTCATTCCATGACGGGCAGGTCTCGTTTTAACAGTCATATTAATATCGAGCTGTTTTGCCTTCTTTTTTTGTATTTGGTTTTATTTCGATTCCTTATTGAAGACTTTGTAAGAAGCAAGTCAAACAAAACCCACCCACACAACCCACCCACACATTCCGCCCGCTCAACTGGAAACATTATTACAGAGTAGAAGGTATTCCGTTTCCTAGTAACATGATGGCTGTGTGAGAAAATGAAAAATAAATGATGGGAAGTATTGATTTAAACCTTCAGATGAATTTACACACAGATGAAAACAACAATTCTCATCAGGTTTGTATACAAATACAAACTGTCGCTGCACATTCTCATGCATATATACATTTGCATATATTTCTGCTTTGGACATATAACCATGTCTGTCCGTGCTTAAATTAACTAGAAAAAGGTTAGGGTGTTCAGAGACCATGAACAAAGTCATTAACCATCAGCATTCATGTCCATGTTAGTTAAGCTTTGCACTGTAAAGTCACATTTGCACAACAAAGGCCAAATAATAATTGACACACTTTGGGCTGTATAAGTTAGCTCCTCCTTACTAGTTCAGTAATTTGGCTATATTCACTACAGTGAGCAATCAAGTTACAACTTGTTCATTTTTCTCTTTTTTATATTTGGTCCTATAACAGTTAACCCTGTTTATCTATTGACTCCTTTATTAAAAAGTAAGTGGAACATATACCCTCTTTGTTTTTCATGGCACTGGTTTACCAAAGGTACAGCACAGTCAATAGGAGCATTGAATGATTACACCCAGGGCAGATATACACACTCACATTCACAATAGAATCTCTGTATCTATGTAATTACAGATCTTATTCAGGGTGGCAAATGGTGTTTCTGTTTGTTCTTTCTATGTATACCTTTCAGTCCTGGCATTATTGTGGTCTATCTTCTTTGAATTCATCCCAGGAAAACAATATTGTGTTTGGCAGTTTCTTGAACAAAAGGGTAAAATTGTATTATGGTTGTGCAGTACATTTTATTTTTATTTTCTTCTTCCATGTAGTTGAATCAATATGAACGTCTTCTTAACCAATCAACTCTACCATAAGTGCCTCCATCTTTGAAGATTTCCAAAAGTTTTCAAAAGTGCAGTTTATACTTGAGGCTTACGAGTTTTCAGTGTGTGAACTGCTTGAAGATGAGATCAACTCCAAAAGCAATCCAACAGCCTTACCAATAAGCACCGTTATTAGAGAAACTTGCAGTATACAAGGCATTTCAATTAAGACATTAACCTGGTTCTGTTTTCCTTACTTTGCATGAATCCACAGTGTGCACAGAGACTCAAGACAAACAACTGAAAAGCCAAAGAGCAGCTTTCATTGTAAATTAGGTTTTCATTTTTAATCAGACAGTTTAGGTACATTTGATTAGGCCTATGAGGGAATAAACCAGGAATAAATAAACACCAATATTAAAAAGCCCTAATTACACTTTTTTTTTTTTTTACGCTTGGTCCTTTTCGTACAAAAGATAAATCACACTCAAGTCTGATAACATTTATAATGGATTGGTTAAACTGCTGTGGGCACTGCTCATTTGTATTCAAATTGGCTTCCCTTTAAGATGAATCTGTTCTGCAAGGCTAGTTTTATTTCTCTCAACTTCTTCCATATATTTGCCCCTTGTGCATATTTTAGCATTAGTCCCCCTTTAAAATATCTTTCCTCTTCACTGAGGTGACAAGCCAATATATAGAATAACAGTTGTGGTGTCACTTGTGAATTATATGTTTTTTTAACATAAGTCAATAACACGTTCCAGTATGCTGCTCATTTTTAATGAAGCTGTAAGCCACTAATTAGCAGTAGCTCTATACAAGCTTTTAAATCGTGCAAACAAAATTGGTTTGGCACTGTATTGTGGCTCTATTTGAGTAACATTCATTTAGACTGGAGTGTCATGGTGTGTACCAGATTACATTGCAAGGCACTATAAGTTTAGTATCAAAAACTGTGATAGTGTTGAGGTCCAATGTATTTTACAAATTATAACTTAATACTCCATTCCCATGCTGGGTATTCGGTTTCTTTATACGTTCACCGTTTTACATGGGGTTTTGCAGTATCCATTACAGGCTTGACTTATAACTGTAAGGCTGAGAAAGACCTACAACTCTTGGGAATTTCAGACACTGGTACTGCCTTGAAAAGAAGGCAATCTTTCTTCAGTTCAACCAGAATTGAATTGAATTGAATGATGAAACACCATTTTGAAAGTATATGTATACATGTATGTATAGATTAATGTTCTTAAATTGGTAATATGTGCACCCGTTAGTTCCCACTGAACGGAAAAATAGTGCTAAGTTGTTGGATTTGCATTTTAGCCCCTCCTGTACACAGTTTTGATTGGTAGAAATGGAGGAACAGTGGGCGGGGAAAAAACACACCAGTGGGTGCAATTTTTTTCTTTATTTTTTCTTTTGTTTAAATCAGGTGGAGAAAAATACCTTTTTGTTCTGTATAATAAAATATGTTAATTTTATTTCTTTTTTTTTTTATGAAGAAAAAACCATCAAAAAAAAAAAAAAAATACAACCCTCTTTCCCCCTGTAAATGGAGAACTGCTGTGTGGTAAGCCAGTACAACGTAGACAGACAGGGGAGAGGGGAAGGGAGGGAAAGCAGGAGAGGTGAAAGGGAGAGGGAGGGTTGGGGGTAAAAAGAGGCTGGCTGCATACAAAAAAAAAAAAAAAAAAAATGCCGCCTGGCTCTGGAGGAAGGTTCAAAGGTCACTTTCGCCATAGAGCGCGGTGGAAAAGGACATGTAATCGAGCGCACCCGGGACAGCGTCAGGCCCTGTATAGGGGGCCATGCGGGCGATGCAGTACTCTGCCTGGTCGGGGGGCAGCTCCCGTCGCAGCTCGTCTGCCAGGATATAGTTCTGCAACACAAGGTTGAAAGCAAGGTTCACATTGGCAGCCAGTGGACCAGTTCTGATCAGTTGTTAGTCCTCCTGAGATCTTAACGAGTGAAAGGAACAAATTATAATAAAATGTAATGAGTAATACAAATCTGCTAGGCTTTGATCTTTGAGAACACTTTCATTAGTTACATTAGTTAAAGTAAAACACGCAAGTTAAAACATTACCTACAGTTGATCTTTGTACTTTTTAATATATCCATAGGATAAACACAGCATGAATCGGGGACTTAAAACAATTGCTGGAAATGCTGGAGAGGGCAGTCTTGAGGCCAACTCACGCAAACTCCAACTTTCAACAGAAATATTTACACCTTCTGCAAGGCTTGAGTGATTTCAAAGAAAAGACCTTTCAGAGAAGCTTACAGACAATTCTCTCCCTTCACGCCTCTCCCTGTTTTTACTGCATCACATGACTGGCCTAACTTTAACGAGATCGGGACCCTTAGTTTACGCCAGCCTGGGCCGTGTTTTCAAACGGGCTGCAATTTAAACACAGAATGTGGCCTACTTGCCGGGCAGAGGCCAAGATGGGGGCAAATTTCAGATCTGCACTGCACCTGCCAATTCCCTCCCCCTCCTGCCTGACAGAAGACACTTCCTCCTGGGGCAGCAGGCTCCTTCACATACCTTGTCTCCAGCCAGCACCTTGAAGGAGGCCATGACCTGGTCCGCGGTATCCGTGTCGGCCGTCTCCCGGGACATGAAGTCTATGAAAGCCTGGAAGGTGACCAGCCCAAGTCGGTTGGGGTCCACGATGCTCATGATACGGGAAAACTCAGCCTCCCCCTGCAAAAGAACAACAGTCCTCTTAGCCCGGCCCTCCTCTGGGGGATCATCTCACCACGGCTGGGAGCTGTAAACTCCCACAATACATTGCCCCATGCATTCCAGGCTGTAAAATCACATTCACAAAATTCTATAGAGAACCAGCATAAACATGTTGGTTGAGAGCTCTTGTTCTGAGTTTTGGAGAAGACCAAAGTCCAGACTTTTGTTACTTCTCAGCTGCAGTTTTCTGCCAAGTATTGATAGCTGCATACCAGACCTGCAACGTTAAATGTTCATAGCAATCAAGTCTGCTGGCAGGCCCACGAAATGTCCTGTTCTGTATTGACTTTGTCAGTAAATATTGCAATTGTCTATAGTGAAACTGTGAGCCTGTTATGAATGTCTTCAAATAATACACCAGAAACCATCAGACAGAAATTGCAGTCTGTGAATTAAGTTGAGATGAAAGAGGCGGTAAAGGTAGCTCAGTGTTTTGTTTCAAAGATCTGCGCCGTGTTCTGCAATTTATTTTGAAGAGCTTACATATTCTGAATGTCTTATTCACTCAGCTATAAACTGTGAGACATGGCAATACTGACAGCTTAGATAACAAATCAGACATTACTGCCCGAAGACATCATTAAATGACTGTCTGAGAACTCGACTGATGTGGACTGAATACTCTATGATTTCATTAAATACCATTAGAATTAAACTGAAACCTTTCGTTACATTTTCCGTGTATGCATTTACTAAAAGTAAACCTCGCAAATGCACATTAAGTAGAAAGAAAATGCATGGACCGGATGTATGCCTCATTCGAAAGCGAGTTTTAGAGTAGGCAGTTGCTTTTGAAGTTGAATTGCTGAAGAATGCTTTTTAGAATAACATCTGCTTTTTTGTCACGTCTTCCTTCGACAGTTTGCCCCTCACAGGAGTAGAGAGGAGAGCACTTGGTATAGCAGCCTGAAATTGGAGCAGGGTGCATTCTCCTCCTGATCTATAGCTCAGTTCTCTCAGTATTCAGCACGTCACTGAACCACACCAGTGAGCAAAGAGTTCAAACGTTTTTATTTATTTTTACCTCACCTCTTCACTTTGCTTTAGCGAAGAAGGAGAAAAAGGAGTTTGGTAGAAGGGGGCAACTTTACCAGGTTGTAACCCATTGAGATGAGGCAGGTTCGGAAATCTTCGGCATCCATAATCCCAGTTCTCTTCTATAGAGGTTGGGGGGGGGGGGGGTGGTAAGACAAACCACAGACAAGAGGTTTAAAGGGTAGGGGTGCGAGGTGGAATAGAGGATGAATCCATTAAAGAGCAGAAGGTGAAGAAAAAAAGGGTTGGAAGAATTTGATAGAATGAGGGGATCAAAAGTGGTGTAGAGGGGGAATCAAGCAGGATAGAGGGTGATGCCAATGAAGTGATAGAACAGAATGAAGAGTTTATTTATTGAGAGAGAGAGAGAGAGAGAGAGAGGAGGGAGGTTGAGGAAATAAGCAGAGCAGCAAGAAAAATGAAGATTTGGTGGATGATGAAGACATTATGGAGGGGGTAAACACGAAGGGGTAGATGGAGAGAGAGAAAAAAAAAAAGCAAAACAAAACAGATGTAGTTAACCCGGGCGCCCACAAGAGGGAGCAGTGGAGTACCTGTGCGTCGTTGGCGATATCAAAGCCCAGGCTGATCAGGCAGGCCTTGAACTCCTCCGCGCCCAGCGTCCCGGAGTGGTCCTGGGCGGCCGGAGCATCGGCAGCGGGTGGTGGGGTGTCGAGTCACACGGCATGCAGACCAGGGGGATGGTGAGGTTTGGGGTGGGGTGGGGGTTGGGGGTGCGTCATGCAGATTGAAGGAAAGAAGGGCGATGGGGGGGGGGCATGCACGAGAGACAGAGACAACAAAACAAAGTGCACAACAGTTAGACCTTGCAGTGGACATTCCTAGCAGGTTTAAAAAGGAGGGCTCGCCTCCATCACACGAAAATGCATTAATGCAGTGGCGGGCAGACGAGACCGTTGTGTGTGAGGTTGTTAACGTCTCCAACATCACTGAGTCCACAGCAAAGGGAAACCTCCGGCTCTGACCAGTGTAGTAGAAACGGACACCGTCGGGCTAGCTTGCTTTCTGAGACAAGAACACTTAACAAACAGGCCCTGAAACTGAAGTTAATTATGCTCCTGTTATACTTGCATTTAGGCTGATACATTTAAATTCACTAATGGCTTAAAGTATATTTAGAAAGCATGCCAGGGAAAGGTGCCTTCTAGTTGGAAAATCAAGCAATACTGACTGTACTTAACACTAAATTGACTGTACTTAATACCAAGTGCACTGGATAGAATCCTGAGGTTTCCCTTGAACAGTGAATGGTTGTATTAGTATCACTCTACAAACTCATGGCACCTGTACAAACTCATGGCATCTGTACACTTCGCAGTGGGCTTCAAACATCTATGAGTATTGTAATTCGTTAACCAAATTAATGTATAAAAATGAACCTTTTCCTGGAATTTTTATTCTGCCCCAGCAAAATCCACTGAATGAAGCGACACTCTTTATTGAAGCTTAATATGATTAAATCCCACTGTCCTTGTGTACAGATGCATTATGATAAACCTGGTACTTAAGACTCATTCAATTAGAAACATATGCTGGACTCAAAACATACAGTCAAATAGACGCCTCCAGTAAGATAGGTCTACAGATCACTCATTATAGTTCTAAACAACTGCACAACCAAAAACCTATGCGATGTCCATATCCACTCACCAATATTTGGTCAGTCTTCTCTTCATACTGACGTTGTCTAAATATGCAGAAAGTACCATCACATCTAAGAACTGTAAAACCCTTATTAAAATGTGAATCTAAAAGGCTTCTTTGTAACACCACTAGCTGGTAGGTTGGCTCCCTTGGATGCACATTTTATTCCGGGTGGAACTGTGACTTAAAATGACTCGATTTGCACGTCGTATTTGTAAGACAGAGATTCTCATTTGGTTTCCTGCTTTTTGACAGCTAGAGGCAGAAACCCCCGACGGTAACAAAAGACAGCTGAGAATCAGTCGTTAAGTAATTGTGACCCCCCCAAAAAAAGATACTGTATTTATACCACATGGATAACTAGGTTTCAATTCCATGCCTTTTGTACTAGGCTTATGCTAGAATAATGGAAGAAACAATGGACACTTTTGTTGCTGATCAAAGACCAAAACAAGAAAACTATATAAAGATGACCACAGCAAATGTCTTCCATACTTGGGCTGCATAGTTAGAAGATTAACAAGTACCACCACTGTACTTGAATGAATCAACTATTCAGAGTTGGTAGATGTGCATTAAGGAGTTGAACTATTTTCTAAGTGGATGGTTTTCAACTCTTTAAAGGAAGGCAGAGGTAGGATGTGTGCACACGTACACACACTTGCTCCTCTGTAGAGAGACCTCGGCCCCCCCAACCCTTCTTCTCCCTTCCCACCCCCTCGACTGACCCTGTCGAAATGGTTGAAGGAGGCCCTGAACTCGTTCATCTGGTCCTGGCTGATGCCTTTGGCGTCGCGCGTCAGGATCTGGTTCTCAATCTCATTGATGGTGCGAGCGATGGTGGTGAGGAGCTGCTCCCAGCCAACACGGATGTGCTGTTTAGACGGAAAAAAAAACAGAAAAAAGGTGGTGTGTTTTTATTCTCCAGTTTTAAGTATGAATCACTACTGTCTTACCCCATCAGTGGTATATAGTCATAAAAAGGACAAAATGGTGAATAGGTCTTACTGCAATGCATGTATGACTGTGTGACTGCACACTGATGTCCACTGCATGTTGAATGCATAGTTACAGAGCTCAGTATAGACTTGGCATTGACATTGAAGGTGCGTCAGTTACCTCCATGGTGTAATTGGTGTGCTTGTTGTCGAAAATGAGGGCTTCCTGAATGAGCTGGTGGTCTCCCTCCAGCTGGTCTATCTTTGGCTTGTAGTTGACGATGCTCTTCTCATACTGGCGCAGGTGGCTCAGCTGGTCCTCCAGTGTGCCATGCATCTCAATGGAAATGCGCCCAATCTCCTGCACAGAGAACGAGAGCACGGGCAGATAAGATTGTGAGCAGATTATCCCATGATATATTTTATCAGTAGATATATCAGTTCCCATACTCAAGATGAAAAGCATTTTAAATAATAAACAGATTCACTTGGCAGGATGAAGTTACCATTTACTCGAGTCGCTGAACCTGAGGAGCTCAGGGAGTGGGAGTACCATCTTTCAATCTGTTCACTCTACTGGCCTGGCTCCTATAGCTTGCTTTCTAAATCAGTGCCGCCACACAGACTTACCTCCATCTTGGTCTGGATCCATGGCCCGATGACATTGGCCTGGTTAGCGAACTGTTTTCGCAAGCGCTCGTTGTTCTGCTGCCGGGCGTGTTCCTCAATAAGGGCCTGGTCCCTCTGAGGAACCAGCTGTCTGACCTGTCAGTGACACAAAACGGAGTGAGATCCTGTAGTTTTGGCCTGTGGCGCAAACACACCCAGCAAAACAAGTAGGCCTCGGGCAGATCATGGGCCCTGTGGTACCTTGTCCCACTTGGCGTTGATTTCCTGGGGGTTGATGGTGGTGTAGGGGTTGGTGCCAGCCATGTTGACGTGGTAGGTCTGGACAATCTTGCTGACCTCGTTGTGGATGCCCAAGATGGCCTGACGTTCCTTGTCCGCCTCAGGCAGCGTAGCTTTGAACTGCTCGTGAGCCGTGCTGAGTCCCTGAAAACCATTCGCAACACTGGTGAGAATGCTGCACACCAATCCGGCCACCACCGCTGAACAACAGGACTAATCTACCACCTCTGGCCTTAAAACTACTTCAGCTACCGACTGCAAAGGGTCATAGGACTACACAGTAGGTGCAAATTGCTATTTATTCAGGTGTATAAGCCATCTGGTTCCTAGACTGGCCTCATTCTGTCGCCAGTGAACTGTGTGTAGATTGTCCTTTCCTTCAGGTTTTGCGAGATGCTTCCAAACAACAGAATTGGTATAAAATACATATTCACCCCCCTGAATGCTTCAAACAAAATGCCTTCTAGGAATATCCAAAGAACAACAGGTTAACATAAATTCATCACCTTCACCAACAATTTGTGAATGACTCTGTTGGCTTAGAATCCAGGCCAAGGACAACCCAATATCTCCCTGCTGCACTGTTTTGTATCCTCTCAACAACCTCTTCTGGCTAATTCTCTGCCCAGTCCCTCTACAAAGTGCTTTCCCCCTGTCCACCTCACCTGGATCTCCTCAATGGTGTGGACAATAAATGTGTCCTGCAGGTCTTCCATGGCCCCCTCCATCCAGTTGTTGAAAGGCGCCGCCCTTTTGGCAAACTCCAGGTACAGCTGGTCAATGGTCTCTAGCAGTTTCTCAGTTCTCTGCCAAGGAGAAACCGGTCAGAAGGCCAGTTCTGGCTTTTCAGTCACTTCAGGATCAAGCTATAGCTCAATAAGTGTCACAAATAGCAGAGAAGGATGTGCTACACTCCCCTCCAGTGTCAACTCTTCCAAACAGTGATGGGAGTCAATAAACTGCACAATCTGTTGAGCCCCTTCTTGTACTGGAACTATGTTTTTAGGAGGCCATCCCAAATCATTAATTGCTGTGAAAGGCCTCACCTGTAGAGCTTCACTGCGCTTCTGAGTCAGAGCGCCAAGGGAGTCCCACTGATCACATATGCGCTGGCATCGGGCATTGACACTGGGAGAGTCATAATAGTCCAGCTCACTGCACACAGGAACACAAAAGTATAAGACATTAACTAATAATAATAATAAAAAAGGGTTTATTTACATCTTTACAGAGAAATACTGTGAAACCTATAACCCCTCAATACCACACTGTTATGAGCCTGGATAGGAAACCCAGCAGGGTAGTATTGACTATACATTAACCAAATTAACTGGAATTGCTTACTTGAGCTCCTGTGCAATGGCCGCTATTTGCTCCACTCTGTCTTGGTGAGCAGCCAGGTCACTTTCGAAGGCCTCGTGTTTCTTCAGCAGAGCTTTGATCTCGGACAGGGAGGCGGTCTCAAAGTCCTTCTGCTGCAGCATTTCCTCCTTACCTGCAGGGGGAGCCAGGGAACACAGTCATTTAGGGGTCAGGGGACATCCATAACTACACAACACAAGGCAAACCAACGTAGTCTGCACAAGCAAGTACGTTCTGGAAACCTTCCTATAACTCTTAGTGGGATGTAAATGTCACCAACAAGATTGACATTGAAGATTTACATCACACTTTAGAACTTAAGTACATGTCCACAAGCACATGCTAACAGACCTTCTGTCCAGGCCTCGTGGATGGCAGCTTTCTGCCTGAATTTTTCTGCCAAGTGATCAAGCCTCTCCAGTCGCCTGATTTCGTTGAGTAGCCACTCCTCATAGCCCTTCTCAGCCTGTTCCAGCCCTCCCCAGGCGTTGGCTATGTCCTGTCAGGGGTAACCGAGGGGGCGTTAGCGCACAGAGGTTCGACAGTAATGCTGCCTTTAAGAATACGGAAGAGGCCACACTTACAGAGACCATCCGGCCCTCGGAAGGCATGAAGGCGGGGCGGTTGCTTAGGCGCAGCTTGGTCTGCAGGGTGTTGAAGTTGATCTCCAGCTGGCACTTCTCCTGCACTTTGGGGGGCTTGTGGAGCCTTCGATAATCCCGGAAGTCCTCCAGTTTCTGCTGCATGGCATGCATGGTGTTCTCTGGGGCTCTGTTCTCCAGCCAGGGGATAGTACGTCTGATCCATTCCAACAGCTAAGAGGAGCCAAGACACAACGAGCGTGATGGAGATGAACGGGACAGTTTGAGCAGAGAGGGAGAGAAAGAGAGGTGTGTGGGAGACCATTCAAAAGGAGACATACAGGACCAAAGGACTAGAGAACAGTACAGGAAATGGGGACAGCAAGCACCCCCATACTTGTATGCAACACTGGGAATGCTGGGACTGCTACCAACATCAGCCTACACAACTGCCGGTTGTTCTTCACAGATATAGGCCTTTTTTGATATGATTTTCCTTTTTTTTCCTTTGGATAACTCACTTTCAGAGTAATTTGCATTTTTGCCATTAAGAGGAGCAAAGAATGCAAGTTGCCCTCTCACCATTAGTTACAGTCTGAGACACGTATGTGGCTCTGAAGGCTCATGGGAATTAAATGGGGTGCTTGCAGATGCAAATTTTACCATTGGTGGCAAGAGGAATCAAGTGATTACGGAGATCCAGTCTGGGACATGGGAGATACGGACAGTCACAAAAAGGAACACAGAGCGGTGGCAGGTAGAAGCTGTCAACTCACATCACTGGCCAGCTTCTCGTAGTCTTCCATCAGCTGTTCATTCTCCTGGTTG
This sequence comes from Amia ocellicauda, assembly GCF_036373705.1. Classification (NCBI taxonomy): domain Eukaryota; kingdom Metazoa; phylum Chordata; class Actinopteri; order Amiiformes; family Amiidae; genus Amia; species Amia ocellicauda. The sequence goes on from NC_089870.1 coordinate 6,834,076, forward strand.
ACCGCCAGCACCTTGCAGATTCGATTGGCTGCCGTCTCGGCCTGAGGAGGTACACGCAGAGGTTAAGAAGACTGGTGACAGCATCACTACATCACCATGACAAAGCATTATGCAACTTATTGTAGCTCGTTACACCAAGTCCCAATAGCCTGACACTTTTTTGTTTGTTTGCTTGCTTCGAGTCTTTTCTGCCAAGAGCTGCAATGAGCTGAGCGGACACAAACTGCCGGGAACAGCTGGCTGATGCACCAAAAACTGCCCGATTCAGTTCTCCTTTCATGAATAAGAAATGTCCCGGTATCAGAGGCAGATGGTTTGCATGTTTTTATAGATGTTATTGAGGACAAGGTTCTTATTCACCTGTCCCTAGGGGTATATTTGATATGGGGCACTTTCCTATTACCTTCAGCATTAGGAAACTATTTGGTTATTGATGCCAAAGTTGTTTGTTACATGCAACCATCCATGTGTCTAGAACTTTTTTACTTACTCCACTTCTTTCAACTGTATGATTTGGGCGAATTAAAAATTTCCAAAAGGACTCTAAGGACAGTATCACTCAGGGACATATATATATATATATTATTGCTTATTATTCAAAATCTACAATGGATTCAATTCAATTTTCGTACCAGTGCTGCTTTCCCTTTGGGACTGTTCTGAAGTATTGATATTTTTTATATCCATGTAAGAATCAATAGTAAGCTGCTGATTAGTGGACTGTTCTGGTGTGATCAAAGATTTGTCAGGCTCAAAGCATATGTACATTTTCTCTCACAGGAATAAATACATACATAAATAAATACAAGATGTTAATATCCGGTCATAAACAAACATTCATATAAACAATAACAGACATAGCAGTAACAGAGAGATAAGATGAATATTGATAGGAAGAAGGAAAAACTAAAATAAATCTGGGCCAGACTTCTTAGGCAAAAGTAAGGTGTAAATTAATAGTGTGTAGACAATTGCTACAGTTTTTATGTCAATGTTTCCCCTCTGTTTTGTGCACAAGATAAAGCTCTCAACAATTGAGCGCAACAACGTATTTGCCTTTTTATAGTCGGTTAGCTTCTACTGCACCATTGAACTTATACAAGCTCTAAATGCATTTCAGATACAATTGACTTAATATTGACCACTATTATCCACTTCTGTACCGCAGCCGGGTTTTATTTGTGTGTATTTTTGAATCTGCCAAAATGTTTCGTTATCACAGAACAAATATCGTTAATTAAAAAAAACACGCAGAATGTTACTAGTCAATGGGTTTTGCTTTTTTGGCATCTTACAAGCAAAAATTACCACTTCAATATGGGAGGGGATGTGAAAACCCAGATGTGAAATGACTAAACAGATAGAAGGATATTTCCAAATGTAGAACGAATCATTTGTTAAGCATTGCGTGACACTTGGTGAGATTTATGACATCTTAAAGCCAAAGAGCCAGAGCGAGACTTCAGACTGAACAGACTGTGCTGCCATAAAAGGCGACGAGGCCTAGAGAGGAAATATATTCTGTGTGTGCTCATGAAAATATGTTGGGTTGTTTATTAGTAGTACGAACAAGCCCCCCTCCACCACCTTGGAAACCCCTCTGAAGATTGCAAAGCTCTTAAATACGATTGGATGTCTGGGATGATAACATATTAACATGTTTTCGGATTAAACTCAGCCAGTTCGCTTCGTGTGGAAAGAGGAAAGCACTTTAATTTATAGATTTGTCATGCTTTCTTCGGAGTCGGTGTTGAATAACGTTACTCGTAACGCTGCTACTGAATGGATTCCCCCCACAATCAATCCAGCTGTAGAGCATCTCAGTTCCAAAGATGGTTCGGACTATTAATATATCGACTAGCATCAAGCGCTGTAATGCACAAAGTGGCATTTCTGGCTTCATTAGGCCTCTGCAGAGTCCATGCTCCAGATCAATGCCCAGGGAAAGGGAGAGATGTGAATTATTAAGTTTCTACAATCCAAAGAAAGCCTGCCATCTTCCAAGAAAAAAAACAGAGCACAGGGTGTTCACCTCTGTCTACATCCTGGCAGTCTTTGCAACATCTCCCCATTTGATTTACATAATTTACATTTCGCCAGTTCACTATTGCCAAGATGACCAAAAAAGCTCATATGCGGTGTGCCAGTGTGAAATGAAAGTTCCCTCCCCCTGACAGATGGGCTGTTGCATTTTCAGGGGCAATTTCACAGAAGTCTTTAGTCTAGTCTGACAAGAACACGCTACATGCAGATGTGGTATGAAGTGCAGAGTGCGTGAAATTTGGGGAGCTGCGCAGCCATGGTAGAGGTTCCCGCTTATACGAAGTGGGGCGGATGTAATGCAAAATTCACTGCCTGTAGGCACAAAATAATGACACCATGGATATAATATTTTCTGCCTTTATGCTACGATCATTGACAGTCACAATTCTCGATTTCTCAATCTGGTTTTTGTTCCATGACAGCATCTAGCCTGCTGCTAAAACAAAATGCATTTTAACCATAGTTTTATGATTATCACAGATTATTATTTATTTTAACATAAGGTCTTTATAGAATACTTTGCAGCATACTCTGAATATATACTGCTTAAAGGATAGACTTAACTGTTTATAGGCTTAGCTACAAGTCACTTGGGTTTACTCCTTGTTTGGACGTTCATCTTGAAACACAGAGTTTTAGTCGGACTTCATCCTGTTTTTCCCCCCCCGTTAGCTTTTTACATGCTATGAACATCTGGAAAGAATCGACTCGTTTTGCAATCCTTCGAGCAGGCCAGCAAGAAGGAAATTCTTGCTTTGCAATATACATCTAAAAAGCATTTAAAACCCATGTGAATGACACTGGTAACTACTGTGAATTTATTTTATTTATTGGGACTGAATTCAATTCACATGTGTTTAGTATACACAAATGGCTTAGTTTCAGAATGGACTATTATTACTCCCCAGTTGTTTTCCACCCTTTTCCGTTGCAAGAAGGGAATCGGCACTGTTACCAATTAACGCAGCCTGTTCATAAAACATCTAAGCTCAGTGTTAAAGGACTACCAGTAAATTCTCCTTCAAACAGATGTTATTTCAGCAAAGGGGTCGCCAATATTATGTTCTGGAGTGTCTTTGAAAGGGTTTGGTTGAGTGCAACCATGGCGAGATATGCTCTTAAAGAAACAAACATTCCTCATTCATTTCCCACAACTATATGTCACAGGGAAAGTTTGTGTCCAACTATATTGAGGACCTCTGGAAACCCCCTTTACTCCCCAAAACTGTTTGTAATGCCTCTTTTCAGTCACCCACTGCTACAGAGAAATGGGAGCGGCTGCCACAAGGAGGTGTGCAAAGCGCTCACCTTCTGTTTGCCTGAGAATGCGTGGTAGTAACACGACACATAGGTCATGATGGCTTTCTCGTCTGGCCTCAGCGTGCTAATGATATCTGCGCAGGAAAGAGAGGGAGAGAGATAGCGAGAGAGAGAGAGAGAGAGAGAGAGAGAGAGAGAGAGAGAGAGAGAGAGAGAGAGAGAGAGAGAAAAACGCGCAGAGTAAAAGAGTGCAAAGAGAAAGACAGCAAATGACCACAAAACCAGGGAAGGAGCAGAAGGCAAAGCAGTCTCCAGTTTGAAAGGGCTGGGCTGGGTTGGACTGGAGCTTGGCTTTTTTGGTTGTGCTCTTTGAAGGGTTAATTTTGCATCAGTGGTTTTGCATCATGTCAGAGTTTTCTAGCCAAGGGATTCTGGGGATCGTAGCGGATTACTTTTAACTGCGTTCATTTCTGCAAAGGAGTCCCTCCTGGTTCTTCCCTAAAGACCAAAATACACATGGGAGTCGCCAGTTTCAAGTTCCACACACAAAAAGAGTGGTAAATTCAGAAACAATTAATTTACCGACCAGAAGAGGAAAAGGGGAAAAGGAAATGCTAATTTCAAACCATTTCCATTGAGCTCAACATTCTCAATTACATGAATCCTTTTCAACAAGGTCTATTCTGAAAATTATTTTTGAAACATTGCACCAAACTTAGTGCAGGATTGGAAAAGCCACTTAATCAGAAGTCTTATTAATGCTTTTTGCCCACAAGCTAAAAAAACAAAACAAGCATGTTACTATAGAAACACAAACGCAGATCCAAATATTGAAATTGACGGGGTTGTATGCATCTGAAGTCGATGTTCTGATATAAATTAATCTGTACACCAGACACAATTCAGGCAGCTGCTCATTCCTAAATGTTTAGTGTAATTCTAGGGCTGCTATCAGCCTCAAGATCTTAGGAAAGACACGCTGTGGGTTGGCAGTGTCTTTAATGTTTCATAGCATCAGACTTGTGTAGGCTCTCATGGAAATTTGAATGTGATGTCAGATCTTGGAGAGTATCAACTTGTTTTGCAAATCTAAAAATCTAATTTCCATGTCCCACTGAGGCTAGACCAGTATTGCTAGCTCTTTTATTGAAATATGTTGTTATGGAGCCAGTAACAATAAAAGACAAAAGCAGCAGTATTTCCAAAATCAGTAATTTTCTAATTTGAAAAAAGGAGTATTAACAGTACCTTTTCAATGCTTTTCTCAACTCATAGACTTCGTTTTTTCTTTGTGCTGATGAAATGTCATCCTTATGTAAGCACTGCCAATCAGCAATTCTTTCAGCACGTTCCCTGACGGTGCCTGATAACCTTGGCTTTTGAAATGACAAATCACTTCTACTGGCAGGTAAGCTTTTTTTAAACTGGCACTGTCCTTAAACCTCTGCCTATCATTTCCAGGCATAACCCCCTGTATAATGGCTCAATTACACATTAAGAGATATAACAGAGATGGCTACATATAAAAAAAATGTAACTGCTGCTCATGAATAATCCTCTCTAACTCCAGCGTACATTTTGATACATTTTTTTTTCATCAGGCCAATATCCCGATAAATCTTCTATATTAATTACTGGGTTTGTTGCGACAAGTGATTCAGACTGAAGCATGTGAAATAATGGGATGTCTGTGTTTTGGAATGCACTTAAGATGCATCTATATAACAGCCTTTAACAGAGATAAAGGATTCCCATTTAATATTCCCTTTCACTATACTCTAAAAGAAAGAACAGCAAAATCCAAGTGCAGAAAGTGAATTTTGAGGGCCTGAGTCACCCACTCAGATGCCCACATTCAAGTCTAACAACGCTGGCTTAAACGCTGATATGGTGGTTTGAACCACTTCCAGTCAAAGGTATGCCCTTTTTCCAAAGGAACCTGTTAAAACGGTTAAGATTAGATCACAGGGGCGGTCGTTCAGCCCACCATGCATAAAACAGGGAGTGGGTGGCAAAATGGAGACTGCTTATCCCACTTGGTGTGAGATTAAATTATTCCCATCATGCAAGTTGGTGGAGAGGCCCATGCTGACAGAAGCAGAGAGTGTTCCCAAGGGGAGGAGCTGTGAACTGGAGGGAAAAACCAGACAGTTTAGAGACAGAGGCAAAAAAAGGGGACTGTTGGGGTTGGAGAGGTGCATCCTGGGATACCTTCTGGGCGCCCGAGAAGGCGTGGTAGAAGCTAGAGACGTAGGTCATGATGGCCTTCTCATCTGGGCGGGCTGTGCCAACGATGTCTGCAGAGAGAGAGGAGGGAAAGGGCAGGGAAGGGGTGTGGTCGGAGGGGGGGTGAGCATGTTAAATTGCAAAGACATAAACCCTTCAGGCAAGAGCAGCCTTTGAAGGGCTACTTCTGGAAGAAATCTTCAGCGATGCCTCAAAATAAACTCTGCTACAAGATCATGTTGTCCCATCCGTCTTAGTGCAGAGAAATTGGGTGTATCATACGTTTTGCTGATCTGGTCTTAAGAAGTGAACTTGACTTAATATACATCTCTGACCGTTGCCTGAAATTTTAAAGATACTGGAAGATGAGCCATTAGGTACAACACAATCATAATATCAGGCTGCACTAAGTGTCTTAAAGTGAATTTGGCTAGACACCCTCAGGGAATGGTAGAACTGTATTGGCAAGAGGGAGAATAATACTTAATGGAGCATTCCTTCCTTTGTTGCTGATGCACCTCACTTAAACATGCACCACTCAACACCCACCACTCCCTGGCTCTTACCCTCAGCATCCAACATCTTGGGAATGTCAAGGTACTTCTCGGCCACATCGAAGGCTGTGTTCAGGTTGGTCATTGGATCGTCCTGTGTAAGAGTCAATGAGAGTCAGTACAATGTACAACGTGCAGAGTAGATTCAGTGTTTTTTTACTTGGTGGGTTGTTCTCAGTAAGCTTGCTGTTCAACAGCATTCATTACGAACAGCCTGTTGAGATGCCCTTGGACACTTGGGAGAATCTGGGCTTCAGCGTTTCTTTACACCAAACATTTTTCCCCACCGTAAAAGGGTCAGGAGTGCTGTTGCATTTCAAATACTCATTTACCAAATGCACAGAAATTAGGAAGACCATCTAGCACCTTCTGTCACTCGGGTGACACAGCTCTTGCCTAAGACTGGTATCTTGTGCAAAGCTTCCTTCCCGTGTATACAGAGATTTCTTTTTTTCAGCCCTTTTCCCCTGGAGCACTTGTGTAATGAAGTGCTGGGTTCTACCAGGAACGCTAGTCTCCTCAGGGCACAGAGATACGACTGTCTTGATAGAACTGTGCTAACGAGAGAGTCTCAGAAATGCCTCCCACCCCAGCTGACAGGAAATGGATCTACCGCACTGTGGGCCTGTGCTGCAGACGGAGAGCACAGACTCCTCAGTGTGGGTGGGTGTGGGTGTGCATTAGGCGATACCACGAAGGGTCTGGAGCTTAGTGGTGCCGTCTGATTAACTAAACCCCATCGCAGCTGTGATTCAGCTTTTCCCAGCTCGGCTCAGCAAGAAGAGCAGCCGAAGACTGCTGGGAGATGGGGGAGCAACAAAAAGAATCCGAGGGGTCCCAAGTGGTTCTAAAGTGCCCGGTCAATCTGTCATATATGGGAACTAGAATGTTTCAATTATTTTGTCCACAGCCTTCTCCTGGAAATGCCATTGTGTAATTTGGCCATTTTCAGGACAGCGGTTTAAACTTGTTCATTCGCAGATTGTTTCACTCACCTTGCGCAGTTTCCCGTAGTCGATAAGTTCAGGGCGATGCCTATGAATGAGTGCACAGAAGCCCAGACCATCTTTCCAGCTGTGTGGGGAAAGAGAGATAAAGAGAGTGATGAACTTTGGTGACAGGAAGGAGGGGGGGGCACAGCAGAGACCTACCTTAACAGGCACCCAATCACTTGCATATACTGCTGCAAAACTTGGTCTTAGTGGCCTTATGTTCCATTGTCAGGCACTGTCTTTACAGCTCTGTATCTTGGAAATTTCAAGACATCCAGCATATTTTAACCTCCATTCTTACACAAAGCACACACATTTGGAATATTTACCCCTTTGTACTACAACACCTGCATGACCTTTGAAGCAGCTGAGGAAAAAGCCATAGACTTGTGGAAAGTAAAGGTCAGACTACATTTATGCTTAACTACACAAGCACCAATGAGAAACTCGAGATTATAAAAGAGGACTGTTTTACACTAACTAATGTGTAATCCTATGCGTACACACTGAAACCCCATGCAATTCACAGATATCTGAAGTTTGCCAATTGGGCTGCGAGGTAGAGGTTTGAGTGGTATTAGCAAAATATTTGGTCACGCGACGACGGGCCTAAACAGCACAGGATTCAAATGAAATTTCACCTGTGTCTTAGTTTGTCCATGACACACAACATATTCTGCATTTGAAGCATTTGCCCAAAGCTTCAGAAATACGCTAATCTTTTGGGTGTCCAAAGCAAAGCACTATAAACAACCTATTCTGGGCTTGTACCAAAAGACCCTCTCTCAGCCGTGATGTTGGGACTTACTGAAAAAACAGCCCCTCCCCCACACACTATTCCACTTCCTTATGCTATTTTTTTTTTCTCTCTCCACTTTGTCTTGCGAGAGAGAAGCACGTACCCCAGATATAAAGGAGACCCACATTCCTTTATGTGGGCTGAAGGTCACCTGTGTTCATATGCCCCCCAGATTGACGTCTTCAGTGAATCAAAGCGTTCAGTCTGATGAGCGGAGTTGTGTTAATGAAAAACAATGGTGGCAATGTTAAATAAGCCACTGCTACAATATGTGCAGTGATTGTGACACAGATAAGGAAAGTATTGTCTTCCTTCCAAGTGCACCAGTCAGTTGAGAGGCCCATTCTTATGGGCAGCAGAAGATGGAAGAATCTTGTACTACATGTACCTCTCTTTTCTATGAAAGGCATATTTAAAACAAATTCCTAGTGTGATTGTCCTTATTTAAGCTTTAAGCAATATAAAAAAAACACAATGTGACAGATGCTTTTTTTTTTTTTTTGCAAAGCTGATATGGCTTCCATCAAACTGAAAACGTAACATCTCTCTATATGAACTTGAAAGATGCATTGATCACCTGAACTGCCATTTTGTTAAATGGCTCTGAGGATAAGTAAGCTGCAATTCCTGCAACAGATGAGGAAAACACAGAAAGGAATATGCAGCCCTTCACATTTGTCTGGCTGTTAGAACTTCAAGCCATGAAGTCTTACAAAAAGACATCATAATGTGTTTTTTTTCCCCCACTAAAGCATACTGGTGTGGGGAAAAAACCTGTTTGTCTCAGACCTTTCATTTCCAATATGGTCTCCTGCTCCGGCTCCCCATTCCCAACACAATAAATCACACTAAGCTGATCCTACCTGATGTGAAAGTTCTGGATGTTGACATTCTTGTAGGGAGCTGTCTTTCTTTGGCACCACAACAGCAGGCCCTCCTTGGCAGAGGTTTCTGTGCCGAAGGCAAAACATACAGACAATCGGATACGGAAAAAAACTCCTAAAATGACTTAGCACACATACCCCCCCTTGCACTCAAAAATGTATCATTATTATACTTCATTAAACCTAGCAAATCAATAAACCATGTTGTTTGGAGAGTGTTATCTTGACAAAACAAAAAATATATATTAGGCCACACAGTGTTGTTACAGTTGCAAAATAGGTTTAAAATGTCAACTAGTATGCCAAAAACTAAAAGTACAAATCACACTAATAGGAAATACAAATGCAAATTCTTCACACTTCTCTAGTACACCGATAATAACCTTTGTCTGTGTTGGCTCTCAAATCAGAAAGGGTTCTAAGCTTCAGGACATTCAAATAATTGTATTACAAGCTAACTGCACATGGTGGCTAACAAGATTATTGTATTACACACAGATTTTACTACAATTATTACATTGACTTGTATTCATGTTTAATTGAATGTAATTATTCCAGCTAGTTGAGCAACGTCTACTTTATTGGTCCAGTGTGAGGCTATGGGTTTTAAAACGCCAATTAATGTGATGCGCTCTTTACAGTGCGAGTCAGATGCATGGTTCAGGGAATTCATATAGAACTCATGGTTCAATGGCATCGATCCGGTTACATCCCCAGTGCTCCACAATGTCATTATACGAGGCTTGCATGGCCCCTTAGGTGAAGCGTCCAGCGTGCAGAGAGAGGGTCTACCTTCCACAGAGATGTCCTGAATGGCAAAGCGGAGGATGATAGTCCAGATCATTCCCAGGGTCATCTTAGCATTGCCGTCCACAATCTCTGTGGGGAGGAAAAAACGTTTAAATTTCACCACAACACTGTATTAGAGCCATGCCATTTCTTTTTCAAACACAGGGTGGAATTTAGAATATAGGAATATGATGACCTACAAAGCTTTTTCTGCTCTACATGTTCCCAGTCAAAACATGATTGATTAACAGGCCCTGCAAACCAGCCATAACAAGGAACATCCCCCTGTTGAAGTTCAGAAATGGTGTAATAACTGTGCCACATTAAGAAGTTAGATTGTCCAGCTAGACTCTGCCAAAGTTTATTATTGGGTTGTTTTTTTCTCCGGTAAAGGGTTTTGCTCAGTTTGAACTCACTGAGTTGGAGAAGTGCTTGGCAAAGCTTGGGGCTGAGGGTGCTATTTCTCCAAACTATTCAATCGTTTACCAAGTGATGGTATGCTCTTAAACATTTCTGACCGAGCTGGAATTTCTCTAAAGTATAAAGTGGAGTATAGGTAATCAGAAAATACAGGTCAAGGACACAACTCTGGACACAAAACTGTCCCATCACTGTGCAGGTCCTAAAGGAACTACTGAACACACTGCAGGTCAGGAATCTGATACGGACCTTATGAAACGCATCCGCAGGCCAGCTCTCTAGTATTGAGCTGCTTTGCATCCTGCAGCCCAGCACTAACCACAACTTTGAGACACTAAAAGGCTTGCGCTGACCTTTCCTAGGGACTTACGCAGACCCTGCACCGCCGCCACTCAGATCTCTATAAGTGCTTTACATTCAGGATTAAAGTATTTGCCCCTAAATTAATTATTCATTTCTTAGCCCTAATCTTATTAGGGCTCCATGACTGACCTCGCATTTTGTTTAAAGACGGGGTGCTAATTCAGAGTGCTTTCCTGTTTGACTGTTTCTTTGAAAGACAATGAAAAAGAAACCAACGCAATGCAGGTAATGCTCTCATTTTTTGTTACAATCCCTTACCTTCCACATCTACAGGCACAACATTGTCTGGTTTCATGAACCTTCAGCTGCGATAAGGTTTTAATTGTTGTGACACCGAAGAGAACTGGGTGATTTTTTAGGTATTTTTTTTTTTAAATCAACCTCAGAACACTGATATACTGGCTTTTTTTCCCCATTTATTATTATTTACCAGGCTGATGACTTATCCAAGGGCACTTACACGAGATGCAACGTAAAGCATGATAAATAGAAGGGATAAGAAATAAGAATTTCAAGGCTTCTAAAATGTAAAAGTGATTTCAATTCAGTTCAGGAAACAATGCTGAAATACAATACATGGGAGTGTAACAGCAGTTGGGCGGGGGGGGGTACAACCGATTGTAGGATCTACATGTGCATCCTGAAGAGGCGAGTTTGTATTCATGCTGGGAGATGAGAGGGTGATGGCAGAGTAGGGGGAAGGTGCAAGTAGTCACAAGTAGGCAATGAGTCAGGAAGGGAGCGGGGGAGAGGACTGAAGATTATTGGTAGTTTGTTATTAATGGTTATCAACCATTAATCATGATGCAAAGACAAACTACTGCTATAAATCTTGAAAGAAAACAACTACAACAGCAGCAAAAACAACAACAACAACAACAACAACAACAACAACAACAACATGAAAACCCTAATAAGATTAGGAAGAAATGGATCAATCAACTTTGGAGCAAGCAAATCCGTGTAAATCCCACTTTGGACCATCTTCTCTATCCCTTCCCTCTCTCTCTCTCTCTCTCTCTCTCTCTCTCTCTCTCTCTCTCTCTCTCTCTCTTTTTCTCGCACACCAGTGTGTGTGGAGCCGAGCTACATATTCAGGCAGGGGTGTTCAGATCTGCTAATCTGTCTGGAATGCAGTCGTGGCTTAGTCCCTCTTTATTCCAGCCCCTGTGTGGATTAACCCGCAAAGCCTGGCCTGGCTAAGTGAGTCCCTGACAGACAGATTAACCCCTTCACGTCAGCCCCCACTCCACTCCTCAGTCAGATCCCTAAACAGTTAATTACCAAGTCTGGGCACATGGACCCAATCCTGATTAACTCTTCAAGAGTTAATGCTATGCTATGCTATGCTATGCTATGTTATGCTCAAGAGTTTCATTATACCCATAGTCTGCAAGAGTTGCATGGCAGTAACCATTGTCAAACATACAGAGGGTAAATACTCAGGCATTGCAATTGACACTCTTTCAGAAGCTGAGGTGTATAGATGGATCCTCACAGAACAGTTCAAAAGAGATCTACAGAGTCATAACTTAAGCAAGATGAAGCAGTCCAAACATTTCACTGTTAAGTACATGAGTTGACTCCCAAACATAAATCCTACATGTTTGCTCATTCAGCGAAAGACTCCTGACAAAAATGCACACGTTCACAACACGGAATGTGAATGGAATGCAGACTGTGTCATACTACTGAGCTGAATGAAATGAGCAGTTAGAATGGCATGGGAAACAAAAACCAACAACATTGAAATAACGTACAATGGTGTGGGATGAAAAGAGTGGACGGGGGGGTGGGGGTGGGGGTGTTGGAACTGACTTTAATGGGTTTTTATACCTTGTCAATTTGATTGTCAACTTAAAAGGAAACAGAAACAGAGTTTTATTATTGCTTCGTTAGTCAAGGCGAGAATCATCGTATGGTTACTTAAACAGAGCAATTTCGAGCAAATCTGTTTCCAGAGCAGAAGAAGGGTGGTCAAAAAAAACTGCACTCAACAGCAATGAGAAAACATTTAAAAACTGGTCTAAAAAGTGGATAAAACTAAACCTTTATCATAAAACAAGAAAAAGGTCAAAGGTAAATACACCTACCTTCAGCTCCAATGGACACCAGTTTAACCCCTTTACTGGCGATGAAGTCCAGAGCTTTATTAACATTGGAAATCTTGTGAACTCGCATCTTGCCTCGTTCAGGTTTAGCCAGACGCTCACCTGCACCGAAAACACAAACGAACAAGCTCAGAAAAACGTATTTGTTTGAAAACGAGTTTGAAAACAGCAGATCAACTAAGCACATCCTGCGGTGTCTGCGGTGACGCATGAGGTGCAGTGATATTCTGAAGCAGACACTAGCATTTCTATGAAGTCCTCTTTGGAGGGTTTTTGGACAGCGGCAAAGTCTCTAGCATATTTCCAGAACAGTGCTAGAAAATAACCAGGAACTCATGACAGTATGGGGCTTAGTAGTGATGGCTAAACCCTGCACCTGGAGTGTATCAGTCTTGTGTTTCTTGTCCAGTCTTAAGCTCTTTATGACTTAACCGAATGAATTATTTGGTTTACGGTCGAAGTAGATTGCATCTAAGTCATTAGTCATTAAATGCTTAAAGATACCTATAAGGCAAGCAAAGCAAAACTGCAGTGCTGTTGCTCTCCAAAACCGGTCAGCAATCACCTACAGGAAATTCAGCCTCGTTGCTACTATATTACAGATTTAAAATAGATGGATTGGCCAATTGCACATGGAAAATAATGACTTCATATGCCTATGATTTCTCTATCGTAGTCACCGCAGGGTCACTGACTCACTCTGAAGTCAATGCCTAGATGGTTTCAGAGGGAAAGCGATCAATTTGGTCATTAAAGATTCATGCAGTCAGTGCAGAGAGGTAAGCAGGTGATCGTAATGAATATTGACATTCAAATATATCCCAAGGATTCTCCATTGCATGTATTTTTTAAATATAAATATAACTGCTGATTCACTCTTAACCATTACCTTGAAGCAGGCTACCAGCTCAATAGTCTCCTTTTAAACTTATACTTTGGCAACAGCTCATATAAAGTACATGTCCTAATGCTGCATTTACTACATATTCATGTTCTGCTTCCCAGAAACACTGATGCCAAATATAGCAAGATAGTTTATTTATGAATTGCTTGAATTATCATAGAAAATATAGACCACACATGTGTTTGTTTTTTTCAATTTGTCTTTAAAAAAACAACAAAAAAAGGAGAAATAAACGACTGACAGCAACAGCACTGTGAGGTTCTCAAAAAAGGATTTCAGATGCATCAACACTTCAGCCAAGGTGCTTATGACTTGTTCCCTTACTAATACATAACGTGGGAAAGCACAGCATCTTTCTGCACATCTTTCATTTTGACACAGTGTCATGAACACTCAGGGAGTTCATTTCCAGTAACTTTTTTTAAACCTTGGAGACCGTGTAGCTCATTAAGGTGGACAACAGAAAATAAATTTGCATGGCCATCACCCCTGAAAAGATAGTAATGTAGAAAAATGTAAAGTGGAGGGAAAGGGGTTACCTGAAATGACCTCTAACAACAGCATCAGCTTGAGTCCGTCCCGAAAGTCCTCCTCGATGTTCTCAATCTGTGTCCCAGCCTTCCGCAGGTGAGAGTTGCACCAAGCCGTGAACGTCTACAAAGTGAGAGAGAACATTGAAGAGCACATATATAAAAGCAATAAATGACATTTTGAAGATTCCGTGGCCAAAAGGCAAGCGTTTGGCCACTGAATCTCAAAAATGTATTGCTTTTCATCATTGTAGGATGTCGTTTTTTTTTTTTTTTTAAAGCAAATCTGAGGCACTTGCTGTACAGAAAGTACAGAGTAAAACCTTGTGTCCTTTCTTCGGATTTGTTTAGTTTTCTTTTTTATAACATTGATTCTGATCATATCGATGTTTCGCTGAGAACAAATAATGACGATTGCACAAAACGTGAGTCATTTGATTCCCATTTTTAAAACTAGCTCTCCACAAGGTTGCTTTTAATAACAGAGCAAGTAAGAACCAACTTTATCAGCTTAGGTACAGGAAGTCCTTATGTTTACAAAACACGGCCAGACTTAGTCTGAAGAAATGGTGGGTTACGCAATGTTTTAAGGCTGAGCAGACATTAGAAGAACAGCTCTGAGCACTTCATGCAGCAAAAACGACATGCCGCACTTAATGGACAGAGCAGATCAGTGAAAGGAACCGCTCAATGTGACTCAAAGTTTTGTTGAATTTTCTGCCATTTTAGGAGTGCTTTACGTCACCGAGAAGTCCAGTATGGGAATGAGAATCCAGCTGGTGTGGCATGATGGTGGTGGAACATGCCAGAAGGTTGTTCTCGCCAAAGAGAAAACATTCTGGAGTACGATCATCAATGGTGTCCACACACAAAGCTTCAATGGGCCACTGCGTGCAGGGGATTCCAAAGCATTATTGGCATGCTAATGGCTGCTGATGGTAAACAGCTGTGCTCAGTCTTCTGAAGTTAAACAGGAGCTGCCATATGAAATAGGTTTATCACGCACCACTAAAAAGCCATTTTAGAGATCTTGAAGCAGTTGCCCACAATCTGAAGCTGACGTCTCTTTTCCATTTACCACCAAGTGTAAGTTGTGGGCCATCTAAAAATGGGCCCAGTTTGTTTCCATGCGCCCCAGAACCACATTAAAGTACTCTGTAGTCCGATGGTTTGAATTAGACCGGGAAGGAATTCAATTCGGATTGCTGGACTCTGTAATCCTGAATAATACATTTTAAATCAATTGATGAGCTAATGGATAAAAAGAGGAGACTTAAATGGTTAACCAATTTAACAGTTTTTAGAGGGGGTTGTAGTGGTAAAACTATCAAGTCCATAGTAAATTCATTCTTGCACATTTGGTGCATCTGCCAATTCATTGACAGCATTATACTACAAGAGTCAGGCGCTTTTCACCTTAAAGGGAGGTGTTTTAAAATATGAAGGTCAGATGTGCTACGTACAATTGTTGCGAACACTGGGCAGCAGAGAGATATACAGCCTGTGGTTTTGAATGACGGCAGAGTAGTTCCAGTCACATGCGAAGCGAATGGCCTAACACGGCCAGGCCCAAAAAAGGCAAAACAAACAGAGAACTCGGATAGGACAGCAGCACAGTCACTGAAAGGCTGCATAATCACACCAACCAAGAAAAGCCAACTGCACTTCCTCTTACTGGGTCTCTCCACTGTTGTTTCAGGTGAGAAAACGCACAGACCAGCCGTGTGAATTCATCTCACAGCGGCTCTTACATGCAGAGGGGCAAGTGAAAGGGGCTGGGGGTGCAATGACAGGCTGAAGTCGTCACATGATTTGTACAAGACAAAAGCAAGCACTCAAAAATGGGATCGATAGCAGCCTCAGACCCACCCAGGATGGATTAGTTTACCCATCACCTGAGTTTCCCTTGCACATAATTGCCTCATTTCGCATCCTATTGTGCGATGTACAAGACATTCTGTTTTCAGTTTCTGCTTAGGTTGTACTTTGCCATGGCAACTGCCTGTTCCCGGAAAAAAAAAAAAAAAAGAGGTTCATCAGAGACTGAATGTAAGGAAATGATACTGGCAACGATATTACGATTGTATGATCCCACAATCATTTTAAGCATAATATGAAACAATGGATTGTGTTCCTTTCTTATATTTATCTTCCAGTGGAGGATAAAGTGACGGGTGGGGCTCCAGCAGAACATTATATGGTCATGTCAAGTCAAAAGTGTACGATCCATAACATCACAAACTAGAGAGGGCATAGTAAAAGCATGTTGAAGCTACAATGCAAAGCTTGTTGGAAGGACTGAAAACACCCTAGGCACTTAAGGATTTCCTAATCAGATGTAGCACTGTATGTTTGCATATTCGTCAGAGATCTAATGAGAACCTATCCCATGGCACTATAACCACAGGGCCTATATTTATACATATTTGGATTCATTTATACGATTTGTGTTGTGTAGGAGTCTGAATAGGAGTAGTCCAGTACTCTAGAAGTTGGTGTGAGTAAGCCGGAGCGGCTGCAGTGTTATCATCATCACCCGACAAATCAGGCCATCGTCTCAGTCCTGTAACAGGGCGCACAGTATATAGCACTCAATAGTTTGTTCAGTTTCAACTCGAGCAAGCATGTATTCACACCATCCCCGGGGTCCAATGCCACATGATGTATGGTTGGAAAACGCCTCATCTCAGATTAGTTCCTCAGATATGGCGGGGAAAAAGCACATTTGTCTGCTGGGGTGTCACAAAAAGTAAAAATACACAATGTTGGTCTTTAGAACATTACTTTATGTTCGGATTTTCATTCAGCTCTGAGACAGCGGAGTTGCCCGATTTGTGTTGACTCGAAACGGACTATTTAATTTGGGAGGAGAAGTTCAAATTAGGTGTCCTTTAATTACGGACATTCATGGTCTCATGATATTCTATATAAAAAAGAAAAAAATGCCAAATACAGTAAATGGAAGGAAATAATGCAGCCAACCCTAAAATATCTCTCACTTTTAAAAATCGGTGTCCCCTCCCGTTCTATTGTTTAACTGTCAAGATTGCTGCTCTCGCATTAGTCTACTCCCAAGCTTGCTGAAATGCTTTGGGGTCCTTCATTTGGGTGAAATGGTCGAACTCAAAGTGAGTCATCCACAAAGAGCGTGCTCATAGGCCGGCTTATTTTAATGTGCCCACATACAGCAAAGGAACCGCAGTTTATCAGTCCCAAGAACACGTATGACATTTACCTTCCTCCCTCATTAAATCTTCAGGTTTTAGTTTAGTTAAACGGCAGGGGAACCTAAACAGAATACCAGAAGGCAAGATGCATGTTTAGATTACTTCAACATTAGTGCAATGTTTCAATTCCAGTACATTTCTCCAGCAGTGACGATTGTAGGACATACTGCAAAAGAGAAAAATAATTTCTAGGTCATAAATATCTCCCCCCATTAATTTTTTTTGCAGGCTCTTCCATCCTAAACTGTATACACTGCGGTCAAGTGCACCATAAATTTGGAGACACAATCTGCGCTGGAAGCCATCCAGAATACTTCCATTTTGCCAGTTTTAACTTCCAACACAGAGGTAGAAGAAAATGAAAGGAGCAACTGACTTTTACAGCATATACGAACAGTTGTGTCATTAAGCTACCAACCTCTGGAAATATCTATCGGAAACTAATAATGGTTGCTTTCCTTCAGAAGCCTGCCAGTAACCCCCCACCTCCCCCCTTCCCCCTCTCCCCTCCTATCGACCCTCCCAGATCCCCGCCTGTCCGGCCTGTTCACTTTCTGCTATCAGCCCGGCTCGCAAAACATTTCCTGCTTCACAGCCAGCCCCATATTTGTACAATCCTTTCACTCAAATCGTCCCGCTTCCAAGAACACGGACAACCCCCACCTCACACACACAGGGAGGAGGGCTCCCAGTTATTGGCACAGTATCTGACACAGGAAAACAGCTTTCAGCACTCAAGCCAATTTTTCGAGCTGAATTCCAGCTTTGGAAAGCTGAGGCCAGACAGCAGTTTTTTTTGTTAGTTTTTTTTTAAGTGAAATATTTAAAATGTATACATATAAATGATCATCTTTCTTATACAATAATCCAGCAGTCAAGAAATATCCTTGAAAGCTTATAATAAATACATAAAAAACATCACTGCTTTAAGGAAACCAACTGTCTTCTGGAAACGTTACCCTTTACAGATTTTCATATCTTTGTTCATATAATTTAGTGCATGTTTAGTGGTCCTTGGGCTGCCAAGTTCCATGTTGCATTACTCTTAAGCCTCAGTAGATTGCCCTCCATTCTGAATGACCTATAGCCTTTGAACCCTAGCCACATATGAACACACCACTGGGAGTTCACTTTGCCATGGGGCATACCTTCTACAGGGAGCTCAACTGAGATGACTAAACTAATCTTGTTTAAAAACTTAACCTGTACCTTAAACAACTGTCTGTCTCCTTCAGTGCCACAAAGGAAACATAAATGTCAAGAGCAGTGGAAAACATTAAGACTGGAAGGAACTGTAGAAACCCATTGAGCTTCAGCAAGAAAAGAAAAACACATTGTAAATCCAGACCATTAAATGCTTCTGTTATTTTATTTAAACTGAAGTTTAAATAGGTTTCCTTTCTACTTCTTCTTCTTCTTCTTCTTCTTTTTTAACAAGACATCCTTTTGAATTTGAAATTAAGCAAACTTGTATTACAAAATCTCTGAAGCCCTCTCCTTATAGTGTTTCATCACTATTCCGATGATGGCTTTACTGGCACTGAATGGGACGAGATGTTGCACCATTGGTTTACAAGGGTCAAGAAGCACATAATGACACTACAGGGCCTTTTCTGTTCTATGCATATAATCACGAAAGGAAGTAGTGGGAACCCACTTCATTGTGCGCATGAGGGATTAGAAGCAGAGTCGGCATTCGGAGAGGGTTGGGGTGTGAATGAACAAAGCTCTCCTAAACTGTACTGTGTGGATTATCACTCCCACCAAAAATTTGGTGCAATGATTACCAATGACCTAAACTTCAATTTGAACGGAATTTTGCTCATGTATTGAATGGTTTGCATGATGTCCAATGTGTCACACTTTTTACTGGTTTTCTCTGCATTTATAATCCAGGTTGGGCTTTTTCGTTAGCCCTGGCAAACTGATTTAGATAAAGGTCACAGCCAAATGAATGAATTCATCAAATGAAGTTAATTCATTAATACACTAATCATGATGGGGTTTTTTTTACCCATCATAATTTAGAGAGCATCCTGATCCATATGATAAATTCCAAGCCAAAAAGATCACAGCTATAAAGACTGTGCAGTTGTCCAGTGTCATCCATCAAGAGTCTTTGCAAAGAAGTGAAAAACTCTCTTCTCTGTGCCAAGTAAATCTGTCTGAACATTAGCAAGTCTCATGCAGTCCAAGACAAAGCTGCACTCCCTTCTAACTTCACTTATGGTGTTACACAACATTCCACGGCTTCAATATATTTTTCAGGACTATAAAGCTTTCGCAAAAATTTGTACAAAGGCTTTTTTGGAATTCACAGGTACTTGCTCTCACATACATGTCTTCACCAGTTCAAATTCAGTTATCTGACAAAGTAGTCCCTCGCCAAACTGAGAAATTGCAGGATTTTAGAGGATTTGTTCTGGATATAGCAAGCATACATCCACATTTTCTAAGAATTTCCATGATAATTAAGGTAATCTGCATTGCAAAGACAGAAGGGTGCAAGAACCTATTATTCTTTACTGCTTTGGTTTTGTGTCTCTGGATTATTTTTGTGCTCTAGTAGGCCGCCTCAGTTGTGGCCTACAGACAGAAGAATGCACCTAAGTTTGCTGCTACACCAAAGCCTGAGCGCTGCTGTAAGCAAGCTTCCCTCATATGGCAGACAGAGATTTTCAACCCTTTATTCCAAATTCCTTTTCACAACGGAAAGTATGTGGGTAGACAGAAATTGGCAGGGAACAGACTGATATAAAGACACACTAACCTCACATTTTGTTCTGAATCATAAAGATGCCTTATGCCAAGATTTGAAAGACTCTGAGGCTGGGAGAGTGGGTTAAATATAAGACGTATAGAAGGCAGTGTGGCCTGGTGGCTAACAGTAATGGACTGAGAGGCAAACTGGCCAAGTGGTTCGAGCTAAAGAAGTGGGAATATGGAATATGGTTTACAATAAGACACAGGCCTTAAAAAGTAAAAAAAAAAAAAGGAATAAACGATTAAATTGTGATTATTTTATGATGTAATTTACTAATTATTCTGAAACCAAAAATCACAAATTAACATAATCTATTACTATTTTGAAAGCTATTTAATCCACCATTTTTTAAATCCTCAAAATCCACCCCCCCCTCACCCCTATAACTAAAAATAAAAAGTGCCTCAAAAAGGGACTCTAGGTTTCCCTTTAATTCAAACACTTTGCTTGCAAACAAAACCCCTTCCAAATAACACTGCTGATGTAATTGCGTAATAGTCAAGAATGCTCACCCTCCACACATATAGCTGATATTTTCTTTCTGTCTCTCCAGACTTTCGCACATTTGTTGGCTTAAGTAAAAGAGTTAAAAAAAAAAAAAAAAAAAGTCAGGACTTCACTGAAACAATTCCCACAGAATCTATGTTATCTTGATTCAGATGCGGCCACTTTAAAGCTAAAGGCCTATCGAGTTTCACTGCCCCCCTCCCAGACAGGCAGTAGGCCATGTGACAGTTATGCGCTGCTGTACACATGTGGCCAGCTGTTCCACTCCAAATCAGAGGCCCTCTGGCTGCTACATTCTTAAATGAGACAGGGGTGTAGTTTAAAAGTTTTTTGGTTATGCCTTCTTCTAACAGGTAGAAACCTGATTACACCCTTCCTTTTTTTTTTTCTTAAGCTACCACAGGATTTTATACTTCAATTTCAATCATGATAGTATTTTTTCCAAATTATAAAGAGGCAGTTTGACTAACACTTCACTGAAAGGTGAGGTGCTACACCTAACTTTAAGCTCAAACTGGGAACTAATATAGACCGGGCAGTACTGCGGTCATATCGAACTTTTCCGTGGTGCCATTCAATTTACACAAGGGACAAAAAAAATAATCCTGGATCCCACTAAACCCGTGCAGAGTCCCTTCTCACAGGCGTTCTCATCAGTCACGAGTCGGTTAAAAAATGTTTACCAGACTACCATCTTAACTAAGGTCTCCAACAGAACCATATGGAGGGTGATCAGTGCCAAAATTAAGATGAACGTGATTATGAAGATGAACATGAACATGATTATAGACATGAAGATGACTATGAAGATGACTATGAAGATGAAGATCAACATGAAGATGATTATGAAGATGATTATGAGCACTGGATAGGACAATAAGCACACTACTACTGCCCACTAGCTCTGATTGACAGAGTTCAATGTTTTGTCACATTGAAAAAAAAAAAGAAATACAAGAGACGCTACGAAATGTATGGTGAAATAAACAAACAAATAAATAGATGAATAAATAGATAGAACTAAATGTCCATGTTTAATCGTGTATTTATTTTTAATTTCAGTTTGGATAGTCCTCCATACTCTGAATCCGTGTAACTCCATGAAATTAAATACAAGTTTTTTAAAATATATATACCTAAAAAACATCATCCATACATTATAATTCGGACCCAAAAAATACCAGTCTCAAAGTTGGACGCCTTAACCACTACATAGTGCAGCACTCTGGCGCCTCGTTCGAGTCCCCGCTGCGGCCAGACCACCATAGTCATTACATTATGAATATAGCCTTCTTATCTGTATATGTGTTCCACAATACATTGTATAAAGCCTAAAATGAATGCAATAGAGTACATTGTAGCACTTAATTTAACACCTCCCTTTATCTATAGATACCGTGCGAGTGATTAGATGCGTCTCTGTACATTTTCCCGAATAAAATCTAACAAAATACAATATGGAAACTATTAAGTTTTAACTTCCATTGAAACACGTCTGTCCGCCATCGCTCTGCATCTGACTTCCGACCACTTTCTGTGGCAACATTGTAAAAGCGGACAGTCGGCATCTTCATCCTCATCATCATCACTGGTATTTTTTGGGTCCGAATTATGATGTATGGATGATGTTTTTTAGGTATATATCTATTTATTTAGTGTTTGTTTATTTCAACATGTATTTATACATTCATTAGTTTCAACATGTATATATTTATTTCCCGTTTGCTATTCACATTTCTCAGTGTGCTTCTACATTTCGTAGCGTCTCTTGTATTTGAATTTTTTGTTCAATGTGACAAAACATTGAACTCTATCAATCAGAGCTAGTGGGCGGTAGCCAGTGCGCTTATTGTCCTATCCAGTGCTCATAATCATCTTCATGTTCATCTTCATTTTGGCATTGATCACCCTCCATAGAACCATTTATTTGCAGTGCACTTGAGGTACTCTATGAAACCACATCTGTGATCTTATGAAAATAGACATGTAGGTAAGCAGGGCTTTAGATATACTATATACACAGAAACACATGCATAAAGAGCTGGGACATTGTTTATCAATGTTAGTCTGCTGCTGCATCTTATTGACACGTCTTACATTGTGTACTTGTTTAATGGCCTACTAAGTGTTTTCTCTCTCTCTCTCCGTCTCTCTAGTGTGTAGGCCTAAATGCTGCATTGCTCCAAAGCAGTTGCCACAGCAACTACAAAAGCTTGAGCTTCCCAACTGGAGCCGTGTTGCAGTGCGTCGTTTCGTGCCTGCTGCAAACGCAGCACACACACAGCAGCACAGGGACACAGAACCCCCATGGGGCCAAAGCTCGAAGTGCTGAAGCTCAAAGACTTAATAACTGATGAAATACATTTCAAAATTAAACATGTACTCTCTGTATAAACACAGACCTGTCATCGTTTTCAATTGGTTGGTCACTGTCTTTTTGTTGTGGTGGTTTTTGTGTTTGCATGTTTCTTGAGAAAGGAAGCATTCGTTGTAGTATTTATGCTTTTCTTGTTTCAACAGTAGGTCTGTCAAGTCCTTTTCATGTTCACCCACCAATACCAAATCCACCAGGTCTGAAGTCCTAACAGTGTAACAACAGAGACATAAGAAAGCCACAGCAAGCATGAAACCACTAACTGGATGTCTGCAAATGATTATCTGAAACTTTAATTCTATCCCAGGGGAAAGAATAGCAGTCTCTTGTTGGGAAATGCTGTTCTAACAGGTTTGTGGAGTAAGCATTTATTTTTCAATCTCCTGTACAGAATTCTGTCAATTGCACCTTATATGATATTAACCAATCACAGCCCTCAGAAAACAGCCCCCTCTAGATAATACCATCTTCTTCCAGAAATGTCCTAAACAATCTGAGCTCAATACCTTGAAAGTGCAGCAGACATTTTGTCACCTGCGCAGCAAGCCAAATGTCACCATCTTTTGGGCGAATGCAAACTATGAGATGCATGATAGTGTAAATGGCTGTTCGTAGTGGGCGGTACTTACCAACAGCTGGCACAGGTAAAAAGCCTAGAGTGCTTTTATAGTCTCACCTCATTCAGCAAAGTACAAGGGAGGGGGAGAAAGAACACAAGAGGCTTGGATGGATCTAAATATAGATGGGAGATCTGGCTAAAACAGAGTAAACCAAGTGCTGAGTTGACTACAGTTGGGACACTTATGTTTCAAGTTAAGTAGATGACAGAAATTAAGGGGGGGAAACTGTAAAATGCAACTAACACCATCTCAGGATGTATGGGTCTCTAATCTAGTTCAAAAGAAAAAACACTGTGATCCAAACACAGAAGTAACACCTGGAAACAAACTAGAAATGGTTTCAGGTCTGGAGATTTATTTATGTGAATAAGGGGCAAGTGGCTCACAAGATGAACGGCTGATCAGTAAAGGTACTTTTCAGATGACTACATTATGCCATTAAGGCTAGCACACCCTCATACATTAAGTCTCTGATGTTCTTTGTTGCTTTATCCATCGCTCAGCACAAAGGGGAGTTGGAAATAATGTTCTACTGTTGAATTTCACTGTTAACCAAAAATAAAAAGTGTCCTCATCCCCGTGCAGGATATGGGAGACCAGCTGAGTGCAAGTTTTTGACTTGTGAGGTAATAGTAACTGGATTACCTCAGCCTGGTGTCAAATATCAAAAACGCATGCCATCATGTCCTCATGACCTTCACAGCAACTGAAGAATTCAATGTTTGTACAAGAATGAGCTCAGAGAAGCTCAAAGAGGCAGGCATACAATGTGAACTTTTATCTAAACAGCAGCAAATGGCTTTGGAGTAGAACGGCCCAAAGCCGGTCTTGGTGGCACTGGCCAGTAAAAGCCACAGAGATGTTGCAAAACAAACCACTCCTAGGTCATGTGCCTGCTTGTTGACATGTCGAACTTAGCAGAGCTGAACAAAAGACAATAAAATAATGCAAAATCTGTCAATAAACATTGAGTGGAAATGTTCTGGTCCTATTTACAGAATTATAATATTCAATCATAGGAAATAAAGACCTAGAAATATGCCCACAGGCCACTTTGTCGATTAATTTTCATTTTGGATCATTTTTAAGACTTCTGATGGTACTGAAAGTTATCCAGAACAAGAAAGACCATGTTTTTTGGCCTCCAAGGCCAGATTCCTACACCTTCCACTTCTGTGTGGCATCCTGTTGTGTGTACTGTAAAGGTTGCCCGACTCTTGGCACAGAGCTGCTGCATCTCGTCACACAGCCCTCGCCACGTAACTGCAGCGGCACCTGACACAGTCCTCCGATGGATTTCCAGCTCTGTGGAATAATTGTAACCAGAATACAATACAGTATTGTAATAACAGTGATTAATACTGCCAAACACCACTGTACTCCACTTGGGACGATTGTGTTACAGCGCTTAGCAAAGCAAGGCTACTGAATGCTTGCGAATTTTCACTCTTAGGGTCTGCTTTTGATAACAATAGGCTGGAGGGAGCAGTATTAGCACCAAACTAAGATATAGTTGCTCCCAAGGGTAGAAGCCACAGTTGCAACAAAATTGCTATTTAGAAGTAGCTACAGACATCAGTCCAGCTAGATACAAGAAGGTAACTTCCAACGAAAAAGGCACTTCCGGATTGTTTCTTAATCCTTGGGGACCATCCTTTCAGGCATTTATATTAAGTTTGAGCTTTTATTCCTTGTAAAAAAAAAAGGGATCTGTAAGGTATGATTACATTTCAGTGTTTAGAAAACAGGATTTCGAATTATGCAAAAAATGTGCACCACCTTTATTGGGCGCGAGAACTGATACATTGCTAAAACTGATAAAAAAAATAAAAAATACAAAGCTGTAGGCTGGCATTCAGAGGAAAGAAGCCAGAGGAACTGGCACAGAACAGAAAGGCGTTGTGTGACATTTTAGCTCGTACGCGCCCAATTTATTGGTTCTAATCAACCGTGAAATTTCACACCGCAAATCACAATAGGTGCTTGATTGTATAATTGGAATAGGCCCACAACTCTGTCTCCCCAATCTGGGTCATCAAATTATCCTTTTAAGCAGTCTGTCGGTCTGCTGCTGTCGCCACATGCAGGATATAGCCTACTTTGTCCTGACTCACTGCAGTTTTATATTGATACAAAATAATAACAAAGTTGGCTATCATTTCACCAAGGGGCAAGATCCTGATCTGCCACTAGAAAATCATACATACAAGAGGGAGTAATCTAATCAATCCACCCCAGCACCCATCCTCTCCCCTCCAGTCAGTGACCCTACAGCCAGGTACCAAGCTGGGCCCTCAGCTCTAGCTTCCAAGCTGTGCAGCCTCCCAGGGTGGATTCCCTCATGAAGCACAGTGCCAGGGCACTTCTCTGCCTCCAGGAAGCACGCCAACACTTTACAGCTCAACCAAGCACTCTTCAATTCAAGAAAAAAAGAAAAGAAATGGAAAACAAGAAAACAGCAAACATACAGATCCCCAGCAGACCGCTGCACTCTGCAAAAATGCCACTGACAACAACTCAAGAGCCAGGCCTATTACTGACCGGGTGCCAGAGAGTAATTGCACCATGCTGTGTCCAAAGAAAAGTCGAACTTCTGACAAAATCAAAAAGTCTTCCAGCCCCACCTCTTCAAAACCGTTTCAGGCCTTCCAACGAACCCTCCCTCCCCTTCCTGATGTCTCAACCCCCAACCCAACCCCTCTCCGTATGCCCTGAAACAAGACAGTAGGGCCAAAAAAAAAAAAAAAAAAAAAAAAAAAAGGTTTGCAAAATGACCCCTGTTGTTTACAAATAACCACGGTCACCAGAAACTGGAGACAGATAAGACACTTAACAGAAAACAATGCAATTCTGTGAAACTGATGGACAAATTCCCGCTACTGATCCGATCACAATGAGGAAGGAAAACGTTACAATAGAATGACATGATGAGGAACCCTGAATGGGATGTCATTGGTGCTGGTGAATATTAAATCCTGCTAAGATCGTACAAAAAGATAAGAGCAAGGATTTAGCAGCTATTTCAAATGAAAGGATTTAAGGTTGATACTTTAATATACATCTGGGGGTTGGTGGGGGGGTTTCCATGATTTGTTCAATCCTTTCCCCAACTTTATGGAAGATAATCTGAACCAGGGACCTGTTAAAACCAAAACACTGACCCAGCGGCAAGTCCTGCAAGTCCTTAATTTTTGTTCGAATCAAAATCCCAGTTAATGTATTGGTTTAGTGGATTAATTGGGTTATATTTCTAATTCAGAAGAGACTGAAATTGATGTTAGACATTTAGAAGTAGTACTAGTAGTAATCATACTTCAACAGAACTGTAACCCACTCAACCGTGGTTATACAAATATCTAATTGAGAAATCCAGTTGGAATAAAAACCAAAAAACAACGGCCTCCTAAAACAGTGTGAAACCCCTGCTCTAAGCAGTCTTGAAAAAGCCTGCGGGACCCGCTCTGATTGCGGAGAAGAAGGATCTTGCACTGACACCTTCACACTCACAGAATTTCTCAGACCTAACATAACACTTTCTAGCTTTGTTTTTGGAATTCTGTTTTTGGAATATGGCAAATAAAAATCTGAAAGTAATTCTCAAAAGAGTCACAGAGTATAATATAGCTTTCCAATTCCTAATTTGGATTCCATTGTTTTGGATTGTTGGCTTTATGCAATAATGTTGGCTGGAGTCAGACAAAATTTTGACACTATTTATTTTCCTCTTTAACACAATCCAAGGCCTAAAAACTAGGCCTTCGTTAATTGGTCCCTTTTCCATGAACACCACCACAAAAGTACCCTCTGCAGAGCTCATTTGACACATATTAGATTTTTTTCAGAATGGTGCAAAATCATCCCCTGAGAATTCAATTAAAATATCTCTTGGCAGAGCAGTTCTCACAAGAATCCTTGAAATATTTCAGCTCTTGCATCACAATTCTGTTCTAATCTGCAAAACCTGCCTCTTCGTCAAATCCTTCACCACCCACCCACCAGTTTGCGGAGAGAGAACGGCTTGCTTTCCACTGTTCACATTTCTCACAAGCTGCTGTTAGACTGAATTTCATTGCTCGTTCCTCCCAGCACACAGTGAACGTGAAAGGTAGAGCGACAGCACAGCACAGCACACCACAGCACAGCCTACACAGGCCGTTTAGCATATTTAAGACCAATGGAGTTTGAAGCCTAATTGAGTGAGTTGGATTGGAGATAGATTTACAGACAAATTGTGCCATTAAACTCAGTAATCCTGGAGAGACGCAGGATCTAATTATATATTTTTTATTTCAAGCAGAATTATTATTCATGAACATGTCTTTTAGGTCACGTCTATTTAAAGCTATTAAGCTGCCTGTACTACTAATACTCTGCAGAACCAATGCAGGGGCTTGGACTAGGCCTACCTACAAAAATGCCATTTCATTTTACGATATTGGAACTTTCCTCCTTTTGAATGCGTCCACAAGACCCACAAGCTTGAGCAACCATGTTTTTCTACCTACCTCATCCTGTTAATGTAATTTCCTGCTTTTCCTGTAACAGGATTGTGCCAATGTACAATTAACACCTCCAAAAATCACTCATTAGATTCACCCTTCCTTAAAATGTTAGGCATTTAAGCAGTGGTTACGACTGTTTGCAGTCAAAGTGTTGTACAGCGTACATGTCTGGGCACAAGTTATAATTGGAATGAGTGTTTTTGTTTGATTTGGATTCCAGACTAGAAAAGTACAAGAGTAGTAGCAAGTATAATAATTGACTTTGAGTATTGTAGAGTGCACAATTATTATTATATTTCTTAGCAGACGCCCTTATCCATGACGACTTGCAATTGTTACAGTAGCCTATATCACATTATTTTTACATACAATTACCTGTTTACAAAACAGCAATCTAGGTAAAGCACCTGTTCAAGGATACAACAGCAGTGTCCCCTACTTGGGATTGAACCACTGACTGCTGGATGAGCAAGTGAACAAAGACTCTACAAAACACTCCAACCAAACCTATCCCATCACTTCCCCAGATCCCAGTAGATGGACCATGATCTCCTCAACATGATCTCCAGGTCCCACATCTAGCCTGCATTTTAAACCACTATCCTTTCTTGAAAATGAGAACAGTTTTTGAAAAATGGAAAATGCGTAATACTCTGCCACCTCCCACAGACACAAGTCATATTCAGTCAGCAGTGACTGCAGCCTGTCTGTGACCACAGAGATGTGGGTGTAGGAAGCTCACTTCCTTCAAAATGTCATTTAAAGGACACGTCTCAACCTCAACCTGAGCCTTTTCACAATGAGGACCTCTGTGATCTTATGTTTTATACCAAAACACATTTCTCAATAATAATTTGAAAGTGAACTAATGAAATACAGTGTTTTATGCAACCAGCAACAGCTTTTGATGGTTCTACTATAATTGAGAAATTACCTCATAAATGGAGTGTTAAACCATAGTTAACATGTCAATCCTATGTAGATTTGTATCAGACAACAGCAAGATATAGCCTAACAATCATTTTGAAAGTAACTAAAGGGCATCTTACTATTATTTTCCCCAGTTCCCCATATTTTACATCACCCATATTAAACAATTATATTAAAGTAATGGCAAGGACTTTTATCCGGACCCAAAAATGTTGATAAGACTGTGATTACAGCAAATTAATATCCCTTACCTGATTGGAGAGTCTGTGCAGATATTAAAATAATGATTAAAATACAGGACACAGCACTATTTAATAGCAGATGATTACTTAGTTATACTGCCTGACAGTAATTAACAACATTGGTTTAGCAAAGGTTTAACACAATTAAACGTTACAAACATGTCCAAGTCTTGTATTGTCGAGGGAATTAGATTGTACCATATGGTAAACCCATATATACGAGGAGTGAATAAGGGGATTCAGTACATGAGCTCCTCCCTCAATTAAAATGCAATCTCCCAACCTTCCCAGAATTAGTCGAGTAGAGCTGCTGAAAAGGTCTGCTTCTTTAAATTGCACTCCGAGGACTCAGAAAACACCTGGCTTTCCTGCAAAACTGGGTCGTCACACGTTATGTTCCTCTGCAGACAGTTATTCTCGGTTTCAAATGCACAACAGCAATTTGTGCAACTTTGCATCAAAGATACAACAGAAAGGTTAAAAGATAAGCACATGGCAAAGAAGCCAAAGGAATATATTCTTTGGACATAATAAATACATTATTGAAGCCATGTTTTTATTTTAGGAATCTATGTCGGGGTTTTTTGCACATAAAAAAAGAGCTATGTTCATGTTAACAAAAAAAGGAGAAATTCTACCTTGTTGAAAGTTTTTGGCATTTCTTTCTGCTGTATTTGACACTCAATTGGCTTAGCCAGGAATTTATTTTTATTTTTAAGGAATCTGGCGAGAAAGCAAAATCCTGTTGATATTGAAATCAGAACAAATATCTTCTGGGTCCTGGATATTGGTGAAAAAAAAAAAAAAAAAAAAAAAAAATATTATATATATATATCATGAAAGACTTTTTTTTATTATTGGGGGAACAAGCTTCTTGAATCTTTGATTTTTTTCTTGAATGTGTAGGACCATCTTCAGAATGAAATTGCACTCTTAAAACAAGGCAAAAACATGTGAGATGAAAACCCTGAGGTGCTATACATCCACACCTTTAACTGCTAGGGAATTGCTGCTGCTATTCTAGAACAAGCTGCATCAAAAAAAAGTATTTCAGAAATAAATATGCAGCTTCTCCACATCAAACACAAAGACTGCTAGCAGTTCTTGGTCTGCAGAGTGCAGGCTTACAGTGATATTAAGATTTGTTATCTGGGTATTTGTTCATTTTGCTACCTATCGAAGCAGCAAGCCAAGTGGTCTCTGAATGGAGCCTTTAGACCAGTTTTTGAGCCACATTTGTGTTCATGTTAATTCCCCTAATGACCCACCAACATCCACTTCCTCAAAATAAAGCAAATGTTTGGCGTTCTAACCACTTAACCAGACAAACAGCTTAGAAGAGGTCGTCCAAAACAGGGAAATCGCCATGGATAAGTAGATGAGAAACTTCCTGCGGGTCAGGAGCACGGCAGGGCGGCGAAACAAACCGCTGAAACTCAACTCGAGACGAGAATGTCAGACTTAAAACTCCCAAAGAGCCGCGAGACCAGGTTGTGCGTTCAGGAAGAAAAGAACAGAAGAGGCAGACAGGACAGCACCACAGCAGACCATGTCCAGGAAGTTCAGAGACAAGCAACAAGAACAGACCCAGGTGGGAAAAGTCTGAGGAGACACTAAAGCAAGGGGTGTAGCTCTCTGGTCCTGGAGGGCTACGGTGCCTCCAGGTTTTCATTCCATGAATTAAGTAGTGCCACTTAAAAATATTGTCCTATAATATAATATCGTATTTTAC
This sequence comes from Amia ocellicauda, assembly GCF_036373705.1. Lineage (NCBI taxonomy): Eukaryota > Metazoa > Chordata > Actinopteri > Amiiformes > Amiidae > Amia > Amia ocellicauda. The sequence continues at coordinate 6,864,849 of NC_089870.1, forward strand.
TCCACTATGAAACACCCATGTTTAAGCTCTCTGAAAAATGGTCTACAAGTGAGAGACGAGATAAATACAACAATCTTTTGTAAAGGCGGTTTCTAGATTATCTTCCCTGTATGGTTCCCCCTCAGTAGAGAAGGCATCTCACAGGGATAGAACCAAGTTCCCTAATGAAACAAGTTAAACAAGAAGTTCATGTTGTTTGTAGTACGACTTAAATCCGAAGACCAAATACCAGAGGAGGGCTTCAGTAGGAACACTTTGAAGCTTTGTCTACTTTCACAAGTAAACCAGGAAATAATCGAGACAGTTTAAAAAAAAAAAAAAGCGGCAGACGATACCATTTAAGCATGAGTTTGATTATAGCATGCAACTTCACCGAGCGTGGAGAGAAGAGGAAAAAAGGGGGGTAATAGTTTCGTTGCAAACAGCGAGAGGTCAGCATTAGATCAGACATACTCTTGCATTCTCTTGGTTTGCCGGGTGTGGGTAATCATACAAGAGACCAGACGCATAAAATGTTTAAGGTAGTCAAAGGGAGAGACAAAGCACTTCTAGTTACCCCCCGGGGGTCAGCCCAAATAAATCAGCGCTACGGTATCGTTAATATTGGAGAAATGTGCGGAGGGCTGCCAGGGAATGTGCTGTCTGACCCCATCGATCAGCTGGAAGGAGGCAGGAGCAGCCGGCCGTGAAGCGTGCAGCGGATCCACCAGCCGGTCGCCTCAGGATTTACAACCCCCCAAAAGACAACCCCCATCTTCAGGAGAGCCGCTCAAAGCCTCTTCTTTTAAAACAGAAGCCGACTCAGTATTTTTCACTGGGTTTACTTTTGCGTTCATTGAAATATCCAGATGGCACAAGCTGTACATTTTAAAATAATAATTTAAAATAATGGTGGAGCACGAATATGACTTATAAGGCAATATAACATCATACAGGAAGTTTGTTTTTATAGGAACTTCTCTTTTTACAACTCAACCACAGAATACATGACATCAGTGGGGCGTACCAGTGGTGAACAGGAGCACAGACATTTTAACTGACCACACACATCCCAGGATCCCAGCACAATCTGCTGGTCAATAGTTTGTTACATTGTTACATTTGTTACATTCATTTAAAAATCCCAGGCTTTCTATGGCAGTCCCACTGACAAAATCTCTCACTCCAGCACTTAACACAGGCCCAAGGACTAAAACAGGTGCTCAGATCTCCTATTCCAAGTATTTTTATTTGATTTTAATTCTAACGAAGGAACCAGACTCGAAGGTATATTAAGTTTTTAAGATGAGGTAACTTTCTTTTTGGTACAGGACACCCTAGGGTTAATATGCTGCTTCTTTACAACAGTTTATACATTTATTACGTATCTGGAATTGACTGAACCAAATTAGAGAAGAAAAAAAATTAGATTGTGCTCTCAATTTGGAGGACAGGTATCTTGAGAAAACACAGGCGAATACTCATCTCATCAAGAATTGGACTTTATGGAATCAATCAATGAATGCCAACTCTCCTGCCTGTAGTATGCTTGCAGGGAATTCTGGGAAGGAAGTGGGGGGCAGCAGGACTGGGATACCTAATAAGGCTGTGCAGGGAATTAGCCAATTCACTGCTCTGAAGGGCAGGTTTAGACTTGCTGTCAACTTCCACATTCCCGACAAGCACACCTGATAAGAATGCAAGATATGCAAGATGAAGCAAATGAACAAAAAGCAGATGTGATCAGCTCCTTTGTAGAACTGTCCTCCGTTGGAGAACTTTAAGGTTGTTTATCAGGAGAAGATGCATTTTCAGACAGAAAGCCTGGGAGTTTATTGTGCCAGGAAATCCAAAAGAAGAAAAGAAGCGAGACTGCACAGGTTAAATGGGAAAGAACAGAGATAGGATGATCCTTTTAAATGGGGGGGAAGCTCTTCTGCATTCTATCAGTTGCATATTTCTTTTCTCTTTTTTAGGGGGATCAAGTCAAGGCACGAATATTGAGTGTATGGACTCAATAGTGCTTGTAATATAGGATTGTTACCATTTTTTCCATCTATTTAGCAGAATGGACCGAGAAGGTGAAACACTAGACGAAGTATCCCACAAGGCCGAGCCACACAGCGCAAACACACACACACACACACACAATGACATGACATGACACACAGGACGTGACAAACAGAGCAAAGTGATGCAGTGTACATCAGATGTGGGCATTTCTAGAAAACAATTACATTTGGGGGAATTTTAAAGATACTAAAAAAAAGCTGTATTTTCTTTTAAAACACATGAGCATTCTGGATAGAGAACGCATGCCTGCATGCCCAAGGAGAGTATCAAATAAGAAGCTGTTCTGTCCATCTTGCGGTCCTGACTGCCAGTTGGCCCTCAAATCTCATCAGGACATGGATCCTAGCATATCCAGCATAGTTGGGTAATTGTTTTCCTTAATCCCAAAACTCTTCCTTTCAATAAGTGCTTCCTATCCTCAGTCCCGCTCCTTTTTTTTTTTAAATTCATATTCATTCATTTCCTCTGATCCTGGTGTCTCTGCAGAGTTCTGAAGCAATAATTTGGGGTTTGACTCACTCTCACTCTCTTTACTTGTCAGGATTTCAAATGACCTCAAGCATCTGAACTGAAGTCATCTTCAAACGAGAGTCTAGAACCGGGCCAGATTGTCTGTAACCTGTAACCGCACCGCATAATGTCTGTATGAGCAACACGACATGCACAAATTGCATATTTCACGAAAAGTATGAGGAAAGCAGGTCTGTAAAACACAGCTGTAATTGTTTATTGCAGAACTGAAATACTTTGTGTCAAACCATCACCTCATGACATAGTGTTCAAATATGGTTAAAAGAGAGATAATGCATTTGGTTCAAGCTATTCTAGCCTTCATTGCATCTTTAACTCCATAAATAAATACATTTCAAGATATTCACCTTCCCCCATATTAAATTATATGCATGTTTGTAAAGTTTTAACACACTACATCCAAACATTTGTAATCTTGCTTTTTGAGGAAGCAGGGATCAGAGTAAGCGAATTAAGTTTTTGATGAGCTTGCTTTTCCCTATTTGGCTTGCTTTTTCTCATTTTATTTTGTCACTTCCTCGGATTGGTATCTCACAAATCACACAGCCTTTTCCCTGTTTCACAAACCGTAGGCTAATCTGCACATGTATTTCAAAACAAAGGTTGAACAAGGAGGTTAATTTGTGTCGGAGGCTCAAAAGGACGCGGCGAGAGCTCGTCAAGAAAGTCTGGGCTGCTCCCACAATTTGTTATACAAACTTGGGAGACCATAAGTCAAGTAGAATTGATTAGTGTATGCGGTTAAATGGTACTGAGGCACAAAAGGTCTTTGTGAGCAAAGCGGGGATGTGAAAACACTGCTTTACACTTGGAGACGGGCCTAGCGCGCTGCTTCAGGAGAGTCGTTTCAGAAGCTCCCTGAAAACCACTCCTACACTGCAGGGGGTTTTAAAATTGCTTTTCAACTTTAACCCCTGAAAGACATTTTAAGAAAGGAGTTTTCAAAGCAGGCTGTTCAGGGTTTGTTTGTTTGTTTGGGGAGACGGGATTCAAAACAGTCCCCACACCTAGATCCTGAATGGTGGGGCCAGACTACCTCTCCCCCACAGCACTCAACCGTGCTATACCTCTCTCTTTACAGACAACCACCACTCCTAGGTTCTAACTTTCTGTATCTGGAGATTCTCCTCCTCTGCTCCCTCTGTTAATAGACTTCCGTTCCTAACCTGTGGCCTCATCAAACTGTCAACACTGACTTGCAAAAACTATGACAGCTCCCGTCCCCCGATCTCTCTCCTCAGTGCGAAGCTCCACGCGTCTCTCTAGTGTCCCTTCAAACCTATACATCTGTATCTTACCGAGCAGGGATCTTTTGAAAACCAAAACCTAAAACTGTTGTTACTGGAATGGTAAAGTTTTCCAACTCACATTTATACTGTAGGTCTATATACATTTGCTGTTCTCTGCAATAGTCAGCATCACTTTCCCTTTTCGTCAGGAATCTGTACTATCCTGTACTTTTAAACTTGACGTCTGTGCGTCTTACTAAAGGTTTACAGTGTCACATCTTTATATGGGCTACAGTATGAGAAACACTGTTACATCTGTAGGGTTATATACACGCCCAACACACGCTCCAGGATTTGGGCATTCACATCTCATTCTTGAACTCTGACCCCAACTACCTGGGCACCACATCCTTCACTCTGTCCGGTAGCTCCCTAACAAATGACATCATTCTCAAAATTAAGAGAAAAAGCTTTCAGGGGAAGGGAAAAAAAAAAAAAGTTTTTGCTACATCAGTGTGAGGGGCCTTTTATTACCATTTTTGGGCAAGCTTGTCTACTCTAAGGCATGCCCAACCCAAACCACACCGCTTATTCAGATTCCAGGAGGAAAAGAATCCCTCCCTTTTTCTCTTTTTTGAAACTAGAGGAAAGTGTGGGAGAAAGAGAGCGAGAGGACAAACATGTCACCCAACTGCTACATTCCTTCACCAGTGAATCTAGACGTCAATAAATAAGGAAAAAGTTTAGTGGGGGGGGGGGGGGGAAATAAGAATGTGTAGCCTCAGGCACCCAATACAAAAGAAATTAAAATAAAAAAAAACTGACAGCTCCATTGATCAAGTTAAAATGCCAACATATATGACATTAATTTCTCTCTGGGCACTTCAAGTTGAATCTTTTTGTGTGAACTCCACTTTTGTGTGTGTTCTTGCATTGGAACCCTGGTCTCGGTCGTGTTGCGCAGATCTCCGCAGTTCTGCGCGGCTCCACCAATGGGATCGGCGGGATTGCGCAGATCTGCGCAACTAAACGCGACCACCAGACTTCACTTTTTTTTTAGACACACTAGTACCTGGACTAAAAGCAGCTTAAAGGGCCAACACCCCTCTTTCACTTGTGAAGACAGTGTCACCGCAGCTCAACTCTTCTTTCCCGGAGCAATAATACAACAGCTTTGATCATCAAAGAAGGGAAGAATAGCGTCTCATTTCAAGAAAATAACTCGACTTGCCGTTACGAATAGCGACGTGACGGTAAAGTTTCGGGGGCGGGGGGTATTATTATAACAGGACGTCTGCGGTTGCTGTTTGTCAGAGGTATCCTTTTGTAAATGACATCTGTTGCGTTGCAAACCCCCAGAGGTGTTTTTGCACTTCTATTCTGTTTTCGAACCGTGCATCCTTGCTACTACAGCGTCGGCTTTTAGTAACTGCTGAGTTGCTCTAAAGGAAAGCTACTCAATGTTACATACCAGCAAACGTATGTAAACGTATACCGATCATCCCCAAAACGTCTATTCTGCAACAATGTGCTCAACGGAAAGAGAAAGTCTCAATTTCCTGTAGCATTGATTGCCAGAAGAGCGGAGGCGACGTCTGCGCTACACAGCAGATAATCCACCCCCACCTCGGCAGCACCTTCCCCGGTCACAACGAGGCATCAAAGGACGGGGCGGATCGCTTTACCTTTCTCTGCTGTTTTTCCCACGCAGGGTCCAAAAGCATGTCCCTGTCCCAGTCGTCCTCCTGCTGCATGTAATCGATACCTTCTTCTCCATCATAATGATCCATGTTGATCTCTCGTTATTCCCGTTACCTCTACGATGCAAAGGCTGCTTCGATGGATGTTTCCTAGACGAACTCAGGCTGGATGAAGTGATCGGGTCCCTCTTGCTTCTCTCTCTCTCTCTCCAGTCCCTGCCTCTCGCCCAGGCTCCTTGCCTTGCCTTGCCTTTTTAGCAGTGGGGCGAACTCGAGTGGAGAAAATAGGCAGTTCCCTCCTGTGCAGCACACACATACACACACACACCAAAACTTTGCTTAAAAGAAAAAAAAAAATGAATAACCCTCTTTCCGTTCGTGCTCTGCGATTGGTCCACAGCCGGGTTTTAGGACCGCCCATCACCTCAACTCTGGCGTGATTGGCCAGATTAGCTGTCTTTCTTGCCGGAGCTTAAATATAGGTTGACTGACACTGGCCATGTGACACCGCCCACCAACTACCCCTCTCTCGGTCGTTAGCGCACACATACACCCCCACATGAAGTGCCATGTGGGGGGGTGGTTCGGTATTGTAGCTTCGCTGGCCTTGCACGGTTGTATGCGAGCGGATATTTATCAACGTGTCGGTCTTGTCGAGGCAATCGCTGACCAATGTAAATCAAACTGCTATACAAATCATAGAGAGGGATAGGAAAACCAAAAACATCCATTTGGGCTACGTGTGCCTCCCGGGGTGTCCTCTGCCAGTGTGACGCATGTGTTCAGTGCATCCTTTCGAATGTGCCATTCGGATCTGGGGAGTAATAATTGCTCCCATCTTTGTAAATGTGTTTGCATTGCATATATATATATATATATATATATATATATATATATATATATATATATATATATATATATATATATATATATTATTCTGCATGCGTCACTAAGGCTGAATAGAAGCAGCCTATTTGTCGAATGATGTCATTTTATTTTAAAAGTAAACGGAATGGACCCAACTTTGGAAAGTGTTGAAGGATCTGACGGACAGGAGAGGCTAAGAGACGTATATGTTTATATGACATTTAGACTCTATTATATGCGTGTTCTGGGGGAAGCATTTACTTACTTTAGTGAGGGCAGGCTGCTGCAGTCAGGGACACCGCACTAGTGCAGGGATTGTTCTGCCCGGTATATATTGCGCATCATCAGCAATGGTACTGTCGAGTCTTGCAATAGCGTGGTCATGGGTTTGTGGTAATGTGTCAACTGTAGTTGAGTCCGGGTATGAAGTGAATAGTATTGAGCACATGATCGAGAGTCGTATTGTTTTATTTATGCGTTCTATGAGGCGTTATCGCTGTTAGCAGTTGCAGCAATAGCCTAGTATTAGTATCATCTCTGCATTGCTTCATTTGAATAGCCTTTGGTTGTGACGTCATCGAATGGAATGTGGTAAAGCCTTAACATCAGCGTCAGTTCATTTGGATTTATGGTAATGAGGTCATGAAGTCAAAGATAACTTTTTATTGTTTATATACGCTGATTCATATGCATGTGTACACTTAGGCATTATGGGCAGGCATCTTTATCTTTAGCTTGGACGTGCAAGTTGTGATGAAAATACACATTTCTGTACTGATTGTTAATTTGCATTTCATGACCTATCCACTAAGACATTTTCCCCTTTTTTGTTTGAACTGTTACATAAAGACGATGCATGTATTCGGTGTGCCTGTTTATATCTCTGCTGATTTATTGTGCACGATGCCTCCCTCCTTTTTTGGGTGGGGGGTGGATGCTTTTACCCGAGTGGTATCCTAGCAACAGCTGTGCCTGAAACAATAATTTTACGAGCAATTTTAAATTAGTCGCTGCAGAAGCTGTGCTTAGACACTCACTGCAGTTGCCTTATTTTCTGAATGTATGTAATGGTGTATTTATATATTTACTACAGACGAAATGTTAACGTTTTTGCTTTGAGTTTTAGGTTTTGTTTTCCACTTGACACATATTTTAAATTGTTAGGGCGATGAAGTATTTAATATTGAGATTAGGTCGTCTGCAAGATCATGCATTGAGCTGCAGTCACACATGATCAAACTGTAACCATGTATTAAATTGCAATGCGCATTTAAAGTATGCTGGTCTTCATTTAGCATTCAAATGCAGGAACATGCTAAATGTCTGCTAAATTATAATTATTATTAGCCTAATGCACTTGCCAGTATTGCCCTCTGGCCCTGACATCACCAGGTACACTGATCCTTGAAATGCAGGCATATTCATGTTCAATTTGCAAGGTTTCATATCCAAGGATGTTGATGCATAGAATCCAAATCAGTAGACTTTCAAAACTGGGTCTGTCTCAGCTAAAATGGCATGTTCATCATATTTGAAAACAATTCCCATCATAATGGTACTGAATTAATTGGAATATATGATATGTATGTATGCAACTACATTGTATGTATATATATATATATATATATATATATATATATATAGGTCTGTTGCTTGGTAATTTTCCAGAATTCACAATGCAGAATTGTGTATTGTATTATAATGATGGGTCACCGTATGATTTGCATTCAAAACAGCAGCAAGTCATCCCACCTGAAGTATATATTGAACACGTGAATAAATTGAACTATAAAAATAAATCATGTATTTAAAAAATAATTCAGTAATTACTTAAAATATTAGCATACCACTGGCTTAATATTATTTTCACTTCCTGTGATTTCCTATATAAATTATTTCATTCTGGCCTCCGGTTATTTCCAAGAATTGGTTGGGGACTTCAGAAAACGGTGTAAATATTAAGAAGCAGCAATACACAATACACTCAGTGACTATTCTTTTCATAATAGTTTGGGATGGAACAGCTTTCACAGCTTTTCTCAGCTGTTGTGCTTCATTCATTGAAAGTAGCACAGTCTACCTGAAAATAGGCCAGCATTCAAATGAAATGGTACTTTTTGTGTTCTATTTATAAGGGGCAATTAAAATAAAAAGTTAATATAAATACCTCCATCTAGCTGCACTGCAAGAAACTGAAATAGACGTGTTTTCCTACTTTGCTTATTTGTTGCGGTTTTTTTTTTTTTATGTTTTATTGTATTTTGATTCAGGTGGAACTTATTCCCCTGACACTGATATTAAGAGTCCCTGTAGCATTCTCCTCTCCCCTCCCCTCCTATGCTCCTTTTCTCTCTCTCAATTTACTTTCCAAAGTATGTGGTGTGTGCAAACGGCAGCTGGAATGAGATCTGGAATATAAACATGTGTTCGGTGGGCCAGGTCTCCCTGCCTTGTAAGGTAAGGCCGCGTTCATTGAGAGCCCGGGAGTCAGCCCAGCCTCACCAACCGAGGAAAAAGGTGAAACATTCACTCTCTTCCTTATATGGAGAAACTTCCAAAGGGCTCATGTTTGGGAAAGTGATGTCACAGATTAGGGAGAAAAGTCTGCCAAGTCACAGAGAAATGTCTGCTTAAAGAGACAGGCCTTGATTTTAAGAGAAATGAAACAAAGGATTTCCCCTGGAGGCTTATTACACACTTTTGGACATTAATTCAGGAGGCCAGGTGAGGAATTTAACACTTAATTTATCTGATATTCCCCAGATAGAATGTTACTTTTAAACATTTGAAAATATTTCTGGTCTTCCTTATATATAATTTCCTAAAAAAACAAAAACGTTTCCATTCAAAAATAGTTCATAAATGCATATTGGTATATATGTTAGTGTTGAGGGCTCAATTAATCTAGTATATCATTATTAATGGAAGCTGTAATTTATGAATAAAACACAGATTGAAAACAAGTATTTCAGTTCTAATATATATATATAGATAGATAGATAGATAGATATTTAAGATTTGAATTGTTTCATCAAATATTCTTTTGATATAATTTGATCTCCTTCTTTTTTGTCAGCTATTGCATTCTATGGGTCACAAGACCGTTATGAGCAAATAATGAAACATGAAGCCTGAACAGAAAAAAACTAAGGAAAATACAAAAATGCAAATGCAAAAAGAAAAGACAAATGCTAATGCTTTTGAGATTAACGGGGAGACAGAGAAAGTGCAAGAAAATAAAAGTCAGCAAACAGTTTTATATTTATTTACATAAACATCTATTTAATGTCCTAAGGGAGAATGTAGAATGCCTTTGGTATTACACCTGAGCCAAAGGATGGAGCACAATGAGGCAGAGGAACCTGGTCAGGGTAATACACTGTGAGGTAATAAATCCTTTAATCATGGACACCTAAGCTTCAGCTGAAGATATCCGTTTAGAAGTGCTGCCTATGACTGGATATTCCTGTTTATTCAGTTTGTCTGGGGCCACATCAGCATTCTTAGACAATCAGGACAGAATGCAATAGCCTGCTTAGAGGGAACTAAAGGGATCATGTGATGTGAGAATAATCTGACCAACATTGAGGCTTTCATGATGCATCCATGAAGCAATCCGGGAGATTGTGATGGATAGGAATGCCGCCTTTTACACTGTGGCTCCATTGTAAGAAAGACAGCCATCACTGGCTGAAGCAAAGCCGAACAAAATGAACTGTCCTCTTGTGACGTAGTCATGGGGCACTGCCTCCTGGTTTGATCTGTTTCAGAAGAATAATGCTTGGAACATCTGGATCTCTCCACTTCAGGTAAGTCTGCCAACATGAGCTCATCATTAGCCATACTGAAGTTGACTTGAATCAGCAGTGTGCATTTGCATCAACTGGTTCCCCAAAGCAGAAAAAGTTTTTCACCCTTTGCGTCCAACTATATTGATCTTCTGCCACAACATTAATCACCATACCAATCACCTACTTTGCTTTAATGGAGCAAGTTTCTGGAAAGCACTAGTTTGTAATGTGACATTGTTACAGTGTTTCCGTTTCTTATTATTCTGATTGTTATTAGTTCATTGCACTGGAACAAGTCTTAAAGCATAACAAAATTAAAAAAGATGGGTGCATTGCTGGTTTCTACACTTTTCCTCCACTTTTAGAACTTTTTCTGTCAAGTCTTACCACACAACACAACAAAACCTGCAATGTTCATGTGCTGTAAGTTCCATATAACAAGCTTCTTTTTGAGCTCTTGGGTCTGTGTTGTGTCAGGAGTTTTGGAGACAAGAGGCAGAATGTGGCTAGCTGGCTGTTTTAGCTGCTGCATGAAAACCACAGATCTCCCTCCAGATATTTTATCGCCAATTTTGCCGACGCATACAAGTCGGAGCAAAAAGAACAGAACGTAGCCTGCCCACTCATCAGCCCTTCATGACTTCATCACCACTTCTCTCACACCGATCGCATCACACGCAGCGCTCTCTCTGTGAGCGGACTGTGAGTCAACAGTCACAGGTTTGGTTCACAGAGTACAACATGAATGCTATCTTGTCTGTAGTCTATTTGCATCTGTGGTTTAAAGGCAGGTTAACCAATATAGCCATTGTTTACTTGTTCTCACTCTAGCTACAGGTAACAGAGCTGATAAGTTGAAAGTTCAGATTGGTGGAAAAAAAAAAAAAAAAGTGCCTAAGTGTCATCATTTTTGTTACTGATATGCCATAAGGTTATATTTAAAAGCATTTAAATAGAAGGCTATCACCTCTTCTCATCAGATGCAAACAAAGCTCTAAGTCACACTGACGTAACCTTTCTGGAAAGTGAGAATGAAACTCAACCGTCTAATATCCTGGTTGAGAGGAAGACATTTATGAGCTCCAACACAAGGCATTCCTCGTATATTATTGCTAGAACATAGTTTGCTACATTTCAAGGTTTTATTCCTTCTAAGGCTAAACTTATCTATGTGCGCCATGCCGATGTAATCTTTTTCCCTCCTGAACTTTGTCAAAGAGAATATCTCAATGGAAAACAGATACCAGTGAAGTCAACAGAATGATCCATGCTCTTTAGTAAAGTTAAGGGGGGGATTGTAGTAGTCATTTTACTACATATGACAGATTCCAGCTTACTGTCAGGGGTTTTCCTTTTGTGTGTTTTTTCTTATTGGTGATTCTGTATTTAATGCCACCTGCAATCCTTATCTAACACAGTCATGTGCGTTACTAGTGATAACAACTAAAGCTTTAAGTACTCTTTATAAATAGCTGAATTAAACCAATAAAAATCAGGGAGGCTGGTGATATTTAGTCAGTTTCAGCAACAGCGTTGTGAAAAGCTGAATAATAAGAGGAATTGTTGCCGTGTCTCAAAGGTTCATTCAAGCTAAAATGTAGACTATATGATGTATATGTTTGTGTGTGTGTGTGTGTATATATATATATATATATATATATTATATAATACAATACATACATGAGAAGATTCCTCTTAATATACTAGCCAGTACGTTTTTAATGTGTGCGTGTTTAAGAAAAAGGGAGAATTTAAATTTAGGCCCTGCATTTTCCAGCACCCAACCAACTCAAGCAATGGGAACATAAATCCTATGTCATTTATTATTTATAGTAATATTATTGCGGAAGTTACTTAAGATTTTTGCTGTGGGAATGCCTGCACTGAGAGTTCTTGGCACTGGCGCGGAAGTCCTCTGACCTCTGACGTCACCTCTTTAGATTCAGCCCCTCCGGTAATGTGCTGTAATCATTTCCTCCAGACAGAAGCTCTAGCTGTCCAAGGTGACATATCAGCCACCGTAAGCACAATTAGCAAAGAAACTCTCTGCTCGACCCAGCCCCCGTGGTGGTCATAGCGGTTGGTGAACAGTCCGGCCCAAGGATTTAAAAATATGAATCTAAATGTTTAAGATACTGTCGGTTCTTGGGCAGACTTGTCTTTTTAGGGGAACAACTACTATCCATTTAAGGCTGTTGTGGTTACTTTACTCTTGAGGTTATAAGCACTTTTTCAAGAAGTGGGGACAGGAGATAAGAAAAAAAGAACAGCTTTAGCTACAAATATTAAGAAGGAGTGTACAGCTTGAGAAAATGTGTTGTATGAACGCAAACCATGCTCTTTTGTAACTCTTATTTTTCACAACACTGACACAGCAGTTGTTTCCCTATTCCTCTTTCTTACTTGTGTTCACTATTTATGTTTCTGGGGGGATGGACGGACATGCTTTTATTCAATATTTGTTTACTGTAATAATAATAATAATAATAATAATAATAATAATAATGTTTAGAAATATCATGATTACTAAAACTTGAATCTGCCAAACAAAATCTGCAATGAGAGGTTCTAATTTACTCAAAGGAAATGCAGATTGCGATTGCTAGGAAAAGCAGTGTGGAAAACCTATTTCTCAAGTCAAATATTGCTGAATAAAAGGGAGAACAATGTTTGCTCAGTCATTAGCAAAGTGAATGCAAACCGATCATAAAATTGTCTGCTTACAGATGTCACAGGACACCCTTCCTTCCCTTCCCTTTCCTTCAGAGCACAGTTTATGACAATAACCATCAGATCAACTTTTACCATGCGGATATTCAGCCAGCAATTTGGGCTGGTCTAAATGTTTAAGATACTTTCGATCTGCGCGACTGACCTTTGCAAACAAATGTACAAAACATTTCTGCCGATCAGATTGGGAGCGAAATTCACAGTTTGATCTTGAACTTGAACTTGAACTTAAACTAGCCATATACAATACATAATGTTATCGTGTGGTCTGGGAGTGCAAATGTTTGTCCTCAACCAGTGTGAACGGGCTGAACCAGTCACTGCTTTGGAAGGTCAAATACATTCTAAACTGGTACCAAACTGGAGAGGCTAAAGCACTTATTGTATAAGTCCAAGAGTGTGATGCACTTCAGAGTGAGTCATCATGAGACTGTTGTTTTGTTTCTGGGACAAGAAGGGGACAAGTCATTGAAGGGTGGAAATTCCTGTAAGTTCTCTCAGAGAAATGAGAACTAGGTATTACAAAGGCGCTGGAGCTTCAGTTCCTTTTTGCATTTTTGCAATAGTACTCTTTTCACCACTTCTCTTTCATCTTTGCAAACCAGTGCCATGCATATATCAAGAAGAGTTCGGTGCATGTGGTGAATGCCATTCACAAACCGACAGAAGCGGCATTCAAGCCTAGGCCGAATCAAAACTTTTGACTCATCTGTGAATCACAAATTGCAAACCTTTTAACTTATTTGTAGTAGAATGTGGCTTCTGACAATAACTTAAAGATGCATGCTAGATTATATTAAATGGAACAGATTCTTAATAGGAAAAGGAAATTGTAATAAGTAATTCAGCGGCACGAGTCAGATTTCCAGGCTTTTATTGACACCAAGGTCATTGTCCCACCAATCTCCAAACAGATCAGACCCTTGTAATGTCTGTGTTGAGAAAACAGCAAAATACCAGGAAAACAGATGAACACTGAAATATAACTTTAATGCACAATCTTGGAACAAATTCTGTACAACGGGAACATAACAGCAGGCCTAGAGGAGAGGTTTATTTTGATGCTGGAGCTCAGAATATTATAGGCTTGCCACACCATCGCTCAGTCCTCTGAATACCTTCTTTCATTAATATCTCTCCATCTGTCCATCACCGCATGAATCAAAGCATGAATCAAAAAAGGACTGAAAAAGTTTATCCAGAAAGGGATGGCCTTGCTCTACTCAGTTGTTTTAGTGTTTGCTTTGTTTAACATAAAAATAATCACCTGGTATGAACTGAAAAGTGAACAATTAGCAAATGCACTATTATTTATTTACTTATTTTTATTATTATTATTATTATTATGATGATGATGTCTGGTCCCATCCTCTTCTCTGACATTAAAATTCAACAGAAATATCAAAGCTATAATCAATGACCTGCAGACCTCCCATGCTGGTTAAAGGAGCAGACGAGTTGCAGGTTAGGCTGGGATAGTTGTATTTGTCAGGACTTCTCCTAATTTTAAGGGACTGGATGAGGGTGCCGACAGTCTATTTCCTTACAAAAAACAAATTGCAAAAAGCCCTAGGAATCACTAACTGCACGTCTTTTCACCTCCTGCCTAGGAAACTGTATTATCATGTTTTGAACTTCTTTTCTGAGGGGGAGCTCTGGGAGTCGGCCTCCTCTGGCTCAGCTCGAGTCCGTTTGAGCCCGGCTGTCATACTGGGTCCCATCCTAGGAGCCCGAGGTCTCTTGGAGCACCTCTCTGCCAGGTTTTTGGAGTCCACAGATTCTGCATCGGGCTCAGGGTGGCTGGGGATCTCGGATTCGGCTGTTGAGGACTGAGAGCCACAGGACCAATCCTTGCTTTTCCCTTCTGCTGCATGTTGTCCATTGATGCCCAGGCTATGCTGAATGGGGGAGCCACAGCTGCTCTCTGAAGACTGGGACGTGCAGCGCTGCTCCAAGGGAGGGATGGGAGGTGGGACAACATCGCAGGAAACCCTGGGACTTTGCACCTCTCTGGGCCCACTACCTCCCTCTCCTCGCAAGTCTCTCCCTTTGCCCTTCTGCGACTCGTTCCCGTTAGGCGAGTGGCCCTCGGAGAGACCTTTACCAGTAGAGAATGGAGGATCCGAATTTCCCTGCGGAATTCCGGACAGATTCTCCCGCGAAGGCCTTCCACTCTCGCCTTCTGACTCCCTTTCGCCTGAACGACTTTCCACAGAGACAGTGGGGCTCGTTCTGGGCGGGGTATCTGACTGAAACACAAGTCTGTCTTGGTCTGGGCTCCCACGGGCCCTGCTTTTCCCCGAATTCTGTGCTTCCTCGCTGGAGGAGGAGGAGGGGTCCTCCACAGTGATCTTGGGGTAACTACAGGAGTCCAGACCAGAATAAAGAGCGATGGCTGACTTGGGCCGCTCAGCCACTCGATGGTGGAGCCTCATGCGGCGTCTCCTGGAGGCGTTCCTCAGTCGTGTGCTGGACCTCCTCTGCTCCTCTTGGTCTTCCTCTTCACCTTCGCTGCTACTGCTACTGCTGCTGGTACTGCTGGTGCTGCTGGTGCTGCTGGTGGCTGCTGGCGAGGAGGTGGGGCTGGAGATGCTGGAATTCTCCCTGGGGCTGGGGGAACGTGGCCGGGGTATAGGGTCCGACCAGAGCCCACTCGAGTCGGAGGAGTCGTTGACGAGGTCCAGGAGGCGGACGGCCTGGTAGGTGTGCGATCGCTGTTGCGTGGACACGGCGAACTCCTCCAAGGGACAGGGGGAGCTCGCGCCGTCGGGGGCGGCCAGGGAGGAGGAGGAGGAGTGCTCGGAGTCGCTCTGGCGGGCGGCAGCGGCGGCAGGGGGAGCACCGGTCGTCTCCCTGACCACCCGTCCGGTCCCCCCCCGGCCTCGGGCGTGCAGCTGCAGGATGGTGCCCTCGCTTAGGTCGCTGTCCGAGTCCGAGCTCCAGCCCTCGATCTCCCGCCGCACCAGGGAGTCAAAGAAGGCCATCATGCGCGGGTCCTCCTGGATGGACTGGCTGACGTAGTCGTGTGAGAGGCCGCTGCCGCTGTTGAGCACCAGGCTGATGTATTCCTCGTGGGTGTACAGGCTGCGGGATTTGTCCTCCACCCGCCCCTCCAGGTCCCCGATGCTGTTAGGCTGCTTGTATGGGCTCCACACCTGGGGATCAGAGAAAGAAGGAGGCACAATCAGACAGTCACATTCTACAGCAGCATGATGGGCCCCTGATGGGCCACAACCCAGCAGCTCCGATAGATCGTTGCAATCATCACCTATAGGGGTTACAGTGGTTCCGTTCAAGGAATGATTTGATCAATTAGCTCATTAAAGTGTAGTAAAGTGTAGTGTGTAAAGTATTTAGACCGGAAAACTGTCCCTTGAGAGCTGAATTTGAAGAGGGGTCAATCAATGAATCCAAATGTTGAACATTTTGGTTAGAATTAAATCCAATACAAAGTTGTGGTTTGGCCTGGATACCCCGGTGGTCTAAACGAATCTTTGTGGAGCATTCCCACAAGTCAACATACACGTTATAACAGCTTAACATGTTCTGGTAATGTGAGGAGTTTTCAATACTTCACAGTAAAACTTCTCATCAGACCTCTGACCACTGTGCCCATTAAAAAACAATCCCTCTCCCATCTCCCTGCCACACAGCCTGGCATACTCAACCGAATACCTCCTAGTCTCCATAATTTCACTCCTCCATATCGAGTTCCTCGGCCCTACCTCCTTATATAACACTTCACCTACTCATTCGTCAGCTCTTGCAGGTCTACCTCCCAGTCTCTTTCACTGTAAATCACCATGACAGAATCTGTCCCAGACATGCAGCTTTCAGCATTGTATCATACTGCCCCCCAGGCCCTCACCTGTTTTAACCCATTTCACTTCTCCCACATCTAGCAGACAAAAAAAAAAAAAGAAATCAAAAAGGGAGAACTGGAACAACTCAAGTCTAGTCTTGCACTGATAAAAGAAGCCATGAAATGCACGATAAGACTTGCAAGTGCGATAACAGGAACTGACAATTTCAAAGGGACTGTGAAAACTTTCAGTGCATCCATAGCTCTCAAATTAATCTTTTGGTGGTTAACTTGTCTACTTAAAAAAAAAAAAAACTTTAAAATTTAGGGTAGTGAGGTTTAAAATTGTTTTTCATGGATATCCACTGTATATCAGGATGTCTTACAGAAGGACAGGCACCAGCAGAGAACCTGAACTTGATAGAGCTGTTAGGAGTCTGTGGTGTTCCTGTGACTGTAGCAAATGGCTTAATTGACTGGTTGACTGACAGGAGAACGCTAGGAATGCCACATATAATAAAGTTAAAAAATGGTTCACACACACTAGAAAATGCTATTCTGGGTAACAGGCCTTGTTTGTCTTTATACATTTAAAAACAAGATTGAGATGAGAGACGTTCTTCATGTTGTTTTATTCTAGCATTCTAGGGGTTGTAAAATCAATTTACTAATAAAAACAGTTTGACATCAATTCTAACAAAAATATATTTATACAACAACAAACTATATTTTTACTTTAAAAATGATAGGGGAGAAATAGTGCAGCTGTTTCTTCATGTTTTTATGCAATGCTCATTATTTTTATATATATTTTCTTTCTCTGGGAATCAGAATTCAATCAACCATTACATTTAATAAGGCCTAACTGCTTTTGATTACTTAATTTCTTGCCCTAAAAATGCTCTTTAACCTCCACCTGTAAAACAACAACAGCAACAATAACACTTTAGTAATGGTGTCTGTAATCCTTCCTATGTAAACATGTAAATGGCCTGGTTTTGGATTTAAACCAACTCTTCGCTCCTGGGTGGACAAGAGACACCGGTGATTGTATTACCATAGAGACATTCAGTGGCATAAGTTATGTTTCTGTGGGGGGGCCATGCATTTTGTGTTGAACGGGGGTTGGGGAGGATTCCACAGACAGTCATGGTAACAGTGGTAACAATAAACACAGGTTGATTGTGAAGATGCACAAGAGAGTGCTTCACTACTGAGTTATCAACACAGTAAGCTGTGTACAATGGAGAGCCATAAGATCTCCAACAAATCGAAATTTGCTTTTTTTTTTGCTACAATCTACCAATGTTCTCTATCCCTCCTGAGCACAGCAATGGAAGAGAAGGATTCCTACTACACAGACAAGCACAGGCAATGCAGACACTTACCTTTACAGTACAGATAAGCCTGGGGCAGTGCTAATGACTGGAATGCAACAATGTTCTGGCATCGTCGCTCTTTGTAACACCTGCATGAACCACACCCTATTTTGACCAGCTGTGCAGTAAGGCTTAGAGGAGGATGTACATACAAGGGTGGGGCAAATGAGGTTGAATCCATGAAAGTGCAGGTTTGATTTAAACATACTTAGACCTACTTCGCCCTGCCTCCCATTATTTTCTGTGCCTATTCGATCTAAACAGCAGAACTGAAAAATCTTGGAGAAGTGTCAAAACAGCACTATTTCTGACTGAGTCTAAAAAGGTGATTCCACCTGGGACGAATCCCACTGGGCAGAATGTCAAATTTCACAAGCATGAAGGCTCCACATATGTCCAAGAGCTGCTGCATTGCAACAGATGTGAGGGACTTTCATTATACCTAACTTATCCTACATCAAAAACTAATATTGTTCTTATATTGTAATATATGGGTGCACCACAGTCCTGTAGGACCACAATCCAGATGGTTTTATAGGTCTCAACTAATCATCCTTAAGAACTAAGAAACCTTGTGAAATTGGTTTTATTAAACCCAAAAGGGGCTCCTGTTCTAAACACTAAAAATTCAGCACATTAAGTACATTTCATTTACTCAGATCCAGTTCTGGACTCACAATAGGGTGTTCACAATTCTCTAATGATGATTAAAGGGTCCAATGGCATGACTTAACATAATAAAATGTGGCTAAGCACTAACATATAATATTCTTCTAATTGAATCTGTTATTGATTAATATTAGCATACGTGAGAAAGTTAAACTGTTTTACCACCCAGATTTTCTACCCGGATTATTATATTTAATGTGGCAGTGTTTGTCCGAGTTTGACCATTCATGATATAATAAAATACGCAGCACTTTTCCATTCATTATACTGCGGTCATACATTAATCAGTAACAGATGGCGGTTGTCTGTGGCTGTTTAACAGGAATAAACACTATAGGAGATTATGCACAAACTGTTTTAAAACTAACTGATGCATATGCCAAATAAAATCAATCCGCAAAAGCCAGGAAAAAAACACATGAGTATCAACATACACCATTCTTGCACCACAACAGACCAAAGTGTGTGACGTTCATGGGGTTAATGGTTTTCCTCAGAGAAGGAAACAACACAGAGGACAATGACATTGTGAAACCCTGCAAGGCAGCAAGCTGTCGCAAGAACAAAAACCCAATTTACAATCAGGACCCCAAAAGCATTCACACTAAAGTTTCCAATTAGACTGAATATTAGTGCAGAAGACAGCTCTGCAGTGGAGCCTGACAACCACTGAGTTACAGACCACACCCCGACAACTGTAACAGCCAGCAAGGAAGGATTTGAACTACAGTCCAGCAACAGAGACTGGGACAGCTTACCTTGATGACCTTTTCCACCCCCGAGGAGCAGATCATGTAGGTGTAGGGATTGAAGCGGACCTGATTGACGATAGAGCGATGGCCCTTCAGCACCATGAAAGCACCATTGACCACTCGGCCTGGACCTCCTGTGGAACCGAACGCAACGTTAGGAGGTCACAGCTGCAGATCACAACATAAGGTAATTTCCAGTCAGGCGTACATAACAATTAAAACCTGATTGATAAATAGGCTCATCAACCCATCAAAGCCTACAAGATAAAATATGATTACAACATGGTGACGCTGCTCTTTAAGATGTGTACAGGCCTCAATTTTATGACCGGGCAATTTACCATCTGCACACCAGACACAAACACAGCCAAGGTCTACTTGCACCAATACTAATCTCCTGAATATTACTGGCAGTACTTTCACAAAAAATATGAACAGACTTTAGAAGCACAGAACATTTGGATGAGGAACATATGAAAAAGCGGAATAAATGGTAAACTGCAAGCTGATTTCAGAAGCAAGAAAAGATTACACTGGGGTTTGTGAGAATACTGAACAAACTACCCAGCCATGCTGTGAATAATTCAGGAAATGATAGACTAGGAGTCTAGCAAGCAAATGAGCAAACCTTAGCTGTAAGGAGTCTTCCTATTCAGTCTAATGAGATTGCATACAATCATTATAAAACACAAGATGCTAATGGCAGAATTCATTAAAAAGTCTACCTTGTTATTGACATCTACATCATGACTTGTAAAGATCTATAATGTCATGATCTAGGTAGGAAATCCAGAAGAGCATTGAAGAGGATTATAATATAGTTGCAGAAACAGGAAACTGGTTCAGATTATGACAGTTATAGGTCAATTGTTTGGCTGTATTTGGTCTTAAGAAAGCTTCTGGCATCTTTCCAGAAGCCATAACATGCGTTTTGCAGCACAATCAGAAACCTAATTCTAACAATTAGGATTTTTAATACTAAAATACAGCTAAGAATGGATGAAGAATGCTCTAAGTCAACAGAATTGGAGTTAAGTTCCCCCCCCATCCACTTGGCACCAATAGCCTGGTGAGAACCTTTGAATTTTTACACAGTGACGTCGTGCTTCAACATTTGGCTACCAAAATAAGCGAAAATAACACAGGCAAGCAAAGTTCTGCCCTTGATTGCTCATCAAAGGGATTTATTTTGCCAGCTTCTCTTTTTCCAACAATGAAAATATGAGAGCATAGCTGTCATTGTAAGCTTGTGATAAAAATAAAAAATAAAAATGGAGAAGTGCATTCCATCAAATCGAGACTTTAACAGGGCTAGAAATGAGAAAACAATTCCAGCACTGTGTACACCCTACATAAACTTTTATTGTGCAAATGATCCTTATGGGCTTTCTCAGAGAATTTTTTTTCTTACAAATAAAAGGCTACTTAAAATCATGTGTGTATTCCTGGGGGATAATTTGCTTAATGTATTACTCTTCTTACTATTCATAAAATAAATTCTATATATTATATACATTGTTACAAGATGATTGGAGAATAAATGATCCACATAATTTACAGTCTTCAAATTCTATTTTTAGATTTGATTTTATAGCCACTGTACTGTCAATCTCACCCACCTGCTTCAGGGTCCTTCGGGATCCTCCACATATACAGGTTGAAGTCATCTGAGCCTGACAGGATGTACTGTAAAATAATAATAAAGTTCACATTTTGTGAGAAACATAGAATCAATCCATACTTGTTTAGCATAGTGCCCTCCACAAAGGCTGACACAGAGCACTTTCACATGGTAAAACAAACACAAAAGCTCAACATAATAATACAAGAAATAGTAAACCATTTCACACAGAGCAGAGACAAACAAAAACTCCTCTAGAATGACAGACTGTAATAGGAGAAAAACTTCTGTGGCACTTCTTAACTACGGCTTTGGCCTAATGGTTGCCTCCTCTCCAGGCAAAATTACAGAAGCAGATAATAATATGATATAAAAGAAGCAAAACATTTCTGCAGAGTATTACATAGAGCCGAGGGAAGCCCTGCCCCCTACAGTCTACATATAAATGAAATGAATATTTTACTAAAGCTATAAAACTTTTATGACTACTTGCTACTTTATTAAACTTCGGGGAGGACTTGCTGGAAGGGCAACAGAAAAGACAATTAAAAACAACAACAAAAATAAACAAAAATGATGTTGGTAAGACATTTGTTTACGCATAAATGCTACATTTGATCATTTATGGCTACAGTCTTAATACAGTGCGTATTAACCCTGTCGACCACGGTTGACAATATAGGTTTCTGGAAATACACAAATTAGAAAAAACAGTGACAAAAACTAGTATATGGTCTTAATAGAACAAAATATAGCTCTAATGCTGGCCTACAACACGTTTACTGTGGTTTTACAAGGTCATATTAAAACTTAAGATCTTGCAATCTGTTAAAAAAACTAAAAGTACTAAAAAAAAGTTAAAAATCTACTTTTGGCATTCCTAGTGAAACTTACTATACGCCACAGGAATTTAACATTTTGCTTGGAATTACAACTTCTTTCCTAAAAATGTAAGACTACACCTAAATCAGACAAGATACAAGGTCCAGAGCGAGTTCAATGCCAACACCTCAGTCTGATTTTGAAGGAATATTCATCCCCATATTTTCACCCTGCTCACTCTTAAAGCCGAGGCCCTCTCCTAGTATATATATATTTTTTCTTTTCTGCAACGAAAACTGGAGGTTTTACAATCTCACTCTTAATTTATCTCATGAGGTAGAAGCCAGGGAAAGGACAGGTCCTCATGGAGACTATTGCTAGCTGCAAATGGATTACCGAGATTGTAAATGAAGGGCTTTAAATTTGCTGGTAAAAGCAGTCCTCTGCTGCGATTCGCTCGGCAGGGCCTATAACAACGACATCACTACACTCACAGAAAACATGAGAGTGAAAGAGAGTGTTTTTTTTTTTTTTTTTTTTTTTTTAAAGAACTCAACTACAAGGCCTTTGCTGTTAGCCAGTCTTACTGCCATAACGGCATTACTAGCTGCTGGAAGCAATAACCCCCCCACCCCCTTTTTTATTTAGTGGTTAGTGGCTCCTACAGAAGTCCTGTGGGACCTCAACAGTCGAGGGTTTTGTTTCAAATGGGACCTTAAAAATACACACAGTTATTTGCTTTTCTGCAGCCAGTCATTAACAATGAATAGCTGACAGCCGACTATTTAAAGTGCGAGGCGGTGAGCGCTGCTTTTAATAGGCCATGCAAAGGTTTTAATTCCACCTTTAAACAAGCAGCTTGATTGTTAAGCTTCCCTCCACTGACAGAAGCCGGGAGGCATGGTGCAGATGCTTCGAAAGCCATGGAAAGTTGAAAGATTCCTTTGGGATGCAAATCCCCCATCAGTGCTCATTGTGCAGCTGTGATGTCAGCCACATGGGCCGCTCAGTCTCACAGGTAGCCGTCTGTACCACAACAAGAGTTACTGATGCTGGGTTGCAGTTTCCATCCTACAACATCGATGGAAATTCATGGTTTGGGCCCAAACATCATCCAGGACGATAACTGATAATTGAGCTGGGAATGTAACTCGGTGGTAATTTACTTATTTATTTTTATGGTCTACCCACAGTCATGACCTTAGTCCCAATCGCACAACACTGGGACGAGCTGTAAATGGTAAATCAGGAAGATGCCACAAAACAAAATGTTGCCGGCCGCCTATCAGAAGCCTTGCATAGTCATTAAGGGCATACATCCTATTAAATTAATTGTGAACAGCTGTTTTTCGTACTTTGAGTGTTGTTCCCAGTACTTTTGGTAATACAGAGAGAGGGGAAAATAGTGAAAAGTATGCTTTAAGGTAGACAGAAATTGTAAAAAGCTTATAAAAACTCACCCCAGGCTTTAATTGTATTATTCTAACGAAGATCAGTGGAATTCTCAAATGACAGGTTACAAACATTGTATTAAAGACTATGGTTTATCTGCATATATAGTTCGTATACCTGAGGACAAACGCTCAATAGATTGTACAATAGGAGTTATTCATGTAAAACATTTTCCCATTTTCTTCTTCTTATGTGGGTTACAACAAATACAGCAATTCATGCTAACCAAAACAGGACATTGTGGCTGTATATGCCCATCAAACTTCATTTCTCTCTCAGCTAGACAGTCATTCTGGGCACTGCTCCTGTCTGCACCAATCACACATTAATTTCCCCCAGCACAGCGAATACAGAAGAAGCTAAAGCAACCCATGCTTGTTATGGACAAAGAAAGCAATCTACTGTCAGCGAGGAATGCAGCCACCCCCCCCACCCCCACCCCCACCCCCACCCCCAACCCTTTAGCCCTCCTTCCCCTGGCTCACCCCAGTGGAAGACTTTAATGGTTTACACTCGCTGGAAAAATCCAAGCGCCGGTGTGCTTTCAGACACGAGAGAGGGAAAAGTGCAGCGCATTCCTGAGACACTGAAACAGGGCCCTAATATCAACAAGCATGGCTTCCGAGTGATGTAATGTCTGAAGAGCTCTATGAGAGAGAGGGGGTTTAACCCACCGGACTGCCAAGATTGCGAGAGACCCGACCCCGTGTGTATAACCTATAAGTGCGCATACTTATGTGTGTGGAAACTGCACAGCCTTGTATGTAACAACGATTCATTAAGAACCATTTGGACTTTGTTAGGGAAAACATTTCAGCATTTGAAGAGAATTACTTAGATGTATGGAAACACTATTCAACTGTTGGAAAACAAGCACGTGCAAAGAGAGAATTTAATGGGATTTCATGTAGATTTGTTTCTAGGAATTGAATCAAATGTATTTCAAAAATCAAATCCCAGGGTTACTGACTTTCACAAATAGATGGAAAAGTAAAAATTAAGTTTTCATTTATGGAATGCTGACCCCTTGTGGACCAGTTTTTATGCCCATCTGCATTTCTGTATTATTCAATTATTCTCCCTCTGCAGAACCAAGCTGATTCAGCTTTTGCAGACACAAGATATACTTTCCCTAGACTGTCATTACTGCTTTGATTTTCCCATTCGTGCTTATTCTAGCAATCCATCTGAATCCCTTCTGAGATCACCGACATTGTTTGGAATCCAACACTTTTTACCTCGCCAGGTAACAGTAGCGTTTCACAAGTTTTATAGATTTCCTCTAAAATTGCCTAAGACGAGGTTACCAAATTCAGAGCACATTTCGTATTACGGCAGATCAAACACTCAAACTACCTGGGAGCCGAGCCAACATGCGTGTTTTAAGCCTGGATTTTGGATCAGGCGTTTATTAGCTCTGCATTCCCCTCCCTCCCTCCTGTGCGCTCTCCGTGTTATCCCTCGCCCCCCAGGGGTTCAGCTGCTACCTAGAAACGTCAGGACTGCACCGACTATTACCAGCTTTCAGCACCTCCAGCAAACTTAGTAAAGATTTGTTGCTGCCATTTTATTTTTCTCAGGAGTACAGCTACCAAGCCTTGTCCAGATCTCCCACTCTCTTCCAAGCCTAAGCTATACCTCATGACAGATTTGATATTTCTCTCGTTTCTGGGACATTTCTGCCACTCTACCCTGGCTTTCTTCCTCACCTGGTCCCTGTCCCCAGCGAAGCAGCAGCTCTTCATGGTGCAGGAGTTGAAGTAGCCCTGGTTGTCAAACTGGAAGCTGGGCAGGCGCGAATGCAGCTCGTACAGGACCGGGGGCAGGCGGCGGCGCAGGGCCAGCAGCTGGGTGCCCGTGCTGTTGAAGCGGACGCTCATGGCGCTCTGCAGAGGCAGGTTCCCTCCATAGCGTAGCAGGGAGCTGGAGAGAGAGAGAAGACATCACTGGCAGCTTCGACAGATGCAGCCTCCGTGCTCATAACAGGAAGCCACTGGGACGCAGGCAGACTGCATCCATCTTACTTGACCGAGTACAGTTTATCGGACAGGCATATACTACGGTTTCATTTAGTTTTCATCCATTTCCGTAGTTTCCCAGAACAGAACTGTAATTTAGAAAATGACTGAGAAATAAGGGTTCGACTTGCAATGGCTCAACTTATGACGTCTCTCCAGGAACCAATTATGTCATAAGTGAAGGAGTTGCTTGCATGTTTGGATTGATGTCTTAATGCAATGATTTGGCTCCCTCTAGTGGAAGACAGACAGAAAGCACAGACTACAGGGGCCAAATCAGCCACAGATACAATCCAACTGCTCTGCATACTTTGCACTGAAGTGTTTTGTAGTTCTGTTTTCCTTACATATACACAGTCCTGAACAACTGTATTTTGGAAACTTCTGAAATCAGTTTCTTTTTACTGTGAAATCAGCTGTCGGTGCATGGAGTCGGGCACTTTTCTTGTTGCAATGAATGCAAGTGTAATGTAGCGCACTGTAAAATAAACCGAATTCAGAATAAATCCGATTATATGTATACGCATTCTTAAAAATAAAGCTGATTTTGAAAGCAATCTGTGTGTCACAAGAGCATTTTAGAGAGTTCCTTGCTGATTGGGGTCTCCTTTAACATTTTTACTGTAAACTATAAAACGGGTATTGCATTCCTGTTTTGCTTGTTTTCGGGTTTATATTTTATGTTGGTGTTTTTACATACACCGTGTTCACGCCATATCTTTTTGTTGATGTTCTTTAAATGCAGAAATTAAACATATAAACAATAACATCACTTTTTTTTTAAACTAGGTAATTGTTTGTTGTATGCTTTTGTTCTGTTTGGGTACCTACAAAAGTGTATGTTTTCATTTCAGTTTGGACAAAACATGATAAAGCAATAATATCAACAAGCAATAATTATGATCATATGTTTTTCTTGTAGTTGGTGCAGTCAATTCAAGGCTGGAGTGTTGGAACAGCATTTCTTTTTAAACAACCCATCACACAAAATAAGTTACTATTTAACTTTTCTGAAAATCGCACACTTGCATACATTACTGTGCATTAGCCTAGTATTCATACAAACCCGTGTGGGGGAGTGGAATTATACTGATGCAAATGTTGAATGGCACTGGGATCAAAGTGATAGCAGCAGATTGCTAATTTGCTCTTATTTTTTTCCCAAACAGATTGCTGCACAAACAATGTTCACGGTTTATTAATTTCCTCTGTTGTTGGAAAGGACACTTTTTTCCTGCAGCTATAGCTTTTAAAAAGTTTTAAAAGTTTTAAAAGTTGCTTATATGATAGAATTGATAGGGAAGAGTGGTATCAATCTTATGCTTCTTTACTATAGCAACACAAAGACGAATACAACCATAATTTGTGGTAATGTGTTTCCCTCAAACGAGCTCTTTAGGAGTTTTCCAGTGAGCCAGGGGTGGCGATTTTAGTTACCTGCGTGGCTTGCGGATATCCCATAATCCCACTCCCTCCTTGGAGTTGGCAGTGGCCAGCAGGCGGGGCTCGGCAGGATTGAACATCACACTGTGAAAGGCTGACGGGTAGTTCGCCAGACAGAAGGGCTCTGGAACACAAAGCAAGCAAGAAAATGGACTTTAAAGAGGACTGCACTGTCCCTGGCCACCTTCTGACGTCTGGTAGACACATTAGTTCAGCCTGTACCTGTGCCTGCCTAATCTCTGGACAGCAATGCTACCTCATGCTCCTGATTACTTATGTTGTTTAGAACTTTTATGCCTACCCCTGCCCTTGGCACATACCAGGGTGAGAACTCTTATGTTTGTACTTGTTAGCTCATATGTACTATGATCTGTGCAATTGTATTTTGCACTGATTGTTTTTACTGCACTTTGCCATGTTTTTTGAGAAAGCTGTTTGGTGAAGGTGTCTCCAAATAAATACATACATACATACCATTACATACATACATGAATAGGGAAAATGCTTTTAAGACTGAAAGCAGTGGGCACTTCTTTACACAAAGCATTGTGGGAATGTGGAAGAAGTTATCCAGCCATGTCATTGATGCCAACACTCACTGCCAACTCTCTCACATGCAGCCTTAAATGTGTTCTTATGACTCTTACATCTAACCCACTAACTAACACTAATCATAAAGGCATTCAGCAAATCCACAGAGATGTATAGACTTGGAGGGCTTGCCAATCTACTGTGCCTCATGTCCCACAAATATGGTACACCTGCTACTACTGGTCACTGAAGATCCACATTAGGGTTGGCCGTGCATCGGCTCCGGAGCCCGGAGCTGGAGCGAAGCTGGACAGTTTTTGTTAGTTGTGTTCTGGAGCCAGAGTGGAGCTGGAGCTGGCATTGCTGGAGCCGGAGCTGAGGTCATGGAGCTGCTCCACTCTTCCCCCCTTCATTAAACTCACCCAGATATTAAGTCCAGTTTTCTTGAATTAACAAAATATGTAACTTCATAGGTATTGTTTTTTGATGGGGGTTATAAAATAAGATCAGTTCTCACTCCAGCTATTAGTACATAATACAAAAATAATGTATAAATTGTAATTTTATGACACCTTTACTTTCTCACACCTCTCACTTTCTAGAAGTGATTCTATAATCTCAGGGCACATCTCTCATAAACCACTTGCAAAAGAAGTAAAGTCAATTTTAACTCATACATTTTAAGTATTTCCAAATTATTTTATTCCAACCAAATTCTTCATCTGTCTAAATTAACCAGTTGTCCGTTATCTGAAATGTCCTGACTAGTTTGTCCAAGGGAGTTAAGGTCACATGCTGGAGTCATGCCCCCTGCAACAATATTTGTTAGAGGCAACTTTGGCAGCAATTACAGCCATGAGTCTATGTGTATAAGTCTCTACCAGCTTTGCACATCTGGACACAGCAGTGTTTGCCCATTCATCTTTGCAAAATTGCTCAAGCTGCATCAACTTGGATGGGGACCTTTAGTGAACAGCAATGTTCAACTCTTTCCACATATTCTCAACTGGATTGAGGTCCGGGCTTTGACTGGGCCACTCCAGGACATTGACCTTTTTATTTTTAAGCCACTCCAGTGTGGCTTTGGCTGTATGTTTGGGGTCATTGCCCTGCTGGAAGATTAATCTTCTCCCAAGACCCAGGTCTCTTGCAGACTTCAGCAGGTTTTCTTACAGGATTTCTTTGTACTTTGCTGCATCCAGTTTGCGTAATGCTGCCACCACCATGCTTCACAGTAGGAATGGTGTTCTCAGGATGATGTACGGTAGCGTTGAGGCCAGAAAGCTCTATTTTGGTCTCATCAGACCATAGAATCTTCCTCTACTTGGTCTTAGAGTCTCCCACATGCCTTTTACACTAATTAGAAGGGGTGTCCACATACTGTAGGCCATGTAGTGTACAAATACCGGACAGTCCACTAAAATACTGGCCGGCTGGCAACCCTAATTGCCACAGACATCTTTACAATTTTCTACATGTTTGAATGGTTAAACAGATGTATGTTATTCATATTTTGGTTTTGTTAAACAGTTATTTACATTAAAGAAGTAAAAAAGGAAATGAATAATGATTGCATCATAGTTTGCACTGTTTTTTGTGGCTCCACAGCAAGAGCTAGTTAAAAGCAAACAGAGCTGGAGCAGCAGTGTGGAGCTGCACCAGAGCCGCTCTGGAGCTGGCCTGGAGCTGGCCTGGAGCTGGAGCTGAACCTCTGGAGCCACTCCAGAGCCGTATCCAGCAAAACCGGAGCACTGCCAACCTTAATCCACATCCTGCCCAATCTTGCATTTACAATCTTGCACAAAGTCCACACAACAACAACAGCTTATAAATGTATCAAATGACAATCTGACTGATATCAAATATCCATGTGGAGACTTTGTTAATTTGTATAAGACTAAAACAATCTAACAATATACTGTGCATTATACTGACAAAGACCCAATTTAAACTCAAGCTTCCTCCCACCTCGCCAATAACAAATTCCCCAATAATCACTTCATGCAGAATTTCTGAGTGCCAGAGGGTTCTTGCATCTGCCCAGTGGAAAGCAGCCATCTTGTATTTGGGATTGGCGATTTAGTTTAGATTAAATCCGGACCAGATTTACATTTCAGAATACTATTGGTAACATATGTGCTATACAAGGCATAAAAACCCAATGTGTACAGACCTACACTCTCAACTAAAAAAACCATCTGTGTGCTCTGATGTAAGCAGATGAGACTCAATCTGGCCTGTGGAAGCTCATACTACACATTACAAAATTAACTGTCTTCTTAATTTACTCGATGATTCAATATGTAAAACAAGTAACAAGCCGAAGATGAATAAATCAGTCTATGGTCCAGGTATTAATCCTGACTTTCGAAGTAGATACAAGCACGACTGCATTGTCTAGTTCCTTTCCAGGAGCAGGCCAACCAGACCTCTATTAAAATAGTAGACACAGCTGTGCTAAAGAAATGACAACTTGTCAGGCCATGCTTCACTAGACATCAATGTTAATAAGCAGGCATTATAACAACAACAATTGGTTATATGGGTTAGAAAAAATGCATTCCTTCTGGCATCCAATCTGGACTCCATTTATTATACAGAATTATTAATGGTGTTTTATGTAATACAAAAAATATTAT
This sequence comes from Amia ocellicauda, assembly GCF_036373705.1. Taxonomy (NCBI): domain Eukaryota; kingdom Metazoa; phylum Chordata; class Actinopteri; order Amiiformes; family Amiidae; genus Amia; species Amia ocellicauda. The sequence continues at coordinate 6,894,877 of NC_089870.1, forward strand.
GCTTAAAAAAAAAAAAAACATTTCATGAAAACTAAGCTTGAGGAAGCTGCTTTAGAGACTTAACTAAGCTTTTGACAGTGCTGATTCATTTCCATCTTCTGGACAGCCCGAGCGAATTTCATTGTAGTGGAGAACCTTAAGTAGAACGCATTGTGACAGGGAACAGGCCTTGCAAATTGACGAAAAGGTCAGGTGAGAAAGTAGTCAGATTAACAGCATTATAAATAGACAAATGAACCTATTCTCGTTTATAAAGCTCTCCTGACAAAGTTATTAGTTCCGTAAACCTGTCAGGATGCTTGCTTAACAATCCCAATGGCCAGTTGTTTAAAACTATTATTTTTGATTATGCAGTTCCGCATTTCAATATAATACAGAAATAAAACTGGCCAAGGACAGCAAGTAGAATGTGTTGGCATGTGATCAAAGATCTCTCTCTCTCTCTTAAATGTAAGTCTGTGGATGAACGGCAAAAACATGGCAGCTCGCAGAGGTGCAAATCTTATCCAAAATACTCAACCTCAATTTCATAAGAACTTAATCACACCACACAATCTGAATACTTTTCATTTTTTCCATTTCCTTTCCTCAACAGTACACTCAGACTACAGTTGACGCTGAGGAAGAGTGCGAACTGAATCAGTGCTAAAAGGGGACATTAAAACCGTTGTAATGGAGATGCGTTCCTGACAGCATTATTTCTTTCATGTGAATGAGGGCTATAGTATCGGTAAATGCGAAGTATTTAAAAATATAATTAAAAACATAACTTATAAACCTGCAGTACAGTCAGTAAAAACATTTCTTTCTTGAACATTAACTGCGTTTTTTTGCACCTACAATATTGAACAGTACACATCACGTCTCTGTAATATGTTTTAATGTGGACCGCTACAGCCACCCACGTAGCATTGGAATTCATACAATGCAACTTAACATGATGTATCAACATTGAATAAATTGAACTAAATCAGATGTAGCCACACAAACATTAATTGGCAAGAACTCCCCCCCCCCCTCTATCCAAGCCAACTATCTATCCATAGCGAATCAGCAGAATATGGGGTAGCTCTAAGCAGGGTCTGAACGTAATTTAAATGTCTGCTTGATCTAACCTCTGCATTATCTAACCTTAATATGGGCTGGTTTGATGCTAAGCAATTCAGTTTCCTGGTTTCCCAGGTATCACGTTAATAAAGAAGTCAGATGGAGAAATGCTTGTTATAATACTTGCCATTGCAAACAATTTTCAATCATGAACAAGACCTATCAACAAGAGACATCCAGTAGCTGAAATACTACAGACTATAGCCTGTGCACCTTCAGGCTGCAAGGGACAGCAAAGTGGCCTGCTGACAGTCATCCAAAAAAAAAAAAAAAGGTTTTGACAGGGGGTTATTTCAGGCAAGTAGTGGCTAATTAAAAAAAAAGTGTTGTATTAATAATAATTATATATACTGAACACAAATGTAAACGCAACATGTAAAGTGTTAAAATGAAATATCCTAGAAATTTTCCATACAAACACAAAGCTTATTTCTGGTGGACATTCCTGCAGTCGGCAGCCAATCGCACACTCCCTCAACACTTGAAATCCATACATTAGAGCCTAATTAATGCATTTAAATTGACCAATTTTCTTATAATGAACTACCTCAGTAAAATCTTTGAAAATGTGGCATGTTTCATTTTATATTGTTGAACAGTTGCACACTGACACGATGGCTAAAAACAGCATAGTGACACTGGCCGTAGCAGCTTATGTCCTACCGGGTACGGCGCAGTGACTGTGTAGATATCTCATAGAAAAAGACTTGCTAGCACATCATGCCTGATCAATACATATGGAATCATGTGGCCCAGGGAAATAATAGAATTTTTTCCCATTAAAGCGAGTTGGAATCAGAAAGATGCACAATCATAGTTATTGTACTGAATGTCTTTTCATTAATTTGCTCTGATTGTATACCTGCAGTACATCAGGTATTCAAATTAAAATTGTACTGTATGGACAGTATCTATTTTCTTAGTTTTTTTTGTTTGTGCTTTATTCTTACATTTTGCATTAATTTAAAAATACTAGCTTTAAAATCAAAATGCCATATGAGCAATATAAGTGCTTAACACTAGTAAGATAATTGTACTTGTCTGTGTGGTCTTTTGATGATACAACAAGTACTATTCTTATGGTGAACTTATTAAAATATACTAACATTACTTCACATAATACCTATCATGTTGCAAAAAAATAATAATCTAAAAATCAAATGTTACTGGCCCCCCTACTCTTAACTAAAAAAAAAAAATGTTGAAGAGCCCTGACTAAGCTTCTGCAAAGCTGGGAGTAGTCGGCCTACAGGAGTTGTACACGGAAGATGGTTGTAGCGTACCTCCATGGGGCGGCTCACGGATGTCCCAGATGAGGACACGCCCGTCATCCGAGGAGCTGGCAAACACGTTGTCGTTGACCGGGCTGACAGACAGACCATACACCGCATCGTCATGCAGGAAGACGTTCAGCGTTTCCCCCCTTAGGAAGAAGACAATGCCGACATTAAGAGAGAGGGGGCAAGCTGATCTTGTACAGACGTGACTCACTGACATTACATGATACTTAATCCTAACAGCAGTGTGCAGAAGTTTTTAGGGCTCTGGACTCCTGAACAGGGGGTTGTGGGTTCAATCCCAGGTGGGGGACACTGCTGGGTATCTGATGCAGGTTGGCTTCAACACATTTGAAAGAGTTTATTATGCTTTAAAAACCATGCCACATTATTTAAAACTGTCACAGTGATGGGTAGGTGTGTACTACAGAAAAGAATGGTTGTGGTAACAAAAGGTTAAAGTGAGAGCGTCACATATAACACAATACAGGGGAAAAGTAGTGTTTTTGAGATATTTGTGGATGAAATGAAACAGGGTGTGAAGCTTAACAAAGTTACTGTTTGAAAAGATGTAGCCTAATGTAGCCTTGTGCTGAAAACAGACTGTACTTTCCGAGTAGCAATAATTATTTGAAATTCTTTACATCCTGAACACTTGAAATATTTTCATATTAAATTTTACTTTATATTGATTTCATACTGCATATAGATGGACTCCATTCCACTTATTGTTAGAATTCTGAAGGCAATTGGTTGCACGTGATCTTACTAGGAGTGTCATAGCAAAGGGGGTGAATATGTATCCAATTAAGACTTTTCAGATTTTTGTTTTGTTTGTTTTTTCACCTCCCCGTTTAGAGTAAGTTGTGTAAATCAACAAGGGGGAAACATCTAAATGCATCAAAATGTCATGTTGTAAAGTCCAAGGGGGGTGAATTCTTCCTATAGGCACAGTATATAATGACACCAAGACTGATGTATTCCTAAATATACTCAACAAATAAAGACGCACTTACCTCTCCACATCATGTAGGATAACTTGCTCATCATTGCCTGAAGAAAAAACAAATCTATAAATCAGAAGTACCAACAACAATGGTCTTACACAAACTGCAAAAATGGTTACATAATCCAAATAGGAATCTATCTGAAAGCCCCCTTAACAACAAAACCATGTCCATGGGCTTTCCAGAAGGGCAATAATGCCCTTTACTATGAAAGTTAGTTCAGGGGGGTTATTGGGTAGCAGAATGGTGTATTTGTGTCAGGGCCTTTTAGTAAATTCCTGCCATAGGCCACTGAATAACAATCACATGGAGTTTCTGGTTACCTCCAGAGAAGACACGTTTGTTGGTGCTGTCAAAAGCCAGACAGAAGATGTTGGAAAGGTGTTCCCCCTTCAGCTTGACTGGCTTAGCGCGTGCATGGATGGCCTTCTCCATGTGCCACAGCAGCACCCTCCGATCGTCCCCTCCTGTAAGGGTTCAGACAAAGGTCAGCCCCCGGCTCACTGACATGTATTATAAGAGCAGAAATACCCAGATATAAATACCCGCAAGTTTCTAAAAACATTTCACCAGATTGAATAATTTGAACAAGTAGCTCTCAAATAGCATCTAATTGCAATTACATTCCAAACCAAAGGCCTGTACCACACTGAAGAAAGTGACAATCTGTGGTGGATTAACTTTTTAGTAAAGCCAGTTAATCCTTGTTCATCTCGGTGATGATAACCAAGCACGACAAATAACTGATCAATCTAAAAGCGGACTTTAGGAACAGACATAATTCTGGGGGACACTGCTTTGAAAAAATGAACAGATGGAAAAAAATAGCAGGAAAGTGTAAAAGAGGATGTGTGTGTTGGTTTGTTTCAGTTTTGTCTTGTATCATGGATGTGTAATTAATTTTAATTGCAGTTCCCAAGTCCCACAATACATTTGCATTTGGAAATCAGGGGCAAATTCCAGATGCTTGTTATCTGAATGAGGTAGGTGGTCCAATGGTTAAACAAGAAGCAACTTAATTAAACAGTGTGAAAGGGGGGGTTTCTGTTTAAAGATCACTTCAACATAAATTTTAACAGGACCTTCTTTAAATGGAACCTATCGTGTAAATAGGATAGATTAACGAATTCTAAACCAAACACCATGTGTGAGGTTATGCCAGATGGTATAATGTGTGTGTGTGTGTGTGTATAGTAAATGAAATCACGAGTTCAGGGATCTGTGTGCATGCTTGCGCTATTTAAATGTTAATTTTTATATATATGAGCAGGGGTGCAAGGTTGTTAAGACTATAAGATCGATAACTTCACAATAAAACATTTATTTTAAGATGTTAATTTACTTGAAACCTGTTGATTAATCCCAAAACGTTAAAATATTTGTTGTGCAGCTTCTGAAACATAACAACACTGCTGCGACGTGCGAAGACCCCTGCAAAGCAAATGCATGAAGGAAATGCATTAGGATTAAACAATGGGCTCACTTTGCTCACACGTTTTAACTCTGAGCACAAACTTTAAAGAAATACAAAAGCAAGTTTTAAATGTGACTAAATAACGCGAGGGCCAGCTGTGGTACTTTTCTAATAAGCTCATCTTCAGAAATCCATGATAAGTCAGTCACTAACCCATCACGATTACTGAAAGAAATCAATCAAATGCAGCGAATCTAAATCCTAGGTACCGATGACGTAAGCAGGAAGTTCGAGGCGGGATAGCCCACGGGCTCAAGCAAGACTCAAAAGGTTAGCGGTTAAAATAATAATAATAGTAGTAATAATAATAGACGAATAATATGAATTAATAAGAATCAGGAATGGTGTACATTTAATTTTATAAATCACAAGTCACAATAAAAAACAAACAAACACACGAATATTTTTGTTTTCTAATACAACGAGTATTGATTTCAATCGGCGATGGCTTTAATCCAACTTCTTTCGTCTGTCATCATTAAATAGGCACTCGATCATTCCCCCTGACCTGCCGGAGTGGGGCCTTTATCGATGTTGTGAAGCCTGCAGTTCAACTTCAGCACTTGTCCGCTGAAACGGGCTCCAAGTTGTGGGACGGAAATGCGTACAGTAGTTAATCCAATACACAAACAACAACTCCAACTAAGTAGGGTGTTTTTTTGCACACCAAATAAGAAAACTAATGAATCCGGATCTTTCCCCGAGAGAGCAAACATTTGCACCCTTGAGTTCAACATACCCAGGAGCATGCATTTTATATTACGCAGTGTTTTAAAATACATTCATGTGTGGAGCTCCGATACGTTTAAGGGTAGACAAGATCATGTTAACCTTCGTCGTTGTTGTTTTACGTATTCAATACACCAGGCACAGCAACATTTTTAAAATGCATTTCCCTAGTATGCAGCTACTTTTCACTCTCATATTTTTGAGCACTATTGCCATAGTTTGAATTAAACTTTCTCAAGCGGAGGAGCTACTTTTGACAACCTATACCACACAGCAACTGTACGCTTATCTGTGTGTGTGCATTATATAATTATAGTTGATCACATTTTGACGCAGTTTATGCCATTACATCATTATTCAATTAACAGCCCCGCAGGAAAACTTCATAATTCGGATTTAAATCCACTGAAGGAAATCCTATAGTGACGACTAATCTCTGATCACACTGACATTTGTATGATGTGTTTGGTGGTGGTGGTGTTAGAACAGTGAACATACAGACGGCCTGTATCATGTACAGTGCAGACGGTAAATTATTCTCACAAATGTATCGTCAATCCTGTGCAAAACATGTACACTGTTGCATGCATTTATAATGTTGCAACCTGAAAAATAACGATGTCTAGTATCTACTCTGCAAAGCTAAATGCACCACCATCATAATAATAGTAATACTACTACTACTACTAATAATAATAATAATAACGACGATAATCATAGACAGGGGGGAAACGGAAGACATGTCAACATACCGGACACTAGCCATTCCCCTCCATTGTTAGAAAACTCTATTGCATTGACACATCCAAAATGTCCCAGCAGATCTTTCTTATAAAGGCTTGTGCAGCCTGCCAGCCGTCGCCGCTGAAATTCGTCCTTCATCAGGGGGTGCCCGCTGATCTTCCTCCGGGACAAGAAGCCCACCGACGAGCGCATCCCGCAGCCCTTCAGCTCCTTCATTCTGCCTTGTCTCCGGGAACTACACGCACCCGCAATGTCTGACGGCGGTCTGTCCAAACATGAAAGATGTCAGATTGCGTTGTGGGTTTATTTGCGGCTACATCATGGTACGGAGAGTCTCCCTGTGCGCTGGGTGTTTGCAGTTCACACACACGAAGCGCTTCCTGCTCCCCAGCCCCCTCCTCCGCCGACATCATCATCACAGCTGACCGGGGTGCAGTCATTGACATCCGTGAAGCTCAACTTTTCTACCTCTCCCGACAGCACCCCACCTTATGATAGACATTTACATGAGGTACAATTTTTTTTTTTTCATTTTACTGTATTGTCTGTTTAACTCGTTTGCTCACACTGCATGATATTTGTGTATTTTATTGTTACACCACAAGCAGTATTTATATGAAATGTCTGCATGTATGTATTATGTATCCAGCTTTGGTATCCTGGCCTTTTGGGTTCCCTGGGCTGCTCACAAAATATGTGTTTGCATGGATAATACCCCCTTTTCCAGTCAGATTCTTTACAAATATTGGCCAGTCATATATTTTATGTCTTAATGTACAACTGCAAAGATAAAATTGGATTATTTCTTGAGATGAAGGTTCTTCCAGTTCATTCGGCGTGGCAACAAACAGACAACTTGAGATAAACAAAGACTTAAATATCTAGTGTTTAATTAAATGATATAACCCAATGATATAAATCATACAAAAAGTGTTACAATCAGAATACAAGTGCATACAATCAAAAATACAGAAAACCAACAGCATGTGAAGTCATTTTAAAATAGCTTTTTTCCAACTTAAAGAGAATACATTATATGAAATAATTGTCAGTGCTAATGTTTTTTAATTGTTAAGTTAGTCTCAGTATCACGCTAAATGTTTATGGCCTTCTTTAAAAGCTTGACAACTTCATACAACTTCCCTTCCTTTTCCAGTTTTTCTATTTGCCTCCGTAGAGCTTTCTGCTCCTCGTTTTGAGAACCCACACTCCGCCTGTCAGATATCTGATTAGAAGACCTCTTCTTCTGCCTTTGGCCAGGGAAGTCATGACCTATCAGGCTTCTTGTAAATGGGGTTTTATTATTATGATTGTTAGCAGCCTTTGTCGTTGCAGTGTCATCTGCAGTTTGCCGAGGTGAAATTATAAAAGGTTCTTCTTTGTCATCACTGTTCTCTGTTTTTTGTCCATTGTCTTCTACAGCTATCCAACTTTTGTTACTGACGGTGGGACTTTCAAAGGCCATAGACCCAATGCCTGCATAAACAGTTCCCTGTAATACATCACCTTGCCCTGGGCATTGGAAAGTGTGGGACAAATGAGAACTACTCTCATTGCAATCTTCATCGGCCTGGCACTCACTGCTCTTCTGGGCCTCCTCCCCGATTGACTCTGAGGGAACAGACGCACTGCCACTTAAGTTATTTGAGGAGTCGTTTTGCTGATTTTCAGAGGTAGGCAATAATGTGCTTAGATTGCAAATCAAGTCATCAAAAGAACTAAACCCATGATCTGTGTCTGGCACAAGGTCTTGTAATATTTTAATGAAAACATCGTCTGACAATTCAGCTGCTGGAGGGATGAAGGTAGTGTGTCCTTTATCTTCATTCATGGTAACATTGCCAGAAATATTAAACTGTTGCACTTCCTTTAGCCTCACATCCAGTCTTCCAGAAACATTAAATTTTCCAGAGACTGCCAGTGACTCCTCATTGTTTTCAATAACGTTTTCTGGCAAAAATGATTTATCAGCACATGAAGACGCAATCATTTCTGCTTGCACTCCATCGTTTGAGTTCTGGTGAGGAAATGTGACTTTCAGTCCAACAGAGGACCACATTTTGTCACCATCTGTCAGAGGTGACGAGGAATCTGATGAATCTGACGAAATATCGGAGTATGCGCACAGTACAGGTAACTGTAATGGTATCTGATGTCCTGAACCAGCAGATGGCATGGAAGCATCATTAATTTCTGCCGTGATCTCATTCTGGATATGAGGTGCAACTGAATTGCTTTCTAGTATGTTTTTATCAGTTCCAGCCAAGTCTTTTTCGTTATCCTCTCTGCTATCCCACTTTAGATGTGGAGTTGACAATAAAATGAAAGTAGGTGCTGTCTTACTGTAAGACATGTGCATTGATTTAATATAACTTATTGGATCTGCCAAACTTCTCCTTCTCTTGCTCTTTTTGGCTATGTTTGGCCCATTTCCAAACAAGTTACATTCAGCAAACAGAGGAAAAGAAGTATCATTTTGGTCTTTGGCAGAGAATTTGGTGTTCCATTTGTGGCCAGTACTAAAATTGGGCTTGTCAGGTGAGTGCAGTTCTTCCTCACTCTCTAAACCACTGCTGTCTGGTACTCCAACATCAAAATGTTTTTGAGGCTTATGAGTGTGCCAGGAGACCTCATTGTCTGTGGAATTTGAACTGCTGTCACTGAAGTCATAAAATTGCCTCCTCTTCCGTTTTTTCTGTCTTCTGTGACAAACATCAGAAGAGACAACTCTTTTATATTTTTGTGGCAGACCTGGTGTTCTCTGGTGAGGTCTCCTTTTTTCTTTCGATTCTTTATGACCTACTTTGAATCCCATGTGGGATTCTGCTTGTATTCTCTGCTCGTTTTTTTGTACCTGAAGGTGAATTCTGTTGCATGGTGTGTCTTTTGCAAAGTCTCTGTCCAAAGCTGTTGAGTTGATGAGATCATGCTCTGAAATCCCAAACATTTTCAGGGAGTACAAGTATGCAAGATGGTCATCTAGGGCTTTGTCTATCACTCTTCGATGATGGTGGAAGTTCTGCAGCTGGAGTTGTGTGGAAGATGATTGTGTGTTCTCCAATGTAAACAACTCATAAATTTCTTGATTGCTAAAATACCTAATGGGATTTGTATCATCGCCTGTTGTCTGTTTGATCAGAGTGTTTTTGAAAACCTGCCAGCGGTATATTTTTTCTTCAACTGTCCCACAAGTGATCAGCCTGTAGATCACCATGTCTTTCTCTTGCCCAATCCTGTCGACCCTGGCTACTGCCTGGTCATCTGTGGCAGGATTCCAGGATGGGTCTACAATGACTACCCTATTGGCAGCTGTTAAATTCAAGCCGACTCCTCCTACCTGACAGGTAAGCAAGAAGACAGAACAGTCCTTCTTTGTCTGGAATAAAGTGACCCGTTCCTGAATTTTGTAGGTTTTACAATTCGTCCCATCTAAGCGCAAAATATTGAATCCTCTTTCCTTCAAAATGTACTCAATGATGTCCAGCATCTTCAGAGACCGAGAGAAAACAAGTGTGCGATTTCCCTCGTCCCTGAGTCTTTCAAGTAAAGGTACAAGGAACGCTAGTTTTCCTGATTCTTCCAGGAGACTTTCACTCGACAACTGGGGAAAGAGTCTCTCTCTAATTTCCAGTGTGACTTGTAATGCTGAAAGATCCAGTTCCCCATCATCCTCCCATTCCAGATCCCTGCATTCTGTGTGAGATAGCAATCTTGGGTGATCACAGATCTTCTTCAACGTGATGAGATCGTTATAGTTTGAGTCAAGGCTGTCTCTCAAAGTTCTCATAGAAAGTAATGTCTTATACAATGTTTCCTGGATAGGGCTGAGATAAACCCATACGACATAATCATTTTTCCTTGTAAAGTGGGCCATCTTAACAGCATCCAGTAGGGGATAACTCTCTTGGTCAGACACTTGCCATTTTCTCTGAATCTCTTCTTTTGTCCTCCTGAAGTAGTATGGCTCTATTACTTTCATTAACATTTCTGCCCTTTTCAGGCCTAGTGCTTTGTGTTTGCCACTGGAAGTCTTCTCCATTCCCTTTAGTATTGGCTGCTCAAACTGCTTTTTAAATGTGGCGTATGTCCCAAGGAGGCCTCCCTGACAGGCCAGGTGGAACAAAGACCACATCTCTTGCAGGTTTTTGTGCACGGGAATGCCAGAGAGGAGCAATCGGATCTTTGCAGGGATTAAACATGCAGCTTTAAAGCACTTGGAAGAGCGGTTTCTGATAAAGTGAGCTTCATCAAAGATCACACAATCCCAGGTGAAATGCTTCTCTTTGTAACTGGAGAGTATTTTCTGACCTTTAATTAGGTTTTTGTATGTGATGAGGAGCACACCTCCTTTCTGCTGAATGTTTTTCACCGTATCTCTGTTTTTTACATCAAATTCACTTAATTGTATCAAAGGTGTCCATTTCTTCAGCTCCTCAATCCAGTTCTGCAGGAGACTTTTGGGCAAGACAAGCAGAACTGACTTTATTTTGCCCATATCCAGCATTCCTCCTAAAAACACTATGATCTGGATGGTTTTTCCCAAGCCCATCTCGTCTCCTAGAATCACACCATTTTTCTCACTTTGATATGCTTCATAGAGAAAGACAATACCCTCTTTCTGGTGCTCATACAGTTGATCATACGTTGGTAAAAAGCCACTGTTGAGGACATCCATAAACTTGTCTCCTTCCTCCTTCCCAAACTGCTCCTCCCTCTGTCTGTTCTCCATGTGTCCCTGACAAGGTTCTGGACCTAAAATAAATAAAAAATACATACATGAAACAAGGCTATGAACATATATTTTAATTGCTTCCCCTGTTGTTCAGGTTAGAATCTCCTGATATGTTGAAGAGTACCACAATACCATTATTTAGCCATGTTCTGGGAACATGTTTATCTGATTGTACTAGAACAATCCCTTTCCTGGGTGACAGTTTTCTAGTCTTGACTCTCCCATCAAACGTCAAACAAGTGTTTGTGAAACTCGCAAAACAAATTAATATACTGTGTATGAATACTTTAAGTCTGCTCTCCGTCTATGGCTGAACGACAATTTCAATGTTCCTAAAAGTGATTATCATTTTACCTGTACTCTATTACAGGTTTGCAAGGAAATGGTATTGGCCCGTATTCACAAATAATTTTCCACAATTTTGTATTAGTATTGTTTTCTTCTGAAGAATATTCTCTATGTACTGTAAAGTATAAAATGAATGAAGAAACATAAGATGATACAGCATCCATTAAATTGTATCCCTTTTGAAAAAAGGATTGTTAATAATTAATTTGTGTAAATCTCTTTATGAATATCGGTTATCTCTTATAGTGTTGTAAATGATATGAACCTGCCTGAAAAAAATGAAGAATAAACCTAAACTAAAACTAAAATATACAGCTTGTTCTATTTTCATTCATTAAACTATTTAATCTGAGAAGTTGATCAAAATGTCTATGGTCATTGATCAGAATTTAATTATCCAAGACAATAACCCTGGATAAGCTTAAGAGAAATTTTCCACCCACAAAAGCTTATACTTTTCATGAACATCCATGTAAAAAAAAAAACTATTAGACTACCGGTGGGCAGTACTAGGAGAGGGGAACAAACTCAGTGAGCTCCTGCTAAGATTTAACAAATTCCTGCTTTTTCACAAGTAATTATTTTGCAGTTAGTCTCTCACAATGTAATTGTCGAAAACAAAATGAATAAGAACAAACCCACGAAAGAGAAAATGCATTCGACACAAAACTCGCCCTCCAGGTGTGAAAGTTTGAGCAGGGGCCAGTCGCCCTCACCATGAAGCCTCCACCTTAGCAGCTCGTCACAATCAAGAGAGGAGAATGCACTGGTCTTTTACTGAACTAAAAACAATGCAGCAAGAAATAATCGGCCTCATTTGATAAAATTGAAAGCTCAATAAATGAAATCAAGATAAGAGCACACAGGCAAAAAATGAAAAATAAGATGGAACACAGACTTTTCAGGTTTCAACGAAAAATTCATCATGCACGACAAATCCGTCAGTTACCTAATACAATACAAAATACAATTATTCATGATCGAATTAAGGATCTTGACAACCAGGTCCATAGAAAAGCAGAAGATGCAGACGGGAAAGACACGGTACTATAATATATTCAATAGGAATATTAATAATCCAGCTGAACAAACTTACTCAAATGGATACAAGGCTTTATTGTATAGTCGCCATTCATCAACTGAACATAACATGCTTGAAAAGAACACACAACTCTCAATACCCGCATCGGTAGCACTGCTGATTTGCTGCTTCTGGCCTCTATACTCTTTCTGTGCCGACCCTTTGAAAGCAGCTCCCCCACGTTTTGCCTCTGTCTCCCTCTTCGGAAAAGCTGCCCTTGAAACCCCAATTTTGATCTTTCGTGATAAATCAAGCGTATTCATAGAAGCCATCTCCATAGCAAGCACCGTCTCGCAAGCAGTTTTAAATGTCATGTTTTTTTCTGACATTAATTTTCTATGCATCGCTACAGCAGGTAAGCCACTGACAAATCTGTCTTGGAGCGCTTGCTCTAAAAAGGTGCCAAACTCACAGTGTGTTGATAGTTGTTTTAAGGCTACCACATAATCAGATACAGTTTATCCATCTTTTTGATGTATCTTCTGAAATCTGAAACGCTCCGCTATTATAAGCGGTTTTGGCTTGTAATGCTCTGATAGGGCCTGAGTCAGCTCGTTAAAAGGCTTTTCACTCGGCTTATGAGCCATGATCAGGTTGTATTTGGCAAGCTTCACAATGATTTGGGAATATAACTATTTAGGAGTAACCCTAAAGTCAGACACAGGACAGGTGAGAGAGAGAAAGCTTTTTTGTTGGATTTCTACTGCGACACAGTCTTAGCATTTCTAATCTTGTTTTTAGTTTTGCCTTAATTGAAGTGAATCCAGTCCAGTTGCTGTGTTGGTTAGAGTAACAAGATTGAAGGAAAGGTTACCTAGTTTAGGAAATTGGAGGTGAAATGAATCAGAGAGGTGTCAATTGGTGGCAAGAAGCTCATCACAAAGGTGTTTAAGCTGCTGCAGAGAAACAAATTTAGAAACATGTGGCCACTACAGTGTCAGGTTTGCAGAATGATTGCCTTCCTGGATGAACACATCCAAGAAGATTTAATCTGTGAACGTTGTCGGCATGTTGAAATCCTACAGATCAAAGTCTGTGATCTTGAGGCTCAGCTTGCTGAACTGAACTGTATTAGTGATATGTTAGAATTGGTCAATCAGCTCTTGAGAGAGATGGTGTGCACACCAAAACCTAGGAGAGTTGACACCTTAGTACTGCTGGGTTACAGTAGGTCGTAACCGCAGAAAAGGGCGCACACAACCCTTAGAGACATACCAAGAGCTAGAATTGCCCAACGGGTTCCAACTGCTGGACCATGACAGCTCCAAGGGTGATGGGAGGGCAGTTGAGCACCAGAGCACCACGGTGCCCACTTCCCCCCAGAACAGGGAGGTAGTAATAGTAGGAGACTCAATTCTTAGAGGCATAGATCACACAGTGTGTTCTAGTGATAAGGAGACCCGATTGGTATCTTGCCTGCCTGGTCCTCAGGTTGCAGATCTCCCTAAACTAGTAGACGGACTACTGGCCAAAGCCGGGGGGGAATCCACAGGTCATGGTCCACATTGGAACCAATGACATAGGAAAAGGAAGGGCAGAGGTGCTGCAAGACAAATTTAAAGAGTTAGGAAAGAAACTAAAGAGCAGAACCTCCACGGTAGTTTTCTCTGAAATACCTCCAGTACCACGTGCCAGGCCAGGGAGACAGGCTGAGACCAATCAGTCTCACCTGCATCACCTGTAAAATGCTGGAAAAAATGATTAGACAGAAAATAGCATCTTAATGAAAACCATATTCTTGGAGATAGTCAACATGGGTTTAGACGAGGTAGATCATGTCTCACTAATCTATTAGAGTTTTTTGAAAATGCAACTGCAGCTGTAGATCACGTGAAAGCATATGAGATGATATACTTAAATTTTCAAAAAGCTTTTGATAAGGTACCACACCAAAGACTGATCCTCAAATTAGAATCTGTAGGCATTCAGGATAATGTAAGTAGATGGATTATGAACTGGTTGATGTATAGGAAACAGAAGGTGTCGATTAGAGGAGTTGCTTCTAACTGGAGTGAGGTTGTTAGTGGAGGTCCACAGGGATCAGTACTAATGCCTGTGCTTTTTCTAATGATCTGGACTCTGGGATAGTCAGCAAACCTGTCAAATTTGCAGATGATACTAAAATAGGTGGCTCAGCAGATACAATCTCGGCAGCACAGGCTATTCAAAGGGAATTAGGTCATATTCAGCTGTGGGACGACACCTGGCAGATGAAATTCAGTGTGGACAAGTGCAAGGTATTACATGCAGGTAACAAAAATGTCCACTATAATTACACTATTGGAGGAATAGAACTAGATGAAGTAACACATGAGATAGATCTAGGAGTCTATGTGGACTCCTCACTTTCTCCATCCAAACAATGTGGGGAAGCAATAAAAAAAGGTTTGAAGGGAATGTCCTACTGAGAGACTGGGGAACTGAACCTTTTCACCCTGGAACAGAGGAGACCACGTGGGGACTTGATTCAAGTCTTCAGAATAATGAAAGGCATCGACCACATCAAACCAGAGGAGCTTTTCCAGATCAGCAGGGACACACGCACACGAGGACACAAATGGAAATTGGTCTTCAAGGCATTCAAGATGGAAAACAGGAGACACTTCTTCACACAGAGAGTTGTCACAATCTGGAACAAACTACCTAGCAATGTGGTTGAAGCTGAAAATTTGGGAACATTTAAAGTCAGACTGGATAGGATCCTTGGATCACTTAGTTACTAATGGACACCAAATGAGCACAATGGGTCGAGTGGCCTCCTCTCGTTGTTACACTTTCTTATGTTCTTATGAAGTAGAACAATGCAGATTTTAAATTTAAAAATTCCAAGGGTGTAATCACCTCAAACCCACAAGAGATAAATAGATACTTTGCTGAATTTTATGAAAAGATGTATGAGAAACCCAAGAAAACTACTTCACCAAACTGGTTTTTAGATCAAATCGAGCTCCCAACAGTAACAGAACAAGAAATACAAAATACCATCACAAATTTGAAAAACGGTAGTTTTCCAAGTCCGGACAGATTTCCTAGTGAGTTTTATAAAACCTTTAGCCAAGAAATAATCCCATTATTGAAAGGAGCTATAGATTACACTACGGAGTCTAACAGTATCCCAGATACTTGGAACATGGCCGGCCCTGACCAATTTGGTGCCCTAGGCAAGATTTAGCTGGTGCTCTTTCATCGCAGCCAATTCCACCACCGATCATTGTGTTCATACACTCACACAGAAACTGCATAGCTTTATGTCTTTGAGACTTTCTTTATTTTAGAAACAAAAAATAAACAAAAGAAAAACAGTATTAAAGAAACAAGTAACATAAAACGAATTATAAATAAGTATTGCACAAAAAAACTATATTAGACACCTTGCATAATCTTAAATCTTATAAACTTATAACCGTTATACATATCGATAATACACTGTCTTCAATTCAATAAACATGGAAACAATAGATAACTGTAATAAATAATATATTTTAAATCAACGCAGTTCGCATTACGACCGCATGTAGATAATGACTCCGCTGGCTAACAGACTAGCATCGCTATTCTCAATATATAGCGCAAATAACTTACACCAAACTTGAACAAACGTGTCTACTTACATTTTGCTGCACACACACAATCATATACATAATAAACAATTACTCTCGGTTTTGTAGACCTAAACTATAACTTTTCCAGCACCAACCTACACATAAACCCCAGGGTGAACTTATTGTCAAACTCAGGACGTGTATGATCTCCAGGCGCGGCAGCTCGGCGCTCTGATTGGCTGATTGTTAAGAGCCGGCAATGGAGCAAAAACGTAAAAACGTAAAGTTAAGCGAGTCACTACAAAAGCAATTTCCACTGCCCTTCAAAACATTACAGGCCAGGTTATTCCCCAAACACCTGAATAGTCTTTACAACATTCCCTAATGAATGTAAGGTAAAAGTCACTGACATTGACTCTAGTTATTTAAATGAGCGACTTTAGTATCGTCCACTATTCATTCATAAAAATAAAAAAAATGGCAAAAATGTGCTGAACTGATCATCTTATAGACCAATTTCCTTAATCAACTGTGATTCAAAAAACCTAACCAAAACTTATTAAACTAGACCAGTGGTTCTCAAACCTGTCCTGGAGGACCCCCTACCCTGCTGGTTTTTGTTCCAACCAAGCTCTCAGTTACTTAATTGTTGAACCCTAAATTGATCTAATCATTTCCTAAATCAGAGCCTTTTAATTAATTTTTAACTGTAGGGGTTTTAAGTTAAGTATAACATTGTATAAGGAAATGATTTGGGAGCCAACTTTTTATCAGTTACACGATTTAAAGAGTCAAATGTAATCAAATTACTTAAATGAAGTGTTGAATTAAGTAATGGAACAAAAAACAGCAGTTGTATACAGCTAACTTTCCAGCAATAATAAGTACAATTCATGAAGACTTTGAATGACGGATGCCATTGACTCTCTCATTAGCTGGTCGTATGACTGCAGTGAAAATGAACATCCTTCCACACCATGCTTCCAGTTAAAATCCCAGTTAAAATCCTAGCTCAGCTTGATCAAAAAATATCCAGATTTGTCTTGCAAAACAAAAAAACTTGCATAGGAATGTGGAGGACTTGGATTCCCTAATTTAAAACTTTACAGAGCTCTACTATATGGCTGCCTGGATTAGACAACCCGTGGATTCCCTATGACTATAAATTGAATAATAGTTTTGTAAATCAATACCATTAAATGACTTACTATTTATACACCATCCACAATTATTTGACAGCTTTAAAGATAACCCCATTATAATGCATACACGTGGAATTGGGCAAGGTGTTGAGCATCAGCATAAATTCTGTGGGGGTCTCTCCAGACAGTCACCTAATTTCCAGACCTTCTCCCAGCCTTAATATATCAGTAATTTAAAGAATGGGAAGATAAAGGGATCTGGAAAATTTCTCAGTTATTTAGAGGTCCAACCCAAAAATCATTCAAGGAAATCCAGACAGAATTTAACATTGTTAAAGCAATTGTTTTGCATATTTATAGATTAGGTATTTATGACTAAGAATGAGTTAATACAAAAAATGAGAGATCTCAGGACTCTTATTGATGATGTAATAGAACTAGACAGTTTCAGTTTAAATTAATTCATTGGTTTTTTTCTCACTCCTTACAAACTTAATAAAATGAATAAAGAAATATGTTGGGGACAATGTGGTCAGGTGGGCACACTGTGTCATATGCTGTGGGACTTCCAAAAGATAGACATTCTTGACTCAAACCCAACAAATAATACAGAATGTCACACAAATTACTATTCCTCTAGATCCCCTACATTTTCTTCTTGGAATAAAGAACATATGAAAGTTGACAAACAACAGGAGGCCGTTCGACCCTGTTTGGTGTGCATTAGTAGATAAGTGATCCAAGGATCCTATCTAGTCTATTTTTAAAGGTTCCCAAATTTTCAGATTCAATTGTATGATATCACATGACCACAACATATGACACAGTGTGCCCACCTGACCACAGTTATTTAATGGTTTGTTCCAGATTGTGACAACTCTCTGTGTGAAGAAGTGTCTCCTGTTTTCCATCTAGAATGTCTTGAAGACCAATTTCCATTTGTGTCCTCGTGTGCGTGTGTCCCTGCTGATCTGGAAAAGCTCCTCTGGTTTGATGTGGTCGATGCCTTTCATGATTTTGTAGACTTGAATCAAGTCCCCACGTAGTCTCCTCCGTTCCAGGGTGAAAAGGTTCAGTTCCCTCAGTCTCTCAGTAGGACATTCCCTTCAGACCTGGAATAAGTCTGGTTGCTCTCCTCTGAACTGCCTCTAGAGCAGCGATATCTTTCTTGAAGTGTGGAGCCCAGAATTGTCCACAGTATCCAGATGAGCTCTAACTAGTGCATTGTACAGTCTGAACATCACTGCCCTAAATTCTACACTTTTGACAATATACCCTATCATTTTGTTTCCCTTTTTTATTGCTTCCCCACATTGTTTGGATGGGGAGAGTGAGGAGTCCATGAAGAATCCTCATGCTTTACCCTCATAATACCTTTGACATAGGCACGAATACATTGATTGGGTACTGATTGGCGGAAGCTAGAAAATGCATAACAAAATGCTGGAAATCTGCTCTCTATGGAGAAACTACATTACAAAATAAACAAGAAAAATATATTGAGGTATGGTCACCATTTTTTATTCCACATAATGAATGAAGTAACCTCATGGCTGAAACTATAGAATCTGATACAATAATTGGGTATTCTCTCTGCCACGATTCGCACACGCTACTCCACTGGTCCGCTCCCTCCACTGGCTCCCGATACCGGCACGCATTCAGTTCAAGACACTGACCCTCACCTACCATTGTCTCGACCACACTGCACCAAGCTACTTTCAGACCCTCATCTCCCCATATATCCCCTCCAGACCACTTCGGTCCTCCAGTGCCAGAAGACTAACTCTGCCTCCTCTCCACTCCCCTTCCTCTAGAGCCGCTCCTTCTCATCCCTCGCCTCTAAATGGTGGAACAACCTTCCCGCTGAAGTCAAAACAGTCCCTGACCTCCTTTCGGCGAACACTCAAGATTCATCTTTTCAATTTAGTAATTTAGTCATTTATTCTCCTATAAAATTGCACATACACAGCATTTTGTATTACTAGTACTCATATTGCTTAGTTTGAGTTCCCCAATGCCCCTTTCCCTTAACTTTGACTTAATATCTTGTCTGCACTTATCAGCTTTTACAATCTAGGATGTAAGACTTATATATTGATTACTGTATATCTCATATACACCTGTGTAAATTGGAATTGGTAACTTGCATTATGCCTTGAATGTACTGTATTATTGCACTTTGTATTGGTCTTATATAGAGTAAGTCGCCCTGTACAAGGGTGTCTGCTAAGAAATAAATAATACTACTACTACTAATAATAATAAGCCTAATTGAATATTCCCTGCTTGAGTTTTGGAAGTGCAAGGAATATACTTCAAACAAAAATCAGAATTATGATATCTTGCATGCTGGATTATTTATGTATGTTGTGTCATAATTGTGTCAATAAAAACAAATGTATAAAAAAACTATTAATCACAAAAATAACTTACAAGAATTGATTTACTCCCTAAATTTGCTTATTTTATGTTTTACATAGATATTAATTGTGCAGTGTCTTATTTTACAAAACTATTCAGATTTGTCTCTCCACAGAATAATACACATTTAGGAAGACTTTAAGAACACAAATAAATATACATCCTATCATTCAATTTGTACTTACAGTATCTTCAGTGATTGTACCCAACTCTTCTCCAGTCTGTAGTTTTCCTCTAATCCGTACTTCGCTGCTGCTGAGTATGTTCCTGGCTCAGTATGTTTGATAAACCTGTAATCTGTCTTATTTATATATGTTTAACTGGTTTTCCCCAACTCTCGCTGGGGAAAGTTTTTTATTTTTATATTTAGAAAAAAACTTTGTTTATGAAAAATAGGGGTTTTTGGAAGTTAAACTGTCAGGTTATTATATTTCAAAACATGTCATTATTTTACACAACAGTATTTAATTGTTTTTTCCCTGAGTAATCAATAAACAAAACCAATAACAAATCATAGTGTTATGGTTTGATTGTAAATTAGACATTAAAGGGAAAAAAAATCTTTGATTTGCATTTCTAAAATGTTTAATATTTTATTTAAATTTGTATGTATTATGAAGTGCATTGCATTCAGATCTGTGTATTTGATCTTCTCATCATTTAATTAATATAAAAAAGACCCAGTTATCCATCAGGCCATTGGGCATCACAAGCAGAATGCATCTGATTTTGTATGTATCCAGCATTCCAGACAGAAACGTTACAATCTGGATGGTTTTTCCTAAATCAGCTAAAATCACACCATTCCTCTTACTTTCATATGCCTTGTACAGGAAGACCAGGCATTCTTTCTGGTGCTCGTACAGCTGGTCATACAGTGGTTTTTGAAGTAAAAAGGCGCTGTTGAGCACATCCACAAACTCGTCTCCTTTCTCCTCCTTCTGCTGCTTCTTTCTCTGGCTCTTTTCATGCTTAGTATGTCACTGACAAGGTTTTGGACCTAATTTAAAAAAAAAAGATCTCTATTTATTCCCCCCATAAACATATGAAGCAAGGCTATGAAAATCACTTTACACATCTAGGCCTGTCGTTCAAAGGTGTTCAGATGAGGGTCAGAAAAATATTTTCTCCTATGGGAAAGGGTACATATATACCTTTGGACCTAAAACCTGTTTGTCTGATCTTATATCCAGGTAGAAGATTTTTCCAGTAAAGGCCATTTTTCTAACATTAACTGTACTGATATAGGAGGCTGAGGTGTACAACCACACAATATAGAAAAGGATCATATTTAAAGATACAATCAGTAAGAACAGCAATTAGCCAACTAGCATTCTGTAAGGTCTCCAGTACTAACCTGGGCCAGCTTTGCTTAATTTTTGAAAATCTGGGGTGATCAGGCTTCAAGGCAGTCGGTCTTAAAAACCACGTTGAATGACTATCCGTTTTGATAGAAGTATTTTTTAACCATAATTTTGTTCTGTTAAACCAATGGGAGGAAAGCATGCACTTTCTGCAAACTGAAAAAGGAGATCTTTCCACACAAACCTGCAGGCAGTCAAAGGTCTCAACTGAAACACATACCAAAGCTCTGTTCACTCACTGAAACTGAATACACAAACCCCCATTTATTATTATTATTATTTTAATTTCTTGGCAGACGCCCTTATCCAGGGTGACTTACAACATAAGTGTAAAACAAAGTGCAAAAATACAGTTAGGTAAAAGGCATCAATCATTACAAATTCAATTAAACAAAAACATAGCAATTCAAAATAATACATTTTACAAATTCCAATTTACAATTTAAACAGGCAAGTACAGTAAGTGAGGTCCTACATCCTGGACGGTAAAAGCTAAGTGCTGTCAAGATGTAGGGTCACAGACAAGGGCTACGGGAAAGGGAGCAAGGAGGAAGACAAATCAAAAACACAAGAAGCATAATAAAACTGTGAAGTGCTATCTAGCAGGGATAAAGGACTAATATTACAAGTACTGTTGGAAAAGATGCGTCTTGAGTAAGTGCCGGAAGGAGGTCAAGGACTCTGCTGTTTTGACTTCGGTGGGCAGGTCGTTCCACCATTTAGGGGCCAGGGATGAGAAGGAGCATGCAAAGCAGTATTGTACACATTGTGAGCAATCAAATGTAATATGGACAAAACCCAAAACAGCATGCATGCACACTACTGTATTAATAAGTCAACATTATGATTTCAAGCATCAGTAGATTTCCAAGCCATTAGATACTTGTACTTTTTGAGTGTTTTTCAAATTTGGTAATTTTACTTTTGACAGTAAATATCTGTAACGTACCGCGGGGCACGGGAACAGGGGACCCAATTGCGGTGCTGGTAGAGGAGGGCAGACAGGCGTGGGTCGGGTACCAGCAGAACAGGACAAATCAAGGGCAAGGCAAAGACGTGATCGGGTTCACAGGCAAGGATCGGGCAATCAGGCAAACACAGCCATCAGAAAGTCCGTTTAGCTTGTGGTGTCGCCCTCTAGTGTTCACGTTTAGTTCATGCCATTTCTAGAAATTTCCTTAGGTAGCCATTTTTCTCCTGCACACTTGTAAACAACAAACCTCCTCTCCTTTCCTTGCCATTTTTCTACACCATCCGTGCGTCAATGCGGAGATGTAAGTTTCCAATTCTGTTTATGATTTATTCAGGATGATTTATATAATACTAAGATCAACATTTAACTGTATCTTTCATGTTTATAGTGAATGTAGCTCTGCAGTTAGTTATTAACTAAGTTAATGCTGTTTCCTCTGTGTATGTAAACATATTACTGATGCAGATCTTACTGTAAAAATATATATTTCTGTTTATGTACAGACCACGGTCAGTTAACACGGGCAATTAAAATGAGCAATTAACAAAGGCAATTAACAGGAATTTGCAAGGAGAATTAATAAACATCCAGTTGTGGAATATTGTTTCTCACGTCCAGTCATCTGAACATGACTCCTGTCCTCAGGCACCTGTTTACTTTACCTTACAAACTGGTTTACCTGCACCTACATGCTAACGAGGTCCTTACCCTCTTTCACAAGAGCAATGGGGAAAGTCTAAAGTCGTAGTCAGTAGGTCAGGCAAGGAATCCAGGGAACAAGACACTAACAAGGAGTGCACAAGGGTTCCAGAAATGTTGATTGAATGATTGAAGAGCTGGGAGAAGTGACTGATAAGGCAGGGTGATGGCGACATCTAGTGGGGGAAAGTGGAAGTGCTAGATGGTAGCTGTGACAATATCTCTGCGTGTGTGCATTTCTCCTGCTTACCCCTTCTTCTATGTCACTTTATTCTCCAGCCGCGGGGCCTGCAGTTCATGCAGTAGGATACTGAATACAATATAGCCGACAATCTGTGGGGTTGTAATAAAAACATGTAATTGAGAAAGTGTTATAATCATGTTGATTCCTGAAACTTGATTTTCTGCAAGTAAAATATATTCATATATTATTGTCATTATTTATTGTATGAGCAGATTTGCACCTGCTATAGCGGCTCAGTGATTTCTATCTTTTGATCTCGTTGCAAAACCAGGTATCTGGATCACTGTTTGATCAGTCACCTGTTTGATGCTAATTATTTTATATTATAGGGCACTTAGTGTTGAAAAGCGTGTTTACTGCACAGATGTACAGCTGTAAGAGACTGAGCCATTTCAAAGCGCTTTCACGTTGCATAGTAATATTTCAGTTTCATGCTAATTGTATAACTAGTTCTTTGTTTCATACTTGTATATGTCTTCTAAGATATGTGTATACCGATTTATATAATTTACTGTGTAAAGTTTGTTTTATTCATATTTGCACGTATTTTGTATGCATATGTGCACGTTTTGATACACATGTGAATAATGGCAGCTGCCTGTCCTGATCGGCTCAGAGTTTCTGACGATCCTTATTCAATCATGAAACTCCAGAATAGTGTTCATGCAAATCTACAACTACTTACAGTCCATTCAAGTGTGTTTCATAAGCCCTTACTGTTCATTTACTGTTATTGTTGATTTCCTGGCTGGCACAGTGTTCAAATAATTGTTCGATTTTTGTAAAAAAGGGTTATTAATTTGGATACAAGTGTGTGAAGAAAAATAACAACTACAATCAAAAACTGAACCGAATGGAAAATGTGTGGAATCGTTACAGCCCTTAGTGAGCAAACATGTGAAGAGCTTCGTGGCAAAACATGATAATGAAGCCAATTCCACACACAATGCAGGTTCTAGAGGGCACTCATAGAGAGCACCCTTTTCACATAGTATGCACAATTTAATCTAAAACAAGTTATGACTTGTAATCTCCCAAAACGCGACATTTAAAATAACCTCATATAACAATTAAAAGTGTAATGACAGCTGATTTACATGGAATGACAGGCATGGAGTACTGAAAACACACTAAAGACATAATAGGATTGTTTTCTCTCTCGCTCTCTCTCTTTCTCTCTCTCTCTCGCTCTCTCGCTCTCTCTCACATACACACACACTGATTTACAAGCAGGTCTCACAAATGAAATACTTTGGGCGTTGTATGGTTTGTTGAAAGGCAAGCCCATGATACCCAGGGACGGATTTAGATGTTGATGTGCCCTGGGCACAGATGTCCTAAAGGCCCCCTGGCACCACATTTGTCCACAGCAGTGTTGCACTTGTATGCCCCATCATACAGGATTTACAATGACAATAATAAGTGGGGAGAATGCACACAATATTCTTTTTCACACCCTAAATTGCCTCATTTATATCTCACCAATATCTATCAACATCTAAGCAGTGTCATGTGGATAAACAAGCAGCAATATCATAATCAAAGGAAAAGCCTAAGGGCAAGATACACGTTGGTGAAAACCGATGGCAGTCCATAATCCATCATTGTTTTGGGCATCTTTGATGGTGATCTATCCAGCTCCATTGAAATGAAAGATCTGAACTGAATCAGCTCATCAGCGAGACAGCTGTTCAAATCATCAAGGTAAGCAGAGGAAAGCTGATGGCCTCCTGTAATAATCTTGCTGTCTGACTCCAAGTCTGGCATGAATAGAACACCAAAAAGACTATTCGTGTGTTTATAGGCATCCAGTCTGTGATCAAGGCAGTTGACAAGATTATCAATAGTAACATTAAATCTGTCCACTTGAAATGTACGCCTTCCACTAACACCTGCATCACCATCTGTGGTCTCATCCACAAAAGTTTTTATTTTCTTGATTCATTGGACTTCATCCTTATAGGACTGACATACACCTGGCACACAACTGGCGCCCCTCTCATAGTGGTTAAACAGTTCTTGCTGTGCTGATACAAACTCACGTAATGATTCAAGCAGCCGCACAGCAGTCAGAAGGTCCATATCACTTTTTTGTAGACATAAACTGGTTGAGTGGAATCTTTCGAGTATAGTATTCCAGAACTGCGTCATAAATGCACTTTCTAGTTTGTCCATCATTGCACACAGTCCCGATGCATTGTTGCATGCTTCTCATTTTTTGGACTCATCTGCAGCTATACTGTTTAAGGCCTCTCTTATATTACTGTAATTTTTGCAAAGAGCTTTGGCTGACTCAGCCCTACAGCTCCACCGAGTATTGGACAAATGCTTGAGTGTTAAGTTTGTATTTTTGAATACTGTTCCCCATCGGCGAGTAGATGCAGAACAAAATGAACACAGTGACTATAACAGATTAAAGTACTTTCCGACCTCTGGGCTACTGCTGTGTATGCTGTTTACACCTACTAAATTCAATGAGTGAGCAGCACACGGTACATAATGGATCAATGGATTTATGCGTTTTAAGTGATCCTGCAGTCCATTGTATCTGCCCGACATATTGCTCACATTATCATACGAATGGCCTCTACAGTTTAATATGTCCAAGCCAGGATCGTTTACCATTTTAATGATGTGATCACACAAACTCTCACCTGTGTGACTTGAAATGGGCTCGAAAGCTATGAATCGTTTGATCACATTCCCTTTCTCCCCACAATGCTGGGTCACTGTTTTTTTTCCCAAAACAAGTGGTCTTATTCATCTTTCTGACTGTGATCTAATTGCGTAACCTGACATGGTGTCGCCATCCGGCTTTGGTAATCACAGTCTGGCTCAGTATTGCTGCTATCACAGTTGCTATCACGTGCTACAATGGGCACATTGTTATCAGTGTTTGCACTGATTTAAAAAAAGCTGGAGATTGTTGATAGCTTTTGTACCAATCCAGCTTTTCTTGCTTCTTTATCTTTTTTTAATTTTCTTTTCATTGCTCAACTTGGTTGTGGTTTTGAACTCATTTTTGTTTGTAGTAACCCAACTGTCTTCGCAAGAGTCATGAATTACTAGCTATTAGCCTACTCAATGATTTTTGCTCGCCTATAGATGTCCCTCTTCACAGCACAACATTGCTATTTTAAATTATTTTTAATTTTTTCGAAATTAATCCAACTTCACAACTGCAAAGATAATAAAATTATGACACAGTATTAAACAATGCTCTGTTACTGACAAAATAATTATATTTTTTATATGAAAAAAAAATACACATATAAAAATATGCCAGGGTCGAGGGCCCCCTGCTGGTCTGGTGCCCAGTAAGCCCGTGTGTAAATCCGTGTCTGATTATACCACTTCCTGCACTGACAACACAGAACCAAACCTTATCTACTGCAGAATAATTTACAATACTTCATATCCAATTTCATAAAACCTATTGCTTTAATATTAAAAGGGAATAAAATAGAAATTACTTATTGAATGTCAATTACTATGAAGAAGTGGATTAACAATTAAATAAAGTATGCAAAGCAAATAAAAAGAGTTAACCGGTTAATTATCATAATGTTGATGTCTTTATTGCTGTTAATTGCTTATTAATATTTTTTATTATTATTATTATTATTATTATTATTATTATATTTCTATGCAGACACTTTATTAAGGGTGATTTACAATTGTTTAAAGATATCACATTATTTTACATAGTTGCCCATTTACACAGTTTATTTTTTCAGATAAGGTTGAACTTGCAGTGTACATGTCACGGTCTCCCCTGTTTCTACCTTAGTTCACCACCAGAGGTCTCCCTCTCCCAAATACTAGTTTAGTGCTTCTCCTTTCCTTTATCCAGTCAAACCAGTCTTTCCACATTCTTCCCTACCAGGTGCACCTATTCTGTCCTCCTCTCCTATCATCGGTCAATCCTTCATTCACCTTGTTCAATCCCTCTCTCCTTCACAGTACTTAAACCCCTCTGTTTCCTAGATTCATCGCGAAGTCTTGCATTCTCTCCTGGATAATTTCTAAGCCTTGTTTCTTGATTGCCTTCCTGTGTATTTTTGACCTCTTGCTTCCTTCTCTCGTTTACCCCTTTCGGATCTCCCTACTAGCCTGTTCGCTTGATCGTTTGACCTGGACTGTCCCTGTTTATGCTCTCTCGTTTTGCCCTTATTGGATTATCTGCTTCAACTCTAAAAGCCTGCACTTGGATCCTTTCCTTTGGTCCTAGAGGACGTCACAGTACATAAATGTAGATGTAGATGACAGAATATATATATATAGGATTTTAGGATTCCTGTGTGGGATTTGGAGATATAGACCGTACTTCTGTTTTCCCCATTGTAGTCAATGGGCATTCCGTTTTGTCATTCATTTTAGTCTGTATCAAATATGGTCGCCTGTCCTGACCAGTGATGTTCCCCACAATAAACTAACAATAAAGTTATATCAACATTTCTTTGTGTTCTAGGTAAGTTGGTATGGTGATTTTATTTGAATTTATATCAGCTACAGCCATTAAGAAATAATAATAACACAAACTTTTAAATCAATAGAACCATTATTTTATTGTTACACATCTCTGCACTCTGATTGAGGAAAACAAATATATATACATATATATAGTGTTAGTGTTTGGTTGGAGATCATGTGACAATGCTTTGTTAAAAGTAACTATGTAACTTGTACTCCCAAGTACTTTTCAGTACTCTTTCCACCTCTGGCACATACTTTAATCACAGTTCAGTCATACATGGTGCTAAGACTTTGTTAAACCTCTGTTTTCTCACCCAATATTTGAATGGTAGTGTTAGTATGTAGAACCAAAATAAAATAATACCAAACATATCGCAGCCATAGAACCATTCCCATATGGAAGCAGATAGTGGACTTTATTTGAATGCTAATGCAATTGTAAAATGCAATCCCAATTGCATATAAATTTTCCATTTATGCATGCATCATTGGGTCAAAATTCTCCAAAGGGGAATCCCTGCATGTGTGCAGTTCCTGTAGCTGTGGTTTGCTTATTTTTTTAAGGACATGCTGGCTTTTAAAAATATTTAAACAATCATAATTTCACTAATGTATCAACTGAATCTCTGTATGTAAACATTGCAGCAGCATAAGGTTAAAGAAACGTCTTGTAATCTTCATTTTTTTAAATCATGTTGTCATTTAGATCTTGGCATCAATGGTACTTACAGTGAAAACAGCAATAGCAGAAAGCACATCCACGTCCTTGCTGTTGGAAAGTCCCAGCACACATCTTATAGTAGTTGACACCCAAACTCATTTCCCCAGAAATGATTAGTGCCAGCGCATCAGTAGGTGGTGTTTGAAGCATCTTATGCAGCTGATTGGATGAAACATCACTTTGAAAAATGCAGCTTTTTTTTTAATATTGGTGAAAGTAAACGGAATAATATGTTTGTATTAGGGACCACTAGGTGTCATTCATAAATCATTTATAGTTAGGCTGTATGCACAAATAGCATTGAAAGACATTTGAACATTTGTCAAGAGAAAAGTATTTGATCACTGCAAACTACCAGTGCTGACTTATGGATGTAAAACCTGGTCACTTAATGCAAAAAGTCTTCAGAAACTGTGGATGACACAAAGGAGTATGGGATGTCTGCTTGGAATAACAAGAAGATATAGGAAAATAAATGAATGGATTTGAGATCAAAATCAAATCATTGAAAATGTTAAAACGGCAATGGGCCAGACACATTGCAAGAAGAACAGATCAAAGATGAACAAAGGAAATTGAATGGGAAATGAAAGGAAAAAACCAACATCAAGTGTCTGAGTAAGGTGTTGGGCACCACGAGCCACCAGAACAGCTTCAGTGCTCTTGGTGACTGCGAAGCCCATAGCACATGATTCACATCATTTTCATACTCATCAAACCATTCAGTGACCCCTTGTGCCCTGTGGATGGGGCATTGTCATCCTGGAAGAGACCACTCCCATCAGGATAGAAATGTTTCACTATAGGATTAAGGTCATCGCTCAGTTTTTCCTTTAATTTGACACCCGTCTGTATATGTGTGTATGTGTGTGTGTGTGTGTGTGTGTGTGTGTGTGCGTGTGCATGTGCGTGTGCATGTGCGTGCGTGTATGTATACGTATGTATGTATATAGGAGAGAAAATATGGATGTGCCGCATGCAAACTTGTGACTAGAAAGTTTAAAGATCATCCTTCAATATTCAAATTTCAGCTTCCATAACTGTATGGCAGATAACAGGGTGATTACATTTTGTTCTACTTTTTTCATGTACTAAATGTGTCTTTTTCAGCCTTTTTGTATATAATATATCTGTATTTACATGCAGTTTGGATGTTCACTCCTCACAATATATAACTGTATTTCCCCCAAACTTTTAATAAACTTTTTGCCAAAGCTGAGTAGGATGATGTAGCCTGTGGCAGGTGGGATCTAAACTTTCAAAAAATATGAAAAGGCAGCAGGAAAGAACCAACCCAACTGAAAATATATTAAATATATTTTTTTATTAAAGCCTATAAATGCCCTTATTCCGTGTACTTTTTAATTCCAGCAAGGGACACAAAGATTAAGAGTTTGCTTCTTGATATGATAATGAACCAGAAACAAAGGAGACTAAATCTAAAGTGGAAGAAAGAAAGAAAGAAAAAGAAATAAAGCAACAAACAGACAAAGAGCAAGGTATTGAAAGTCAGAAGATATGGTCTGGGTTAATTTAGTCAATACCGATGTCTCTCTTAGTTTTTCAGTCTTAAAGCTTTAAAAAATAAAAAAAATCTGAATAGGACAGTGATTTAATCAAAGTGTTTTTACTTTAGATAGAATCATTCTGCAAGATATTAGACAAAGCATTTGCCACGAAATAAAATACACAGATCAATATTGTCTTTGCATTCTGTTTGTTTTTGTATTTTCCCTCATGTCAGCCTAGGGTCGCTTCCAGGTTTGATATGTAGAGCCTGTTTGAGCAAGGTGAGAACGTCATTCAGAATGTCTGCCTTTTGCAGTTCTTCTGCTTGCCTAAATAGAGCTTCAACCTTCTGTGTAAGTTTCAGATCCTCTGAGATCCTGCAGCCGGTCATGTTAGCATCATGTGTTCTTTCTGTTGATTCTACTGCTTTCGGAGGAGACTCTTTGCCATCGTTTTGTTCGTCTTCGTGTGTCCACTCCTTGCTGATAACTGTGGCACTTTCGAATACCAGAGGCCTGCTGCCTGTAGAGACTGCAAATGACTGGCTTGCATGGCCTTGCTTTGATACATCAGCTCCGTGCGGACTTTGAATGTTTTGGCAGGGATTACACAAACTCTCATTCCAATCCTTGTCATCCTGTTCCCATGTACTCACATCCCCTTCTTGTATCCCTTTACTGACTGGCTGAAAAGATAAATCCTCACCCAAGAAACTGGAGTAATCGGAAGACTTGTTTAGTTGGGTTTCTACGATGTCTGATGTTTTGGATACATTGCTGTTAAACTCCATTTCTGGGTTGGCAATGTAGAAGTGAGGATTTGATTCTATGTCCATCAGACTGTGCTGTGCATTTGCCCCTTGGTTATCCAGCGATACATCAAAGCTACCACATCTTGATGCTTCCATTACTGGAGTGGAACTCGGGGTCAGCGAGTAATCACACAGAGTGGGTAACCATAGCGGTGCCTGTGTTTTTGTACAATCAGTCAGCTTGGATCCGTCCGCTGTAGTGAGATTGTTTGCAGAGACACTGTTTCTTGCATCGATCCTGTAGAGTGTGTGAGAGGAAGCAACTTTTGTCTCATCAGAAGTCAGTTTTTGGTCCCTTTCCATGAGGGCCATGGAAAGAGAGCCAGGAGTCAGAGAGTAGTCACAAAGTACTGGTGGCCGCACCGTGCACCCTAACCCGGCAGCCATCTTGGAATTGTCATTAAGTCCTGCTTTGTTGTTATTTTGCTCTAAAGTTTCCAATCTGTTTCTTTCAACTCCAGTACAGTTACCTACTCTGTGCTCACTGGCTTCCCACTTTGATTGTGGAACCGGCGTTGATGACATGATGAAACCAAAGCCCGGTTTTGTGAAAGACCCCTGGATTGACTTAATGGTATCACCTGCAACGTCCAAGTCAGTCATTAGATCAATGGTTCTCTCTTTCCTTCCATTAATCCTGTAGTTGGGATAAGAGAAAGTGGGCTTTGTCCAAACAACAGAGGATTCTTTTTCACTTTCCAAAATAGATATACAACCCGGAGTCAGAGAATAATCGCACAGCACCGGCAGCCGGAGTGGTTCTTGATGTATAGATCCATCAGATAACACAGAATCATCAGATACTGTGATTACACTGTGGATTGCAGGCTCAGCAGAACTGCTTTCTGGAATATTTATTTCAGAGGAGTCTTCCACACTATGCTCAGAGTCAGACCACCTGGATTTTGGAATGGGAGAATATAACTCTGTTAAATCAGAGCCTGGCTTTCTGAAATGAACTGATTTACTATCTTCAATTGATTCACTGTCTCTTTCTTTAACTCCAGCTTCCCTTGACCCATTTCTAGTCAATGTGCGTTCAGGAAACAAATTAGAATCATCATTTTTGTCAGTGGCAAAGAATTTGGTGGTCAGTTTGCAGACTTCAGATTCAGTCTTGTCCAGGGAGTGTCCTTCTTCCTCACTCCACTCTGCACCACTAGTGTCCAGTACTGAAACTACTGAATTCATCTGAGGCTTATCATCAATCCAAGAGGCCGTTTCGTTTGTGAGAAATGAACTACTGTGTCTGGAGTCATACAAATATTGCCTTTTTCTGTGATTTTTCTGTCTTCTTTGAATAATATCAGCAGAAACAAACAACTTCTGTGTTGATATTTGCTGGTGAGGTTTCTTTTTTTCTTTAGATTTCTTATTACCTACTTCCCAACCATAAGAACTAACTGATGTAATTTTGTCGGAGTGGGATTCTGCTTCTATTTTCTGCTGGGCTTTTTGGACCTGTAGATGTATTCTGCTGCGTGCTGATGCCTTCTCAAGGTCTTCCTCCAAAGCTGTTGAGAATAGGAGATTGTGGTCTGAAATCCCAAAGATTTTCAGGGTGTGCAGGTATGCAAGATTGTCGTCTAGGGCTTTGTATGTTTCTCGTTGATGACAGTGCAGGGTCTGCAACTGAAGTTGTGTGGAAGATGATTGTGTGCTCTCCAATGTAAACAGCTCTTTTAGTTCTTGGTTACTGAAATATCGAATTGGGTTCTTATCATCACCTATTATCTGTTTGATCAGTGAGTTTTTGAAAACCTGACGGCGGTATATTTTTTCTTCAACTGTCCCGCAAGTGATCAGCCTGTAGATCACCACATCTTTCTCTTGCCCAATCCTGTCGACCCTATCTACAGCCTGATCATCACTGGCAGGATTCCAGGATGGGTTGACAATGACTACTCGATTGGCAGCTGTTAAATTCAAGCCGACTCCTCCTACCTGAGAGGTAAGCAAGAAGACAGAATAGTCCTTCTTTGTCTGAAATAAAGTGACCAGTCTGTGGCGTGCGTCAACAGCATTTATTGACCCATCTATACGGATTGTCTTAAATCCTCTTTCATCCAAAATGTAATCAATGATGTCCAGCATCTTCAGAGACCGGGAGAAAACCAGTGTGCGATTACCCTCTTCCCTGAGTCTTTCAAGTAAAGGTACAAGGAATGCCAGTTTTCCTGATTCTTCCATGAGACTTTCACTCGACAGCTGGGAAATGCATCTCTTTCTACTGTGCATAAACTTTGCAATATCCTTTTTCCTATCATCCTCCAACTCCAGATCACTGCATTCTGTGGCAGACAGCAATCTTGGGTGATCACAGATCTTCTTCAAAGTGTTGACATCAATAACATCAATATGGTCAATATGGTCTCTTGAAGTTCTTGTAGAAAGTAATTTTTTATATATATATTCCTGTAAGGGGCTAATTGGAATCCAGACCACAAAATCATTTTTCCTAGTGAATTTGGGCATCTTAACAGTATCCAATGGATGTTGATTCTCTTTATCTGGTTCTTGTGCTTTTCTCTGAAGATCTTCTTTTGTCCTCCTGAGGTAGTAAGGTTTTAACATTTCATTTAAATTCTCTGATATTTTCTGGCCGAGTGCTCTCTCCGTGGTACTAGCATCTTTCTCTCTTCCTCTCACTATTGGTACCTCATACAGCTTTTTAAAAGTCGGGTACGTCCCAAGGAGCCTTCCCTGGCAGGCCAGGTGGTACAAAGACCACATCTCTTCCAGGTTGTTCTGCAGAGGTGTACCGGTCAGGAGAAATCGTGTCTTAGCAGGGATTGAATATGCAGCTTTGAAGCACTTGGAAGACCTGTTTTTGATACAGTGAACTTCATCAAAGATCACACAATCCCAGGTGAACGTCTTCTTTTTAGAAGTGGAGAACTTGCTTGCATTGTGGAGGAGCATTCTGTATGATGTAATGAGTACATCTCCATTTTTCTGAACCATCTGCAGTTTCTCCTCTCGATTTTTTTCACTTGAATGATAGACCTCAACATTCATGTGTGGTGTCCATTTCCTCAGCTCCTTGACCCAGTTATCCATCAGGCCATTGGGCATCACGAGCAGAACCGATCTGATTTTGTATGTATCCAGCATTCCAGACAGAAACGTTACAATCTGGATGGTTTTTCCCAAACCCATGTCATCAGCTAAAATCACACCATTCCTCTTACTTTCATATGCTTTGTACAGGAAGACCAGGCCTTCTTTCTGGTGCTTGTACAGCTGGTCATACAGTGGTTTGTAAAGTAAAAAGCCGCTGTTGAGGACATCCACAAACTCGTCTCCTTCCTCCTCCTTCTGCTGCTTCTTCCTCTGTCTCTTCTCCATGCTTAGTATGTCACTGACAAGGTTTTGGACCTAATTAAAAAAAGAGATCTCAATTTATTTCCCCCCCTTAAACATATGAAGCAAGGCTATGAAAATCACTTTACACATCTAGGCCTGTCGTTCAAAGGTGTTCAGATGAGGGTCAGAAAAATATTTTCTCCTTCTCTGGGAAAGGGTACATATATATCTTTGGACCTAAAGCTTGAATCTTATATCCAGGTAGAAAATTGTTCCAGTAAAGGCCATTTTTCTAACATTAACTGTACTGATATAGCAGGCTGAGGTATACCACCACACAATATAGAAAAGGATCATATTTAAAGATCAGTAAGAACAGCAGTTAGCCAATTAGCATTCTGTGATGTCTCCAGTTCTAACCTGGGCCAGCTTTGCTTAATTTTTGAAAATCCGGGGTGATCAGGCTTCAAGGCAGTAGAGCTGTGGGTAAAATAAAATCTTGTTAATGCCCATGTGAAACATCTATCTTAAAAACCATGTTGAATGACTATCCATTTTGATAGAAGCATTTTGTAACCATAATTGTGTTCTGGGAGGAAAGAGTACACTTTCTGCAAACTGAAACAGAGGAGAGATCTTTCCACACAAACCTGCAGGCAGTCATCAAAGGTCTCAACTGAAACACATACCAAAGCTCTGTTCACTCACTGAAACTGAATACACAAACCCCCATTTAGACATGCAAAGCAGTATTGTACACATTGTGAGCAATCAAATGTAATATGGACAAACCCCAAAACAGCATGCATGCACACTACTGTATTCATTATATGTCAACATTATGAATACAAGCATCCGTAGATTTCCAAGACATTAGATACATAAACCTAACATACAGCATTGCAGATTTTAGCTGCATTAAAACAGAACACACACAGTAGGGTGTTTTTCAAGATTTACATTTACACAACAAAGAATGTTACATTTCTTAATACTTTAATCATAAAATAATCATGTAAAATAATAGCGACAGTTCTGGGTGGTGGAATAAACTTTTTATGACTACAAACAGACTGATCTTTCGGGAATATAGGGTGATGGGGCAATTGAACATACATACAATTTTCTGTTTTTTATTTCCCCCATTGACTTCCACCAAAGCAGCTCCAGAGTTAGCCCCACCATGTTTTTCATATTTTTCTGATATCTGATTTCTGGTACATAGAATGAGCTGGACATGTAACTCAGAATGTTTCTACTTATAGAATAGCCTGAGAAATTGTGGATTTTCGGTGGAGTTCCCCTTTAAGATCATATACACTTCTTAATTCATATATCACTTAAATCATTTCATTGAAAACCAAAAAATTACATATAAATAGTCCCATCATTAGTGTAGTTCACCCTAATATAGTTAACAGTTAGAAATCATACAAATATAGTCAAACAAACAAGCTTCATAAATAACATTAAGATCAAAATTAAACTTGGAAACAGTTAAATCAGATCCACATTCATATAACAATTTTTTTTAAAAAGTATCAGAGTAGAACAATCAATTATAAGGATCAATAAGGTTTATATTCCCAGTGCATTCTCAAAATGAGCAAAAGAACTGCGTCTCATTAATGTAACAGAAAACAATTTATCAGTCATTCAATCTAAAATATTACAAAGATTTAATGCAAATTCATGTATCCTGCATGAACTGCAGTTTTCTGCATGTCCCTTGTGGTTTGCTTCTTGTTTTAAGGACATGCTGGCTTTTAAAAATATTTAAAAATTATAATTTCACTAATGTATCAACTGAATCTCTGCATGTGAACAATGCAGCAGAATAAAGTTTAAGAAACGTCTTCAAATCTTCAATTTTGAAAATTATCTTGTCATTTAGATCTTGGCATCACTTGATAAACCTGATGCAGGTATGAAGATATAGAAACAATATATAATAATTAAATTTACTACTCTATGTATCATTGGTACTTACAGTGAAAACAGCAGTAGCAAAAAGAACATTCACTTACTTGCTTTTAGAAAGACACAGCACACATCTGATAAAAGTTAACTGCCAAACTCATTTCCCCGGAAATGATTAGTGCCAGCGCATCAGTAGGTGGTGTTTGAAGCATCTTATGCAGCTGATTGGATGAAACATCACTTTGAAAAATGCAGCTTTTTTTTTAATATTGAGAAAGTAAACAGAATACTTGGGTGTGGGCAATTTAGGGATTTCTCCGGACATGCTGTATAGCTTAAAACATCTGAGACACTGAATTTGTCTATATTATAGCAAATATCTTGTTTGTTTTGTTTTTGTAGCTAAATGCTGCTTGTTTTCTGATTCAAAGCAGTAGACATTTTCAAAAACAATGTAATGAATTCTGCTGCACTGTTTCCTGTTAAGGTGTGAATTGAAACCAGGGATATAAAATGAATGTAACAATAAACTTCATAAACCGCAACTGTTAGACAAGACTCAAGGGAGTTTCCCAGTCTGTTTGGCCTAAACATGTTGGTTGTCTGTCTTACGGTAACTTTCTTATTTGAAATGTAATTACATGGCTTCATATGAATGCATTAAATGTAATTTTGTTTTTTCTTGGGTTGCTTTATTTGTTTGGTCTTAATCGTTTATGCTGAGTGTTTGAGGTCATTATGGCTGAAAGACGTTTTTACCAATCAGTCGTTTTCCTGAGGGTACAGCATGACATCGATTTTGATCAGATCCCCTACACCAGGGCTTCCCAACCTTTTCCATTCCAAGGCCCACTTGATCAACATCATAAATCTTTGAGGCCCACTACCCACAAAATCCATTCAAAAACTCATTTTTAAATAAATTTAAATACA
Organism: Amia ocellicauda; assembly: GCF_036373705.1. NCBI lineage: Eukaryota > Metazoa > Chordata > Actinopteri > Amiiformes > Amiidae > Amia > Amia ocellicauda. The sequence goes on from NC_089870.1 coordinate 6,931,440, forward strand.
TTCAACACATTTGCATAATTTGTCAATGATGTCACATTAGCTAGTAAGTGTATAGAATTGAATGAAATCCTTTTTTTTTTACAATTAATCCATATAAACAAAATAAAACATCCCCTTGTAGTTTACAATGTGTTATATCGAACAGTAATCATGTTTTAATTTATTTTTACAAGCACATGGTTTAAATATAGGCAGGCTATTGATTTAAGTTGCATGAAATATGTTAACCTTCCACATACCTGTCAAGTTTTAAGTTTTATGCGTAATTATTACGGAATTTCGCCGATTTTCAAGTCTCATGGCGTATGCCAAAGGTCTTACGTTAAAAAAAAAGTAAATTAAAAATAAATACATCGCAATGGTTCGTTTGAGAACAAACTGGCAGAAAATGAATCTCGCGGTAACTGATCGGGCGGAAGTAGAGGGCTGCACGCATGCGCATATCCTCAGTGTGGATCAACCTTTTCATTTCACAGATTCAGTAGAGAAAACTAGAAGTGAAAATGGCATTGAAACTTCCAGCAAAAAAGCCCAAAATCTACTTTGGTCATTACCAACCTGAATGGGAGACTGACAAGGAGTTCCAGAAGATGATCACTAGTTCAGAAGAAGGAAGAAAATTCGCTAATTGTAAAGCATGTAGGAAGTCTGTGAAAGTTTCAGCATCTGGCCGATTCGACGTTGTGAGACATTTTCAAACGGAAAAACACAAGCGTGCAGTGCAAAAATCGAAGCAGCATATACCCATCGATCAGCAATTTGGACAGCAAAACAAGACGACGAATTTCGACTGATGTGTGACAGAGGCCGAGGTACTTTTTTGCAAGTTTTTGGCAGATCATAATTTGCCATCAACCACCGCTGACCATTTCACTGATTTAGTCAGGAAAATGTTTCCTGACTCGAAATCTGCCACTGCCTTCACCTGCAAACGAACCAAGGCCACCCAGATTGTCAAGAGGTGCCTCTCGACGGAGCTAACAACTCCTATTCGTGAAATAATGCAGAATAACAGAGTGGTCCACATGCATGCTGATAGATGGGGGATAGTACTCTTTCAGAAGAAAAAAAGTTAAATTATCAGTGTAATCATACATTTTCAAAATACATTGTTTAAATTTAATCTGGTCCAATACCTGCTGACACAACGGTTTTTAACTTTGTTATATTCCACAACTTTTATTTAAGTAATGGGGATTATACAAATCAAATGTTTTAATGTAGATAGACTACGAGTGACATCTGAAGTCAATGGCTGTATTTGAAACCGCATACTACCCATACTACATACCAACATTTCAGTAATGTACGTGTAGTATGGGTGGTATGCGGTTTCGAATACAGCCAATTTCTATCAACAAGAGAAAAAAAAAATGATGTGATTGTCACGGGACAAACCTTCAAAACCTCCGAAGGTCTGGAGAACGAACGAACCTTCAAACCTTCCAAGACAGGCGTAATTACTATAATTTTTAAACAAAAAATGTATTCCTATTTTAAAAGCATTTAAAAATATTTATGCGGCCTACCTGCAATACCTCTACGGCCCACTAGTGGGTCGCGGCCCACAGGTTGGGAATCACTGCCCTACACCATTGGCCGAAATGCTCCCCCAGACCATGACAGAGCCACCGCCAGGGGTGGAAAGTAACGAATTACAACTGCTCTCGTTCCTGTAATTGAGAAGCTGTATCGTGTACTTGTACTTTTTGAGTATTTTTGGTAATTTTACTTTTACTTAAGTTTGTTTTGAGTGACGTATTGTACTTCGCTACTTTTAAAAAGGCATTCGTTACAGAGTACACATTTTGTAGGCTGTCATGGGAAAAAGAATGTGGATGACAGACCAATAAATGCAGAGCAATACATTCTAATGCACAGCGTCCCGCCCACAGCACTCAGCAGCCAATCACAGTGTGTGTGTGACGGTACGGCCGGTCAGACAATGAAAGGTTTAAGTCAGTCCTCCAGTCCAGCAGCAGTGAGGGAAGTTAACTAGCTATCTAGTCTCCAGTATTAGTCAGTAGGGTGAACATTTTTTAATCGAAATCGAAGATCGATCGAAACGAGCGTTTCATTCCTACCATCGAATTTAAAGATGGGGTCGTCATTATTAATTGATTGATTGATTTGGCTTCGCCAAACCAATATTAATTCAAGTATCAGAAGAAAACAAATCGACAGCATACAGTAAATATCTCGGCGTGTGAATTCCTCCCGCTTATCCTTTCTTCTATGTCCCTAAATATTCTATGTGAACTCCTGAAATGTAATAAGAAACTCTTTCACTACCTGCACTTCATGCAGTAGGATATACTGAATACAATATAGCTGACAATCTGGGCTTTGTAATAAAACATGTAATTGAGAAAGAGTTATAATCATGTTGATTCCTGAAACTTGATTTTCTGCAAGTAAAATATATTCATATATTATTGTCATTATTTATTGTATTAGCAGATTTGCACCTGCTATAGCGGCTCAGTGATTTCTATCTTTTGATCTCGTTGCAAAACCAGGTATCTGGATCACTGTTTGATCAGTCACCTGTTTGATGCTAATTATTTTATATTATAGGGCACTTAGTGTTGAAAAGCGTGTTTACTGCACAGATGTACAGCTGTAAGAGACGGAGCCATTTCAAAGCGCTTTCACGTTGCATAGTAATATTTCAGTTTCATGCTAATTGTATAACTAGTTCTTTGTTTCATACTTGTATATGTCTTCTAAGATATGTGTATACCGATTTATATAATTTACTGTGTAAAGTTTGTTTTATTCATATTTGCACGTATTTTGTATGCATATGTGCACGTTTTGATACACATGTGAATAATGGCAGCTGCCTGTCCTGATCGGCTCAGAGTTTCTGACGATCCTTATTCAATCATGAAACTCCAGAATAGTGTTCATGCAAATCTACAACTACTTACAGTCCATTCAAGTGTGTTTCATAAGCCCTTACTGTTCATTTACTGTTATTGTTGATTTCCTGGCTGGCACAGTGTTCAAATAATTGTTCGATTTTTGTAAAAAAGGGTTATTAATTTGGATACAAGTGTGTGAAGAAAAATAACAACTACAATCAAAAACTGAACCGAATGGAAAATGTGTGGAATCGTTACAGCCCTTAGTGAGCAAACATGTGAAGAGCTTCGTGGCAAAACATGATAATGAAGCCAATTCCACACACAATGCAGGTTCTAGAGGGCACTCATAGAGAGCACCCTTTTCACATAGTATGCACAATTTAATCTAAAACAAGTTATGTCTTGTAATCTCCCAAAACGCGACATTTGACATTCCTGATTTATATCAAAACACAATATATCCATTTTCAGATTAGCACTGATCTCTGACACCGTGAACGTTCACACAATCACAATGAAGACATCATTCAGCAATGCTGACGAAATATCAGACGATATCACACGTTACAAACCTGTAATTAATACCAAATTGCTGTTTGTAAAGAGATGTTTCTGTAAAATAAAGGGACAGACTGAAACGAAAGAAGAAAGAGAATGCCCATTGAAAACGGGGAATGCCCGTAGACTACAGTGGGGAAAACCGCAGGACGGTGTATATCTACAAATCCCACACAGGAATCCTAAAATCCTGAATACACTTTCTTTAAAATAACCTCATATAACAATTAAAAATGTAATGACAGCTGATTTACATGGAATGACAGGCATGGAGTACTGAAAACACACTAAAGACATAATAGGATTGTTTTCTCTCTCTCTCACACACACACACACACACACACACAATGTACAATACTTCATATCCGATTTCATACAACCTATTGCTTTAATATTAAAAGGGAATAAAATAGAAATTACTTATTGAATGTCAATTACTATGAAGAAGTGGATTAGCAATATAATTTTCTGAAGTATGCAAAGCAAATAAAAAGAGTAAACCAGTTAATTATCATAATGCCTTCTTTATTTCTATAACATTTCTCAAAGGCAAGGTGTATAGATCCAAGTGCAGGCTCTTTAGTAGCAAAGCAGAAAGGCACACAATCCAAGAGGGGAAATCCAGAAGGGAAACCAGGAACAGGTCAGGGTCGCTCGATCAGGCAAACAGGTTAAACTGGGACAGGAAAACAGGAGTCTCAACACGGCAGGTAAACAAGGAAGAATGCTCAGCAATGTTTCAGGAGTACTGTGTTTAGGGAGAAAGGGATGACTGGGTAAAGGATGAAAGACCCATGCAGAGAGGGGAAAGACGGAACACGTGCAAGTGAATAGAAGGAATGTAATGGGGCTGATTGATCCGGGAACTGAGAGAAAGAAGCACAGGGATCAATACTCGGGAGAGAGAGACCTCTGGTGGTGAGCTGAAGGAATAGCAGCTGAGACCCTGAAATTGCTGTTAATTGAGTATTCATATTTTGTATTATTCATATTTCTGTGCCGACACTTTAGGAAGGGTGATTTACAATTGTTTAAAGATATCGATATTTTCGGTGCTGGTGAATTGAAACCGGCGATAACAATAACATGGGTAACAATACATGGCGTTTAAATCCCCTTTATTATAGCAAGTTGCTTGATCCGTGTATCTTCACAGACAGAACAAAATAAACTAGTCTTTATAAGCATTAAACGTACTTACAATTTACAGACAAGGTACCTATTTAAGTTTGAAAGAAAATAGGTGTCACTATATTATTATTTATTTATGTATTTATTAGCAGACGCCCGTGTCCAGGGCGACTTTCACTCAGGATTACGGGGGGATTGGGCGGGTTGGACCCCCCTAATTAAGACTTGGACCCCCGAAAGAGGCAAAAATAGAAGGGTGGGGGGGTAAAATGCGGTCCCTCGCTCTCACAGTTTTTGAATGGCAAAAGGGGGAATATTGTGCCCCCACACATTATATTTTGATCCGGTTATTAATTGTCCATGTAGAAATGTCTTATGGTAATGTGCCTTCTCATTACAAAACTGACGTCCGTTGCCGCAGATTGTCTGTAATTGTACAGTTTCACTGGCTTAAAAAATCATACACTACTACAAAATGCAAAGTATAAATATGCAAGATAATTAAACTGACGCAAATCTTAATTACCATTTTAATTGTTTGAACTGTGAATACAAATAAACAATTTCAATCCGTCATCCATATTAGGATGTGTGGTTCATTTTGTTTCACTTCTTGAACTTGTTTTTTAATAAAGAAAATAATTCCAAAAGTAATCTAAAAGTATTCTGATTACGTTATTGACTCGGATTAGGTTACAGATTATTTTCAAAACAAGGTAATCAGTATTCTGTAATGGAATATTTTTTTAAAGTAACCCTCCCAACACTGATGACAGTATATATATATATTCAGCCATAACATTATGACCGCCTGCCTAATATTGTGTAGGTCCCCCTTTTGCCGCCAAAACAGCCCTGACCCGTCGAGGCATGGACTCCACTAGACCTCTGAAGGTGTGCTGTGGTATCTGGCACCAAGACGCTAGCAGCAGATCCTTTAAGTCCTGTAAATTGCGAGGTGGAGCCTCCATGGATCGGACTTGTTTGTCCAGCACATCCCACAGATGCTCGATTGGATTGAGAATTGGATTGGGGAATTTGAAGGCCAAATTTGAACTCGTTGTTGTGTTCCTCAAACCATTCCTGAACCATTTTTGCTTTGTGGCAGGGTGCATTATCCTGCTGAAAGAGGCCAATGCCATCAGGGAATACCGTTTCCATGAAAGGGTGTTCATGGTCTGCAACAATGCTTAGGTAGGTGGCACGTATCAAAGTAACATCCACATGAATGGCATCACACTGCCTCCGCCAGCTTGCCTTCTTCCCATAGTACATCCTGGTGCCATGTGTTCTCCAGGTAAGCGACACACACGCACCCAGCCATCCACGTGATGTAAAAGAAAACGTGATTCATCAGACCAGGCCACCTTCTTCCATTGTTCGGTGGTCCAGTTCTGATGCTCACGTGCCCATTGTAGGCGCTTTCGGCAGTGGACAGGGGTCAGCATGGGCACCCTGACTGGTCTGCGGCTACGCAGCCCCATACGCAACAAACTGCGATGCACTGCGATGCACATCAGTGAGCCTTGGCCACCCATGACCCTGTCGCCGGTTCACCGCTTGTCCTTCCTTGGACCACTTTTGATAGGTACTGACCACTGCAGACCGGGAACACCCCACAAGAGCTGCAGTTTTGGAGATGCTCTGACCCAGTCGTCTAGCCATCACAATTTGGTCCTTGTCAAAGTCGCTCAGATCCTTACGCTTGCCCATTTTTCCTGCTTCTAACACATCAACTTTGAGGACAAAATGTTCACTTGCTAATATATCCCACCCACTGACAGGTGCCAAGATAACGAGATCATCAGTGTTATTCACTTCACCTGTCAGTGGTCATAATGTTATGGCTGATCGTTGTATATAGTGTTAGGGTTTGCTTGGAGATCATGTGACAAGGCTTTGTTAAAAGTAACTATGTAACTTGTACTCCAACTTGTACTTTTCAAATGACCTACTTTTTACTTTTACTTGAGTAGTTTTTTATACCAGTACTTTTACTTCTACAAGAGTAAAATGTTATCAAAGTAACAGTACTTCTACTTGAGTAGGATTTTTCAGTACTCTTTCCACCTCTGGGCACCACTGTGCTTCATAGAAGTCTGCAGACAGCCATCAGTGTATTTCTTGCCAACTCTTCTTCTGACATACTGGCATCTTTTGTGAACCAAAATATCAAAGTTAGACTCATTACTCCATAAGACTTTGTGCCACTGGTTCTCACTCCATCTTTATGGTCTTCTGTGTTCTGCAATTTCTTCTGCTTGTTGCCTTTCTGCAAGAATGGTTTCTTAGCTGCAACACGCCCTACAAGACCATTTCTTGTAGGACTTCTTTTCATGGTCAAAGCATGTACTTTGGTTCCCGATGACTCTGTCAGATGCTGAACAAGCACCCTACTGGATTTCTGTTCATCCATCTTGTTTTCGGTCTTGAACATTTGGTTAGACGGACAATTTCTTGTTGAGAGTTGCCTTGTTGATACAAAACAATGATTTTATGTTTGTCAAACTGTGTTAGCTTAGCCTTTTCCAAATCAATTGATATCTTGTGAGATGGCTAGAAGAACACAAGATTGGTTTCCAAAGCTCTCCTCGAGGCACTCTAGCCATTCTATGTATTTGTTAAATTCCACCTCATTAAGCTGAATCAGGTGTTTTCTTCTTGCCATCTCACAAGATATCAATTACCTTTTGGAAAACACAAGAAACTCTTCTTACTTTTTATTGTATTAATGTTTATTTGTACTTATTCTAATGTTAGAATGCTGCATTTTTACAGCAAATAAACATGTACTGCCCAATAGCTTTAAATGTAATGTTCTCAGGTTGCCTAAGACTTTTGCATAGTACTGTATATATATTTGTATTTCTTATTCAGGGCATCTTACTATTGTTACAATATATCTCATCCAGAATTTGATATATTGTAACAATTGTCGATTTGGATAAGGGTGTCTGCTAAGGAAATAATAATAACATATATAAATCTTATCTTACATAAATCTTATATATATTGATATAAGAATATGTTTGTATTAGGGACCACTAGGTGTCATTAATAAGTCACTAAAGTCAGGCTGTACACACAGATAGCACTGTCAAACCAAACCAAAATGTGTGAAATCATTGAAGTGAAAATGTAAAAATGGCAATGGGCCGGATATATTGCAAGAAGAACAGATCGAGGATGGACAAAGGAAGTTATTTAATGGGTCCCAAGAGAAGAAAAAAGACCTAGAAGATGACTACATAGAAGATGGGAAGATTAAATCATACACTTTGAAGGCATGACATGGAAAAGAAAAGCTGTAGATCGAAGCAAGTAGAAACATCCATCGATATAGGCTGATGGTGATATATATATATATATATGTATATATATATATATATATATATGTTTGTGTGTGTGTGTGTGTGTTTGTGGGTATGTGTGTATATAGGAGAGAAAACATGGATGTGCCACATTCATATCGATCTATAGCTTTAAATGTACTGTTACATTTCGCTAACTCACATCTTTATATACATTATAAAAGTCTAGGCTAAGTAATGAGTCGATTTAAAATAAAACTGTATAGCTGGTAAACTTGCTATTGTTTGTTCTTGTACTAAGTATGATTGAAGTCTGAAATTTAACAGTATGCATTTTACACGTGGAAATTGCATTGTGAAATTGTGAACGGGACAATAACTTTATTAATTATCAGAATTTTGCATTAAAACGATTTAAATTTAACCGAAGCAGGTTTCCATTCAAATCGGTGCATTTTAATACGAGACCAGCTGTTTACTATCCAATCCGAAATGCAGTTATACTGAGCTGAGCAGTACAATCACAAATGCCAGCGTTGGAGGTAAAAACTAGGACGATGCAGAAAGTAAAGCGCTGTTTACAATGTGGATGAAGATAAAGTTAAAACAGAAACTAATAAGTGTGAACTGGGTCAAAGAAGTTTAAATATCATCCTTCAATGTTCAGATTTCAAGCTTCCATAACCGTATGGCAGATAACAGGGTGATTACATTTTGGTGCATTTTTTTCATGCAGTAAATGCATGTCTTTTTCAGCCTATTCATATAGGATGATTATTTCAAAATGTTTGGAGGCAGACTGTTAATAATATTTGTTGTTTATTAAAGTACAGTTGTAGCTCAGTGCCCAGAAGAGATATTCACAGGAAGTGGTCCTGTCCTCTCCAGTACCCATTATTCAGTGCTCAGTTCAGTGTTAATGTTATCCAGCACAGTAAGGGCGAGGGTATCTATATAATCTTTAGGAAACACTTACATTAAGTTTGCATGAAGTAAATAAATGTATTTCAGTCCAAATAAATGATTGCATTAGTAACCTAAATGGCAAAATAGGTGGAAATTCTGTAGAAATAAGTAATTAAGCTTAAAGCAAAAAGTTAAATTTCCTTTATGAAACAGGAATTATATCCTAAAAATTATAAACATTTAATATTTCTTAAATTCATACTCGTTTTTTGTAAATGTCATATTTAACAGGAATAAACGTCAGTTGCAATCCAAGAGAGCTGATTTTGCTTGAATGTATTGCACACCAGTGCAGTTTATTTTAGAATCAAATAATCTGAAATAAAATATTAGATCACATTAAACGTGTCTTCAAGTTGGGCTGGTGTTAAACTGTCTGTACAAGGAGCTGATGTGTAAGTAGGAGCCGCCTCTGGGTATTATGGGAAATGTTGTTTTGCCTTCGTAGGAAACACCATTTCCCAGCAGCTTGTGCGAGATGCGGGCTCCATGAGAAACTATAAGTTCACCTTCAGCGACACAGTGAACTACAAAATACATATCAATATTTAATAATATACTCAACGTTTACTACCCCGTCAGCATGAACGGAGCGATGCATACCTTGCCCAACGTGCTAGATATCCGCTTGAAAAGAGGACCATCTGGTAAGAGCGGTTAAGTTTGTACCATTACTTGCGGGTTGTGCTGGCTGAGTGCAATTGCAATGGGACTGAGTGGAGCAGATAGAGATACATCGGGCCTGCGCAGACTTAACTAACTTTAAACTAAATCAAATGCTTAATTTTAATTTTCTGTCTTAAGTAGTACCTTGTCTTGTACAAGTGTGAGACTCATGTTAGTAGCTGATTCTAAGTTTTAGTCGGTTAAAGACGAAATATGGTTATTGCACTATTTTCACTTTCGTAGACTTTTTTTGTATTTTGTTTCCACTTTTTTGTTAAAATATAAAGTTTTCTACAGAAATGTATTGAAAGTTGAGAGAATCAATCCTAATCCTTGGAATAACACACACATTGTAGAATAGAAACAGGATGTTGCGTCCGTATTCGGTAATGTGTTGCGAATATGATATGTTTTGTACATCTAGCTCATTGTATTGCAAGTTATTGTAACCTGTACCGCTTCGTATGAAGTGACGATTAGATGTCAGTGAACATATTACATTGTAGCTTTGTGGTATTTAGGTCGCGTTCTTGTTGTAGCGCAGATTTCAGCAGTTCTGCGCAGGTCTGCAGAATACACTGCTCTCATTGGTGGAGCCGCGCAGATCTGCGGAAATCTGCGGCACATGACCGCGACGGCAGCTCTCGCTATGACTGCAAGCCAGAAACCCCACTGTTGTCCCTGAAACGAAAGTTTCATTTAGGTGAAATGATCCAGTGACACTAGAGGATTACAATAAATCATTATAAAATAATATATAATAAAATAATTTAAATGTTTGTGACTATCGATTTACAGTGCGTGTCTGTACAGAGTAATGTTTAGGGTTAAAGGTCAAATTCGCTTTTGCTTCCCACAGAGTTCTTGTCCAATTGCAACGTCAGACCTGGTTTCCAGATAATAAATGATCTGTGTGCTAAACTGAAGAATTTACTTCTCAATGTGGACATTGTTACTCAATTGTAATGAGCAGAGTAGAAGTATAACCTGTATTAGATTGAATATTGGTGGAAAACATGCCACATAATAGGGACATGTGTTCAACAACGCCCACGCAAATGTGTTTCTCTCAGCTGTAAACCTGATTACATGTCTCAAGGTTCAGGGTACCTTAGACTTTACCCTTTGCTGCTATCTCCCTGTATGTTTGTTGAAGAAATGCATGGCCTTGAATAAAAACTCTCATCCCACTAATTCATCTTTAATCAGATCATGCCGTTCCTCCGAAAATAATCATAATTTAAAAAGGACAGTGTTTGTTACTTGTCATCAAAAATAGATTAGAACCCAGAAGTGAATTTTAGAAGTTAATAACAGACCTTAGTAAGAGCCTCGCTCAATATGATTAGCCTTATCAGTGGAGAGTGCTGAGCCCTGAAGGATGATCTCTCAACAGGAGATGCATATCCACTCTCATTTAAATGACACCTGCTCTGTAGAGGTAGCTTTCCGTGTTGAAGGCAATCGGTACTAGCGAGTCTGCTCTCCTACTGTACGCCCTGGAGAGTACAGATGGCGTCTTGACTTTTCTGAAGGGTTCTTGGGCAACATAAGCACCCCACTGCCGCCAGCACTCGAGCTGAGCGCTGCTGTGAATTTGCTCGAGTGTGTCAAAGTGGCAAAGCGTCATAATCTTTTTTTTCTTTTCTTTGGATTATGCAGAAGCCCAGTGACATGATTGGAGATCTGGAAACAAGTGTATTGCACCTGATGAATCAATCCCCGTTTGCTTTCTTCTGATTGTCCTTCAGTACAGATCATTAGTTGTATCATAATTGAATTGAGTCAGGTTGTGGTTGTTGGTGTTTGTTTGTTTGTTTGTTTGTTTTGCAAACAGCTGCCCGCCATTCAGAATGACATTTCAGCTCCTGTTGGCTACTCTGCTTTGCATTCCCAATCATTTATTTGTCATTTTGCATGTTCTCGGTTTCTCTAGAGCTCACCATGTTGAGCACTCTTCTTAGGTACAGGATTTTTCGTATCGAGTTGCATAGCTGTGAACAGCAAATTGCACCGCACCGTGAAGTAATGGAGGTCGCATGGTTTTGTCTATCTGGCCTCTCTCTTAGGAATACCGATGTGCTGGCAAAACGGCAGCTGACTGGAGCTTCTCTCAGGAGAGCACCTGCCATTTACAGTCTTTGCAGGCTGTGCTGGAGGGCAAGATTATAAAGTTATGTATGGACAAGCTCTCTGGCTCAATTGAAGTCTAATCTCAATTAACTCCCGAGTTACTAACATTAACATGAACAGAGTATACGCACACAAAGTCAGCAGGGTCTAAGTAGTGTGTGTAAAATCTTCAAACGCTGCGTTGGAGTGGTGAGTTTGATAGGCCAAGATTTACTACTGTAATCTTAAGACTTGTAAAACTGAAAATACTTTGTAGCCTGTTAAAGGGTTTATATAGATTCCTGGTGGGAATATGGAATACTAAACCTTTAAGCATCACTGTTTATATTACTATGCCCTGTAGTTTAAAAAATGCATCTGGTAGATCAATTGTTAATCATTCTTAATGATTAAAAATTGTTGTTTTCCCCCAAAACCTACAAGGCATATAAAAAATAAATAAGTGGTTCCTTATAAGAATGAAACCGTATTTCACATTTCCAACACAAATTGGAAACACTGAATTAGTATTTGAAAGATGTGAGGAATTCTTGTCTTTTGTATTATTTCACAATAATGTATTTATTGGCAGACCCCTCATAACCAATACTGACTTATGCCACAAAATATAGACTACACATTTCAAGAAACCATAATCGAGTTTCAAAATAAATCTTTGTACCCCCATTAGACTTCAAGTACAATATACTGTGCATGATTCTGTTTAAGGACACTTTTTTTCAGTACAGATATAGCCTAATAAGGAGCATTAGTAGGGAACATCATGGTCAGGAGCTGGTAAGTATGAGATAAAAACTGCATTATAGGTTTAGTGTATATACACACAGGAGGTGTGGGATCTCAAGATCTCATGCTTTTGTCAACAGACATTTTAAATTTTCCTTTGTGGGAGAGCTGAAGAGAAATCTTCTAAACATGTCTGATAACATCCTGATGATATTTATGCACACAATTTCTTTGTTTAAGATTCATTTAATAGAAATAAAGAAATGGATATTGTGTTTTTGTAGAAATCCTTCCTAACCCAAGACTTTCTTGAATGAGAGGCTTGCATTAAGTTGATTTATATGTCTGTTTATATAAAACTATATGTATTTGAGCAATACACTAACACACACACCACACATCTCTGGGCAAATCGCCTGTGTAATTCATAGTGTATGAGTTGGGCATTCTGCCCAAAGGTAAAATAGGGACACGCATTAATTCTCCATTGCTCGCATTCTGACAGATTTATCGGCTTGCATTCATGGGCTCAAGGTTGCTCCCCGTCTGATGCAACTCAGCAGCTCAATTCTGTGTGCAAAGGAAACGATTGTATGTAAGGCACAGACGGTTTTGATCACCCCTCGTGTTTCCTGAGTGTGTGTGAATGTCTGGTGAGTGTCGATGTGCGTCTGTGGGTGTGTGCATCTCTCGTGCCACCCAGTTCATTCTGTCGCTGTTGTCTCCCTTTCAGGGCTGGGATTCAACATCGTGGGGGGCACAGATCAGCAGTATATGCACAATGACAGCAGCATCTACGTGTCTCGAATCAAGGAGAATGGGGCGGCAGCGCTGGATGGGCGGCTACGGGAGGGCGACAAGATCTTGGAGGTAATCAGCTTGAGGTCAAGGGTGGGTAAGAACAAGGTGGGAGGGCATGCAATGGTCAGCACTAGGGGGACATATTTGGCATGCACAAATAAACCTTGAAATCTGAATCCATTGATAGAAAATCACTTTTTCAGATAAGAACCCTTTAGTTGCTTGGTATAAGGGCTATATAGTTGTGCAATATCAGAACACAACAAAATATATCTGCTACTCCTGTGTGTGTGTGTGTGTATATAGTTTTGTTTTTCCCCCTCTTCCTTACATTTACTACCCTACTGGGGGCATTTTGTTTTGGGAAGCTGGTGCATTCAATGTCTCCTATGGTGCAGATTAATGGCAACAAGCTGGAGAACCTGGGTCATCACCAGGCTGTGGAGCTCTTCAGAACAGCAGGGGAGGACGTGGAGCTCCGCGTGCAACAGAGGGTGAGTCACTACTGTGTGGACCTCTTCATGCTGAGCAATATGGGACTGAGAGGGTTGCAATCAGAACAGCCTGCTCCTGAGACACGGCATGGAGGATGAGGTGCTTCATGAGACAATAGATATCATTGAGATTTGAGCAAAACCAAATGAGGAGGGCTGGATGGCCTCTCATTTGGGACCTTTTTTCCTCCCGTGTCGCTCACTATGGGGAAATATGTTCAAGTGTAGAGTTTAGGATACGGCAAGGTAGTCGGAGGATGTGATTAAATTGAAGCTTCCATTCACCGTCCTCTTGTAAATTAGCAGTCCATTATTTGATGGTCCGTGTCCACACGGAAGCAGGAAGAAGCTTTCTTGAAGACCAAAAAAAGACATTATAAAGTTGGGAAAAGCATTTGTCTGTCTGAAGGATTGTCTCTGTTGACAACTTCTCTAACCCCCAGCTCAGCTCCTACAGAAGTGGGCGCCTCCTGCTCTCAGGTGAATTTAGACCAGGTACATAAGCCTTCAGTCCTGTGGTCAGCTAATCTTTCCAATCCTTTCTGAGTCATGTTTGCCATTGTGCTTTGGGCTTTGTTCTGTTCTGTTCTATTCTCCACCCCTTAGCCCTTCTATAGCCCTTAAGCCTGACTTATGCTTCTGCATCTCTGCGAACATGCGCAGGCATCATACAGAGTCGTTCGCATAGGTGTCTGCCAACATACTTCCTCGTAATGTAAAAGCGTGTCACATTTACCAAATCCGAATCCACAGAAAACGGAAGAAGAAACACTGAAACGGAAACCCATTATGAAAACGAAATTATGAATGACACAAACGGCGCACCATAGTTTTGTGAGACCTCTGCACATATCAAGGCCAGATTAGGGGGAGTACAGTCTGAGATGCATTTTAAATACCCATAGGTCACCACATTGTTTTTCTGACCTGCTGCAGCATCCACAGCCATACATTGTGCAGAGTTGGCCGTGGCTCTTAGAATCTCCCTGCTCAAGCAATCAGTGTTTGTTTGACACACAGGACCGCAGACACGCTCATAATCTGGCCTTTAATCACCGTTTGAATATTTAGAATTATACATCATTTTGCAGGTACTATCAAGAGGTCACTGTATTAAATGGATAGACAAAATCAGTTAAATAACTTTTGCAGCTGTAGGGGACTTCCCATGCTAAAGAAAGCCTCCTGTATCTTCGTGCCACCATAATGCAGGGCTTTTGTTGTGGCCTGCTGCTCAAATACATGTTCTATAAGGTGGTTGACCACAGAACTGTTTAAGCAAGGCAGCCACAAGTGTAGACGGAGCAGATTTGTGCAAGTCTGAGCTGGGACTTTGCCAGGACAGTGCAGTTAACAGCTGTACATGGTTGGAATAGTGTCACTGGGGCCTTAATGACCTCAAGTGAGCATAGTAGTAGGAGAATGTGGTCTGGGTTATAATGCAATGTGGGGATGTTTGTAGAGCACTGCAGAAATGGTCAGTGCTGCTCATTTTGACGTATGCTTGTTTTCAGATTGCTTTCACCAGTTGTTTAAACCAGATGTGCCAGAGCCTAATTGCTCTTTGTTTGGTCTCTACAGCCTCCAACACAGAATGGCCCTGTGGGAACTGGGTCGGACAGTGAGCCCTCCGTACCCCTGGCATTGATTGGCATTGTAGCAGTGGCAGCAATCACATTTGCCTTCATCTACATTCGCTACCATTCCCAGAGCAGAAGACACTTTTAATTTTTTTTGCCCTTTTTTTTTTTAATTTAATTTTTTTTAATTTAATTTTTTTTCTTTAAACTGGGACTGATTTGTTTTCTTAGGGCCAAAAAGAAAAAAAACAAAAGCCACATTTTATTTTATTGTGAATATTATCATTTTTATTATTGTTATTATTATGATGATGATTTTGTTATCAGTACGCTGAATACCCGAATGCACAGGGGGAGGCTGGGTAGTGGTGTTTCAAAAGGGGGCCATGACACAGACTGGGGATTAGAGGGACAAGAGGCTTTGAAAGTGTTTTACTAGGCCTCAGTGTTCTCTCCAGCTTTCCTTTTGCTTTCCAGATTTGTCCTGGAATACAGAAGCGTCGATTCGATTCCCATTGTCTCGCTTCGTTTAGGGATAGTGTTGAACCACAGGGAAAATCTCTTCCAGTTTTGAGAATCCTGCATCCCCCTGGTCCTCAATCGGGATTTTCATTTGGTTAGTTAAGAGTGCACTCAATCCTAAAGCGCTCTTATATTAATGCTTTGCTTTTGTTTTAGTTTTTTTTCCTTTACTGGGACCATTCTAGTAGAGTAGTAAAGTATTGCCTATTGGCTATACACATTTATGAAGGGGGTTATCATGATACATATATTATACAAACCGTACATAATGAAGCATTTGGCATGTATAAGTAGGTGCCTCTCAATACATGTTTCTCAACACCTCAGTCACTTGAATCATGTTCCAACAAATAAAAACTGACGGCAGAATGCACCCAGCATTTTTCTGCCAAGTTATTTCCGCTTCAACTTTTTGTTTTTTGTTTGTTTTTCCCTAAATGAGAACCTAATTCATCTTGGAAATGCACACCAGTAAATGACACCCGTTTCATGGTTAAGGCTATTTGGTATTTGGGTTTGCCAAAGGGGATCATTTTAGTTCAGATTAAACCATGTTGTTGTTTTTTGTTGGGGTCAGGGACGCAGATAAATATCCTGATAATATTCTATTCTCAAATCTTGTTGAGGTTTTTACAGCATCAGTCTACAACTATCTCCAGGCAGACGGAGACTGTGTTACTCTGAAGGGAAGTCTTTTAGTTAGGCTGAGGCCTATAAATGTCAAAAATAGCTTCAGCTTTAGAAAAAGGGCAGCAACTGCTTATGTCAAAATGCCAATGGAGTCAAAACAATGCATCTCTCCATTGTACACTGCCATCTACTGGGAAGCTTTCATTAATACACCTCCCTGTGCAGTGTTAGTCCTCCTACTGTCAATGTACTGATAGTACACCTGAAGTCATGATCACTCAAGTGGTTTTATTCTCATTGCTTTTGACTGTATCCATTTATATTGGTTTTTTGAGTACTCCTGTTTTGGAATTGGGTCTTTGGAAACTGCTGTGCAGAGTAATTTAGAAATGAAAGTGTAATTTAATACACACAAGCTCTGTGCAAACAAATCTTCCATTTAAAGTGTAATGTTTAAGTCACTATTATCCTTGCAATTGAGATGTAGCCTTCAGTGATTTTTGTAATGATTTATTCCCTGGTGGATTAATCATGTTTTTGTGGTTTGTTCTTTTTTAAATGTTTGTTAGTTTAAACTTCAGGTAAGTAAAGCCACATTTCTAATTGTGTGCACACTTTCAGATAAACGATTCTTGGAGTAGAATAAAGGCAGATAATCATAACTTTCATTGTTAAATGTGATCCTGAACTATGACATGTACAGTCTTCTTAGATTGTGGGCTTTATCAAAAAGTTCTACATGTGCTTGGCATTTTAACTTGCAAAATGGGTTTATTTGATTTGTATGTGATGTTGTACAGAGAAAATATAACCGCACAAAACGCAAACCTACACAAAGAAGTATGACTTTGATTAAATGTTATAGAAAATTACAAAGTCACTTTGAGAGATTGTTACACGGCCTCTGCAATAGCTATTTCGCTTCTCAGTGTGGCCATCAATACTTGCACTTGCACCAATTGTAGTTGACATCCAGCACTATATCACTGACCGATGGATTATAATGGTTAGGTGGAGGTCTAAATTACAGGAGGCATACTTCTAAATATCACATTGGCTACCTTTGGGAAAACACTGGGCTAAATTCTTCATTTGTTCTGTGGTGCACAACCCAGAGTTAATATGTGTTTAATTCAAACTCCATTTTAAATCATTTGGAGGATTTTGGGTAGCATTTGTGAGGAGTTTGGGAAGAGTTCACATCTCCCACGTTGCATCAGGATTGGTTTAATCGCGTGTCGGAGGGCAATGAGTGGGGGCAACTAAACCCTACTGAATCTGTTAAATATGTATATGTTACTGATGTTTTTCAGCATCTGAACAAACTGAAAAGCATTAAAGTGTGGTGATAAAAAGCAGCTCCCAGGCTTATTTGCAAAAGTCAACTGTGAATTGTAGCAGATGCACTTGAAATTGAGACACTCAAGCAAACGCATTCAGATTCTTGAAGGAAAATCTACACACACACACACACACACACACACACACACACACAGGTATCCACCTCATGGGGCCATTTTGGAAGAAACACTCAAAGGAAATTATGAATCACAGGAATCCCTGTCCTTTATAATGTTAACAATGTTAACATAAAATATGTTGGAAAACTGCATTATTTAAGAAGTAGTTCTTGAGAATTTAATAGGTGACACAGGTTGTGGTTGAAGTGGGCAAGGGAGAATTTCTGCTGGTTTATTTAATTTATTAATCATTGTGAGGCCAATGAATCACTTCCCATAATAGTGTCTTTAAAACTAGTGGAACGAAATTTATGTGATTTTGCACACCCTTTCAACCCTGGAAATATACTGATGAGAGAACGGTGACATCAGTCATCCTCATGGTTACCTTGATCATTAGATCATTTGTGGAGCCAGTTGGAAGAAAAGGCCATGCAGTGCCATAGATGAGTGACACATTGTAGAACAGTAGTGGTAGTGAAAAAGGGACTGATTGAAACTGTGTTGAAGGAGAGAACCTGAGAGTGAGGGAGCAAGAATGGATTGCAGATTGTCGGAGCTTTTGTGATTGAGGAGGAGAAAGTAAAGTAAAGTAAATGTTTGCTCTGGGGCAGTGATAGAAGCTTGCATTAATGGAGAAAAGGTGAATGCAGAGTAATTTTAAAGGTGAGAACGATGGCCATCAATCTGAGAGCGTGCAATATCTATCAAAGGAGCTTCAGACTTTTTTTGTAAATGTAATGACAGTACTGGATAAGTTAACCACAAAAAATGAAATTGTGTCTACCCACATCTGCACGTCTGTATGTCAGTTTGTGTTTCCTGTTTCATATCTGCATTGTTCAAAATCCTTAAGGAACTCCTGTCAATATTTGCAAACATATTAATACAATCAACAATAAAACAATGAATGTATTTTGAAACATGGTTTTTGCCAACTCTTTCAAAGCATGCGGTAACTTCAATGGATAGTTATTACGTTTCTCAGCAGACACCATTATCCAGTTAATGGAGATCAATCACTTATAATTTTTCAATGTTACTTAGTATAGCCACCTGTATGAAAATGCGACAAGGAAGGTATGTCAGCCCATTCTGCTTGGAGGGGGTTTATTGATTCTCATGCCTCAGCAAGACGTTTCTTGAAATACAGTGATGGATCAGCATAATGCGTCCATTTTAATTGGTTCTATCCTCCTACTTCTCACTTGATATACTGTGTGCCTGTTGCATGCAATCCTAAATGTGTTTCCACTTCACTTGCCTTCATAAGGGTGATATCTGTCAATGATGCTGGCTATTTACAGATCTGGAACAATCAGGCTGTTTTTTTGTTTTGTTTCTTACAGAGGCAATCCGAAGCTGCAGACAATGCCTGGTTATTGTTCTGCTTAAAATGACTGCTCAGCAGAAAGGATTTATTTTTTCTTTCTCTCAGGGCTTGTTTGCTAAAAAATAACTGACTTGAGCTACAGTCAGCTAATCTCAGGGAGCTAATAAACTGTGGATTTATCAATGCTGAATAATGAAAGTGTGCACATTCATTTTTGCGCCATTTACCGTATATTCTCTAATTTAAGTTCTACATGACCAACCATAATTTCTTCTAGGAAATGCATACATAATTGTACATACCTATCCCTTTACATATAATCTAATGCAAAGACATCTGCAAAAGATAAGCCAGGAACTTGATGGAAAGTGCCATCATTGGTCATTGTTGCTTTTTAATAGAACTCAAACATGGTTCAAAATAGGTATCCCATCAGTTACCCTTTTACTACCATGTGGTTAAACAAAGCTGACATGCACATAATTATTGCAATTACAAGGGGAAAGGTGCTTATTTAAACCTTTTTCATTAGGAAGACAATGTAAACCAAATAGTCTTCTCATTATAAATTCTGCACTTTACAGGATGGTTTTATTCAGCATAGTTTCTTTGAAAATCACAAGAACTGCATGGAAAGTGCAGAGACACTGTGCACATTACACTCCAATCAACATGGAAAACTCAATTTCATGTTTGTGATTTCTATCCATTATGAACGGTGTTGTGTGAAGATGTCATAGTTCAGTGGATTCACCTGAACTCAGACCTGACTGGAGACTGAAGGGAAAGTAATTGATAGCTGGGCTGTTTCTTTGGTGCCTGCGCAAACCTTGAGTCCTTATTCTTTCATAAGAAATGCATCATTGACTCTACACTGTAGAATGAGGCAGACCTCCAACTGTAAACTGAATCGACTGCATTGAGTGAATCACATGAATCGAATGTGTTGTTTCTCAAACTACTTTTTAAATGCAGAAATGTTTGCAGTGCTTTGAAAAACAACATGTTTCTGCGATGGGAAGTGGAGCATATTTGGGTGTGGCATTGCTTCAGATCTGATTATACCAGCTGTTGATGTAATGACCTGTGAATGAGAGCGACACCTCGCCAGGGCACCAGCCTGTCGTTTGGCACAGGATTGATTCTGACTGATCTGTCTCTGTGTAAGAAGCTCTTTAACTACTTAGCCTCCAGTGACAGGAATAAATCACTGCCCTGGTGTGCCCATAATGGCATGCTTTGTGCCACAAACAGGAGGCAGATGTGTGTGACTGTGCCGAAAATCATACTGTGGAAAATGCAGCAACAGCAGGAATGGTCTATTATTTGCTGCATGAAAAAGTGGAGAATCCCACTGATTTAGAAGCACTCGGAAATGTGTTGTCTTGTGTTTCCCATTAATCTTCTGAATGCTTGTTATAATCAGCTGTGTGTGGTAAAGCTGAATTATTTTGAATCAGTTTCTCCTAAACTTTAGGGAGTCTGTACTTAGAATAAGCAAACTCAATTTTTTTATTTCCATTTTAGTATTTCAAACCACAAGTAATTTTTATACACCGATCAGCCATAACATGACCACTGACAGGTGAATAATACTCATGATCTCGTTATCATGGCACCTGTCACTGGGTGGGATATATTAGGCAGCAAGTGAACATTTTGTCCTCAAAGTTGATGTGTTAGAAGCAGGAAAAATGGGCAGTGTAAGGATCTGAGCGACTTTGACAAGGGCCAAATTGTGATGGCTAGACGACTGGGTCAGAGCATCTCCAAAACTGCAGCTCTTGTGGGGTGTTCCCGGTCTGCAGTGGTCAGTACCTATCAAAAGTGGTCCAAGCAAGGAAAAACGGTGAACCAGCGACAGGGTCATGGGCGGCCAAGGCTCACTGATGCACGTGGGGAGCGAAGGCTGGCCCGTGTGGTCCGATCCAACAGACGAGCTACTGTAGCTCAAATTGCTGAAAAAGTTAATGCTGATTCTGATAAAAAGCCGCAGACCAGTCAGGGTGCCCATGCTGACCCCTGTCCACTGCCGAAAGTGCCTACAATGGGCACGTGAGCATCAGAACTGGACCACGGAGCAATGGAAGAAGGTGGCCTGGTCTGATGAATCATGAGTTCAGGGTGTTGACTTCATAGATCTCAATCGAATCGAGCATCTGTGGGATGTGCTGGACAAACAAGTCCGATCCATGGAGGCCCCACCTCGCAACTTACAGGACTTAAAGGATCTGCTGCTAACATCTTGGTGCCAGATACCACAGCACACCTTCAGAGGTCTAGTGGAGCCCATGTCTCGACGGGTCAGGGCTGTTTTGGAGGCAAAAGGGGGATCTACACAATATTAGGCAGGTGGTCATAATGTTATGGCTGATCAGTGTATTTTTTAACTCAGGTTTTTTTTTTCTCAACGCTAACATCCAGCAGGACCATCAATAGCCCTTGCCACGGTCAATGCTGTTTTGAATGCCTTTGTTTTCCTGTATAAGCTCCCTCAATACCTGTCATTCTCTCTGTGGGAAGTGTGATCTGTTGAGACTGAAATGCAAAACATTCCCAAAGAGCTGCGTCTCCACAGAACTGATGTGACTCGCTTACCTCCGCTAGCTCTGTTACCTAGCAACAGCAATAAAGCGTTCTCCAAGGCGATTCTTTAGAAAGATGTCTTCAGATCTCGCAAGGCCTTCCTCAGGGCTGCGTCTCCCAAGTTCTCTTTCCTTTATCTTATTTCTGGGGAAATACCACTTGTCTTTCAGTTCTCCAAAGTGGAGCCTGTCTCCCTCAGTTATGTATCATACTAATCTAGCCCAGCATTCTATCGAGATGTTTCTTGAAGGAATCGAAAAAGAATCCGCTTCGACTACATGGCTGTATAGTTTTGTGCCACACCCCCACAAAACCCTGTTCTCCATTGTTTTAAAAGATCAATTGCTTCTTATTAAATGAATTCCTTCTGGTGTATCAAGGCAAAAGCCACATTAGACCATTGATGTTTGCTTGATTGCTTGTTTTCAGAGGTTGGCGTGACTTTAAACCACACTTGGTTCTTCCCTCTGACAGGAAGTGAAATCATTATGAACATCTGGGGGGTCTCGTTTCCTGCAGAACTTGTGGAATCGATGTAATGAGCTCACAGGTGGCTCTTTGTGTCTGGTCTCCTGGACTCAATCTTCCCATACATCACCCGCAGTCACTGCAATTATTAACAGGATCACCCAAGCACTGACCAGGTATGGAACTGATCTGCTTCTTTATCCTCCAGTTCAGTTGGTCAGACCCTGACACACGGCCTGCCACCACGACCATTTACAACCATACAGCAAGGATGCCACAAACTGTGCTGAAACCAAAAATTGTGCATAGTTTGTGTAGCATAGATTCCACAAAATGTGTTTCTCACTGCCATTGTTTCAGCTTTGAAGGTTGTATAGGATTTTTCAAATAACTTCCAACAAAGCAGTATTTCTTCAGCTGTTTTCTGTATGCTTTTCTGGACTTGGGTATGTTTTATTTATAGTGTTTATAGATGGCTTGTGTGAGACCAGAGTAGACCCATGTATGATGATTCTTCTGAGCCCACCTGAAATTCCCCTGGTAAAACTGAAGAACTGCAACTGGGAGGCAAAATTGCATAATGGCCGATTGAAAAACCAATTGAAATTCTTATCAGACCACTTTTTGTTTTCAGTACATCAGCACTCTCTCTAAGATATTATGACAAGCCAGTGAGGTCAAGGAGATAAAGCAAGTGCAAATCTCTCACAGTCAATGTGTTTCTCTTGAGTTAATTTTTCAGAACAAAAGCCCTTGCCAGATAGATTCTGCAGAAGAAGAAAAAGAAAGCACAAACGGCTGGAATAGCTGAATTAATGAAATCAACTTTATTCTGTAGAAACAGGAAACGGGGAAAACCGATTTAAGTGTTATTATTTATATTTCCAAGTACTTCAATTATGGCTTTTTAATGTGTCGTTATATTCTGTATTTTGCATAGATTCCTTTGCAGACGGTGATTTGACCATCAATTGATCTAGTCAACGATGCACTTGCTGTATTTACAAAGACGACCCTTTGGAAAAAACACAATTTTAGTTGCACATGTTTTCCAGCAGCGGATTCAAGTGCATTCTGAAAAACACTTTTTTCTTTCAGACTTGAATCCCACGCTGAACGCTATTCATAAGATGTTTTGTTCTTTAAAATAAGGGAAACAAGAGCTTCCTGTCAAAGTTGTTCTCCTTCAAAAGCAAGGATGGAAGAGCAAGTGAAAACTGAACTAATATAAGACAGTCTACAGTCTTAGATGCCAAAACAAGTTATATAATTTACTTGGTGCATTAAATCCTCAAGGTACATACAAAGATGGTTTATAGTTATAGTTAATGTAATGACACTAACACATTTGGAGCAGGGCCAATCCCCAAGTTAAATGGACATAACCTGATAAAAACTGACAATATAGTAAAGGTATAAGGAACTAGTTATAATCTAACAAAACACTTTGTGAGCAACCACAAGCAAAAACATTTTATACTTGGCTAAGACTCAAGACACTTTAGCATCAAATGCCAGGGTGACAGTGGTCTGCTCAGTGTCAAATGCAACTGAGCATTAGTACTTCAACACAAGCTCTCACTTCATATGTTTTAACACTATTTAATACAAATAAAAATATTGATGTGCAGATTGTATCCTCCAAGGACCAATCTCCAGCGGGTTGTATCTTGTTTGTAGACCAATTGGGCGCCTTTGATCTGTGTATTTCTTTTTGCACATTTTCTACTAACAAATTAACTTAAAGGCAATCATATGTCTCTATTATCATCAGGTTCACTTAAGATGCCACCACACCACCTTTTAACAATTCAATTCAATTCAACACCATATCTGAGGACACCTCACTGTACATTGTCATTACTCTTCTTTCTAAAGGGAATGTATTAAAACATCCCTGCAGTAGGCTGTACAAAAACACATAATTTTCAACAGGGATCAATTACATATTTAAAACTAACCTATATTTCGCCCTACCACTATACCGGTGTTGTTGACAATTTCTTCAATGTTGGCATGTCAGGTCCCTTTGTATTCAAAGAATAGATTTGTTTGGAAGAATTCTGTTTAACGTAGGGGTCAGAGGGCACACAGTCTCTCTCTCTGAGCTTCTAAATATGAAGAGAGCTTGGGTTCTATTCAGAAAATCAGAATGACATTAATAAGGTTCCCTATGGTAGAATTTCTCCTTTTTAAAGCAGAAAATCAATGTTGTAATGATCAACGTCCTTGGCACAGAGCCACAAGGACTGGAGCAACAAAACTCACAGGAGAGTCCGGTCACAGTAAGATACTGACACACACCTGCCAATAGGGTTGCTATGTAGAGGAGGAACAAGAGAGACTTCCATCATAAAACCTCATAATTCCAACAGGATTTAAAAATACAATTAAATGGAATGGCTCATGACTACACTTCAGAAAATTGGAATTACTGAACCTAAACTTAAATGAATGATTACTGCAGTCGTTTTAAATGTGTGGATTTTAAAATTTGGTTTGGTTTTGTTTTTTAGTGCTGCTGTTTTTGCTGTTCCTCCCATTATAAATAAAATTAAAATTGTCAATAACAATTTTTCATTATCCTACTGGATTTCATCTGTAGGTTAGGCTAATAATAAAAACCAAATGACAAATGGTTTATAACAATACTCAAAAGAAAGTAGAAATAAGAGACCTCTCCCCACAAAGCCTCCTGTTCTTAATCACACCTACTCTTAATTTCCTCCAGTGTGTGTGTCTTTGCTGAGTGACCCTTGTTGCCATCTCCCTGTTGCCAAGGTTTTTGAACACTTTGAAGAGAAGGTTGATTTCCTTTAACCCATACATTTATAACAGGTTTTAAAAGGCAAATCATTTCTTATCAAATACATTGGGTGGGGGTGGGGGTGGGGGGGTAATAGTATTTGGTAATCGAGCCGGACAATAAAAGTAGGAAGCAAGCAATTGTTGAACGTCTTTATTACTACACCATCTTTATTCAACCCTCTCAGTATGCAATCAGTAGGGAAAATCAATATATAACTTTTTTGAAATGAGTTTTTCTGGATTTTTTTGTTGTTATTCTGTCTCTCACTGTTAAAATACACCTACCGTTAAAATTATAGACTGATCATTTCTTTGTCAGTGGGCAAACGTACAAAATCAGGAGGGGATCAAATACTTTTTTCCCTCACTGTACATATATACTCAGCAAGAAAAGAAACGTCCCTTTTTCAGGACACTGCATTTTAAAGATAATTTTGTAAAAATCCAAATAACTTTACAGATCTTTATTGTAAAGGGTTTAAACAATGTTTTCTATGCTTGTTCAATGAACCATAAACAATGAATGAACATGAACCTGTGGAACGCTCGTTAAGACACTAACAGCTTACAGACGTTAGGCAATTAAGGTCATAGTTATAAAAACTTAAGACACTAAAGAGACCTTTCTACTGACTCTGAAAAACACCAAAAGAAAGATGTCCAGGTCCCTGCTCATCTGCGTGATCGTGCCTTAGGCATGCTGCAAGGAGGCATGAGGACTGCAGATGTGGCCAGGGCAATAAATTGCAATGTCCGTACTGTGTGACGCCTAAGACAGCGCTACAAGGAGACAGGAAGGACAGGATCATCCTCACAGTGGCAGACCACATGTAGCAACACCTGCACAGGATCGGTACATCCGAATATCACACCTGCGGGACAGGTACAGGATGGCAACAACAACTGCCCGAGTTACACCAGGAACGCACAATCCCTCCATCAGTGCTTAGACTGTCCGCAATAGGCTGAGAGAGGCTGGACTGAAGGCTTGTAGGCCTGTTGTAAGGCAGGTCCTTACCAGACATCACCAGCAACAACGTTGCCTATGGGCACAAACCCACCTTTGCTGGACGTGATTTCCTGCAAGACAGGAATGTCAGTGTTCTGCCATGGCCAGCGAAGAGCCCGGATCTCAATCCCATTGAGCACGTCTGGGACCTGTTGGATCGGAGGGTGAGGGCCAGGGCCATTCCCCCCAGAAATGTCTGGGAACTTGCAAGTGCCTTGGTGGAAGAGTGGGGTAACATCTCACAGCAAGAACTGGCAAATCTGGTGCAGTCCATGAGGAGGAGATGCACTGCAGTATTAATGCAGCTGGTGGCCACACCAGACACTGACTGTTACTTTTGATTTTGACCCCCCCTTTGTTCAGGGACATGTTATTCCATTTCTGTTAGTCAGATGTCTGTGAAACTTGTTCAGTTTATGTCTTAGTTGTTGAATCCTTTTATGTTCATACGAATATTTACACATGTTAAGTTTGCTGTAAATAAAAGCAGTTGAAAGTGAGAGGACATTTCTTTTTTTGCTGAGTGTGTGTGTATATATATATATATATATATATATATATATATATGATAGATAGATAGATACACAGATCAGCATCATCCACCATGCCAGGGTAGATTTGCCCATTTCCCTAGACCCCACCTATATCAAGAGCTGAGTATCCTTAATAAAATGAAAAGGCTCATTTAAAGAAGAAAAATGAGCGGGTGGTGGGCAGGACTTGCCGGCAGGTGGTCTTCAGATCATAATGAATTTGTGCCGGCGCAGCTGTGGAGAGCATTTTCACAGCGCCCCTTTTTGGCACCATGCCTGAGTGTAGGCCGTACCAGTCCCCATGATCACAGAACTAGAATTCACAATCGCTCACATTCAGAATAGACTTGGGCAGGCAGGATGTGAATGCAGGAATTAATTTTATTGTGTATTTTTCAGAAGAACAAATTAATGATGGGTCTGATTGTTCATATAGAAAAAAAAGTAGTTTTGTAAGTGCTGTTTCTTCACAGAATCGGACAACATGAAAAAAAAGTAAATGGCTGGTTGACTCAGATAAGGGCATGTATGCCTTTGCTGGTTTGTTTTGTGTCTTCAAGCTGTTTTGCATGTTTATTTTATGCTTTCCAAGAGCCATGACACAACTGAGTGTTTCGCACATCACTGTCTCTCCACCAGGTCGTAGTCATCTCCCATTAGAGAGTGCCATGCACACTCCACAAACACAGGTCTATTATTAGACCAGTGGGCAGTACTGGAGCATTTCAAAGGTTATTTTATCACTATGATGTGACACTGTTGGGCCTTATCAGCATGAGGCAACAAGGATTGACAAATTCTGCATGGTTATAGTTCAGCATCCTGCTTATTTCTTATTAGCCTTTTCTGACAGACCTCCTTTATATGGCATAGCTTATTAAAATAATTCACTGACGTTTTAGACTCTTCGCTTCAAATCTACATCAAACAACATCCAACATGGAAAAACGTGTGTGAAATTCTTCCTTGTTGAAAACCCAGATCACTTACAAACGTTGCATATAGTATACAAACGTTTATGCAATCTAGTGTTAGGGTCAGCATGCTTTCCTCCCATATGGAATAATAATGGTTGAATGATATAACGAAGGGCGATCTAGAGATAACCATGAATGAAATTAAACTATATTGTTGTATCAATAAACAAATGGACAAACGTTTGCACATTGATTCTTCTTTATACTATCCTTGCTTGTATTCCCCACCCCTATTCTCTCTCTCTCTCTCTCTCTCTCTCTCTCTCTCTCTCTCGGGCAGAGGGGAACGCTCGCCCCTGATGACGTAATCCGCTCACTCCGCACACTCTCATTCAGTTCTCGTCGAAGGAGGGTTATTTGGCAGAGTGCGCGATATACGCTTCAATTTCGGGTGATGTCATCCGCATTTCCTCGGGAAGAGTTGCAGCGAGTATCAGAGAAGGGGGAAGCAGGACTCCCGGAGGTTGCGGCGGGGCTGGGATACCATTCCGGACCGAAAAGGGGAAATAAGAGAAGGCAGCCCCTTGCTGCATCCGGTTCCTTCAACCAAGCCATGCACACTTACCTCTGGATGCCTCGCAGAAGACATTAAATTGCACCATGAGCAAGCCAACCTCCCTACTCGCTTCTCTATAGGAGAGAAGCATTCTGTGCCGTCAAATCCCGCTAGGAATGTCATTCGAGGTGTTCGCACTTTATTAGGATCTGTTTCTTTTTAAACGCTGCTATGATTGTTTAATTGTATCATTGTAAGAGGGCCATTGCACCGCATCCTATGTTTTCTTTGACTTGTGGGAGCTCGGAATTTGGCCGCGGCGAGATCCCTGATTTCAGGACCCTGGACAGATACCTGCTCCGTGCTCCGCTACCAAAGCCTCCAGTCTTCAACCTCCCTTTTCCTGGCCAGCATCAAAGGCCTTTCTCCGAGTGACATCTTCTCCAGAAGCAACAAATCTCATCTCTGTATCTACAATACAGCACTGCCAACACCAGCCCCTCCGAAATAAGCTATTTTTTAAACCAGTTTCTACATACATTTACCCCCCCCCCTCCCTCAACCGATGCCTGTGTGCTAGACTAGGAAACAGAAGTGCATTCGCGAAAATGACTTGTGCCTGTCATTAACATATTTAAATTCATTAGAAATAGATATATTTTATAGATATCATTTCAGCACTGTACAGGACAGGTTCATCAGTCCGCCGTTGCCTTTTTCTTTTCTTTGCATCACACATTTGATGTATCTGCACTAAATGGCTGTTGACGTGCAGCTACCTTTTGGAAACACAACTACCTCTGGCATTTGACCATTTCAATCCCGTTTCAATCCGTATCGGTGGTGTGGATGTTGTTTTTAGCGTGCTGGCATTAGAAAACTGGAATGACGGGACATTTGGAGTTACCTCTGTGGTCTGCGGTCTTAAAGGGGTAACGGGGAGAGGATGCTGTCAAGTTTTCGACGAGGTTTGAATACAGGAAGACGCCAGCAATAAGTCTTGTATTGTTTGCTGCATGAAACCTGCGAGGAAGAAGCACAGCCGCACCGAAATCAGTTTTCTATGTCTGTTTCTGACGGGCTTCAGACAGAGTCCCCCTCTCCGAGCGGCGCCGGGGCGCGGGGGGTCGCGCTGCTGCTACACCGAGCGCAATAACGCAGTGGCTGGACGGGACTGGAGGATTGACTTCCCTGCTGCTGGGACTCAAACCATGGCTAATGAACCGGTTATCCTTAATGTTTATGACATGGTAAGAGGCATCGTCGCCTAATGATCCGTTTTTATATTTACCTGCACGTTAAATGGCTGTGGGTTCTTTTGGATACTGTATAGCTAGCCTATGTACCCGTCTCTCTCAGTTACTTTGCAGTGGTTATTTATCGAAGTACTGAATAGTCTTTTTTTATAATATCAAATGCACTTCACTTTTATATTGATAGATATAACACACTCCCCAAAAGTAAAGACTCAAAATGTGTATTTTTATCTAGAAAATATGGTCAATAAGCTAAACAAATATTTTCTTGGTGGATGTGTTTTTCCTTTTACCTAAGCTAGCAATACAGTTCGTGAACATATATACTAGCAGTAACTGTCTTTTGGTATTTATCTGTGTAATTATTAGTATTATTATTGGTTAAGTAAGCAATGTTTAGAAAAATAATGAATGCATGCACGCACAAACTGTTATTATGATTTTCACTTATATAATATGACTTTATTAAAAAGGGGGGATTTCTGGTATGTAGTGGCACCTCTCAAATATGATGCATAAGCTTTCAACCTACATTATCGAGAGAGGGTGAAGATAGGGAAAACTCTTCCCAGACAGGGAAAGTTAAAGGACACGTATTTAATATCAGATATTGTATAATTGTATTATTGTAACGTTGGTGATAGTGGTAATTTAGTGGTAATTTATATCCTCATGCTCAGCATATAAACAACATATATATATATATATATATATATTGCAGTATGGAAGTTCTTTACCAAAATTATGTTACAAAAGTTAACACAATCTACACAGCTACATTTTCTCTCTACGCAAGTACTTTTTACACAATTAACAAGTTATTATTGATTTAATGAAATCCAAGATATACAGGGGAAAACACTTTTTTCAGCTAATAATATGTGTCCAGGTTTTTAGTAATATAGTTTATAAAATAAAAGTCAGACATAGATAGATAGATCGGATAAGATAAAAATAACTGAATCTAAATAACAGGAATGTGAATATGTGAATGTGTAAGATATCACTTGATGTGAATAGACAGCAAAAAAACAACAACAATAATGTATGCAAATGTATGCATGGTCTCTCATCAGATAAAAAAATTAAGTCAAACCCAGTTGTTAGATTAGTGAAAGTCTGAGCGTCTTCTGAAACAAGGGGCTACAAGCATATGAACACAAAAAGTCACAGTTTTTTTGTGAAAAGTTTACCGGACTTCTTGTCAAGTGTAGGGAGACATTTCCATCTTTGTATAATTACCTCTATAATGGTCTTCTTCTCACAGCTAGAGGTCAGCTCATAATAGAGGAGTACTTAAAGCACTATCGAAAAACTAATGTAGGAGTGCTGTAGCAGCTCCTCAAGGCTTTCCTGTCATAATTTCCAGGAAAGGTATTGAAAGTGCTTCTGTTTGGCAATCAGGGAATGCAGTTGTGTGCCTGCACATCACTGCTGGAATGAGTATCACAAGGCCTCTGAGCCTGAAGCCAGTTTACTCCTCTTTTTATGCATGCTTACATTCACTGTTACAGTCTCACAGCTGGCAGGGCTGCTTGACCCATGCTTCTCATCACACTAGAGTCCTATACATGACCCAACCCAGCCAAACAGCCTGGCCCTGTATCATCAGTGTCGTGTGCAAAAAAAAACCTTTAGTCCTCATTGTCTCTCACCTTTGCTTTGCACTGAGCCGAAGCATTCATTGTCTTGCTGTCTGTTTGAGTTTATCACCTCAAAACTCCTCAGTAGCTTCCCTGCCTCAAATCTAGACCAATTGTCCTATCCTATTGTCACCTGACCTTTTATTTGCACTTAATCCACAGGCATTACCTCTCTTTTCCCTGGGGAAATCTCTCTTAAAAGAAAACATTGTATTCTCATAAGCACTGACAGATGTCCACCTGACATTCCAGTGATTGTGGACTGGTCTTAACAGTCCGTCCCCACACCTACGTGGGGGGAAACGGAACGTAACAGATGCTACCGGATGATTTAAGCTAATGAAACTAAGCCAATATTTATTTTTGCCTGTGTGTGATGGAGTTTGCCTTCAGCAACAGCTATGATTTACACCCTCAGAGGTGAGGAAGGTCCTCTAGCCATAGATCAGCAACGTTCCGCTCTCGTAAATAAAAAATGTAAGTCGTTTCCCTGCACAAAAACCCATGATGGGCTTTCAACACTAAGCTAGGCATTGACGTGACAGTGACAAGAGACTGAGGCTTCTTCTGAATACAGTAGTAAAAGGAACAACCCCCGCCCCCACAAAAAAGGACTTGTTTACAGCACTCTGGAGTGGAATATCATAAGAGTTACACTCTGAGCATTGCCTTTGCAATAACAAGTGCCCTGAGAGAAGTTTAATCACAGACATAAAGTCTTTATTGTTGTGTTTTAATCAACCCAGGGTCAGCTTTAATGTTGCTGTTAAGTTAACAAGTACCTTGGAAGACTAAGTGTGCCTGCAGACTAACTGTGTGTGCTGATTTGGGTACCTATTTAATCTGTGCATCCTTTCCATATGTATATGCATATATACATACCTACCAACCATGATACCCAGCTTCATTGCATCACCTACATTTGTAAAAGCCCCTACAAGCCAGGGAATGAGTAGTCTGCACTTTTTCAAGCGCTGCCTAAATGCTGAAGAGTACATCTACTTCCCAAAGGGCAGGTCCAAACCAAAACCAAAAAACAATATCTTTATGACATGTGTGGACCATTGTATCTTCCTAGATTACCTTAATGTATTCTTTCAGGTCAGATATGTGAAAAGGATTGTTCATGACTGGTTTTATAGCATATTTGGATGCAAAATAATATGGAGAGATACTCTTCGTTACAGGCCTATGTTTAACTGTCTGATTACAGCTCTCTGGCCACGAATTCCATAAGACAAATCAGAGGTTAATAACACAACTGAATCTAAAGTAGCCCATAATTGTTAGATCACAACAGACAAAACTATGTTGCAATTATCATGGCTGTAAGTCTCGCCTGGTTGTCTGCTACAAAGCAATCCAACACCATGCACCCAGTTGAAACCAAAGACCAGCCAAACAGATTGAACCCCAGCATGTATCTTGTAGATGTGTGTTGCCTGTCTTCACACTTTCTAAGGGACTTTTCCTTCATGTCAGATGTGTCTGAAAGAAGAACTATCCAGCAATCTCATAAAGCAATCCACATAACTTTATCCAAATTGGAATTGAATCGTGAAAGGTTAACCCCATGCGTGCTGTTTGGTGTACTAAGAAATAGTTGTAGTTGATGGGAGCCCCTTAGCAAAAGAAGTAATCTGGAGATTACTGACCTCCTGCCATTTTGTGTGTGTACAGTAACGCTAACCAACTACATTCCACGCTGGTGTGTTTGAAATGGCTTTGACTTTTGTTGTGTATGCCCAGGTATCTTACAGTGCCGTTATAAGGCCCCCCACTGTGAGAGTGTACCTGGAGGGTGCTGTCTGCCCTTCACCGCCATGCCACCTCCTTCCGGGGGCCATCACAGAGTGCAAGCTGACGTCCATGCCACCACACATTTGCGATATTGCATGCAGGCAGTGCAAGTCAGCAAGCCCTTGGAGTCGGAGCCTATTGGTTGTGACAGCTACAGACTTTAGTGTAGGACACAAGTATGGCCATTGTTACCACAGCGGGCCACAACTGCAGTGTTTTGCGAATCAGGTAAATATTCCACAGAAAGGTAACAGAGAAGGCAATATAACCAAAAGTGGAATACCGCAGATGTTAATTTGAGGAGTACAAAGCAGAGATTGACTGAATAGCACTTTTGAGCTCTCAAGGCTTTTGTGTATGGGTGACCTTTCTGAATGGCCTGGTTGGAAAACAGGTTAAAAAAGCCTTGATGTTATTAATGGTCATGCATAAGTAGTCATAACAAAGCATTGAACCACAGCAATAATTGAAAGAACACACCAAGAGGTGGTTGAAATACAGCCCACAAATAAAATGAAGACCTTGACAAATGAAACTGGAAAAGAATGGTAAGAAATACTTTTTAAGTAGGATTTTCAAATTTAGAATACTCCAGTGCCAGAGCATAGCAACAGAATAACCTCTCGTCAATACTATGAGAGGTCATTTATTGGGACTGAAGTTGTTATAGTGTATTTTATTACTTGAAACTTGTATATTTTGTGACAACTGCAAGTGGCCCTGGGCTTGTGTGTCTGCTTAGAAATAAATCATAATAGTATGTGATTTTGACTTGGAGGAATGCAAAAAAGTCTAGCATCCACTGAACACAGAAAGCAGTAGTTTTCTATAAACTATTCTATGTATGTATATGCACATATGCATATTTATGACCACATATCTAGCATTAATGCCACCTTCTTTTCATAAGATCTGTGCAAATCCAAAAAACAAAACAAAAACAAGAACAAAACACACACAGTTGTTGTATCAAGTAGTACCAGTGTGTGCTGTATCAGTTTTCACATTGAAAGCAGTAGTGAAACTTGACCTCTCAACTGCTTTGGCAAAATAAGAAAGAGCTGAGGACTTGCCACCGATTTGCACACACATCGTTATGCAATTGCTCTGGTGACAACACATTTGGGGATTTTAGAACTCCATTGATGTGAAGATGACTCTGTCCTCTGGGAAGGAATATGTTCTTTCAGTGAATGGTGACGTACGTAATAAATCTCCCTTATCTTCAGGGCTAAGTACTGGATCAACAGCTGTAAGTGTTTTCTTTCAAAATATAAAAGTATATGTCAAAGTCAAGAATAAGGACCCCTGCAGCCCTTTTTAATGCTAGCCAGATCCATTAATACTAAAGAAAGTAAACCTCTTAGAACCTGTTACTAAATAGATCACTTTACCCCAGGACATATACCTAATAGTTGTTGTTAGAGAGAAGAACTGTGAAACTATTCAGCAGAAATAAGCAAGGTGGATTGATAAAAAAGGATTCTCACTTGATCTCTGTTTTAATCCTATATACAAGATGTTTATTTTATTGTTATAGTAAATATCCAAGCCCAATCTTGTTGATTTCAGGTTAATCTTTTTTTTATTTTTCTTTCTTTCTTTCTTTCTTTCTTTCTTTCTTTCTTTCTTTCTTTCTTTCTTTCAATCTATTTTAGTTTGGCTGCGTGTTTAGGGTCATTACCATGTTCATACACAAACTCAGAAACCACCTCCCTGAGGTTATGGCAGTATAAAAATGAAATTAATTGACAGCTGTAAGAGAAAAGTACTTGTTGTTCGGGGGGTAATTTAGTCTTTTTCTAGATTCAAGTGTCTCTGCTTGAGGAACATCTTGGGGAAAACTGTTTCACTACTTCTCAAGTCCTCCTGTAAAAAGACCTCCCACCCCTTCTTCACCTTCCACAGATCATTGAAACTGCCCTTTCAACTTTCAAGAAGATGTGTCAAAAAATGTCTTATTCACTTTACATCTTTAAATGCTTTACATAATTTCCCTCTAACTTGCTTCACATTACATCTTGGCAAAACAACTGACAATCGCCTGCCAAATGTCCTTTTAGATTAAATATGTAGTGGATAATGTATGCATATTCCAATTTAGAGGCTGTATAGTGCTCCTTTACAGTCAAGGCATTAATACATTAAAACAATCTGTTGTCAATGTGTCTATGTCTATGTGTACAACAAGGAAGAGAGCAATTCTGGAGTTTACCAATGATGATGGGTTGCCAGCTAATCCTCACTGGAAAGGTCACAGTGACATATGAATCTTGATAGACCTTTGCTGTTTCCTGTGTCAGGTCTTACAGTGTGGTTCTCACAGCTTAGCCATGCTGCAGAGATTGTGTGTCCCACAAGCATCCTGATGTGTGTCTCTGGCTTGGGCTTGTGCCAAAAAAACATCCTTTATGAAAGGTCATAAATATGTGAATTACACAATGCTTTGTGTGGTTTTTTTTCCAACGATGCCCTGATAAAATTAGCATTTCTAATTTTCCTTTAGTGCTTCTCTGCCTGAATAGGGATATCAGTATCAGCCTTCTGCAAACTCCAGTCCCAGTGTGATAAACAAGGTGAAGCAAAATGCATGAG
Source organism: Amia ocellicauda (assembly GCF_036373705.1). Classification (NCBI taxonomy): domain Eukaryota; kingdom Metazoa; phylum Chordata; class Actinopteri; order Amiiformes; family Amiidae; genus Amia; species Amia ocellicauda. Next base: position 6,966,792 of record NC_089870.1, read on the forward strand.
GATGCTCCATTTTATTCTTGGTGTTTTGTCACCAGCTGCTGATTATATTACAGTAGGGCTTTGTATATAGGACGTAGTTGATTTTAGGTGTTATTCCGGTTGACAAAAAAAATATCTGTCTGTGTCTTTTCTACCCTAGCCCCCCGACCGCCCACCCACCCACCACCCCCCTCTCTGCTATTCAGAGCCTACAGCAGTGCTAATCAGGCACTCAGGGCTCCGGTCCTCTCGTCTGCCAGCCAGACAGCTTGGAGGATGAACCAATAGAGCTGAAAATGACAGCTGCTTAAACGCATGATTCATTTTTCACGTAGCTCTGCAGTGAGGGCCCATTACAGGTCACGCTGCTCTGCATTCAAAGTGCAAGGCCCCAGATAAACTAATTAAGAGCAGACAGTGTCATACCAAAAAGCCAGGCTCCAGCCAGAAGGCGGGTATCTCTTTTGTGTCAAACGACTCGTTTGCCTTTAACAACTAAACCCTAATGCATGTCACACTATCTTTTTTCCTCATGCTTTGAGGTTTTTGTATTCATTGGGGGAAAGCTGGGGAAAGCTGCAGTCAAGCAGACGTCTTCCTCTGTTCTTAACTCTGCAGGTAAAAGCTCAGTGATTCAGACTTAAGTCTTCCCTAAGGGATCTGAAGGCCCTTATTTAGTTATCTTAAATTGGTTCGGTCTTGAAATAAAGTCACAAATGAACTATAGTTAATTTCCTTTCTGTAGAAGTAAGCTTAAAGTGGAAAAAAGTATATTTGACTGAAAGGAAATTGTACTTCACTACAGCTTTTTTTTTAATCTCTGGTAAGAAACAAAGTAATTATTTTTTAATGAGCAGAACATATGGTGCTTGATATTTTCAGTAGTTTCTGTTAGTTACACACACAGGGACATAGAAATACTGTTCGTACAGTAGAAAAGGTTGTGTTTCGATTTCAGTATATTTTAATAGTGACAATAAATTTATCTTTCCTTCCATATGTTATCAAGACATAATCATGTTAAATACACAGGACAAATATATAAACACAACATGCAACAATTTCAACAAGTCATAGTTCATACAAGGAAATCAGTCAATTGAAATACATTCATAAGGCCCTATGGATTTCAAGTCTCAAGTTGCTGCAGTCAGGTGAGGATGACAAGAGGATGGTTTCTGACAGTTTGTGCAGAAATTCTGTGGTTGTGCAAACCCACAGTTTCATTAGCTGTCTGGGCGGCTGGTCTTAGACAATCCCGCAAGAAGAAGCCAGATGTGGAGTCTTGGGCTGGCGTGGTTATATGTGGTCTATCTAAAATGACATTGGAGGCAGCTTATGCTTGAAAAATGAACATTCAATTATTTGGCAACAGCTCTGGTGGACATACCTAGAAACATTTTGGCAATGTGTTGTGTGATACATTTGCACATTTTAGAGTGGCCTTTTCTTGTCCCCAGGACAAGGTGCGCCTGTGTAATGATCATGCTCTTAAATCAGCTTCTTGATATGCCACACCTGTGAGGATGATGGATTATCTTGGCAAAGGAGAAATGCTCACTAACAGGGATATAAACAAATTTGTACAGAAAGTTTTAGAGAAATAAGCATGGAAAATTGGTGGGATCTTTGATTTCAGCTCATGAAACATGGGACCAACATTTTATATGTTGAATTTATATTTTTGTTCAGTATAGAAAGGATTATCATATTGTAACTCTGCATTTGATTATACGCACATCAAGTCTTCAGCCATTCATCTAAAATTAATTCCATATTATAGAATATTTATTATACACTTTTCATTCTATTCATTCGTCTTTTAACAGTGTACTTCATTTTATACAGCCAGTCTCCTCTGTTGAATTTAAATTTTTTGGTTGAGAATGTTAGAAATATTTGTTATGTGTAGGTGTTACAGGAGATTTAATTACAATTCACAATGTGAATGGAGATACTGATGATAGGAAACATATGCATAGCAAAATACTTGTGGAAGCATCCTCAGAAATTCAAGTTCCTTGCATCCCCAAGGTTTACCATATTAATGATTTTTCCAAGTAGGTTCAATTCTGTAATTCCTGTTATGGAGCTATTCCCCCCCCCCACCCATTTATCATAAAGGAAACAGTACAAAACCCAGATGGCTGTTTTGATTCAACATGTTCTCATGGTAACCAGCTGTTACAGCAGTGACTCTTCAAACGCAGTGGAGATGAATCTGTAGGTCTGATGCGTGTGTGCTTGGGCTGTGTGGGAGTTGCTTGCGTCTCTTCCTCGACTTTTTTCCATTTCTGGGACTCACTGGGAGCTTGACATCACTGCCTAGTGCCTTTTGTCAAGCTGTTGTACAACATCATTACCTCAAAAACAACGTCTAGAGGTGTCATAATCACTATTTCTATTGACTCTGTTATTCTAACCATGCTCACGGTCTGCCACCCTCACCCTTACCAATGTCTTCGCAGTAAGCTCTTTCTGTGTTCTTAAAAGTATTTACTCTAAAACTAATTGCAAATGTGGACCGCTTTTCCTGCCCACATAAACAATCCCTTCGGCATCCCAGCCCTAATAATCAGCATACAAATTAAATCAGTGCCAGCAATGTATTTATTAAGGCACAGTAAAGCATTCATCATTCAATATCATAACTGCTCATTTCCCCCAAAACATTTTTCAGACATTTCTCCTAGGAGACAGTTATTTATAGTTTTGCACACTGAAAGGGAACATTGGAAGGCTGCTAGGAAGAAAAGTTATTTATCCAAGATACGTATACCATTAAAATACACTGGAAGAGACGGCTTCAACTACAACTTAACCATCTCACATATGAAAAGGGAAGGTTACTCTTTGGCTTAAGTTGGTGCACAAACCCATAGTCCCATCCCATCCGGTATTTATTTTAATAGATTTTACATGTTTCACCAATTACATTACCCAATGTAAATTGATGGCACAGCCCAGGGTGGGAGTTGTATGACCTTTAGACAGGGTTTCATAATTTCATAGAGGGAGGGAGTTTAATTCACAAATACAGTTTGAACAGGAATATAGTCTATATTTGGGAGGTGTCTCAGTAAAGGACAGGCATTGTGTGGCTATAGGAGATTTAATCGGTGCACAACAGATAATGTAAGCCAAATGGAGACATCCCAAGGCAATGTTTAAAGCAACCCATCACATCAGAACCATAGCAGTTCATGTTTAGAGGGGAGAAGGAATGTTATCACATTAGCATTTAAGCATAAGTAGCAAGCAATTGCAATTATGTACCTAAAAAGTTACTTAGTAATGGGCTGGCCTCTGGGGAAATAGCATCTCCTCACTCTCCAGGGTGTTAGACAGCAAGAGCACACAGAGGACATCATTGGGAAGGTTGGGGAAGTGCCAGACATCGGAGAGTTGTGAATTTTCTGGTTGCCAGAGAGCATCTTAGCCACCGCTGGATGGATTTTCCCTTATGGGAGAAGCCTACCCACTTCAGCCAGTCTCTGCTGGCCCAGGATATTGTACAATATGATCAGGCTCATAGGCTGAAGCCTGCAAGAATGGGTCAAGCTGTGGCACTGCTGCCCATCACAGCAAGATGCCTCAGAAAAGCCAGGCCAGTTAGTGTGGATCATGGCAATCAGAAACCCCAAAACTCACAAAACGTGACTTTTATGAGGTGGAAGAACTCTCCCTTGGTGTCTGATTGGCCGATTGATGAGCCAATGAGAACAACTGCATTCTAATGTTGGTCCATCAGTCAATATAACCTCCCTAGGATACAGCACTCTATTTCTGTAACTAGTTATATGGTCAAACTAATTACAGACTGAATTTAGGTACTGAATAGCGTGCTGTAGGTCTACTATCTAATACCAAGTTAGCAAATACAGTAGTTATTGATTGAGTGGTGTTCCTGTTTGCTCTTCACACAATCTGCAAGGGGGACAGTGACAGACTGGCTTGGCCTCCCAGGAGCTGGTGGGTTAGAAATAATATTTATCACAAGGTTTTATTGTCATTTCTAGCAGAGCCAGAATTTCAGGTGTATGCTGTGTGAGAAGAGAGCCACAATGAAATTCAGTTCTCTGCATTTAGGCAATTGTTGCATAAAGTCATACATATTAATGCCAGTATAAGACAGCCTTCTTAAATAGAAGATGGAATTACACGCATCTCAGTTTTATTTGGTATTCTTTGGAAGTGTTTTTAGAGCTCTCCTGATACCATATACAAATCATTTATTGTAAAATTTGATATGATAATAAATAAAAAAATCTGCAATGCCAATTTTTGTCTGCATGTATAACCTGTCTGTTAATGGAGTGCCTATCATTCAGCATGGTCTTTAACTTACCTCCTTCTTTCCATAATAGTACTACATTTCATTTATATAGCGCATTCGTTGAAGAAATCAGATTTTATATTAGTATACATTTGTCAATTGTAAACCAGTATATGTATACAACTCATACACTAACCAAAAACCTATACAGTATAATGCTAAATCGTTGGCATCTGCCAAGTTGTTGAAATATTAATGGAGGACAGCTGGTTTGGTTCAGATGAATTCTAGTGCCGATTCCTCAAAGCTGAATTTTAGTATGTGATTAGTAGGGTCAGTTTGTGGTTCCTGGGCGTTCAAAGCTGGGAGGTTGACGTGGCAAAGCTGGGAGCCTCCTGTGTCGTCAAGTTGGAAGCCCCCCGCAGCCCCCCAGGTAGACCCATCTTTCATGTGTCGATACCTAGAACAACAGCAGCTGAAGCATTGCAGTGGAGCGGAGATGTGCTGAGCAAACTATCAACGGATACTGCGAGGCCGAACGGGAGACATTAACACATTTGAGTGATGTGTCGCATAGACAGTTCAGCCTTTCTGTGGGGCACTTTGCAGCCTGACAGGGATAGTTAGTGTCAGAAAATCAGTAGGGGCTCTAAAGTTCAATAATGTTCTAAATAAATTTGATGCCACAACCACAATTCGCAGCTTGACCTGTCCTTGGCTCCGCTCACAAAGCAGGTTCACTTGACCTTTGCTTCCAGTACAAGTTTGCAGCTATTAATAACAACTTTTTGTATTAACCTTTACTGTAGTTTTCATTTTATGTTGAAGCTTATCCATAGCGATGTCTAACCAGAGACTAAGCTACTACTGCTAATCGTGATTCTAATAATAACCACATTGACAAGGGCTTATCTGGCACAGAAGTACTTAAAATTAGGTCTAAAAATAATAGGAAGTGCTTGTTCTAATGCTTTCGCTTCAAGGACAAAACTATTATTGTGAAAATGAAAATGCAACCTGATCACCTTGGTCATTGAGATGCTGGTACTGTAGCTTGTTGAACCACAGATTACACAAGCGGGTATCTGAAAGATGGCAACAAACAGACAGCTGTGACACGGCTTGGCAATGCATTCTATATAGCCACTGACCTTTAAACACTGAAATACCTTTCTGTATGTACCTGCTTTTAATTTAAAAAATGCTGTGTTGTCATTTAAAGGCAGTAGAATTTGAGGTCGATTTTGACCTCTTCAAAATATGTGTTATCTTTGGTGTCAGGTCCTTTTCTGTTTAATATCAAATGTGTTTTATATTTATTATTATTTCTCACTTGTTCCCACTTTGTTGTTTTGTGTCATGCTCTTGTTATTTCTGCTTAGATTTACCAGGCTAGTGGAGTCTTCCTGCTAGCAAAGGCAAACAGCAATCAAAGGCGAAATGACAAGAGCGTGACACAAAACACTCACAACAAAGGGAATGTAAATGTTCGGATCATGAAAAATGAAACTTAAAATAACAGTCAGAGGTGCAAATTAAACAACTTGGATAAATTGAATAAACTACCTTACTCACCTGACAATATAAAGGCAGTTCTGGAATTTTGCTCTCCATTGCAGGTGGAAAAATGTATTTATTTATATATTTATTTTTGTGAGGCAGCAACCCAATCTGACCATATTTGTGTTATTTTTTATTGTTTGTTTATTTATTTGCAAAGTAGTTGTGCACCAGTGCATTGTAGCCTACCCTGCTGTTTTTTCTTAATAGTTTTTGTTTACAGTTGCAAAGAGTTGAGTCCTCAGTATCACAGTATCACATCACCCATCTAATTTAACTCTGGATTCAAATATTCTAGGCTATGATTGAAAGTGTTTGAGAACTCTGGTCAAGGTTGTAGTTGGGGGGCGGTGAAGGATTGCAGAGAGTGATGTGAAACGTTTATGAATATAGAAAGGTGGCTGATATTAATCGAACTTCAAGGATGGTTGACTATGTCTGATGAAAGGCTTGTATAGCAGTCCTTCTTTCTTTTTCTTTTCTTTTCCAGGAATGCAGAACTACAAGGCTTTATTTATTATGTGTCCATTCATTTCCTCCATGCATCTTTTTCTTTCTAAGAATATCCATCAGCTTTCCATGCACCCACCCTTTCTCCCTGACCGCCATGTTGGAGGTCCAGTTGGCGTGCTCCTCACAAGCCAGGGACTGTCACAGTATCCAAAAAGTGCTTTCGATAATTTCCAAATCTTCTCTCTACCACATTGTAGCACAAATATATCTCCAAACCAGTTGGTTAATTTTTAATGTATTTAAAGTAATTGTTTAATTCCATAGAGTATTAGCATTATTTTAGCAGTACCCTTAAGATTAAGAGTCAACATTGCATTGAGATAATGAGCGTATTGCATTTCACTGAAAAGTGTGCTTAGCGAGCTTTCTGTGTGGTCGACGCAATGTGTTGCTGAGTTGGGTTTTGTGTTAATGAGGTGGTATGGGTAAAATATGTTATTGACTTAACTAGCATCAGGAGTAGAATGTTGGAAAAATCTTGGCAGGTTTTCCATCAGGCTCTAAGTATTAATCCCACTGAAACAAGCAGCACTCCACTACCACTCTCATTGACTGCCAGTATTTATTATTCCTGGAAATCCCACTGCACCCAACCCCCCCCCCACCCCCAGCCTTTATCGGCTTTACCCCGATCAATCAATACCTTGTCTTTTTCATGCTTTGCAGTTACGTCAGCCAGGGGAAGGGTAGCCTTTCATTTAGCGTGACCTGCATCCCTCGGTGACGCCTTTGGTGCTCTAGTCCCACACATTAGTGCTTTTCCTCATCCTCTTCCCGTTCTCCTCAGTGTCTGCTTTGCTGGCACAGTCAGTAAACAGAGCTGCAGTTCAGTCCTGCTGCTTCATTGAATGCCCAATATACAGGGTCTGTATATTGTTATTGTTGGGGCTGTCTTGAAAAGAAAGGAGATGCCCACGCCTTCAGTGTTCCTCAAGACGTTAAGCTTGAAGCATAAATTGTACTCATTCCCATACTCAGAGTGTAGGAATCTTTCAGTAAAAACAGATGCCTCCATTACCATATGCAAGTTCCAGAAGGTCATTAGAGTTAAAGGCAGAACATTTGCATCTTATAGATGTTGGAGCAACTGTATTTTACAGGCTTTACTGGTTCAGTTTACAGCTTATCCTCTTGAAACAGGATAATATGTGTCCTGCAGCCATCCCTGTATTACAGTTTGTATGGCAGTGTTTCTACAACTAGCAGGAGGTTTTAACAACCTATAATCACATCAAATGCATAACTAGTGTTTTCACTGGCTGTGTTTACATGCTGGTACAAAGTCATGTCAGTGGAGGGTGTCATGACTTCATTTAAGGTGGTACGGCTGTATTGCAATTGTAGACTGTTTTGGTTAATACTGTATTCATTTAACAACTGCAGCTTGGACTTTCATGTTGTATTGTGTTGATTTTAGTTTAATTTGTATTCAAACACAACTCCCAACTCTTTAAAACTGTAACCAGACGTAATCACCTTCAATCACCATCTCGACAGACCTGTCAACACAAGTAAACACAGCCATTGTTTTGGTTGCAAAATGATTAATTTCACCTAAGGTTTAGTCGTTCACTTGATAAGACGATTGTTTGAGAAGATATTGCTTTAGGTTCAAAATACTTCAAAGCCAAATCAAAAGCCAATCAAAGGTGGATTGCACATCTGCTAATGATAAGAAATACTCTCATATTGATCGGATTCCATTGCATTTTAAAAGCAGGTCCCACAGGTCTGTACTTTTAAAATCACCCATGTGATTGTCTTATTGCAATATTAAACATGTGTTAATGTAGTATTTTAATTCTTCTGGCTTTTATTTATTTATATATTCATTCATTATATCATATTTATGTACATTTTGCATTTTTAGAATATCATTAATCAGCCTCCTAGTTGTTTTCCTCTTGTCTCAGTTTGGCACAGTGACAAATTCAATAAAATCTAGTAGAGGATTGCAGGCGGCATAGCTATAATCAGCCCTCTCCCGAGCTCTGTGTTAACCCGAGTCTCCATCTCTCCCCGCAGTACTGGATCAATGAGTACACATCTACTCTGGGGATCGGCGTCTTCCATTCTGGCATAGAGATCTACGGCAGAGGTAAGAACAGCACCCTCTTGTGAGTGCCTTTTTAAACAACAAGCTTGACATTGTATCTTCGAAAATATACAGGTAACATGGTTTGGGGTTGAATAATTCACCTCAGGAGTAACAAATTCTAGAATGAACAACCAGGAGAATGAATTCCATGTTAACATTAACAGCACTAATTAATTGCAAGAGATGGCAACACTGAATCATTTAGAGAGATTAACTAGTCTCTGGTGGTCAAAGAGTGGGGCAGACGTAGACTAAAGTTGTAGTTTTGGACCAGTGGCCTTGTTTGGTGTAGATGTGTCCACTCTCTGTAGGGTAATACACAGTATAACTGAAGCAATCGCTACACTGCGGGAGAAATTTCCTGGCACAGCAAAATCTGAAACAAATTCAGTTGTTTTTTTGCAATAGCAGGCTTTCCTGGTGTAGTTGGAGCGATAGACGGCACCCACGTACCTATAATTTCTCTTAGTGGGAAACATACAGACCTTTTTAGAAACCAAAGTGTTATTTTTTTGCATGTACACACAATCTGTGATGCTGAGCTATACATCACCAACACAGCAGCTTGAAGGCCTGAGTCGAAAAATTATGCCAGGCTTTTTAATAACAGTTCTGTGCAAAGTTTGAAAGCCGACGTGCATGGTCTACTTTGAGGTGACAACAGGGACTCCTACAGGCAAAGCCTCATGACACTGATTTCTAACCACTTGACCCAAAAGACATTTCATTTTTTCACTCACAAACAATGATTGCGATTTAGCAGATGTGTGGGTCCTCAAAAGAAAATAGCTTTTTTTTTTTTTGAAAATGTTTCAAATTAGGTCTTTGGGTAAAACTGGAAAGTCTGTTAACAACCATTGTGGTTCGTCTATCTCAGCCTGGAGTGAGATTGAATATAACGTGCACAATTCCAGCAGGAGGCTGTGGTGAACCTTTTTTTCTCTCTCGCAGACCTGTAGCAGAACATCTCAATACACAATCTTCTCACATTTCTGTAGGCTTCCAACACTTGCTTATCTGCAAGTGAGCTCACAACCCCAGTCCTGTGCTTTTCATTCAAGAAACATTAACAAAATCCAAGACCGTCTATAACAACAGTATGTAACTTGAGAATATCGATATTGATAAAAGCGGGGAAGCATGCTGAGCTGTCAACTGCACTAAAATTGGCATACATTATAGGAGTATTGAATGAACGCAGAACCTTGCTCTTTCTAAAGTGTGTTTCTGTTCTAACACTTTGATGGATTTAGTTTAAAAACCAACTTGAAAGTTGAACCTCCTCAACTGATGTCCCCCCGCTGTGCTTTCTGTAAAAGGCTGTTTATGGTGTGATGGGGAGGGGCTGGGCAGACATAAGAAATCCTTAGGATAAACCTTTGTTCTTAAACTCTGCACAAGTGTTAAGTGTTGCTTTCATCGCTATTAGAATCCATTAGATTGTATTCTAATTTCCCCAAGGAGTACATTAAGGAGTTATTAAAATTGCCAAGATTTGGCTGCATGGCGTGTGGCTATTTTTCCGGTAGCTGGCAAAGATTATATGGGGGTGTTGTCTGCAGAACCATGCATGTCTCAAAAAGAGCTTTTATCTCTATTCTTGGCATGAACCAATTTTCTATTGCCTGAGTCACTCTCCTTATGGCTGGTGTCTACTTTTGTAGAGCCAACTTGGAGCATGTCTGTAGTGCACTGATTTATGTGGTGTGTACGTCATTGTCTTCCGGGCATGATGCTGACACAGTATGACGGAGTGATGGCAGTGAAACCTGTAGTGTTCATTGCTGGTGTCAGGTGATATCACTCAACAGATATAACTGTCCGGCTTTCATGCTAAAGAAATCCCACGTAGTTATTAAGAAGATTGAAAAGGAATCAATTCAAAAATGGGCAGTTGTGATTTAGGGGGTTATTTTATACAATTGGAAATGTGGAATTAGAAGATCTGCACATGAGATAAGTGCACAGCACACATGTTTAATGCATTCTACATTGATTTTCTGGTTGTATACTAAGAGTCGGGCATACTCATACATTTCACACTTGTGTATGGACACAGTCAGTTAATTCACTACCCTAAGTGGACTATGGAGATATGTGAATGGAAAATACTTCCTCTGGATTCATTTGGTATGGACATTTGGATGTCACTCCCAATAAGAGTTGGTCTTCATTTTTATAGACAGTTTTAATAGAGCAATTGGGTTAGAGCACCTTGCTTAAAGAATCAATCCTTTACACTGTCCTGTGACCCTGTTGACCCTTCCAAACAATGTATATCTCCTGACTGAGGTGTTCCTCCTCTCCCCTGTCTGTAGAGTTTGCCTATGGAGGACACCCCTATCCCTTCAGTGGCATCTTTGAGATCACCCCTGGGAATGCTGCTGAGCTTGGGGAGACCTTCAAATTCAAGTGAGTACTGACAGAGGGGTTTGGCCACCAGATGTCAGAGACCAAGAATACACAAGCACTCAGTGGCTTGTGAAAGGAGGTAATGGGAACAAAGAAAAGATCACTTTGAAAAGAGTGATAAGAATGGGTTCCTGACATCTGTCTTAGAGTTAGGACTCAGGATTAGATTTGGTTTGTTGTTGGTTTTAACACTCCATGATGTATTCTTTTGTTCGCTGCTTTTTCGTTTCCACTCCCGCCCCTCTCCCAACCTCTCCTCTTTCACACCTCCTTAACATTCCTGTCCCAAGCCATGCACTGCTTGCAGTTTCAAAATGGCTCTCGGGTGTCAGCTCACACCCAGCAACAATGGCGGTAGCAGAGCTGTTGACAAGGTGCTTCAGACCCTGGCTGCTCAGTCCCCAAAAATGATTATCAAGATTATCTGCATAAAGATAGAAAAAATGCAATCGTAAAGCATTTCTTAATGGAGACATACATCACAAAATTGTATCAGCCACACTGAAAAGGTTATTACCTGTGTTCAGGTTTTTCCTTTCTCTCAATAAATCCTGTTTTCATCCTGTTCTCTTTTTTACTTCTATCCTTTTCCCTCTCCTTTCTTTTCTCGTTTGTCTTTCTATTACTTTGTGGTGGGGTTTAGTACTGTTATGAGTAATTATATATAAAGTGATTCAAACAAATCATCAATCTTATATTATAAAAGAGAGGGATGGGGACAGGAGGAATAGATGTCTTTAAATATATCTTAGAATTAGGGAAAGCTAGAGGTTAGGAATGTATCACATAAAATGACAGAGAGGGATGGAGATGAGTAGTCCTGTTAGAAAAAGAGAGTGAATAAAATGTGACAACCTAGTGTGGTTTTTACCCCTGGTCCTTCATTAGTGTTGTTGTTTTTCCCCCCTGCTAATCTTAGTTAATTAAATCTTTACCTGAACTATCTTTAACCGATTAACAGCTGACAATTATGAAAAAGGTCCCAATAAGCAATTATAGTTTCATTATGTTTCCAATTAAGTCACTTGGACTTCAACTTGAACAAAAACCCATGGGACACAGGATTGAAAAGGACTGCAGTACTGTATCAGATGGGGGTAGGTCTCGTGGTCTATGAGGTGGCGTGTGGGGGACTGAGGTGGTGTCTGTATGTCTTCAGGGAGGCTATTGCTCTGGGCACCACAGACTTCACAGAGGAGGATATCGACAAGATCATGGAGGAGCTGGGGAAAGAGTTTAAGGGCAATGCCTACCACCTGATGCACAAGAACTGCAATCATTTCTCCTCTTCACTGTCAGAGGTAAGTTGAACAGCTCTTCTGGAGATAGCAGGCAAAGTGACCTTCAGCACTAAGTCTCAGAAAGATTGTGTGTGTCTATGTGCTCCTACAAACTCTGTGTTGGTGGTGTTAAGCCTGGTTGAAGAGGGATTGCTAATTTGGGTATATAAAGTGGAACAGCTATTCCAGAAATTTTGAAAATGTGGGGTTATGTCGGGCATATTTGATCAGTTTCTTCCCATTTTAAGTTTTGTAGTCTCCATGGCAGCAGACTCTTTGCCCTGGAGGACTGAACACCCTTCCATGATTTTGCCCGCTGTGTGTTTCAGCTGCTGTGCGGCAGGGAGATTCCTCGCTGGGTGAACCGGCTGGCCTACTTCAGCTCCTGTATCCCCTTCCTGCAGAGCTGCCTGCCCAAGGAGTGGCTAACCCCAGCGGCCCTGCAGAGTCACATCAGCCTGGGGCTTCACAAGGAGGAGCAGGCCGAGTCCAGCGACGATGAGCCCCCCTCCACCTCAGGGGCTGGCGCGGCCCCCGGCTCTTCGCGCAGTTGCCGCCACACCCGTGTCTGAGCTGGAAAAACAAAAAACAAAAAAGAACTCAGAGGGAGCAGTACCGTGAGGTCTACAGCCCCAATCACCTCACAGAAATGGCAGGGGGAACTTCTTCTAGCTCACCCCAGGGACTCACAAAAACCCAGTTTCCCCTTTTTGTTATCCTTCTCCAAAAAACTGTCCACCTCCTACCATTTTCTTCAAGAGATCTTTATTTCCCCTGCACCTACAGAGACATCAACAAATAACTGGACTCTTTTGTGGGATTTTAGCACCTGGGAGTTGATATAACCCCATCTAGCCTGTGCCCCGGCCCCATCTCAAAGGTGTTACTCTAGTCTAGTTGGACTTGAAACCCCATAGTGCTGATAGCTGGGGCCTTTTTTTATTTCCAGATTCTGGAAGTATTGCAATTTGTAAATCAGAACTGCCCATTTCAAAACTCCTTGTGCACTGACTTGATTTGTATGGGTTTTTCTTGGGCTTGCTTGCTTTGAGAACACAAGGCACAGAATGTGTCTGGCTCCGGCTCCTCTTTTTTTTTTGGCCAAAGGAGAACAGGAAAGCCGTACGTTAACCAAACAAACGTCCTAGCGAGTGTAAACTCTATTCTGTGCCACCAAAAAAAAGGTAAACCTAGGAATGAAATGCTTGATTTTTTCCCCAAAATGCATTTTTTTCATCTGTTTTGGAATGGCACCCCCACCCATATGCAAACAGAGAAGACTGAGGGTAGATGAGTGTCCTCCAATCTCAGTCCCTATTTCATATCTGACAGATTAAGCTCAGGATATGTGGATAGGATTCCTGAGCATGCTTGGGTCCTAGCTAGACTAGACGCTTGTTGCTGGTAGGCTATTTAAACAACAAGAACTGGTGCATGGCATTCCTGACATCACCCGATGTGCCAATTTAACACTTTCTTCCCCTGAGGTTTTGCTTCACAGGTCAATGCAGAAATGAATGCCTTGATTTATTTTAATGGCGTTAATGAGTCGGAATTTAAATGGCCCATTCTGGGCAGCCTTGACGTTTTTTATTTTTTAAGTGACCTATTTTAAATATTCGTATAATTGTCTTTTCAATAGTTGGTTTGGAAAATGTCAGCCACCATTTGTTCACCTTCACCCCAAAGACAGGTCACCATCATCCAGTAGGATGAATCCACTTTGGTTGATGCAGGTTTGGAAAAACAGACAAACAGCTTTAGTATGTATGCCTTGTTTCCACATACAGTGAAAACTCCAGTTGGTCTTTGGGATGGGACTTAAAGTTGCTCTGACCCATAACCAATCGAGAGACTTGCCATATATTTGCAACTGAATTTTATTTGAAAAAGAGGGTCATGGGGTGTCTAGCATCAACATTTTTATTTTTATTTTTTAACTGAAAATGCAGCTAATTACAATTGGCATGCTACCATTAAATACAGCCTTCTACATACCTCTGCAGTGTTTTGCTTCCTCTCCAGACACAATGGGTGGGGAGCATAGTCTTCCTCAATTCCAGTTTCAGACATGTTCAGAGTGCTGCATTGGGATTCTTGGTGTCTGGTTACCGATCTTTCTGTTACAATAAGAATGGATTCCAAGCAGCTCATCTAGTAAAACCCCCAGAGAGGGAGATGAACCAAAATAGAAGATATAATACTAGAAAAAATATAGTAATTTCTATGTTTTTATATATATATATATATATATATATATATATATATATATATATATATATATATATATATATATATGTGTGTGTGTGTGTGTGTTTGTGTGTATATATATATATATATATATATATATGTGTGTGTGTATATATATGTATATGTATATATATATATATATATATATATACGTATATGTATGTATATATATATATACATACACATATCTCTACCATGAGCAGCCTTGACATAGACAAAATATGTATATGTGTATATGATACATGACTGTGCACAGAGCAGAGGAGACACAAACACAGCAGTTTCTGGTATAGCTTGGCACTCTTTGGTGGCAGAGTTCATGCATCAGTATGATATTGACACCACAGAAGTATTGTGGGGAAAACAACGGGACAGCTACCACTATGTGCGGGTGTGCTTATTTTAATACCATCATAAATTAGTTACAATGCATTTCAAGACTTTATGTAGCTGGCTGTTTATGTTGAAGAAGCCCAGGAACTCACCCCATTAATGTCCTTCTCCACTGTTACCAGACAGATTGTTTTATTCAGCTATTTTGCAAGGTCAGAAAGACTCTGTGTATATATGTTGGTAAAAGTGGAAAACACTTTGGGTTGTATTATCAGATAAGTATTTTCAAAAATGGTTTCTCCACACAATTATGTTTGATTGGAATGTTTTCAATGGATTGTCAGATTACTACAGCAGTGTTCTTAATACAACCACAACTGAGCTTAATGTTGTCACTTTCTACAGCTTCTTTGAGTAAGGTATACGTTTTTTTCATTTAATTTTTTAATAGTAGTATATAAATTGCAGACCAATTTGGTAACCTTTTCTGACTAATTAATTAATAGAGAATAATAATAATTCACAAATTATTGTATGAAGTTTTTGTTTTGTACAAAATTTGTAGACATTTTTTTTAACTGTATGGCTACATGTTGTAAAATACCTGGATTTATAAATATATAATTATAATGTGACCAAAACCACACACATAAGTTCTATTTTACCCCTCCAAGGAATGTCATGGGGATGATTACAGGCACCATTTTGTAGCTGGGTGTCTGTCTTCCAAATGCTGCTCTTTAAAATAAGACCTTTAGACCTCTTTGTACATTTTACACACTGATATTAAAGTATCTTTTTAAGTCTTGGTGACCTTGCCTGAACACCTTAGGTTTGGAGTGCAAGTGCAGGGTAGCACTCAATATGCAGTAAAGACATTCAGCATAAAAGTGTAGAGAGATTCAAGAGTACAGGCAACAACAACCCCCAGTTTATGGTTTGAATGCTCTACCATGGTTTTTGTACATGGTTTGAATTTTCCTTGGCTGAAATACTGAAACACATATAATTGGAATAACTGTATTGTAAGAGGAAAACCCAGGTCATTTTACATACATCTTTTAAAAAGAGAACTGGGGATAATAACATTTAAAAAGGAAACATTGTGAAAGAAGTCCACACAAGTCAGTTGGGATATCTAGTTGTAAATTGACCTGATTTCCTTTTTTTCAATTGCCTGAATTGTATGTTGAGACCTGAAAAAGAAAAATAAATGACTGTTTCCTTTTTTTTAAGTATCTAGGACACGGTCAGATGTTTTCTGGTGTCTTTAAAACATTGAAGAGCAGAACACACAAATATAGTCATGCTGTTCGTAAACATGCCACAGTTGTCTGTTTTTGTAAGGAATAATGATGTATGTGGCTATACTCCCTTTTTTTCTGTTTGTCCTCTTCCCCCCAGGTACCAAAGTGTCAGGTATTATTCTCCTGTGTGGAAGTCTCTGGGATTTACATGAAATCAAAGAGTTTAACTGTCTCTTTGAGGAGCATCCCAGTTTCAAGCTTGTACACATACAATGGTAAATGTCCTTTGTTTTTGTTTTCTGCATTAGTTTTGTTCTAGTTTATTTTGAAATAACTCAAGGACTCATGCTAGTTGGTGAATAATTGTGAAAAGTCAATGCTCAGTGTTGGGTAAATTCTGTAGCTTGGAGAATGTTTGACTGAATTAAGGCTCTGTGGTCTAAGATGGACTAACTCTCTGCCACGTGCATTCCAAGAACACAATGCAAAATGGTGGCACAGCCCAAATGCCATCTACGCACTGGCTTGTCTGATCTGCTTCTGCAGCAGTTACATTTTAGATTGAATTATACGTCAATGTTCCAACGGCTCAATTTTTAAGAGATTCACATTTTTAATTATTGTCTTAAAGGCACTTCTACATTAGCCTGTCACTTATTTGACGTTGTTACATTGTTTTTCTCAGTATTAACAAAGAATAATAATCTGAGAGGTGTGGTGAATTATCAATGCAGATGATAATGGAAGAAAGTGATCGATATTCTCCCAGTCACACTGCATCACAGTCCTAACCCATGAGATCAAATACAATGATCAGCAATAACACAGGGAGAGTATACTTACTATAAATCAGTATGATAAAATATTTTTCTGGCGCTGTAATGGAAGACACTTGGAATGTGACACAGCATCTCAGAAGCTGATAAATATCAGATATTTCTCTGAACACTGCAGTCTAAGCCTCCCTGAAACATGGGCTCACAAATTTTGATAAGACTCCCAAGTGTGGTACACATAAGATTTCTACTGTCTTTTTAGACATCTTGTTGTCCTAGCAGATTTCTTTGACATCTCCTTGTTCTAAACAAAATAATAAAAGAAGTGTTGTCTATCTGTGTCCTATGCCTATGACTAATTTACACTGAACTATTGTCTATATCAGTCTTTCTATTGTTCTGCTGTTATTTTTTATGCTCTTGTTTAACACATGGGATCCTGTATAGTTACATAAAAACAAACAGACTGCAACAAGGGCATGCATCAAATGCAATAGCATGTGGTCCTCAGCTGGATTGCTGGTTGGCTTCATAACTGACCTGGGGTGACAGGGAAAAGGAAACATCTTAAATCTTCCATAACAGACAGCCTTCTTCGCAAAACAGCACTTCTTCTCTTTGGGTTTTCATCAGTGTCTTGTGAACTTAGAATTAGATTCCCCCACTGAATCTGCAGGGAGGTCGCTGCCTTGGGGTTGCATGTCTCTTCCTTGACCTTGGGCCTTGCAGATGAACTCCCCTCCTGCTCACAGGACTGGTATAATCCACTGCACAAAACTGCCTAAGCAATGAATTGGAAAATGTGCAAAGGAAGTAAGCTTGTCCTCCAGGGAACACAATACCATTAAGAAATGGGTCCTTATGGAAATGACCTATAGGCTCCCTCTGAGTGTGATTATTGATTTCCAATAGTAATCCTGACATGTTGTAAGATTCAAAGACATCAGCATGGTTCTGAATAATGAAAATACAGTCTTATGAATGGGATATCCCTTTCAAATTCACAAGATTCTCACACACAGATATGTTATGAAATTCAAACTCCTGGTAAACAGTGCGTAACATTAGTGTGTATCTTACTAGTCCGTTGTACACACTCAACAGAAATGGTTAATTATCTGAAGCAATCACTATGATGTCAACTGTGAGAGACTCTTTGATGACTTGACACTCATTTTGTGTCCAGGAAACCCACCTATATTGTTAATTTTGCTGCAACATACAAAATATTGGTTTCTTGAAACACCAAACTAAAAAGAAATGTCTACGTGAACCATAGACCAAAGACCAGTGCAGCATGTTTTATACAGTGCCTCTCAAAAGTATTCATCCCCCTTGGACAATTCCACATTTCATTGTGTTACAACATGACATCAGAATGAATTTAATCAGAAGTTTTTGCCAGAAAATGTCCATAATCTCAAAATGAAAAATATAATAAACATTTTTTTTAATTGTTCTAAATTAATTACAAATACAAAACATAAAATAATTGAATGCATAAGTAATCACCCACAAACATGGTTGTAAATAATTAAATTGTTACAGCAAATATATCTATATATATATTCTTATTAGGTGAGCCTGCACTTACTTTGGCTTAACTGATTAATAATTAATATGTGTAATGGGGCTCATAGTGTATTAGTTCATTTTGTTAACATAATCCCTTTCTCAACATAGAAGAGTGTACAAATCCCTCATGTCAGGGGACAGGTCTTTTGGTGTAGTGGCTGTGTCACTCTGTTGCAGAGGTTGTGCAGAGTGGGAGCTCGGAGGTGTGTTACAGACGGCGGTCCAAATCCGAGCAGGGGCTCTGGTTCCACATGCTACACCTGTGCATTCCCCTTCTTTTGAAATTGTGATTTAGGGTGACCTTCAAATAACTGGACTGGGGCTCCAGGACCAAGATCAGGTCTGGAAATGTTTGGTAATTAAACAAGTCAAGGCTTAATATAAAAATACAAAAAGGACTGCAGTGGTGTGGCTTTCTGTCACACCATGGCATTGTTGGTGTCTACCCAGTTAAATTATAGCACAATTATATATAGTAAGCCCTTAACTACAATCCCTTTTCTATAATCGTTCTTCAATAACTACAAAGAGGGCAGACGTCTAAGATTTGGAATAAAATCCTACGACCAGCAGACAGTGCTTAAATGGAGCACACATTATTACAAACGCTCCTCTTTGCTGCAACCATAAAGTAAAGGACTTCCGACGTGTGATATGTTGATGAGTTCCCGGATGCTGTTCAGAAGCTCCGTGCTCACCGATTGGCTGGCTGCGGTCCACGCCTCCTCCAGGCCCCGCCCTCAGAACCTCCTCCTCCGGGTCTTATCCCTCGACACATATTTCCGCTTTCTTGCTGCTGGAATCGTCGCCATTTTCTGCCAGACTTTCGACAAGAAGCAGGTGGGTTGTTTTCGGGGACCGAGGTTGTGTAAAGTAGGCCATTTTGTGTCGAATTTTTGGGTTATTTATTTCAGTTCCTGTGCATTATAAGTAAAAGGAAAAAAAGGTTTGTTGAACCGTGCTTATTCGAGGACTATTCAAAAGTGATTATTCAAACGTTTTTTTTTCGGTTTTGTTTCTTTGTTTTATTGTAACGTACTGCTGAACTGAGCCGTGGTGTCACCACCTGCTATAACGCACTGTATATAGGCTTTACATATCCGCGTCGAAATGCGTTGCCTATCTACATTTACCGACGGTTAGGTTTAGTAATAGCTTAACAAGTAAATAATCGCCGAAATGCAAAGGATTGCACGGAGCAAACTCGGTGGTTTACGTCTCGAAAACTAGGTTACTAGGTCAAAGGTACAAAATGACGTATATAATGTTATTTATTTCGGATAAAGTGACAATAGGATAATTTTTTAATCACATGCAGCGTATATGCACCGTGTATCGATCGCTTTATATTTAGGCTGTGCAAAGCCTGTGCAATCGCAGCACGTTTATTGAGCTGTGGTCGTGATCGGAAAGATAAGGTTTTTGGCAAGGCTCGCATGGCTATTTTGGGCCTAGTGTGTTTTTATGTAGGCCCAAGCCTTCACCGCGTTGGAAGTAAACGTGGCCTAGTAGTCTACATCGGGCTCTCTATCCAGGGTGTTGACTGTTACATCCTGTGCACACGTCTTGCATCTTGATCTAAACATGACTGAAAATAACCGACATAGAAGCTGTGCCGCTTTTTGTGGTACATTTTTAAATTTCTCCTTACTTTTTTGTCGATAACCGTACAGTCTGTGTAATCTACCCTTTGTTTAACTTATCTTCCTATGCACCTTATTTAATCTTCCTAACTTACACATACCCTTTGTATTTTAAACAAATTGAGTGATTACGGATTGTCCTAAAAAAAAGTAGCAACCTTGGACCAAGGGGTTTTCGCTAGTTGTAATTTTTCAATGTAATTTTTGTGAGAGGTTGAACAAATGTAGTGCTTTTAATATGGACATGAGAAATAAAAATACAGCTATATTCCTATGCAAAATCCCAGAAAAATAGTAAAGCTGTGTTCATTATCATTATGCATAGATTTTATTTTTTTGTCCCAATTTTGCACACCCTAATAACATTTTAACTATTTTCACAGTGCCAACCATGAGTGGATGCCGTGTGTTCATTGGGCGCCTGAGCCCCCATGCCAGAGAGAGGGATGTAGAGAAGTTCTTCAAAGGATATGGCAGGATCCGGGAAATCAACCTGAAGAATGGCTTTGGGTTTGTGGTAAGGTCTATTTCATGGTGCCCTTTAATATTCTCAATATTCATACAAGGAATGCTTATCTAACCATTCAGATGTTATGTCTGTCCCAATTTTGCAGGAATTTGATGACCATAGAGATGCTGATGATGCAGTTTATGAGTTGAATGGAAAGGAGCTCTGCAGTGAAAGGTATTCTTTTAATCTGTATGTTTTGCATGAAAATGGCTCTTAAAATGGGCAATATCATAGTTTTGTATGAAGTGAAATAAATGATTGTGGTATGTGAATTGTTTTTGTGTTCTTTAATGCCATAGTTACATGAACTAATCCAAACCCCACTGGATTGTGCTGTACTGATGGTCTCTCTCTGTTTAGGGTCACCATAGAGCATGCCCGTTCCCGAAGAGGGAGGGGGGGAGGAGGAGCAGGAGCTGGAGGGGGTGGAGGTGGTGGCAGGTTCTCCCCTCGCTTCAGCAGCTATCGCCAGTCTCGCAGTAGCGGATCAAGGTCAGGAACTTTTCATCTTGATAGACCTCTACTTTAGACATGAGAAACTGAATTCAGAACACACATTAGATCAGATCTCGTGTTCCTAAAGCATGATTCTCATTTCTCAGTTTATTTCTATGAATGTTTTTGCTAAGTCATATTCAGTGCTTGAAGGGGAAACTACCTCTTCCTAGATTGGGTAATCTAGATTAGAGAAGTGAAGTCTGTCAAATTGTTACTATGCATTTTAGGTGAAAAGCTTACACTGGTAACTTATTTTTGCACCAGCTCTTAGATTAGATTACTATAAAATGAGACTCTCATCTTTGATTCACTTTGATTTCAGGTATGGGCCCCCTGTACGTACGGAACACAGAATCATTGTTGAAAACCTCTCTTCACGGATAAGTTGGCAGGTGAGATCCCTCCTTTTTTCTTTTTCCTTTCCCTTTACACTTTCAGAATCATTTTTACTGTTTAAACAACTTTTTGTAGCATCAAGCAGCTGTCATCCCGTTAATAAAATGCATGTTTGTCTCAAACAGCAGGGGTGGAACAAATTTTACTCAGTACTCGTATTTCTTCCAAGTACCTGTAACAGGTAATGAAAGGTACATCTGTGTGGGTTAAACATGACTACCACCCTCAAGAAACC
The DNA here is from genome assembly GCF_036373705.1 of Amia ocellicauda. Classification (NCBI taxonomy): domain Eukaryota; kingdom Metazoa; phylum Chordata; class Actinopteri; order Amiiformes; family Amiidae; genus Amia; species Amia ocellicauda. The sequence goes on from NC_089870.1 coordinate 6,988,374, forward strand.
ACTACATGAAATCAGTTTGCAGATTCACATCCTCTAGCCTTTATCAGGCTGGAGAGAGGTGGTCCATGTACCACCATTCAACAGTGGATGCTTCCTTTGTTGCTTGGTCTCAGCTGCCAATACCAAAAAAACTGCCCCTAGTTCAGAGTAACTTGCTTTTCCCATAAATCAAGCTACTAAAACTGACGTCTAGTCTCATAAAATCACTTATTAATGGAATCGATAATTCAATTGGGTGCTATACATTGAAGATTTCTTTAATCCTGTTCCTATTTTTATCTATATAAAGTAAAATCTTTGATTTTCACAAAGGTTCTAACCAAGTACATCTTAAACCTTCTTTTTTTTAACAGCTGCTCTTATCTGGTATCACTTGTGCGGAGTTGCATGCCCCCCTCTCCCCCTTACAGGGATGTCCCCCGGGGGGAGGGTGTCTAATGTGATTAGCGCCCTCTGCTGGTGTGTGTTCTGAATAGTGTCCATTTGGTGCCTCTCCCTACACACAGTTGCCGGTGGTCTATATCTTGGCTGGGCCCCGTAGCGGGTGAAAGTGGTCTAGCGCAGGTCAGCCTTAGGAGGTCCATAGCTGCAATCTGGAGGGTCTGTGGTCTGGCTTCCCTGCCTGCAGTTTTTCCCCCTCCCCGTTTGGTTCTTTTTCTGTTGGCTGACGGAAGGGGGGGTGTTAACAATTGACGCCCCCTCGCTCTGGTGGTTCCTTACTTGTGGAAGTCGGATTCCGAGACCCCAAGGCCAAGGTCCTTTCTGAAAGGCTATTCACTGCATTGGTTCGATTTGCTATTTGGACAAGTGGCTCTTTGCTTAAGGTCTGCCTGGGTTCTGAACGGTAAGTAGCACAAAGCTAATGTGATTGGGCTTGTAAGTGGGTTGGGGCTAATGGTAGTTAATAGGGTGGGAGGTGGGGTGGGCTGTAGGTTTTACTGAGCACTAGGGACTAATTTTACACCAATCCAGACATTCAAATCTCTTAGCTAATAGTTCATCAGAGCAGTTTTAAGGGAGTTTGCTGCAAGTGGAAAAATACCAGATCAGGCTCAGGATACATGTATATTATCAAGGGAAACGTGTTAATTAGATTTAGTTTCATTTAAAGATAATGTACAATGTACAGTATGTTAGTAAAAAGCCTAAAGGCACTAATTCTGAAACAAATCCACAACCAAGGAAATCTATATAGCTCACTTGATATTTTAATCAGCTTGCTAAATTCTTTTTATACATCAATAAAGGGTATGGTTTTCATTCAGAACTATTTGATCTGATTTTATTTCTCCCCCACATCTAAGTCTTAAGCATTCAAGCCAAACCATCTTTAATAGACGCACCTCCCTAAATCTGGACTGGATTTGGTGGAGACCGTCGATTGTGCTTTTAAGGTTTTTCTTGCAATGGAAAAATTTAAATTGGAGAAATCAAGAATTTCTTTGGCACTGTCCAGCTGTTACATTTTTAAGGAAATGTGCTCTCCTCACAGTACATACTTTCTCTCCAAACCAGTGCTGTAACATTTCGAATATCCTTGTTGGACAGTACTGAATATAAGGCCATTGTGAGCCTTAACCTTACTTCTGAGGGTGGCTTCTGAGAATTATTAGTCTGAGCTTGACCATCTGGGTCAAGTCTAAATCCATCACACCCAGCTCTGCCTGTGGTCAAGGTGGCAGGTTGTCCAATTAATTCAGCAGCGCTGTTCTGGAGGGTTTGTCCATCTACCGCTCTCCCTCCGGATCTATAACCGCATTTTGAGTTCTCGCTTTCAAATAACCACACAGTTTGTAATAGAACTACAGACTGGTCGCTCTTATAGGTTTTAGATGGGATTTCTGTCCACAGTGAATATGTTGGGTACAGGTTACTCAATTTTACATGTTCATTGACTCAATTTCCTTTCCTCGATGGATGTCTTAACTTTACATTTCGTTTATAACGCAGGACCTGAAAGATATGATGAGAAAAGTCGGAGAGGTCACATTTGTGGACGCACACAGATCCAACAAGAATGAAGGGTGAGTTCTCCTGTCCCAAATGAGCTTGAAATTTATGAGCCAATTGAGTGAGGGAAGGCTAGATCTCCATATGGTGCCATCTGTGCAGGTTTTCTTGGACCTAGGAACCTTAATAATCCCATTGTTTTGAAAGAAACTGAAGTTAAATACCACAGTCCTTGTCTTTTGCACAAACAAATATGCTATAGGACTGTTAATATACATTTAGTCATCCTTGATTGAACTGATTTTCTGTTCCTTCCATTTCCAGTGTGGTTGAGTTTGCCTCTCACAGTGACATGAAGAATGCCATTGATAAACTAGATGGGACAGAGCTGAATGGACGCAAGCTGAAACTCATTGAGGATCGCAAGAGGAAGTACGTATGAAGTTCTACAGGATTGAGACGTTTCTGTAATACGTGAGCTTACCTTGATCTTCAAACCATATGGAAAAAAGGTTATTCCAAGCCTAATGCGCTTTCCTCTTGTCTTGTCCCAGCAGGAGCAGGAGTCGGTCCCGCTCTCGCAGCTACACCCGTTCCCGCAGCCGCTCTCGCTCCAGGAGTCGCTCCAAGTCCCTGAGCCGCAGCCGGAGCCGCAACCGCAGCCGCACACGCTCGCGCTCCGTCAGCCGCACCCCTGACAGGAAGCCCGTGGGCCGACCCCCTGCCCCTCGCTCCCCCTCCCGCTCCAACTCCAGGTCCCGCTCTCCCCCGCCCCAGAAAAGGGTGTCCCGGTCCCGCTCGCTGTCCGTCGAGAGCCAGCACTGATTCGTGACTCCTAGAAACATGGCTGCAGTCTGGTTTGCTTAACAATCTGCCTGTGGTTTTTGATGTAAAATACAGAGGAACCAAACTGGAGGCTGGTGCCCTCAAATTCTGCATAAACTTTCTATTCCTTTAAAGGGGAAAGTCATAGGTTGGTGGTTTTTTTTGCAGCTGCGAAAGTACAATATCTTTCCCTTTGCAGTCCCCAAATTTCCTTCAGTTCTTTATGATCAGACTGCGGTTAACCAACCTTTTATAATTATTATTTTTTTCCTCCTTTTGAGAATCGTCAACCATCCGAAGACAAAGCTCATTGATGGTATTTGTATCGGCCCGGTTTTCTACAAGGGCCTGTGACTTCCACATTATTAAAAGGAAAAACTTGTATATTAGACATCTAATCCTAAATTTTAGTTTTTTTTTTTTTTTTCCTACCCCTCTTTTCTGGTGACATCCAGGATTTTGTTAATCCTGTTTCTGCATTGGAAGTAGTCGTGCAAAACTAATGGCAACCAGGAATTTTCTATGAATAGTTTTTATATTGTCTATACATACAGGTAGGTAAGCTTTTCACTTGTTGAGGCTTTTAATTAGCTCCACTTGGGGAAGCAGTGAGATGGGGTGAGGTGGATTGAAGATTGTGGTCTGTTGTGGATTTGGGAATGATTTTGAAGATGCAGTATTTTCCTGTTTTAGTAGAACTTACCGTAAGGTCACTATCATCCCTTTGTTGTGAAATTGTGGACCAATTTTATTTTTACTTTAAGGATCACTTTTACCCCTTTTGAATTCTAACACTATCTGTATTTATGCAAGCTGAAGTTCCCCCCAAAAAATTACTGATTTTGTGTGCAAAGCCATCTAATGGGTGAGTTGCATTAGTTTTCCTTTTAATTTATGAGAAATCCTTGTGATAAAGGTTTGTACAAAAATTAATTGTCCAGCATTTTAAAGAGGCTATTTTTGACATTTTTAATCCCTTTTCCTCTTGGAAGTCCAGAAGGCTATATTGCTATATTGAGAAATGTACACCTGGGAGGGGAAGGAGGGCGGTGAGCAGGTTGAGCAGTGGCTAAGGGATTATGCACTTACATCCAAGCAATTCTCATTGGTGCTTGTACAAGGCAGACACGTCATAGTCAGTTTTGAGCATACATGATCAGGTCTTTGTTCCAAAATCCTTTTTCAATTGACTTACTTGCAGTGTGTTGTCTGTATCAATGCTCCAATTCAGCTTTTTGACTGGTGATGTAAAAAACCTCCAGGTCAATTAGCCCAAGAATGCATTTCTTCAGATTACCATTACTTGATGTGCAGTGCTTTTCCACGGAAGTGGTTCAGAAGCTATCGTGCATTCGTGAAGCAAGGTTTTCTGTTTTGTTTTTGTTTTTTTAAACTCGAGGCTTGCAGGTGGTCTGTCACTGCAATCAAGTGGCCTCAAACTTCTTAAACATTTCTCTTGCCATGGAATAGAAATTGCCTTCTGTTGTAAAGGTTTTATTTTTGTGTGTGCAACTGTCTCAGTTTGTAGTTTGAATTCTTCCACTGCCCGTGCTTAACATAACTGCAAGGAAGTAACCTGTTAAACCTGCTGGTGGTGAGCAGGTAAATGTTAAGATGTCAAATGTTGAGTATTTAAACTGTTTACTGTGAAGCAGATTTATTACTTAAATAAAAGCTGATTATCAATACAAATTCCTTGTCTTTTGTATTTTCTATACATTAGTTCCTGGGGGGGATAGTCCAAATGTAAACTTATTTTCACCTAGTTTGTCATTGCTTCCCTTCCTGTATTAAATACAATTTACTTTTACTATTAATGACCAGAAATGGTAACCAGTGCACTTTGCTAGATTCTCTTGACAGGACTTGCAGTGGGGGGCAGAGACTACTAACTGGTTAACTGCTGTGCAAATGATCAACTCCATGTCTGTTCTATGAATTTGCCAAGTGAGGAATTGTGCTTGCATATTAACTCTGGAGACAGTGACTAGTTGGTAAGGAAATACTGTTGGACAGGTCTAACCCCCACCCCTGTAAGGCTAGTTGTGTGGTATGACACTCATTTAAGACCCTTTTGTTTTGACCACACCTCAGTCTGAATTCGATCTTCACCCTGTTAACCTTCTAAAAACGCCAGTCCTTCCTGGCACAAAGCTGTATTCAGGTGGTGCGTGCTTGAACACCAAAGCATGAATGAATACCCTTTTACCCAAGGTTAATTTTATCGAGGACTGGTTGCCATTTAGTGAGGTTAAGACAGTAGCTGAGCAAGATTGGAGAAAGTGTTTAACAGGTTGGGGCCATCCAGTGTCTACTTATGTAAAGGCTGAAAATCAGGTTTGTGTAGGATCTAAAAGAAATGCAATTGAAGGATGTTTGAATGGTGAAATTTAAATTAAAGCATCTCTTAGTGAGGGCCACCAGGTGGGGCTGTGATCACTTATTCAGAACCCGTCCTAACGGAGCTTTGAACACTTCTTTCCATGCATGTTATTGAATTTATCCAGCATTAACAATAGGGAACAACATTGAATTTCCAGTGTAACTATAATACTGAATGGTGTGCAATCACCAAGGAAATTATCCCAGTGTAGCATTGCTTTTCTGAGCGTTAAGCCAGTGCAGGCTCTACAAACTGCTAGAAAGCATCCAGGGTCCGGGCATAGATTATCATTAGCACTGGCACAACAGATCCCAACCGGTGAGTAATGCGCTGGTGAAGCGTATTGTAAATATACTGCTGATTTTGATGCTGGTAAAGCAGTTAAGCAAAGTTTCTGTGACTACTGTAAACATCCCACATGCTGGACTGTGCTCTAAAGTTGCTTTTACTGCTTTGCATGTGCAGGATAATAATCCTACACCAATGACTGCCAAATTAAACTGATTCACGCCCCCTTATATAAACCGCACTGAGCAAGAAAAGTTGCTGCTCAAAATTGCTTAAGTTGGAATCTATAGTGACCTTGATTTCACAGTGGGGTCTCCCTCTGCTGCATTCAAGGAGAGAGGGAGTTGTTTTGCAGGTGACCTTTCTTGACCGCGTACCCCAGCTTGGAGGACAATGGACTTCTTAGGAAAATGACTTCCTGATGGAATCACTAGGCGTTGTATGCCAGCTAATGCAAATAGAGTGCAAACAAACAAAAACGGAAAGTAAAAGCGAAAGCTGATAACTTGTAAGAGTTGACCTTTGGATTGAGCCAGTGAGAAGAAGTCTCAGTTATGGAAATCCAATTTAGGCTAAACAGAAAGTGGAATAACAAAACAACTCATTTAGCAGGCTCCCTTATCCAATACTTTTTTTCCAGTGTGCTTTATATAAACACATTTACAACATTTTAAAGGGAAACATCACTGGAAAAATAATAAATCCACACACTACTGTTAACAAAACTGGAAGCAGTGGTTTAAAGATTTTATTCCCCTTCAAACTGGAAAAGAAACATACATCTTACATAGCTTGGTAACCCCTTCTGTCCTGTACCTGAAATCTCTTCTCATTCCCTCCTTTACTCACCTTCTCTTCTTGCTGAATTATCTCTGCTGTCCTGGCAGCCCATGATTGTATTGACTGACGTCTATTTTTTGTTATTTAATGTGCTTGCTTGTCAGGAAATCGATAAACCGAATTCAAAATAATAATCATTGCAGAAAAATCAAAATAACCAGTATGTCGCACTCTGGTGCAAACAGACTAAAAACAACTCCTGATCGCTTCGTTCCAAGGTCTGCGCTGTGAACAGCAGTCCTGATCCTTTCCCGTTGCTATGAGGGCCTTAACGACGGCAGCCCTTTCTTTTTACAAAATGAGAAGACAGAGTTCTAAAATTGCTACTTTTGTGCAACGGCAAAGCACTCAAAATGTTTTCTTGGTCCAGGTTTACGTCAAAACACATCCTCTACAATGCCAATGAGGCCGTGCTTTCTCTTTTTGAACAAAGGAAGTTAGTAGTCCTCAACAATAAATGGAGACGGGGTTAATCAATAAATACCTTGTCAAATAATAAGGCTTTTGTGACAAGATAATAGGTAAGGTAATCCCATTACTACTGCAGGCAGATACAACAGATGTCACTAACCTGATAATTATCATGTTAGCAAAACACCCTTATCTAGGGCAATTTACAATTGTTACAATGTATCACAGTATTTTTACATATAATTATGCATTTATACAGCTGAGTTTTTACTGCAGCAATCTAGGTAAAGTACCTTGCTGAAGAGAACAACAGCAGTGCCCCCCCACCTGGGATTGAACCCATTGCTCCTTGACACTGCTGCCCACTTCTGTGGATATGTAGTTGTGTCAGTTTTGTCTTATCCATGCTGCTCTTAAGTGTAGTTTTGATTAAGACTTATATATAAAGGAGAACATTGCATTTCTTGTGGTTTAAGAAGATACACTGTTCCTCATTTTTCTTTTTTCCTTTGGTTGATATTTACCATGATTAGAGTTTCGAAGGGGAAAAACATGCTCAAGAAGACTTCACTAACTGAGATCTGGGCCCGATAAAGGGGAAGCAAATCTAGGATGACTCAAACCAGCACAACACAAATGTAGTTTTGAAGAGGACCAGCAATCACATCCCAACTGATTGCGGGGGGCAGAACCACTACTAGTCTCCAAAACATCATCTCTGTAGCATGAGGGACAACGGAAGAGCAGCAGCTAGACAGCAATCAACATCCCGTCCCATTTGTTCAAGAGGGATTTCTGTTCCTCTGCAGCAGTGCTCACCTGTCTAAGGGCAATATCTGCATGCGAGGTGTCCCATCTCACACCGCCTGTACAACACAATGCAGTATTTTCTGCCTATCTGTATTTCCACTGCGGGCACACATTATATATACACTGGCAGGTCAAGTTCAGCAGTTCGCGTTGCATTGCAGCATCCGCAATAGACCGCTAGGCGCAGCCCGTTTGCAAAATACATGCATTTTCACTAACTATATACTTGATTGCTTTAAAAAAAAAAATCTGATTAAAATAAGCATGCGTTACATTAAAGACCAGATACATAGACACCCGTAGAGCTGCCCCATATCAAGTCAGTCCCCCGCAAATGTGCACCTCATTGCCCGCACGGCAGAGACTATTAACTCTTTATCTCTTGGCATGTCCGCTATTCGTTCGCCTCGATTGCAAGTTGCAAAATGCAAAACATGCAAATCAAGGCTCCCAGTGCACAGATATCCAGCGGGTTTCTGTCCGTCTGCACACGCCGGCTGGCTGGCTGGCTGGGCAGATGCAGTGACGTTATTTCCTGGGGGTGGCGGTGGAAGCCCGGCACTGCAGACCTGTCTCCAGAAACACTGGCTCTTCGGGATACACTTGGAGGAAAACAGACATGGAAACAGGCGCGGAGCCGTGAAAGTGTTTGCCGATCCCACCTTTCCGAGACTGCAGCCGAATCGCCTGCGTGGATTTACACGCCGAAGTCCGTCTGTTGATTCACACGCAGGCGCGGATAGACCCTGATTTCCATTCCTGATTTTGCGTCCCGATCTCGCTGGTCGTGCAGCTAACGGACCATGGCGGAGAAGAGCGGCCGCCTCAGCTTCCCCGGGAGCGGGGCGCTCAACAGACCCGTGCCGATGAACCTATTCGCCACCTGGGAGATAGACGGCTCGTCCCCCAGCTGCATTCCCAGGTAAGAGCCGCTCGGGGTGCTTTTACAACTGCACGCCTGGGAAAGGGGGTGAGTGGATAGTTGGGCAGATCGTGTCGGACGAGTGACAGCGTTGTTGTCTTTGCGTGTGGAGTGACAACTGTCTCCAGCTGTAACTTAAGTTTGCACCATCCAACTGCTTTTTTATTTTATTTTATATCCTGGATCTCACGCCTAAGAGGCAGCCGCTATATACAGCTAGGCAGCGTATTCAAGCGCAGTGTTGCACATGTCTTCTGCGTGCCGGGAGGGCGGGTGTAACTTGTGTTCACGGTGTGCAAATGCGTTGCAATGGAGCAAATAGGAAGGAATTGCCCATGCTGTCAAAGCACAGTTTGCCCACACTACTGCAGTTTATTTGCGGTGCCCTGTCACACGGTGTAAAGATACCGATTGCTCGTTTTAAAACCCCGCTGGTGTCGCTGGTCTGGTACATGGCTCTCCTTCAAGATTAGGCTGGTGTGGTCGGTATGTAGTGACATCTGACTCTCAAGTTTTCCGACCCAACCCTGATCATGAATATACACTTACATGTAGTCGGACTCATCATAGTGGTTTATGTGGCAAGATCACTTCTGTCAGTGTTAAAAACCTGCCGCGTCCTCAATGTCGGAAAAGGCTTTGATCGTTAAACGGGAAAACACGTCACAGAAACATGCAGGAGGCTTTTACAGTGTATCTTGTAGCAGTGCACCGTGATATATTGAAATGCATGCCTATTAACTAGGCTATTTTAGATTAAGACACCTAAGACGTTGTTGGTGTAACTAACTTACCCACTGATTAGGTAGGACATGTATCAGCTGGGTGTGAAATATCCCTTCATAAATGTGAGCTGTACAGTATTGAAGGGTAAATGCGACTCTGCTAAATGTCCATCCATGCAAATACAGTGTCTGTAGCTTCATGCTGTTCTTCATCTGATACTTTTGTTTTCAATACAAGCTCAATAAACCAGCTGCACTGAAGGGATTGGTGCAGCCTTGTTTATAAGACAAAACAATTAAAAGAAAATGAGATCATAACAGTAGATAATTCGTTTTTGTCCATGATGCCTACACTCTCAATCTTGTACACACAGGGAATTTGAAAGTGCAACCGAAAGATAACAAGTCAAAGGGATTATACCAGCAGAACTGACTACAAAAATTGAATTATACTGCCACAGGTGCAGTTATTACAGCTGATGTATAAGGGAGTCTGAGAGGCAGGACTTCATTACGTTACAGATCTCTCCTAGAGGTTTATAATGCTAGCAAGTCGGGCTTGAAATAGTGTAGCTTAGGTCATAACTGGGAATCTCAGGGGCAGTTTGCAAAAACTGACTCATCTGCAGCTTAGTCGCATATCCAGTGGGCCGTTTCTAATGCCACTCAAGCCAAACAGTATGTTGATGGAAGAACAAATTAAGTCATTATTATATTAACTGTTGCTTTGAGGATACATGGGTTTGAACATTAAAGAGCAAAATGGCTTATGACTAAGAGACAAATGCACAGTTAGCTGATTCAAGAATGCTGTGACAAATCCTAAGGTCTGGTTAGGATTTGGATAGTTTGTTGCGTCAACCAGTTTTATGGAGCCTCTAACTTCTGTTCATAAGGTGCGCCTGGTTCCTCTGTGTTGGGATAAGTAGCATAACCACTATGCTCTTCAGAGCGTAGGAGGTTTCCAAAAAATACGAGAAGTCTCTCACAGAACCTAGTATACTGGGACGGTGTCCAGTAACCAGATAATGTTTTTAAAGAAACCGTTCCCACATCCTTTTAAAGGGATGAAAGGTCTTAGGCTAGCAAACCTAACTGAAATAAACAAAACAAAAAACACAGTAGCTTTTTTTTTCTGCAAATCTATAATGATGATCTAGAGTTTTTGTGGTAATGAGACATTACTCTGTGCCAGTGTTCTAATGTAGGTCAGGAGTTGGCCAAAGATGAACTGTAATTGACCTACTTACCCTGCGTCCTGTGGTTTTGTTTTGACTGGAATTTCTTCCGGACTCACCCTGCCCATTTACCCGGTGCCAGATACATTAGGTACCTTTCTCCCAACCATCAGATCTTTGTAGGGTTGAAACAGCCAAATCCTCACCATTTAAGTGACTGCTACCTGTGCTTCAATACACTGTATTTATTGAAATATGTTGTCTTTTATATCTCTTCACATGCAATGCATTGTCAGTGTGTGGCAAGGAGGTGATGTTCTGTCCCTTTGTACCTTACTTAAAGAATAGTTACTCAGTATATAAAACGATAGCGTTAATAGTTTTTATATAAGTGTGTGTGTATGTGTGTGTGAGGAAATTGTCCATGTGCACAAATCCTAAAGTATTTAAACAGGGGCAAATCTACGCCCCCACCGAGATTAAGGCGACATGTTTCAGCCTGATTTACTTCACGAAATCAAATGCTACAGCCTATGTTTGTTTTGTTTTTTTAGTATTTGATTATTCAGTGTGATTTGTAGAAAGATGTTTAAGTTTGCAAGTCTGTGAAATTAGTACCCAAATTGTGCTGTCTGTACACACTGTGAAATGAGCCACGCGGTGGTGCGCAGACGAACACTCCAGAGAGAGCCGATTGATTTAAATGTGTGAAGGAGCTCTGAATCTCTTCATCCCCTTCACCCCTGCTACAGTACGCTCTGTCAGAAGTATAGCCCCAGAGATTAGGCAGGGGTGTAGATAATTATTTGGTCTTAATGACTTTCTTGCTTTAGGACAAGCTGCGTTCTGCATCGATCAATGGACGGGACTTCTGCACGGCCATCGCTTGGCTGGCGTAGCTACGGTCATCCCGTGCTCATGTGTCAGCGCAGCTATTTAAGAAGCAGCACGCTGTCCTGCATAGATTTTCCTCTAGAGTTAAGGCAGTAAATGCACCAGCATGGGCGAGACAATATTGAAAAGCCTTAAAAGCCCAATAGGGTAGTTATTGCAAACCACCGATACGGGGAAATGTTGGATTGAAGGATTGAGGCCTTGTAATGGTTCTGTAGATAGCTTTTGATTGCTCTTTATTTTTCCTTATCAGCTTAAGACACACCTGTTTAATATTAAGGTTTCCTTTACCTACTTGGCTGAGGGGAAAAACAGCCTGGCCAGGAAGATGACACACACACACAAACATAGTGGATGGAGTCAAGGAGCTACTTGGGTGGCAGAGGGATGTTTTGTCTGAATCATTCAACAGGGAGGGTGGTTGCAGTGCACTGGAAGTGAGCTACGCATGCAGGGGAAGGATGTTGTTGTGTGGTATTGATGATCGTCTGGGTACGGGAGGGTGTGTCTCATTGCTTGTGCTCGGAGCCGAGTGAACAGTGATACCCACCTCGTTCGCCAGGGAAAACTAGAGCATTTAAATGTAACCTTCAGTGGAACCCCTGGGCTTGACTTGATGCACAGACTCGTATAATTCTATCGGGCAGGTATTTCATGGAAACATATGAGAATTGTATTTAAAAAACAATACGCATTCTGTATCTTTCTAGTTTTTCTGATGTGTGACTTTGAAAATGGGGTGAGATTGTAGTTGGGTTGTTTTTCAGTTTTGACAAATATGATGTGAAGAAACACATTATCCTGACCACAAGGTTTTGAAAAGCTTTCCCTGGCCTGAATGTGCTTATGTTACATTCTCTGATTGTCATGCAATAATGTCGTACACACATTTTATGGGTCCATCTCGAGCATTTCAATATCAGTTTTCTTTTTCGTTTAACTTACTCTATTTACTAAAATTATTAATTGTGAATATTGTTTCTCTGCAATGGAATTATTTAAGTGAAATTTTAACATTATTTTATTATGCTTTGACAACATCCCTTGGAGCCTGTAGATTTGTATTGGCACAGTAGGATATGGTTCTAGGCTTGCTTTTCTGCATTGCAGCCACAACGTTATTTGGCTCGTTTGCATTCTTGACACATATTTGTTTCAGGACTACCTCAATGAGTGGATTACTCCAGAGAATGTAAATTGTTTTTGGTTCTTGCAATCTTGGGCTTGTGGCACTGATCTCAACATATTCCTAGGCAACTTTCAATAAAAACAAGTCATTGGATATTGCCTGATTTCAAAATCATTCATAAGTGTTTTTGGGGGAAAAAAACAATAATTGTCTATCAAAAACTACAGGAAATCTAGACCGTTTTAACTGTTCCAAGAATTGTATATCCTAATTAAGCTCCGTACACAACCCATTGATCCACTGAATGTAAACATTTCAAATTGTTTCCGAAAACAGTTGCTCCACTGTTACCAAAGAAAGCATTTTATAATGTCCACTAGCAACAAATCCTTTTGAAAACCCTGGTTATATAATTCATGAAAGGGCAGTATGGGAATCATTTTCGATACATGCATTTTTGCATTTCCTTTTTTCCCAGAATAGGAAAAGAGAAAGTGTGAACTGCAGATTTCTGTAAGATTTAATAAAAAAGGCCAGGAGATTAAACGTATCCTTGGCTGAGACAGAATAAAAAAAAATTGCAATGATAAAAAAAAAAAAAAAAAAAAAAAAACTAAATGCAAACAAAACACTAGGCTGGTTTTCTAGGGTTTCCAAGTGTGTCTCCAAAGAATTGTGCAAAAACTAAATTTCTGCAGCGCCTGGCTCGTAACCACAGAATGCTACAAGTTAGTTGTTGAATAAAGTTGCTGTGAATTGAGCCACAGGGCAAGGAAGTCAGATGCCAGAGATTAAACATGAGAATTTTAAAACATGTCAGGAGAGACCAGCTAGGCATATCCTTCTAGATACATGTGGGTGATTGCACAAATTAGGTTAGAGGGTCTTTAAAATAGCCCAAGATTTTCCTGTGTAAAGAAGAATCTACTTTCTTCAGTTAAATTACCCTTGATTTAATTTCTAGATATGTGCACTTCTAGTGATCACTTTGGTGATGTTGTCAGAAGCACATAAGTCAGTCTTAATTTATGTGACTATTATGCTAGAATTCCCAGTCCAATTTACAGGGTCTTTATACTGACTGGGTTAAAAGTGTCCGTTTGAAACAATGTCAATCTGAAACCTCAAGACCATGTGAAGTCCAGTTAAATGAAAATATTGTATTGTATCCTTGTAATCCTTGTACGCCTTGGCAGCCACCTTGGATAAATGCTTGTGTCAAAAGAATGAAGAAAAATAATAGTTATGAATCTTAACTCACTAATCGCTAACTTCTCAAACATGAGGTCACAGCCATTTTACACACTTTATAGCTGAACTGTTAAACATGCATAACTGATTTCACATGACAGAAACTGAAAAAGAAAAAACAGAAGCTGTGCAGTTTCTTGTGCTGTTAAGAAACACATCATCAAATGTCAAACAAACCAAGCTAAGAGCCAATTTTCTATTCGACGGGGGACTTTTGCATCCATCTCTGTGGAGGCCAAATCGAATAAAAATTAGCCCCCAGCAAGGCGATTATATCTCCAGTATAGATTGTTTATTCAGCATCTATGCAGTGAAACTTGTGCCACCATTTAGTATGTATTAATTCAGCTTACTGTCCAACTTTTGATGAATGGTAGCCCCGTGTTGGATCCATGAGCTTCTTACAGTGCGATGCAATCAGGCAGTGCTGAGCTTTTAATCATACACCTCCTCCATCACCCGGCAAGGGCAATACATGGAGAAGAAAGACAGCAATAGGAAGAAGCTAAGTTCTTCCCTTTTCTGTGCAAGGACCCCGACATGTTCAGCTTTGTACATTTAGCACTGGAAAGCCTTTTCACAGTTGTGGACTGTGTGTAAAATGACAGAGAAACCACCCAGGTCCCTCTCTATTATTCTCCGATAGATAGACTAATGGCTACATTTAGTGCTCCAATTACAGAACAAGAGGCATATCAGATTCTTCGCTAACTGGAAGGTATAGGTTTTGTAGCTGCTCTCCAGAGAATGGAGAATGGTACTCGATTATGCAGCACACTATAGGCAAAGGAATAAGAGTATCTGGTTAGAGATCCTTTTAGCTAAAGCTTGTTTTTCACAGTTCACGTTCCCTCTTTTTGGAATTGTGACCATTTGGCCAAGATGATGGTTCACTAGCTTCCAGTCTCCTTGCAGCGTAGTGTGCAAATCCAAATCTCTTTGGCCATAGTCATTTAGCCATGATTGTCTACTTAAATAGTCAAATAGGTGATGGCAGGTTAAAGAAGCAATGCATTAGACTAGAATTAATGTTCATAAAGGTAATGGTTAAGTAGCACAATACGCTGGAGCAAGTTTGTGTATTATAGTTTTAAGGTTTGGTCTCTGCTGTTGAACAGGGTCATTTGGCACATGAGTAATAATCCACTTTATTAATCTCTCCAGCCTAAAACAAAAGGGTACAGGGAGATTGGATTCAGACTGTCAGGATCCTGAAGGACATGAATAGAATTAACCCAAGATGAAGCTTATTCTTTAGCATGGAGGCCACAACTGGGGAACAGCCTTGGAATTCTGGGAATTTCACATCTGCTGAAAGACAGTGTACAACAGCTGGATGTATATGATGGATCGCCAACTCGCATGGCTGAAGTTTGCTACCTTGGCATCTTGCGTGACCCGCCTGCAGGGACACCTGACATCGATTCAAAACAATCACGTCACAGAATACCACACTCATAGATCATGATGTACTTTTTTTAATATCGCATCACAATCATTTCAAGAAGTTGCAGCTTGGAAAGCAACGATGTCAGTCAAATGCAAACTTTAACCAGAAGTGTGTTGGTTCACTGAATGCGGTGTGGGAGTCCAGCCCTCAGTGCACAGGAAGAAACTGAAATGTCACAGAGTTGATATTGTTGTATTATGAGTAATACAACTTTCTGGTCCTGATCTGGGGCTTGCCTGTATTTCTACATGAGATTTCCGTGATTATAGGGTTGTAGTTAACATGATATGGTCACAGAAAATATGGGCTGGATCATATGACGTACTTTCCCTTTGTGTGGTGCAGGTTTCTTGAAAAGAGCAAGACAAAGCGCCATGCTGAGAGGAGTTCAAAGAGGCTGATGGATCACTGCTGGGTTGCCACTGGGGTAGTCTCTTACTGTGAGCCGGCTTGGCACAATTAGGGAGGGGTGGGCAGGGGGGGGGTGCTGTGTGTGTGTGTGTGTGTGTGTGTGCAAGAGCTGGGTTTGGTTTACTCCAGGAGTGCTGACTGTCCCATGGGCTGCCTGCATATTTAATGATATGACGCGAAGTCGTCAGATCTGTCTTGCCAACCAGGCCAGTCTCCACAGGGGCTGGGCAAATTAGGTCAAAGTGGCTTCATCTGCATTAAAATTTAAGTGGTGTACCCGCATGGCCACACACGCACACACACACACACAAGAACAGAGAAGAGACCAGACCTGTCACAACCTCATTTCACTGTGCTAGACGGCTGATGCTAAATGCCAATGAATCTTTGAATTAACACTCTCAGTATTCCTGCCTTCTGCAGCTTTTCAAAATAAGTGTCACCTCCCCCCATCTTTTACATGATCTGGATGTCTACAGTTCTCCCTGAAAGACACAATCTTGAATCCCCTCAGATATTCATTCAGTTAAGCCTTCATCTTGGAAATTCTTTATAATTTCTCAGCTTTTTAGCCCAGATTCACTTGCAATGTGTAACTCTCTTCTAACCCTGGTATTATATAATAAACAATTAAAGCGAGTTGCTCACATTGCACTTTCACTACACAATTGCATTGGCTCTGGTATAAGGGGACTATTTGGGTGGGCAAGATTAACAAAAAACCGAATTGGATTTTTTTTCTCAGCCACACGAGAGATTAACACTCCTGTTTTAAGAGGCATCTTGCATGACTGCTGCAGTGCAGATAGCATCTGGGATTTGCATGCTGTGATGCCCATGTTTTTTATCTTACGTGGTACGAAGATTCACTGTCATCTTCCAATTAATCAATATCTTTTCCAAATAGGGGTTGATTCTCGGACCTGCAAAAAAACACTTGCATAATTTAATATAGCAGTACAAAGCTGTCTGGACTCTGGAGCAAAGGATTGTGGGTTCAGTCCAGGTGGGGGACACTGCTGTTGTACCTTTGAGCAAGGTACTGTACCTATCTGTATAAATGGGTAATTGTATGTAAATGTGATATATTGTAACAATTGTAAGTCACCCTGGATAAGGGTGTCTGCTAAGAAATGTAATAATAATGTTCTCAAACGCAGCAATAAGGCTACAGAAGACTTTTGTACAGGACTCATTTCTGACCACGCAGCCCAGACTCTTAAGGATGCAGTTCTTGGTATAACACACCTTGAGAGTGGACTGTTTTACAAGCATTAAACTGATTTCTCATTTACTCAAGCACTGTAAAGGTGAGAGAACCCACCTAAAATGACATAGTGATGCTACTGTTTCCTTTCCAGAAAGATAATTCCGACTTGTACCCTTTGGTGAATGCAAAACTGTTTTTGTTTTGTTTTTCTCTTAACTTTGTTGTTGTTCGTTGTTGTTCTGCATTAACATTTTAGAGAGAGGGCGTTGGCAGCGTTCGGTAGAACAATGGGCAACAGTGCACCTTGGTGCTCAGTGGGAAAGGAGGAGGGGAGGGAGTTGGGGGGGGGGTTGAGGGGTTGTTATAAACAGATAGCCAATTGATGTAGGCTCTTGAGTAGCAGCTGGCTTCAGTAGGCTGTAATATTTGCGCCTGTTGGTGGGAGAAGTGCTGAGATGTCGCTTTGAGCTCCCCAGAAACACTCTGCCTTTGTCCTGACTGGGCTGAGTGTTTGGTGCCCAGGGAATTTTGAGTAGGAAGGGAAATTAAGTTTTGTATTTGTGTGTGTGTGTGTGTGTGTGTGTGTGTGTGTATGTGAGCATGTGTTGTTGTTGTATGTGATTGTATGTGTACATTTGTTGTCGTGTGTGTGTTTCGTGTAGCCTTGTTGTGTTTCTGTAGAAGCCTCATCTCTTTTGCCTGTCTTCTTGTGTTTGTGAGAGGGAGAGTGTGAGTCCCTGTGTGTGTGTGTGAGATTGTGTGTCGCTGTGTATGTATGTGTACATGTGTTTGTTGTTGTGTGTGTTTGTATGTGTTCACGTTGTTGTTGTTGCTGTTGTGTGTGTGTTTCTTGCAGCGTTTCTGTAGAAGCTTCATGTTTTTCCTGTCTTGTGTATGTGTGTGTGAGAGAGAGTCCTTTTGTGTGTGTGTGTGTGTGTGTGTGTGTGTGTTTTTGTGTGTCCCTGTGTGGGTGGGTATGTGTGTGAGAGAGAGAGAGAGAGAGAGAGAGACTGTGTGTGTGTGTGTGTGTGTGTGTGTGTGTGTGTGTGTGTGTGTGTGTGTTTGTGTGTCCTTTCGTGTCTGTGCACATGTGGTAGATCGGCTGCTACTTTGTGTGCATAAATCTGAAAGACACACTAGCACTTAAAATATTTATGTTGTCCCAGAGACAACCTTCCCCCCAGCTGAATCAGCTTTCTCCTGGAGGACAGAGCAGACGAGCCCCAGCTAGACACACCTTTGATCTGCGCCACGCTCGGGGAGCAGATCGATAGCACTTCGCTTGACTCTCGCCTCACACACAAACACACACACACAACACATGCGTCACCCAGTTCAGAAAGCCATGTCTTACTGCCGTTATATCCTTAACTTGGAACTATGGGTAAAAATGAGAAAAAAATCTATGATCTAGTATGAGCCTCTAAACTTTGATGGAAAAACATAAAGCCATTTCCTCTTAACTGCCAAGCCCTTTTACAATTGTCCAATCAGGTTTAGATCTTCCAGCATTATTCAGTGACTCTACTTTTATCGCTTGCCATTATTTCGATGTGCCATGTTGTGTTTTTACTGCAGTTTGCTTCATTAGCGATACCCATTGTAGTGGTGTTTCTGTGGACCGGCCACGTGAGAGTAATCGCCAAACCTGGATTAATCTTATTAACGGTGGCCAGGGAGCTTGCAACAGATATCCTCCCTCTAATTAGCCTGACAATTTGAGCACAGACTGAGCAGTGATTAAAACTTAAATCTATCAGGTTCTCTACAAACTATTCAAGTCTGGGAATAAAAGGGAATCCCCACCCACCTAAAATAAATGGTCAGGTTGAAAATTGCCCTTTACTTTTGGTGGAAATGTGTTAGTTTCTGATCTGTCATCTGCTTTATTCTCTTCCATGAATCATCACAAATCACTGGGATTCATCTACTGTGATATGTTGGTAAATGTTTTTTCCAATAATTTGTGCTGAAGATATGATTTACAGGAGAGAACAGCACTTTTGTGGATATAAGTTCTAGACACATTGTGAATGAAAAATCCTGTTCAAGGTGCTTGTTAGCCTAATGTGAACTGATGGCGGTTTGATGGACAGCAGTCAATTTTCCCACCAACCCCTATCCATCACCAGCTAATTGTGGTCACCCCGTCTTACTCACTACATCTTATTCAGACCCTTTCCTGAAGTAAAACACTTCAAATCCATTTCCTTGTTTAAATGAGAAATATTTGTGGTTATGGAGTTCCCACTACTACTGTACACACACTCAGGAATGCCTTTGCTGAACTGATTTTCGTTTGTTGGTTTCTTTTTTATCAGCAGATTCAGGCTGATGTGGGTTGAATTGTTTATTATGATGTTAAATGGAGAGGACGAAACAGGTTTTTTTGTTTTGTAATTCTAGGAATAAAGGCCTGGCCTCATAAACAAAAAATCTTATTTCTTCTTCAAATGCTTGAAAGATAGTAGTCAAAATACCTTGTTTAAATCATATATCTTCAGGGCCTTAGTGCTTTGTCTACATTTTCTTTTCTTAGTAACATCAATTCATATTTCTTCCTTCTCCATGGCCCCATTGCTTGTCTTTTGGGAGGTGTTGGTGAGGGGATTAGTGAATGGAGAAGTACACAAGGACCTTCCAGAGAAAACCAGAACAATGCCAAAGCGCTACAGACTTGGACCAGTTGACCTAAAATATGAGCATGCAGCCAAGCAGGATGTTGGTGGGTTGTTTTTTTTTCCCTGATAAGAGCAGGCAAGTCCCCAAGTTCTCGTGGATCAATGATTGAGCAGAGAATTATCCTGCAGCAAAGATTTTAGCAAGGTCCTTCTACTTCTTGAAAAGAAAATAGAGCCGCATTAAGCAGAAAAAAGGCCTTCCTGCTTCTCAACCAGGGAGAGTGTTTTAAGCCCAAGAAGTCATGCACTGTTTCTCAAAGCAATTTGCTGATGCACTGCATCCGACCAACATAAAATCCTGCAGTTATAATAAGAAGAGACCCATTTCTAATAGAGCTGTCAGCTTTAACGATAACAATACCGCAGTTGTGATTTAAACAAAAACAATGTGAAGCGCAAAGTTTTTCTGTCATATCAATAATGCCAGATCTTGGTTCTCTAAGACTGGGTGGACATTTTAATAGCCATGATGTGCATGTGGAGTTTCTATTTCATTTAAATGTTTAGCCTTTCTATGTTCTTTCTGTTTCTTTCTTACTGTATTGGAATTTCTGTTCCCACATTGGACAGAATTCAGAAAGAGACAGAGACATAATTAAAAGTAAAAAAACAAACCAAAAAAACAGTAAAGCAAAGTATGAAAAAATGTTAGATTATTTAAAGGCTAGAAATGTGCTCCTTGGACAATCAATTTGGATAAAAATGAACATAGAATGTAATCTTGCCTTTGTGAACATGTGATTGAGTTCAGAGGTCGTTTTGAATGACTCAACTGGGAGATTCATTTCCAAGTCCCTTTTTAACATAGCAATTACAGCCCACGATCAGATAATTACAACAGTCTATTAATTGGTCTAGCTTGACCTGTGGAAATCTTTACTGTCACTACTTTATGGCGGATTATAGTGTTTTTCATTCACGGAAGGCCAATGAGTTGCTATCCTTGAAAGTTCTGCAGATTTTTATGGTACTTGAGCACAGTGAGCTAGTTCATTAACTGCAGCAGTTTCCTTTTCAATGTACAGAACAGTCTGCGCTACCCAGGGTTGAAAAATGTCTCTGCTTTGATTTCATGTCCAAAACATTTATTTTGGGAAATCAACCAGCTCATAGCTTTGTTTTTCACTATCTGTAAACATGTTAAATAAACTCTTGTCTTAGCTTTACTTACAGTAGCATACATTTTGTTGTTTGCCTCAACCTTCGTCTTCGGGGCAGAAATCGTACAGCAGCTGGCAGACCGTGCTCTGTTAAAAGGTGACGAGCAGAGGATGGTGGGGGGTGATTGTGGGATTTGATATCAAACACTTAAAACTGTTTTATTTTCCAGGGAGTGTGGCCGTCTTCTCCCCCAGCAGTATTGCCAGCTCTGTTGGTTTTGATTTATTTGGATACAAAAACATAACAAATGCAAATAGTATCTGTCTGCATTTCCCTCTATATTAAGCCCTGCCAAAATCCCGAGCTGCAGATGTAAAGGTTCTCATTAACGGCTACCTCTGATTTTTGGAAATTGCACACAGAGGAGGAGCAGAAGTCAGTCCACGCCATGCTTTTTCATTCCACTCATTTGCATTAGGGCCCGGGGCTCCTTGGAGACAATGTGAGAAACGTTCTCACTTTGTTGTCACTTCATTTCATTCGTGCTCCTGGACGATGGCAATTCTACACCAATTAACAGCGACAAAAAAATCCTTTTGATGCAATTAAGTTTAAAAATGTAACATCAATGAGGCGAATGCCATTAGCAACGTTGCTTTTGTGACTTCATTTTAATCATCATTTAAAAGACAATCCTATCCTTTTAAATCCCTTTAATTGCCGTTGTTGTGTGACAAGGCATGAAAAGCACGCAGAATACAAGCCGGCCTTCCCAATGACGGAAGCAGAAATGCAAATGGACGCAGACTTGACCTTCAGACGAGAAACGCAGCACTTTATTTGGGCTACTACATGCAAACGAACATTGCTGGCATGTGGCAGTGGTGAGATTTTGAATAGAGCAAGGTTAGATTTTGTATTGCGAGTGTGACGGCACAATCTGGCTGCCCTTCCTCATAGCTAATCAACACATTGCCTCAGCTCACCAGATGTCCTGCGGTTCTGCTTATTAAAATGGTTCTTTTGTGTGTGGTGGTGGTGGGGGGCTGTGAAAAACTTTAATCAGTGTACCATAGCTTTAGATGTGTATCATGCGATGCCAAAAATGTCTTGGAATTTTAAGAGCATAGCATCATAGCTCTGGTAATAGGAAGTGAGGAACAGAAGTTTCTTCCCTGTTGAAAACTGAGAAGGAAATACCCCTGGTTCCAGCACTAGCGTGTGAGCTCGATTGCATGAGGATGAAGAAATAATGTGTCCAAAAATAAAAAGATTAAAGAATCAATTTGGATACACATCGGATGGCACAGAACCAGATCGAGAATCTTCACCTTCCCTTTAGTTTGAGGTTTTTTTTTAGAAGCCAAAGTATTGTTCCAAGAAATAGACAAAACCTGGAGATTCTGAGAACATATAGTGGAGCCCCTCTAAGAAGTCAAACCAGAAAATGCTGATATTTTTAGGGTCATTCACTAAACCTGGAACGTGAACTTGCGATGTACGCATTTCCCATTTATATAGCGTTTTAAATGAATGTTTGGGAGACGGACAAACCCTTATCTTATACTCCACGTCCTTTCAACTCAAGCATATGTATCCAGTAATAGGCACCCTTAGCCAGTGTAGTGGCCTAACATACGTCCCCTCCTGACTTACTGCCTCTGTAGTCTGCATAACCTCTTTGCCTCATTCCACCAAGTGCTCTTGGCCAAGTTTTTGTTCCCTCAACCCTCAAAGTTAAGACCAAAGCAGCTCTACTTACCCTGTGCCAGAAGTAGTGGAGGAGATTGCTGTTTTGATGGGTTGATGGGCAAGGAAATTGGCACTTGACTATAAGTCGGACACAAAAGCTGAAGACTGATCCAAACACTTGAATGGCTTCATCCTTCAGATTTGGGACTATCCTGCAAACTACTACCTCCTGCTTTCTAAAGATATGAAATGATAACAGACTTTGCTTAGGCAAGCTTGTCTGCTGTTGTGTCCCCAGCCTGTGCAATGCCCCAGGCTACCTGATGAACGTTTGTATAATTAAAAAATTGGAAATCAAGCAACCAAGCACTGTAGATTTGGGAAATGAGTTTAAACTCTGTATCTGGTTGGGAATTCAATCAATAAACATTGGAAGTTGCACTATGTTGGTAAGACACAATTTGAAGCTTTCCCCATACTCTCAAGTCAACCTCAACAAGGGGCTTGGGAAGCACGTCCACATTTTGCAGTAACACTGAACTATTGTTAGAACCCATTTTGTTATCCATGATCTGACACTGTCACCAACCATGCTGTATCAGTGTGCAGCTGCTGTAGATGCTTGGGGATTTGCAGCTAGTACCCCGCACCCACCTTCTTGCCATTGGGCATCTTCAAATCAGCAGAGACTGATGTCAGACAAGACAGATGATGCCAGGCTGGAAAGATGGGTCTCGTCTGTGATTGACAAGTGAATCCCCCTATCCCTCTGCAATGCACGACCTAGCATCACCAAGCATGCCTTGATCCAGCCACGTGCTCCTATACTTCCACAGTTCAGTTCACATCAGCACTGAGAACAGGGCAGAAGTACCATAGGAACATACTATGACATTTTTTTTCCCAGCCAAGATTATTGAAATGTACGATTGTTCCTACATTCAGTCTTAGTAGTAGAAACATTACTACAGTCCTTCCTTGATATGCGGCCAAATCTGAGACAGGCTGTGGAATTGCCAGGAAAAGGGTTAGAGATTACGAAGGTTTCATAAAGGGAGAGACCCCTATACAAGGTAGTGGTGCAAAGACATCGTTGAAAAGACAGCTTTGTTGTCGTTTGAAAATGAAAATGCTCATCCTGAAGAGTAACGCATTTGAATTCAACTTCTTCACCATCTGCATTTTATTAAGTTGATCAATCAAATGATCAGTCTAAGTCCTTTTAATCAGCTACATAAAAGAAATGCAGTATAGTCAGGGCATTAAATATGGATAGGATTATGTATTTTCTTATTACGGCTGTCAGTTATTCCGATCCTATTATTATTTCTGACCCCTCAGGAAGCCTCATTTTTAAAGAAATGTTTCCAATTACAGCAGGACCTCCATGAGCAAAACGCAGGGTAAAACAGTCATGCACACACACGGAGCAGAAACATGAGTCTGAGTCTTTGTATTTCTCTTGGACAAAGTACTCAATGAGAGCTCTTTAAGCCATTAATACAAGCTGATGATTTATTTTTCCTCAACAAAACCACCATCTAGATGGTCCAGATTTTTCATACACAATCTACTGAGAGACCGTTTTATCACAGACTGAAAAACAATTGCAGTGCTATCGTCTGTGCAGGAGGGAAAACTGCAACATTGCCTTACAATCCATACTTACTCAATTGCAGACACTATTGTGTTCAGCGAAATGACCGTGAAAAAGTGATCCTGTTGGCTGACTGTCTTTTTCCATTAAAATCAATGCAAACTGTTTCTGTCCAATAGTATTAGTTCTCCACAAATTGGATCTTTATAGATAATACACAAACTGGGAATCACTGCAAGTGCATGTAGAAGGCATAATTACTCCCTCCCTCTCCAGTGACATCTTGTATTTGGAATGGCTTTAAAATGCAAACAAAATAGCAAAAACTGTGTTAGTTCATAACTTTTGTGATGTGAAATGCACTCAAGTGAAATGAACACGGTGCATCCCCTGTTGTCAGTTTGGGAAGCAGTGGTGTGAGAACAGAGGTGCAGATTGCCAGAGGAACAGACCAGATCTTCTCCACAGGGACCTGAGCTCCAGAGAACAATCAGCTGAACCAACATGGAAAGGAATAACAGCGTAACAACATCAAAAATGTTACCAACAAGAGGTGGTTGAGCTTACTTTACTTGGTATTTCTTCTTCATCGATTCCCGAACCAAAGTGGGACATTGATTGGTATTTTGTACCATACCTTCATGGATGTTCAGGCTTTAGGGATACAGCATTTCACATTTGAGAACAACAGTGTAGTATATGTAAAGGTAGGTTGTACTACCTTCAAATGTATGAAAAATAACCAACATCCTAACAGTGATTATACACCGATCAGCCATAACATTATGACCACTGACAGGTGAAGTGAATAACATTTTGTCCTCAAAGTTGATGTGTTAGAAGCAGGAAAAATGGGCAAGCATATGGATCTGAGCGACTTTGACAAGGGCCAAATTGTGATGGCTAGACGACTGGGTCAGAGCATCTCCAAAACTGCAGCTCTTGTGGGGTGTTCCCGGTCTGCAGTGGTCAGTACCTATCAAAAGTGGTCCAAGGAAGGAAAAGCGGTGAACCGGCGACAGGGTCATGGGCGGCCAAGGCTCATTGATGCACGTGGGGAGCGAAGGCTGGCCCGTGTGGTCCGATCCAACAGACGAGCTACTGTAACTCATATTGCTGAATAAGTTAATGCTGGTTCTGATAAAAAGGTGTCAGAACACACAGTGCATCGCAGTTTGTTGCGTATGGGGCTGCGTAGCCGCAGACCAGTCAGGGTGCCCATGCTGACCCCTGTCCACTGCCGAAAGCACCTACAATGGGCATCAGAACTGGACCACGGAAGAATGGAAGAAGGTGGCCTGGTCTAATGAATCATGAGTTGTTCACTTGGCCTCCAAATTCCCCAGGTCCGAGTCCGATCCATGGAGGCCCCACCTCGCAACTTACAGGACTTAAAGGATCTGCTGCTAACATCTTGGTGCCAGATACCACAGCACACCTTCAGAGGTCTAGTGGAGTCCATGCCTCGACGGGTCAGGGCTGTTTTGGCGGCAAAAGAGGGACCTACACAATATTAGGCAGGTGGTCATAATGTTATGGCTGATCAGAGTAGCTTGCCATGTTAAAATCTCCTTATTAACCGTATTTCCTCCATTTCCTAATTAAGGCTGCAGGAAATGTTGCTAAGAGATCTGGAATAAGATCAAAGATCTTGACCTTTGAGAGAAAGCCAAGTACTGTGACTGACTTCCAAAATGGAGGAAACTCCCGATTTGGTGAATGCCAGACATGCCAGTCTTTGCCACTTTCTTTAATTTGAGTTTTGTGGCAGTCTAAAGTCAGTAGTAAATGGGTAATTTAAATACTTCCTGGTTAGAAATGCTACAATTGAAGTTTGTAGATCTTAAAATGTTGACTGGGATAACATCTCTATAAGCATCATAACTTAACCACATCTGACATTGTTTCTTTTCTAGTGAAACAATACAAAAGGTTTTTAGTTGAGCATTATTCTGAGGTGTGTAGATATTCAATGAAACCAATTACCTACATTGTTACAGATGGAGGTTTCTGACATTGAATCTGTTTGCAACTTGTGTTCGGCATTTCTCTTACATTCTTTTTTTTCTAGCCTCAGAATGGTGGTTTGCTCGATGAATGGAAAGTGGGTATGCCATGAATTCGATGTATTTTGATTAGAACTGTGCAATGTGAGACCGTGGGAGAAATAATTCTGCTTGTATTGTTTTTTACACAGTGGGCTGCACTGGTTTTGGGTTAAAAATAAAACGGAACTCCCCCCCAAAAAAAAATAAGAAACCCACTTATTTCAGCATTTGGCAAGAAAATGGTCATCTGTTTTTCAGTAACGCAAGAGTTTGGAAGGAGAGTTCACACATTGTAGCAATTAGGAATACATTATTACCAGGTGGACATTGTATCGAGTTACAGGAAATGCAGCTATGCGACCATGGAAAGCCTTTTGGGAACTACAGAAAACAGTGCTCACTGTTACAGAGAGCAAACTTAACTAACAAGATTTCTGCAGTTTGCCCCACTGTACTTCATACTGTACTGTGTATCCTTTAGGGCCTGAGTCCACAAACACATGCCTTTATGCCTATTCTATGTTTTTTTTCTTTATACAATAAAATTGCAGTTGTATAAGGTCTTTCTATAGTGTCCCCTATCACACATTTGACTGATTATACACTCCTTAGTGCTCTAGGGTCCTCTACTTATCAGCATTTTAAAGTTCAGTTTTCCTGAATAAAGCACTTGAAAGTGAAGTGGGGCTTTTTTAAACATTGTTACTATGTGTTTCTGTCCCTGTAGCCCATGGACTAGAAAAGAGGGAAGCTTCTTCTTACAAGAAAGAAGTGGTGTAGAGGCGGTTGGAGGAATAACCACCAAAGAAATATGTGGTTTATAGGACAAAACTGTCTCCGCTTGCTCTGAAATTCACTTTTCCTGCCATTTCTCATTCAACTACCACAAGTCTTGTCTTTAAACTCATGAAATCACAATATATCTTTACAAACTATAATACAAACAAGTTTTCGGTGCTTTAACTCATATTTTTGTGAACAGGATTTTTTGTATGCATAGCAACGTCTGTTTGATTGGATAGGTAAAAGGTAATCATCATGTAATAGCGTTTACTTTGAGAAACGTCGTCTAAGGCAACAGTTTGGACAACAGTTTGTAGTCACCCAGGGTGGGGAAGGAGTTAAGAGAGAAAATAAATATAAGTCCTCTTCAGTCCACAACAAAGATTTGGAAAGAGATATTTTCCCTTAGAGTTTCAAGTATTGACTAGCTTTCAGTTTCAGCCTCGGAAATCAGGGAGGAGGGAAAGTCAGAAAAGGGGAATTTCATGCCCAACACAAGTTAAGAGAAAGCTTTTCAACCGAGATGATAAACAAATGAACAAATAATAGATTTTTTGCCAACTGATTCCCTGGGATCTTTCAAGATTCACCTTAATGAGGTTCTGCGATCAATAAATCACTAGAAAACATACTAGTGTAATGGTTATTTCCTTCCAAGTGTTTATGAGAATAGGATTCTTTGGGAATATGAAGTGGGGGAAATTGACCAAAGTGAGAGTTACAGGTAAATAACCAGGGTGTTTGGAAAGATGGAGCAACCTTGTGACTTTGATTTAATTGGTTTTAAAAAGCCTTTTGTAAGTAATAGAGGTTTTGTGTATATATATATTTTTTAATTTATTTATTTTGGCACATGTTCATTTTCACAAACAAACAAATATTTCACATATAATAGTCTCAAACCGAATGAAAAATGCCAATGTTATGTGCATGTATGGTGCATTAGAGAGATTTCCTGTCTAATTTCCTTTTTGAATCAAAGACCTGTGATTAGCGTGCAAGAAATAGCACTTACCTATAAAAACAACTGTCCGGTTCTACACGGTGTTGGAGGCCAGTGTCCATAAACCGGAACTGCTGTATATAACTATGGAAACCAATACTTAATAACCTGCGCTTAGATACCTGCCAAAAAAGATATGCTAGAACAAGATGCTAGATGTAGTATGAGCAGCTATTTATAGCCAGAAGTAATCCAAGGATTTTGTATACAAGCTGTAATACTAATGGTGTAATTATAATGGTGTGTGCATATGATTATGCTGACACAATGGCTGCTGGCACAATTACTTTCTTGTCCTAAGGTTGTGAATTTATATTAGGTCTGTCAAACAACTACACAAAATCATTCAGGACTATTCTTGTCATTAAAGCTATTAATCAATATTGTTTTATTGTCTGTCTTTTTCTTTTTTGAAAATAGCCAATGTCAAATGTAACAACATCATATATATGCGAGTGCCTTCCTTTTTGCACCTTTCTAGACTGCGGATTACCAAGAAAAGAAAATCCTGAATTCATAGGAATAATGTATGCAGCATCAGCAAAAATCTAGGAAATTGAACTGTTTATTATAGGCACAATCATAAAATGGTTTACAAAAGAACAATATCAATTATATAAGACCAGGATGAGAATGAATTAACATGGAGTAGCACACAAACCTATGTCACTAGCCACTTCCATCCACTCCAATGTAATGACCACAGAACAAGATAAATGTACCTACCTACATCTACCTACAGTAACCTGTGCCACCAATAGGCAATAATTAAGGTATCGTTTGCAAGAGCGTGTGAGAGTCCAGTCCCTCCATCATGGAGAGGAGCACTCTCCCCGCCAGAGGCCTGTCTTCAGAAGTGCTGACAGTAGGTGGAACAGCAGGCGTGCGGAGCTGCCGATTCATCATCCGGATCAGCCTATGCCTGGCATCAATCCAGGCATCGATCGGCCCAGGGAACGCACGCATCTGCCCACTATTGATAGCTGTCGTGTTTAACCACTGGAGGCTGGCATCCTGTTCAAGGGCGTTGTGCCACTGGGGAGAGCAATCTGAGACTTCAAAACCACTGTGAAACAATTTAATTCAAGTTTCTCCCTAGCTTTGCCCCCTTAAGCAGTTCTTGAATTTAATTTGGGTGGTGCCTAAAGGAACTTCAACACATTGGATTAAGTAAGCTAGTTAAAGGAAATGCTGCTGTATTTAATACTTCATTTATTCACTGCTGAAAGGGTTTTATGTTTTTGGACCTAGACTCATGCTGTGTTTTGTAATGTTGGAACCAAAGGGGGTTTGATGGGAACGTAGGTTTTGATTAGAACATAAGAACAGACAGAGAACAAATGAGCTGAGGCCAGTTGTGTCATCTTGCTGGTTTGCTAGTAGTTTAAAGATTAAAATAAATCATCAAGCCAATTCTTTGAATGTTGGAGCTTCAAATATATTGCTTTGGACAGGAAGTTGTTTTCAGTCTATGTGAAGAAGTGTATGCAGTAGCCTATTTTCCAAGATCCCGAGTCTAGTTTGCACTTGTATTCCCCTGGAACCTTGTATCATTGCCAATCTTGAAGATACGGTCTGTTAGACAGGTCTACCAGAACTACATTGTCACCCCAGACTTGGTGGAAAGACCCTGGCAGTTAGAAACCTTCAGGGGCAAGAAACATTTGGGGAATCAGAACATTATTCCCACCTATAGCTTTCCATGTTTTTTTAATTGCACTGACTCGAAAGTGAAGGCTGTGGCAAATAAGCACAGCATGAATCAGATCTGCTGTGCTTTGATTCCAGGTGAATTTTAAATTAAATAATTATTTCTAAAGAACGATGCCAGGCTTTAAACTCAGGGAAACCGCTGCCCCTCACTCCCTCCCAAGCTCAGATTCCCATCTCACCTAATAACTCTAAACACTCTTATCTAGTAACCCTGTGGATCAATATAAATTACAAAAAAAAATATATATATATAGCCTAATATCCCAAGACATAGATCCTAGTTTTGTCCCAGCATGGAACGTCAGATGTTAAAATCCACATGGTTGTTCCTGTCTCTTTTTAATTCTTTTAATTCTTTCAAATATCATTTCTGCTGGAATAATTTCTCTCTACATTGCTTGCTTCAGTATATTTTCATTTGAGACTCCTGTGTTTTTTGTTTTGTTTTTTATAGTTTTTTTATTTAGAGAGCTGAGATAATCCTGAGGACGATGAATAGTTTATCAGCGTTACCATTTTTCTTTTTTTTTTAAAGGCAGCAGACGTGCAATCTGCAGTAATTGTTTCTAGGTCACTGTCTGAATCCATACTGATGAACATAACAGTTTTTTTTTTTTTTCTTCGTCTTCCTAGCTTTGCATTTTTAATACATTAGATAAAAAGAGATCCTGTTCTTGCAGTCCTGTTCTTGGGCAGGTTATTTTTTCCCTGCTGTCTCTCATGGGGCAGAGAGTTCAAGAGAGTGTGTGTGGGGGGGGCAGATTTTCCTGTGTGGTGGATGTGCTCTGTGTAGCAGAAGTAAAATACCATAAAAGTCTGTTTGAACCTGCTCCAGTGTAAGATATTCGTGGACACTGCGTGCACATCTCCGTGCACATCTCCGGGTTTATGAACCCCTTCTCTGAGCCGGCCCTGCGAGCGGTAACCGCATCGTCCTTTTTTCCAGAGAATAACGGAGCAACAAACAGCAGATGCCACCTCGGAAAGCAAATTGTTTGTGTGTGAAATGGAGAACTTTGATCTATTTCAATGCCTCTTTATCAGTGCTTTGCTTTCTCCTGCGGGGATGTGCTCCCTGTTTGCAGGAAGGCCTTGACATCTTTGCATGCCCCGTAGTGCAACTGGAGAGCAGCTTGTATGGTTGCATGGAATATTCTAGTGTATTCAGACTGCATTTCTCACCTAAATAATGTGAGGGGCTACCCAAATATATGCAAGTGTAGACAGCATTTTACCAGTAATTTTACCACTTTTGCTTTAATATTCTTAGCCTAGCATTGGGCAAGAATGTACTGGAGCTGCTGAATTGAGCCACAGTGAAACACACATTTATAAAACATTGCCACAAGGGAAAGTGGTAAATGAAAGCAATGAATGTAGACATTTTAGGCTTGTGTTGGAACGGTTTTGCTGTGACCTCGACCACACAAAGGCAACACCTCACCAGACAACACAAAGAGGCCTGACCTCAGGGCAGTGACTGTGTTATTTTAGAAAGATGACCTGGGGTCTGCCGATCTGTTTTCTCTCCCACTTTCTTTCTCTCTCTCTCTGTCTCACACACACACTCACTCACCTTTTCAAATCTTTCCAGCCCTGAGCATTTTTTTCTTTACACTTGAAAATTACCTGCTGGGACCACATTAATCCTGGCTTTTGCAATTACAGTCTCAGGACACACACAAACTGTAGAACATTGAAAATCTGAAATTGTACTATGCAAATCATAAGCAATCGTTATGAAAAAAACATGAAAGTCTTGCAAAAATAATGACTTTGCCTTCTGGACAGAAAATTTGTTTTTAAAATGATTTTTCTTATATTTTTATATAATATGTGATTGTGGGTGTATGTGTGTGTAATATATATATATACACACACACACACACATTTGAAGAAGACACTACAATTACAAACTACAAGGCTTTACTAGTTAATATTTTGTTTCAGTCAAATTTTATTGATACCAAAGATTGAACATGAAACATTGAATTAAATAAATTAATGGACATTAGGGGAGATTAAAAAAACTCTTGCTGGGCTGTGGATTACTGATTCTACCAAATTGCTAAAATAATGACAATATTTTAAATATTATAGCAAGCAACTCCAAAATAGATTTTATCCCTCTTACCTTATCAGTGTTCACTTCAGGCAGGTTGGGATCAAAGATAAATAGAATCCAAAACAAAACAAGTAGGCCCGAATGCTTAAACCAATTGAGAGAACTACTGTTTTATTTACCGGTTTTGGTTTTGACAACTCATGGAGTGAGGGCGTTTTATATTCAACCTTTACAGAGTAAAGTATTTATATTTTCCAGACCAAACCATATATCATAATGCGTTACATAGAACTATGTAAAGATGACAGCCAATGTGTGCCAAATTCCCCCATACATGCCTATAGATTTGTTTCTGGACGTCACTTCCTGCTGTCCTACACGTGAGAGTATGGCTTAGGGTCTGATTCTTCTGTACCAGTCGGATTAATCAGCTGGCATTTCTGGCACTGGTCTTCTTTTGCCTGACCTTAGCTGCCAACATTAAACTGGTCAGCTTCTTTTTTGTTCCACCTCTGATGCATATTGACAAAACCCTAACCACTACTCCACTCTGCAGTCCCTCTGCTCTGAATTTTGCCATAATCTTAAAATGTGAATCACTATGGCCTTTTGGAAAGTGGCTCAAATCATGATTGGAACCAGCATTTTTTTCCACTCCATCGTCCAGCTATATTGCTTTCAATTGCCAGTCCTTGTGACAAGATGGTAAAGGCGTCTGCATTTCTTCACTTTCAGATTAAACAAATAGATGTCAAAGCAAAACTATTTGGTGGAACTGTATATTCAATAGACACGGCTTTCTTTATCTCAGTCTCCTGTGCTTTAAAGGCTGGGCAGAGCATATATGTGCCAGTGACTAAATAAACTAGAAGCACTGTGCGGCTATGGTAACGAAAGTCACGAAAAACCACTTCTGCTTCATAATGTTGGGACTTCCCCCTCTATCACAACTTTCCCATCCACAAGACCACCAGTCTCCAGTTGTCAAAATAAATCCTCTTTGTCCCATTAAAAAACATGTAGTCTGACCATATCAGGCTCCGAAAGTTGGTTACATAAAAATAAAAGAAAAAATAATTGGCACAGTAAAGTTTTACACTTTACACTTCTCTCAAAATTCACACATTAACTTCCCAGACTAGGTGCTCAGCCAGGAGCAGCATGTTTCAGTTTAATTTTATTTAATTGCTACCAGCCCCTTCAATTCACACCACTATTCTCAGAAAAAAAAAACT
The DNA here is from genome assembly GCF_036373705.1 of Amia ocellicauda. Lineage (NCBI taxonomy): Eukaryota > Metazoa > Chordata > Actinopteri > Amiiformes > Amiidae > Amia > Amia ocellicauda. The sequence continues at coordinate 7,020,969 of NC_089870.1, forward strand.
TCTTTACTTCATTTGAATCTGTTTATATGTTAATGTATGCAATATTTCAACATTGATTAACACTGAGAAGCCCTTGCATTTTAAGCACCCAAGTTCTCTTGAAACCGAATCCATATTTTGGGATTTTTTGGGATTGACTGTTGCTTTAAATTTTTATGTTCTCGTTTGATTTACATAATGTCATCACTGCTGAACTGTTCTAATGCCATTATCAGTTGTGTAGCTGCCTCCATTAGTGTAATTGCACAAGTAAAGTGACGTTTACATAAAAGAGTGATTTGAGGCCAGAGTAGCTGGGGTTTTTACGCTATGAAATTAAACTGACCTACTTTGCAACAAGGCTTTTTTCCTTTTTTCCTTTTTTCCTTTTTTTCTTCTATATAAAAACAAAAATGTTTAGGCAATAATAATTGCCTGACACACATCCATGACAATAAAGCAGGAAAATCAATCGCTGATAAATTATTGTATTTGATATAGTTTTGTATCGGTGTCACTGCCAGTAAATTCAAGGTGAATGTCACCTCACTGACAATGTAAAATAATAATAATCTCAATCCAGTCGCACACCAATTCCTGAATTAGTGTAACTATTAATAATGGTGTATGCTTGTTAGATTGAGTCCGCATACCTCATGTATTATAAATATCTAAACGAATCATTAGAGTTTCTACTTGGTATTCTAATGCTGTAGTATAAACACTGATTTCCTATTTATTACATAATTTCATATAATTTATAGTGTTACAGTAAATGTTGGGCTACATATTGATTTATTATTTTATGCCATTAAGTTTCAGTGGTTAGTGTAAGACATACTGAACCCTGCTGACTCAAGTCTGAGTCTAACTGAGATCATAGATTTTCTCCCATAAATTGTTTGTTCAGATGCACAGGTTGTACTGTATTTATTTTGGCCTATATATAAACGCACATATGGAAGCATTTTAGGCATTGTAATAAAGAAATCCTCTTGCTCTGTGCTGGAGAGGAATGTCTGAAACATCCATTCTTTCCTTGCTATTATATTATATTATACTATATTAATATTTCATAGAATACAGCTGTTGAAGTTTTAATTTACTTCAACTGGTATAAAAAGATGATAAATAAAGCACCTCATTAGTCATGGAGTGTTACAGTCCAACAGTACGAATTTATTGTAAGGAATTATAATAACCACTGACAGCATAAAGTGTACCTCTGTATCATGTTGGAGCTGTCTGGAGCAGCCAATTAAAGACTTGAATAATTGGTTCTTCAACACCACAGCTTTATTGAAAGAAACCAGTTTGGGAGCCATAAGAGCCAGTGAATGATGTGCTTGCTTTGCTTTAAAGCAACCTGATTGGCTCAATTCCCTGGGACCCTAACCCATTGAATTGAGGTTGAGGATGAAATAGCCAAAACGATCAGTACACTAACAGGGTGCTCGGAGTGCAGCCTTTTCTTCTATGATGAAATGCATCTCTTATGTTCCCTTGTTTGCCAAACAAGAAGGTAGACATTCTTGTCAGCCTTGGCCTGCCCTGCTTGGCTGTTTATCTCTTTTAGAATAAAGGCCCATCAGTCGTGCGGGTTCAGAGGAAGAGTACACTTCTCTGGGGCCTGCCTCACGGGAGGTGGCAGTGATGTGTGCACCACCACAGTGCTAGGCAGCGGGTTGGCACAAACCTCCGTTGCCATGGAGACTGGAGCTGAGAAGATGGGGTCAGATGTCACCAAGCTCCCCGGCTCTTGGATTGGCATTTTCTGTGGTCGTCGTCTTTTGTCTTTTACTCCCTTTGCGCCCTACTCCATGGCAGGATCTTTAGTCACGCTGCACAGAACAATGAATCGGCTTTTCGGATGGTGTTTTCGGGAGGGGTATGGAATGGTGCTGATCGAAATGATTGGCATTCATTGTTAAAGAAGAGCTCCAAGAGTTTGGGTTGATTGACACTTTGGTTGGTGAGGAACCGCTGCAAAAGAGTGTATTGATTGATCAGCACTGTGGGAAGAGATGAAGGAAGCGAGAGATGCAGTTAAACTTTGCTTTGCTTGGGGAAGAATTTCTCAACGCTCAGCTGGTGCATCGCTTTCCCTCATTTTGTCCCGCCGTGCTGCTCAATCAGTACACCCTTTTGCTGTGGTTCTTTACTGTTAAGCATCAATCATCTCAGTCAGTGCCATTCTAAACACCTCACCCCCACCTTCTTAAAAACAACAACGTCCTAATAATTAAATAATCATTACGTGCCATACTTATATTTAAACAGATGATTAATAAAACTAGCCATTGGCAAACAAAACAAATGATAAAGTAGATTATTTATTTTGGTCCAGGAAAATTGTAGTTTTGCTCCTCCTTCCACCTGAACTCCACTGAGTCATGTATTGATCTTTCAATTCCCCAGTATTTCCCAGAGCTATTGAGGGTTTTGCATGACCTTAAAAGCCCTCAGAGATGTGGTTCACCAGTCCCCCAAGTGGTCGGTAAACGCGCCAAGTTGCTGAGTTAAATCGGCAGGACTTCCCTTGGCTTATCGCTATCGAACATCTCCTATCGTCCTCCTGGGCGATTGCCGGCTTGCCGTACCGCTGTGAAGGACGTGCCTCTCCTCAAATTGGCGGGAGCGTCTCACAGTGCTGTGTAGCCCGCACAGTGAAAAGAGTCGGCTATGATTGGAGGAGCTTGGATGTAGTTCCTCACCTTCCCTACGTGAAGGTGGTGGGATTCATAGCAACCAGCCAAGATGCATTAGAACAATTGGCGATTCCAAATTTAGGGGAGTGCAAACACAAACAATAATTGGCGTTTCCAAATAAATAAATACAACCTGTGGCTCACCAGGACCAGTAGAATCAGTAGGGAGTAGGGTGTGTTGCAGGGGGAAGGCTTTCTTATTTTCCTAGCAAGTCCCTGAGCTGTATGTTCGCCCCCTCTCATGGAATCCCCCTCGCAGTTGAGGTCTCTTATGGTTATTCACCTAACACCCACCCTACATGCTGGAATAATACAGAAACAGCCCTTGACAAATCCCACTCAGCCAACAAAAACATTACATTTGTTTCATTGTATATTGCATTTTGTGTGTGTTTTTGCAGGCTTTTGCTCTGCCATGTAACACATCCACTCCACTTTATCAAAGCATTAAACCCATTCAAGGCAAATTAAATCACAGCTGCCTTCTGACTAGAATAAATAGTTATGAAATAATAATGACGGTGGAAGTCTTCAGTCTGTTTATGTTGGGAATGATAAGTGCCTTAAGTGAAATTGAAAGCTTTGTCTCTTTTCTCTGTCTGCCTCTAAAAGCTTTTCTGATTGCTGTTCTATCCCTCTTCCCTCTCCACCTCTCTCAGGTGTATGAAACGTGCCGTGTCGTCAGCAGTCCGATAGCTTCACCTCCGCATGTCCCAGTGTAGGAGCCCTCACTTTTCTAGCTGTGAACATTACTTGCACTCGAAGGATAACAAACAGGTAGAGCAGACGGCCCTCTGTCCCACCTGGGGGTCGGCTCTCTGTCTTCCAGCTGGATTCCAAACCCCGCTCAGCTTGCAGATACGCGGTGCTGTTGACCGTCAGCTCTGATCTTCATTTAAAACTGTCAACACCTGCAGCCCCTAGAGAGGAGCTGTGAATCTGCCCTAGCTCCCCCCCTCAGCTGCCATAGAAAATCCACTCGGGTGTTTCCCGTCAATGCAAGGGAAATGTATGTTATTTTATCACAATCTACGTTTAACTTTGTATGTATTTTTTAAGTTTATTTATAGAGTATAATTCTTCTGTACAGATGAACCTGAAGCATTGCCTAATGAAATGGGTGATTTGTGGGTATTGGATCCACTGTGGAAAAAAACACTACCTGCTGGTCCACCAACCCCAATATGAAACACAAGATTGCCATTGATGAAGTGTCTGTTTCACTTCAACTGCCTCCCAAGTTGCCGTTCTCATAACTGAGTGCTTTTCATACCAAGAAATGCTCAAATCAGCCTCCGCCCAGACAAAGCTTTCAGCCTGTGTCGGGAGAATATTTGCAGAAAGCATGGTAGCATGGTTATGGTGGCATTGCACTGTGGTGGATAAGTGGTCAGATTCTCTGTGCAGTGCTCATCACTGTCCTGATCTAATTTATAGCTTGGATCTTGCGCTAACTGAACCTCAGATATGAGTGCTATCATTCACGGCACTAATGGAAAAGTAATGCTGGCTGTTTATATTACCGGCTGACCAAATTCCAGCTTCTCGGAGCAGCGGTGGTGTTCGGAGTGTACTTCTCCTGTCCCCTTGCCAGACTTTTGATAATGGAGTCGGCCTCAAAGAGCAGGTATCGTGTGACAGGGCTGCGGGCTTGGTTGTGTAAAGCAATTTAACAGGGGCTTACATTTCACTCCTGGCCCGTGCTTTTGCACAGGTTGTAAATTCCTAGAGCAGGTGGGGCCTTGAAAGAGTTTTCTGGCAAACGTGTTGCTCTAAAACCGACAATGTTCAGCAGTGCTGCGAAGAGTGGGAAACTTGAATTCAGTATCAGGATTTACTAACACACCAATGAGCTTGACAAGGGCCCAGAGAAAAGGTATTACTAAATATTATCTCTCAACCCTACCCCCCTCTTTAATACCTGAACAAAGAAGTGAATACGGTCCATGAAAATATACTCGTTCTATATGCACATCTTCTTCCTGGCTTTTCACATTTTTCCTGACCAAAAGAGATAAGAGAAATGTTTTACAACAATGTCAAGCAGTATCTTTTCTCAGCTTGGCTTTCAGTTTTTAATTGAGTGAATTGCATAGGAAACGACTGGCATGTAGTAAATGGATACTGTGATTTATTCATGTAATGTCATTTGATATATCAGGACTTTTCCAAAGAAACCGTTTATCCTTCTTTCTTTCTTTAACTTTCTTTTGCTCGCTCTTTAATTGCACGTCCTTATACACCGTGTCATTGATCGGTTCTTTCTCACTCGTGGGAAATTTGTTTGAGGTACCAGAGGAGAAAACTACTCTCCTGAAGAGTCTGCCAACACCTTGCCCTTCTCCAGTTCTCCTTGTGGTTGGGATCCAGCTGTGAGTGGAAGTAGACTCAGCAGAAAGTGAGGCAAAGCTGAAGCTTGTTGTGGCCGTAACTTTAAGTTCAGAACCGTATTGCTGCTGTAGCTTCGTTAGAGACTCCATTAACACATCCCTGGGAAGTGGGCCAACCGCTGCCATCTTTCACATTGTGAAGCTTCTCCTTTCTTCTCGGATGTCTTCACAGAGCAACATTTGAAAAGCATTTATACAAAACCAACCCAGGAAGCCCCCCTGGGACCCAGTGAATCGGGTAAATTTGGTTTGGTTTGTTTTTTCGGTGATTCTCAAGAGCTTCTTAGAAAGAATTTGTTTGAGGAGCAGGGGTGACATTTCCTTTGTGTGTAAAATAAATGTGGGTCTAATTAGTATTGTATGGCTCTGAAATAAATATGAAACCGCTCTCATTATGAATTACTTCATGTATTGTTAAAAGAAACCGGAACAAGAGAAAAGAGAAAACAAAAAACAAAACATTATTTTAGCTCCACTGTATTGTTTTCTTTTCTCAATTAGACACACTTGGAAGAGACATTTCTAGAATGGGTTTAGTTGCTCTGAAGCAGCCTCAGAACTACATAGAGGTGGAAGAGAGAGCAACTGAGTGAATGAGGCTCTCCATTTAGGTTTGTATGTAATTTCAGAGGCCCACATAATAAGCTGATGCCTACATTGTTACCATCTCAGTGATGTGTGAATTTTCTGCAAGCCTGTTGAATGACCTACTTACTAGTAATACGTTCTTCAGACTGGATATTTCTAAACCGACACAGAGGGATTTTTTGTCACTATGGCCAGATATCCAGACAGGATTCCTTGGTGTAATTTTTAGCTCGCATCAGTAAAGCAGTCTCAGGTCGAATTCAGAAAACCTTTTTGAGGCAACTCAGTATCTAACATTGTATATCTGTGGTGCTTCCACATGCAATTTGTTAGTGAGTTTTTCAGTTTTTTTTACAATGAAAGGAACAATGCTGCATTAAGACTTTCTTGAAGGCTTTTGGAGTGTTGCCTAAACAAACACACACATAAAAATTGATCATGTTTTGTCACCGATGAGATTTCGCTTGAACTTTGTCAGGTTTTTTGCTGCAGTGTATCAAACTAGTGGCAATCATCTCAAGGGTGCTTTTTTGTTGTTGTTTTACACACAGCGTCAAGATCACTAACCTGGCAGGCAAAAGCAAAGCCCTCTTGGTTTCTCCGTACAGGTTGATTAGTCATGGCTTTCCTTGGGTGTCCAACTTACTTAATACACCTCCTGTCTAGATCGCACCTGTAGCCGCATACCTTACACCTTTATTAATCTTGATTTGTAGTAATGTTGTTACCATTGTAATCTTGTGAGCATGGATAGTGCTTTCCATCTTGGGCAGTGTTGTGGAGTATTGGTTTAGGGCTCTGGACTCCTGAGTGGAGGATTGTGGGTACAATCCCAGGTGGGGGACACTGCTGTTGTACCCTTGAGCAAGGGACTGTACCTAGATTGCTCCAGTAAAAACCCAGCTGTATAAATGGTCATTTGTAAGTAAGTCCTGGATAAGTTAATTTCCTATTAAATCAATTATAATATTAGTATTTCATAGACAAGTCAACTTGGATAAAGGCATCTGCTAAATAAGTTTATAATAATAATAATAACAATATCATATCGAGAAAACACACAAGGATATTGAATCATTCAAGGCAGTTAAAATTGTGAAGGGGAGCACGAAGAAGCCATTTAATGTTGAGCGATAAACTTTGAAGGTGGTATTGAAAACTGCAATGGAAAAAACAAAATGTAGCCAAAACAATCAGTACCATTTTATGTATTAGATCTGTACACCTGCTGTCAGTGCATTAATTTCTTTTTTAGCTCCCAAAATAAAGTGTTTAGTTTATATTGCACATAGTAATAAGCCATCTTAACCGCTTGCAAATATGCTTTGGAGGCCTTTAATAATTTGCCTATTTTTGGCTCGCTGCATTTTGCGTATGTAGTAAGTCATGTGAACACAGGCCCTGCTATGCAAGTGTGTTTACCCCACTTTTTTTTGCATTCGTGTGTCTGGATGCTGGGCACCCCTCCTGCAGTTTCTATTTGCGTGGGTTTTAACTTGCATCAGTTTGTACTGGAACATATTGCGCAGCTACCTTGTGTACCCTCTGGGAGGGTTTAAAATAGCCAGCACACTGAATACTGTTGGCATTTTCTCCTATCGGATTACATTTCATCCTCGCTGCCTTGTCTGGTCATTGCCCATACACTGCTTCTCCCTCTTTTGGTCTTTTTGTGCTACAATTTGTAAATTGTACAATTTGTAATTTGCCGCGCAAGCACACGATCCTTTCCTTTTTGCTATATATTTCAGTTCTGACCACAGGTTCATTCCTGAAAATCAAGCGTTGCAGGCATTGTATTGTGTCAGACCATAATATACATTGTTCTATCTGTTACGTCTCAACTAATGAAATTCCAGATCCCTGTCCATTAAAACAGCTTACCTAAATCAGAGGATGGGGGAAAACTGATCAGGACACTTGTTTCCCAATGAACCATGTTGTGAACAAGGAAGAATTCCCTCTGGTCCCGGACTGTGCGAGGGGCTTTAATGCAATGCAAAGGCTGCAGTTATGTGAGTCTGAGATCGGAGGTGACAACTAAAGTCTTATAGTTTTACAGTAAAACAAATAACTGTTAAGTGCAGGAAGCGGAGCTGCAATAGGGGCAAACAAATCAGCCAGTGGGTTTGTCTTTGAGTGTGTTGCAAAGGGGAGCTGCCAGTCTGAAGGGAGGCATTTACCATCCAGCTCAGGCCAGGCTGCGGGGGTGGGGGCATCACTCCAACTCCCTACAAGCTCACATTTCAGTTTGAGCTGTGCCCAACATTGGAATTATTATTATTTTATTATTATTATTTATTTCTTAGCAGACACCCTTGTCCAGGGTGACTTACAAAATATAAGCGCAATACAAAGTACAATAATACAGTGCAATTCAAGACCTAATACATTTTACAAATTCACAGTTTACACAAGTGTATATGAGATATACAGAAAACAATATATAAGGTCTTACATCCTAGAATGAAAAAGCTGATAAGTGCAAACAAGATGTTAAGTCAAAGTTAAGAGCTAAGGGAAAGGGAGTGTAGGGGATATCAAAATAAACAATACAAGTGCAAGTAATGCAAAGGCAAGGCGAATGGGTTCCCTGGTACTTGGCAAGCAGACACATCCTCTCCTTGTAGCTCTAACAGATACATGTGAATGCACAGGCAGCCATATGCACACATATATAAACATACACCTTCACACATAAACACATACAGACCCCCCTCGGTACTCTCACACATGTATATCAAACCTACATCAACAATCTCAGCCAGCTTGCGTGTTTTGGGGCAATATGTTCAGGTATATGAGATGATTTATTCTGCACCAGCTTCCGTGTCACTGAACTGCCTGCTGCTTTATTTATAACGCAGACATTTCTATTGCTATGTAACAATTCTGGCTGTGAACGGGGAGGGACAAAATTAGAACTGCTTTTAAATTGCTCTGTTTGAACTATGCCATGACCTGACATCCAGCGCAGATTTATGATATGATATATTGTGAAGATACTGGGTGAGAGAGTCAGACATTCCCATGCCCCTATTCAGTTGACTCTGTTCGTTAGAGCGGTGTTGACATTTCCCTCAGGTAACTGTCTAACGATCTCAGAGAGACTGGGCTGTGGAATTGTACCTCTGCTCTAATGAGAATCTTGAAATGCCATTGGTAAGCTAACAATCCTCAGTAACTATATCTCACATTTGGGGCATGGTATAAGAGTGACACTTAATCAGTCACAACACAGCGAAACAAAAGCCCACACCCACACTCCCAGCTTGATTAGACAGACATCACAGATGGCCAGCTCAATCCTTCTCTGGCCATAGCTACCATGTCATTCCAACCCATGCAGTAATGATGTAATTGATCCATTCAATTATTTAGTCCATCATTAAAGCCAGTTTCCCCCTGGGCTTACAGCAGTGGTCTCCAACTGCAGTGTTGGAAAGCCCCAGTGGTTGGAGTTTTATAGGTAACTTTATGGGGATCATCCATCAGTAGCTAATTATCAAATTAAAATTGACTCATCTTAGAAATTGGTTCTGTAAAGTCATGGAGAGTTTGGATGGCATGAAAAGCAGACTAGTTTCTCTCTCCACAATCATTGTTGGAGATGCCTATCTGAGCACTTGATCTCTAGCAGATACACGGCAGATCCTGAAGGCTTTTCCACTATGGTTATTGGTTCCTCTATGTTTTGCATCGTTTGTCATCTGTCTTTCCAGATTAGATAAAAGCAGTAATTTCCTGTTCGAAAATGGCAGGCTGACATTGTGGCCAAATTAGAGCTCATTTGTGTTAAGAGATGGATTGAAATTGGTGGTCGTGGAAGTGCTTCACTTGCTGTTCAAGAGTAGATATCTGTAAGGACGGAGTGTGGAAGGTTGTCTTTCTATGAGGCTTAGTTTATCACAGGAACATAAAGGGCTGGTTTCAAAAACCCAAATTGACATGTATAATAGAATTTCGGGAGTAGACAACCCCAATAAAATATAAATACCCAGCCCCTAACACACCCCTAGTGTTCGCTGCTTGACATGCTATCTCCTCCCCAGTCCCCGCCTCTGCAGCAGCTCATTCCCCATAAGAAAAGAGGGAGGGGAATTTGATGATCTGGGCCTGGCTACCGAAAATCTATTAAATTAATCACGCCAGTTCACAGTTGGGTTTTTAAACAACTGAAATGTTATTTTAGAGAGAGTAGTCCTAGATTAGTGCTTATTGAGATCTGTGAAACCAGCTAAAAGAGTAGAACAGTGAACCCCTGACTGGAAAAAGAGCTCATATATATATATATATATATATATATATATATAGGCAGACAGCAAGTGAGGTTAGTTTAGGGGAGTTTAGGTCTGATACTTACTGCAGAGTCCCTCATGGGAAGTTATGCAGAGAACATCAGAAGCCGACACAGAGCAAAAGGAGGAATGAGTAAAAGATGGGGGAAAAAATGTAGGTCAGCTTTCAGAGAAGGTGTTTTGATGGTTTGAGTGGTTTTACACAGATATCCTCAGAGGGTGGTTGGGTACAGCCTGTTGAATTGCAAAAAGATCGCCTCCCCCTTTACGCTTGTCAATTAGTATTTGACATGGGAGTTGCGGTTGATCAACGCCCCCTCTAAAAGCCGAGGTGCGAGGGATAACCGCCATTAATGAAACTGGGATCTCTCAACGTGATGTCTGCTGCACATTTCTTCAAAAACATAACATAAAGCAGGCTTGAAAGAGAAGGGTTCTTTACATTTGTGCATGAAAGCAACATTTGTGTCCTTATTTGTGCTTGTTTTTGGTAGCTTTGCTCCCAGGCATCGTCTATCATATAAAGCAGCTTTCTTGTCTTTTAAAGCAGTTCTGTGTGTTCCTAATGAGAAATAGATTATCAAAAGTCATGGGACAAGTCTCCTTCTCCCAGGTAATACATTGAAGCAGTGAGGGCTTGTGCTAAAATAGCCTTACCTTGAAGAATAAATATGAAATGCTGCCAGCATTGAGGGAATTTCATGGTGAGGATCTGTACCCAATAATCTCATAACACAAACACAAACTCAATTGATTACCATCTAACAGTCCTGAACTCAGTCCCATAGGACACCTGTGGTATGAACTGGAAAAGAGGAACAGACCAGACTAGAAACTGTGCACATTTTCCCTCAAAAACAGAGCAACGGCCAAGGATAGGCCCATATCCTTTTAAGTACATTCATGCATTCATGTATCACAGTCAAGATTGTTCTATCTTCAAATGTTTCAGAAGATAAACACCTCATCCATACTTGTGTTGAAATGTTTATAGTCCAGAAGTTAGTGTCCTTTCAAGGAGATTCTTTACTTTTTTTTGTACTAGGTCTGTCTACACTTTGTTCCTGACCTTGAGCTAGTAACCCCAACAAATACAATCCTTGGTAAACCTCCTGTAAGTAATAATGTAAGATGGCTGAAACAATAGTAAAGTTAAGTAACTAAAAGAAGTGAGAAAGTGGTGTGGATTACTTGATAAGGCTCTGGACTTCTCAGCGGAGGATTGTGGGTGCAGTCCCAGGTGGGGGACATAGCTGTTGTACCCTTGAGCAAGGTACTTTACCTAGATTGCTCTAGTAAAAACCCAGCTGTAAAAAATGGTAAATGTATTTAAACATAATGTGATTAATTGTATGTCTCTCTGGGTAAGGGTGTTTGCTAAGAAAATATGAACATTAATAATAATAAAAGACAACATGCCTGCCTAGGAACTTAGGAAAACCTCTTGCTTTCTTAGAGATCCCTCCATCCATTGTAAAACTAATCCCCCCAAGCTCTCTTTACATACGGTGCTCTAGCAACTTCCCTCAGCCACGCAGTGTGAGGCACTGGATGTAACTAAATTTGTCTATCACAATTCACTAAACTGCATTATGGTCTGGGCTGCAGACTGAATCTCCTTACTAATGGCTAAGTTACATAATAGGATGTGCAGCAACTGTAACCCCATCCCCGCAAGAATGATCAATCCTGGAATGGAAGATGTTTAAAGTAAATGGGATGTATTATATGTATAATTTAGTTTGAAATATGTATATTTATTCTATAGGTTGAAAATCTATGGGGAGGTTAATTTCTACAATATATGTTCAACCTGTAAAAGGAGAATGTGGATTACAGACTAAGTTGTGTTTAAAATATATCCTGTATCACTTAAAATATTTCAAGTATAACCCATGTATTTTAAATATAGAATAGGGCGCAATTTGGGCATTTGAAAATGTTAAGGTTCACACATTCTTAACATATATTAAAAGTTTTGTGTGTTTTTTCCCCTTATATCAGCCATTAAATGCAGCAAACAAAACCTCTCATGGGAGAATATAAATCTCTGCACAAGGTGTAATGGTTGCCTCCCCTCCAGACAAACAGAGTCAGTGCTATGCAAGTGTTATTCTGAGCAGTCGGGGTTATAAATGTGTTAACTGGGCTAACAGAATACTTCTCCCCATGGTGCTAATTATTTTATAGTAGGGCCACCTTGAATGAACAAGACTCATTTAAGCCATCAACTCTTAACATCTGGTTGATCGAATAACTAGATTCATTAAGCCGTAATGGACTCTAGTTGGAAGGAAAATAGCAGAAGGCACTGCTGCCCTCCAGGAACTAAGTTTGAGCCTCCTGGTCTGATTTGGATAGATGGATACTGAAAACTCCACACCGGCTTCGAGACAGTAATTAGGTGCTGGCTGTGAGGTGGTTGGATATTGGAGCTGACCCAGGAGCAGGCTGAGACGAGTATAGCGGGGCCAGCATAGAAATGCCGTAGTCAGCGTATTAGCAATGTGATTCTCTACACTGCGCACTCCCGAAAAAAACGCTGACCCTCTCAGCTTTTTGCACCAAATTTGTTGTACAAATTCAAGACACGGTGCTAGAAAAGGGACATAGGGAAAAATAAATATTGCACATGAAGAGGTCAGGAATAATGTATTCCTGGTCTGAAGTGGAGGGATGGAGGCAGTAATGGGAGAATGTATGTTAATGCATTCCCCACAAAAAAAAATATATATTTTTTGTGAGGAATGCATTAACTTAAATGGTTTGTCTGTCCAGAAACCTAAAGTGTACCGCACAACTTTATTTCCGACAGTGTTGTTCTAGTAAATGTACATTAAAGGTCTGTTGGTTTCATCAGTGAGAGAGGACTATCCATGCTGTATCACAATTTGCACCCCACCATGAAGGATTTTGCTAAATGCTTCACCTCAGCCTGGTTGGTTCGATTAGAAAATTCACACATACACAAGAATGAAACCGCAAGCTTGCAGATGGAAATTTGAACAGCTCTATTCAGACAGATATCTTCCAGATGTTAGGTTTCCATATCATAGAGACAAATGAGACCACCACTGGGTTGCAGTTTGATGTGTTTCAGTTTGTCCTAATGAAGCAGAGAGTTGTATTTTTCACATTATTTTAACTGCACCCAGCTGTCTGTGCAACTTAACTCAAATTAAAGTCACAAGCCTGAAATAGCCAGCATCTAGCTACTGAATCACGAGAGTCAGTAACACATAAAATCTGAAATGGACCAAATTGTTATCTAATGGGCATCTTGTCCGATTCCCTGCATATTTTCCCCATTTCCCATTGCAGGATTTGAATTTCATTATAAATTTCCTTCCGGTCTGCTCCAGTGTCATTAATGGAGCAAACACAACGTGTTGGAAAAAGATGCTTGTTTTTTCCATTGCACGCTGAATACGCTCAATTGCTTCTTATTTTATGGGCACTGAGAGAACTTTGTGAAGCATTCTGGGATTATGAGGCCATGTTGCCCTACCTGACGACCATCAAACAAGAAGGCGGCAATGAAATAACTGGCTAGATTATATAACACTACTCTGTTGAGCCCAGCGGACCAGACAGCCTTGTCTCATTTGTACCCTCCCTTGTGTAATGTGTCGAGTTCTTGGTACAGCAAATCATAGATCGGGGAAAATCATGTGTGCTGCACAGGGCTAGAGGGGTTTAGTTAACTGACCCAGTTTGTTAGTTTTCAAACAACAGTAGCTACACGGATCAATGGAGACTGATGGGATGAATCAATCTCTGTTTTCAAAGCCTCACTCTTCATCTCTCTCATGTTTTCTGGTACATGTCGTGCTGTGTTATTAGCTCTCCCGCACTGTTTTATTTTGTTCCCATGTTAACCTTTCTGCACGAGCCATTGTGCAATGTGTGTTTCTACCCGATTACATTTACACTGTCCCCACATGGAGGAGTCAACATGAGGCACGAGTAGGGCCTGATGACGGAACCACATCCAGCAAACAGGGAGATGTATAAACAATTAAAATTGTGTTTTTCTCAAAATCAATACTACTGCAAAATGCAATCAAACGGAAGTGGAGAGTGGGGGAGCAAAAATGAAAAGCATGAAAATGAAAAGGGTTATGTTTATTTCTCTGCAGTGCATGTTTTCTATGATTATTTCATGTGTTTCTGTGTGCCCACTTGGCGTTTTCAACAAATTACAGAAGACGGACAAATCGACAGCAGAGAGCGAAATGTATTATTATTTAAAAAAAAATGGAAATGGTGCCAAAAACTGCTCCTCGGGCACCCGCCTGCCTGCCATCATTGCGAACTTGCTCAGCAGGGGTCACGGTGTTGGGAAGAGGCAGACTGACTGAATGCAGTTTTTGCTTCATTTTTCTTTTTCCCCTAATCCAATCAGAGTGTACTAGTGCCTGAGGCGCATACAGCTGGGTCTCCAAACTGCACTGTGCGAGACACATCGCTCACCTGACTCGTCACACTCCGTTCCGCTTTACTGAGCTGCGCTGTGTGCCTCCGTGCCCTCCGAGTTTAAACCCTCATGGGTCTATCCCTGTATCTGCCTCACTCATTTCTTCTTTGTCACCGCCGCACCCCCCAGCAAGCTTACCAACACAGCATGCCAATTAAAAATGAGCTGACTTGATTGCAGGGGGAGTCACGTAGAATGGGAGGAAGCAATGTGGGAGAAATTGGACACTATTTTCTGGGGGTTTTGTCCTTTGTTGTCCTTTTCAGCATTTTGAATAATCTATTCTCCTGCTATTAGACCACGCCCTTCACTCACCACAGAATTAGTGGAGGAGAAAAAGTGGGGAGGCGCTGATAAAAGGGAAAGGGGGGGAATATGGGCTAATTAGCCTACTTTCCTGCTGTATTCCTCTGAGGGAGAACAGAGATGTGTTTTCTGTCACCTGGGAATCTGAAAAATGGTTCTCTCGCTTTTACATTTCAACGTGAAAGACAAGGCCCTGGTTTATTTTGTAAACTGGTAGCACCCACGCTGACAGGCCACAACAGGGACAATTGGACCCAACCAACTCCAGCACTCAGGGCTCAGATGCATACAGTGTAAAGTGTATGGTGTAACAATGGACAATTATTTGTTTGTGTGTGTATCTACCCACAGATCTGTGTGTGTGTCAGTGTGTGTCTTTCCATAATTTGTAGAGCTTCACCCAAGCAAATGCTGTCAGTAAGCTGTGGCCCTGACCCAGGCAGGGTGAAGTGCTCCAGCTTTGACTCACTCTCTGCCTCAATGTCACGCTTACCAGGGAAGGGCAAAGGGGACCCAAGCACAGAATCAATCACAGCTGTGAAACAAGGCAAACTATCCAAAAGGGGCATATCCAGAAGTCAGAGTGATAGAACAGTCCAGAGATCAATCGAGGACGCAAACAGACAAAACCAGGGAATCCAGAAGAGCAGTCAAAGAAACAGAACATAGAGGTCAAGACACAGGAGACAGTAGATAAGGCAAAACTTTGCAATAAGTGAAGGAAACTGAGGGACATATATACAGGGGCAGAGAGAAGCAAGTATCAGAGGTAGGGAGTGAGAACCAATGGGAGAAGAGAGTGATGGAAGAAGTGCACATGGTGACTAGAAATGTTAATTGGGTAATTGAGGGATGTCAGAAGCTGAGTACAGTATTCTGGGGATGATGACCTCTGGAGGTGAGCTGGGGAATAGGAGAGAGGAGATGTGATACTCAAATAAATTAGAGAGACTGGGCAACTTGGCAGCTATGGCAACGGCCACGATATCAGGGAGATATAAATATAAGATATAAAAGATATAATGTTAATTAGAAAGCAGGGATAGAGAAGACCTGGTGTTTTGCTGGAAGTGTATTCCATAGGGCTTGGAAAATCTCCCCCATAACTTCCTACTGTGCATGGTATTGGAGCCCACGCTTATTGTACTTGTTTGTTTTTTGTTTTTGGTAAAGACTAAACTTGTCTTTTCATGCCAAATCAGTAGCAGCCATCCAAAGATGCTGCTTATATACATGGGGACAAATGTGTTATAAAACTGTTATGCTTTGGTGTCAGAACTGGTAATAACCGTTTAAGAACTTGGAGAGCTCTCTTGGCACAACATTGTCACACTCCCGCTGAACACCAACAGGAGACTGGATCTTAAAACCAACGTCAAAGTCAAAGTGAGAAAAGATCTGATACCGGCTGCTGTAAGAGCTGTTTCTGTGTCAGACCTAAGCAGTTTTATCTCCCTGTATTTGAACTGTACAGAGAAGAAACATAATAGCATAAATCGTCGTACAGTCCAGGGATGTTAGTGCTTCTGTCTATTCATAGTTTGCATTGCTGCAGAAAGTCTCAGCGTTAAATTTAAAGTATAGAATTCATATTGATGTTTTGCTGAAGAACAGCATTACTGGGGCGTGATGCCTTTGTATTTTGGAGGGCTACTGTTTATGTTTTATTTTTTTATATTCTTTCAAGGAATTAAGGAGTTCACTTGACAATGAGATGCTATGCTCGTCATCATTTTTCACTGAGCATTAGCCTAAGTTTGACCCTAATCCTCATGTAGATCTGTTTTCATTTTAAGTTCTATTCTGATACAAAACAACCGTACAGTGTAAGGTAAAATCTGTAAAATTAATAAATCTATTCAGGTTCCTTTCTCTTTTCACCGATTTGAGTACTGCTTTCCATAGAACACTGACAATACCAGTCCTTGTGTGGCTCAGTTAGTTCGACAGCCATTTTATTCCAGGTTCTGAGAGCTTCTCAGGTCTGCCTGTTTCCAAGGCTGCCCTTTGTGGTATTGCTGTTGCAGTTGAGCTTGGCAACATTTTGACAGGCCAGGGATGGGTGTTGTCAGCCACTCTGCCACCTGACAGAGTAGAGAGTCAAGCTGTCACACAGCTGAGCCACTATTTAGATGTATTTGCTTGAGTGGACTCAAGAGGGTGGGTGGGGGATGGGTTTTGGCTAGGTTTATACGGACATCTATGTGGTACTGTTTTCCTGGAAAGTCTTAAACAGTCAAGGCTGTGAAGGTTCCCTTTCCAGCTAAAGTAGCAGGTGTTCTGGGTCACATGATGGTACACTTCCCCACATGTTGCCTGTTTTTGTCATTGAATTATTGTTGATGGCTTGTGGTGTATAGGTAAATAAAGAGCAGTGAAGTGTCTAATCACGCTATAAGTTTGAACGCACACAAGTGATTAGATGCCATTAAGAGATGCCGGGGGGGGGATTGCAGGAAAAGAAACAGCGGCCCTGTATGAGTGTGACCCCTGAGGTAGGCCTCTATGTTGGACCCTGCTCACTCAGACACTTCCAGGCCTCATGTTTTGCCATTGCATCTGTGTTTGAGCTTTGGATACTCTCCAGGAGGCTGATTTTTCACGGTACAGTATCGGGTGCTTCAATGGCTGACTGGATGTGATACCGGACTACATTTGCTCTCTGTGTCCGTTTTTTTTTTTTTGTGTACTGCTGCTAATGTAGCTCTGTATATTGATTTCATTGCATCCTTGTACACCTTGTAAATTGCATTGGGTACAGGCATCTGCCAAAGGGACAATTAATAAACCATCGAGTCCCAAGGAAACGTTTCCACTGCAGTACGGATCACAGAAACCGTCCCCTGAGAGGAGGTGACTTCAGTGTTCACACCCTTTTACAGACTCCAGCTTTCAGAATGCACTGGAAAATAACCCCAGTCAGCATTCTGCATTGTCAATGCTGGCCTAAGGCAAGATGGCACAGAGAGCCCCGTTTTCCAGCTTGATGGATTTTATTAAACGGCCCAAAATAACTCCTCCATCTGCGTAAGAGTAGGAATTGGAAACTGGCAGCTGACATGGGGCTATTCCCATCACCCCAGGCATTGAGCACGTTTCAGTACCAAGGCCCAGATTAATTAAACACCTTAGTTCGAGTATTAATTACAGCAGCTTTTCCCTTAACTGCCGTATTTCAATGTTCTCGGAAAGTCATGCAACACTTAAAAGGAGGAAACTTAACTTTTATTTTTCTTCAACTGGCCACAGGAAATTCCCTAACTCAGGGGAGGGGTCTCTCTCTCTCTGTTGTACCGCCTGACCTGCCATATCAAGGTCGGTTCGGGAAGGCCAGTGTGTGCCGGGCGCTGACCCAAGCCCCCATCCATGAGAAATGAAACGGCCATTGTAAGTCACTGCAAACAAGAGGACCCTACTGGGCACGAGGTCTCTCCATTGTTCTCGGTGGGAACAAGCTGGGCTTTGAGATGTGGAGGTTGGTTTCTGGGCTGATGTTCGAAGACACGCCCTCTGCTCTTGGTTGGTGGTGAGTCAGTGGAGCACTAAAAAGAGAGGATCGACTGAGCTTTACTTGTCCATAGCATTGCTAACTGTGATCCATTTTTCTTCCCTGCTGCCTGAAACAAAGATACCTGTTTGTGACCCAAGCCTAGGAGAACAAGCTAGCAGCTCCTTAACTGTTGACTGTTGGCTGTTATTCTTTTAATACAACATGCTTTGTTATTTAAGTTCCCAGGTTAACAGGTATATTTTCCTAGTATAAACATCTGTGCTCGGAACCCTTATTTGAGGCAATTTGCAAGAGCACAGAAAGTGATTTGAAATACTGTTTGAGTATTTTAATTGGAATTATGTTCTGTGTTGAATTTGTATTCACTGTAAGAAATCTACAAACACCTTAACTGGATTGTACTCCCCTCATTTGAAATAGTCTTAGTAAGAGATTCGATTAGTTTAATAAAACCTACTTTAATGGACCAGAATTATTTCTAAATTCGGTCTTGTCAGAGGTTGTGGAGCTAAGGAAGGGGATGTGTAAAGTTTGGCTCACCTCTCTACCGAAACCAAGTGGCGGTCAAAAGTTTAAAGCCCCCTCTGGCATCTTCAGTTGTCCATAGGCAACATCAGTGCTCATTGACTAATATCTTTTGTCAAATTAATAATATTCATTCAGCTAACTGCCAAATAACATTGTGTCAAATCAAGGGTGTGAATATGTTCCCCTGTAACGTTACTATTTTTTTTAAGACACACCCCACCCCTTTGATAAGCATTTAAAACTCACTGGGTGGAGGCAAGTTCTAAAGCGAGGGTGATTTTCTCTAATTTCAATCTCCAATCTAATGACAATGACGAGGGAGAAGTGTGTGTTAACAGCTGGTTCGATTGTTCTGTGCTTGTTTTGCACAGCGCTACTCGGGTGATGTCTTCATTTCCCCCATAACCATGTGTTTATCCTTTCTGCTTTGTCACTGTGACAACTTACCAAATTTCTCTCCCGATGGAAAGCATTACCTCCTTTGTGCGCCAAGAGCAAAACAATGATTAGCTTAATTTCCAAGGAGGAAGGCCAGAACGGGTTGAGAAATAACACTCAGCTGTGCTTTAATTAAAGACACGGAGGTGGGTGGGGAATGTAACTGCCATTTTAATTTCTGTTGTTTGACCTGAATGTCACGTCTAAAAAGAAAGTGGTTTCTTAGGTAACAAGCAGGAATGACGAGCATTTCACAGGTATCCCAAATGAATGCAGAACAGTCTTGAATCAGGGAATGATATTGTGGAATTGTCCGGCTCTCTCATTGGCGCATTTTACATTTGAAAAGGCGTGAACATTTTTCTCATGAGGCTCTGACCTCTGTAATGTAATGTTTCGCACACAATTAGATTCAATGTCCTTTTTTTAAACAGTCATTCCTGAATCGAGATCTTTGTTTGGCGCATTACGTGATGCATTTCCTAGCAATGTGTATCAGCTAAAGTGTTGGGGTGCTGCTGCTGGTGGCGGTGGTGGTGGTGAGCAGAGCGCACATGGGCCGGCTGAAAAATTAGATCGGAATCCGAAAAAGCCTTTCAATAAATAGAAGAGGCCATTGTTAAATAAACAGGAACAGCGGGACCCTTTCACTATGTGTCTCTTGTGCCTTGAATTGCTAAAGATGTACTGTTGCTGAAGAAAGCCTTTTATTTATCAAACGTTTGCCTCCAGCCTGCTATTGTCATTTTAGGTTTCCAGTCAAGAGGATAATAAGAGTTTCAGAGGGTACGCTATATTTCAGTTCTGCTTTAGAAAAATGTAGAGTTGCGAAATTAATAAATAAATAAAGAGGCCTATACCTTTGATCATTGCTAAACACCCATCCTACTTTTCTGTCTTAGATGGTGGTCTTTGTTTCCCCCTCTTTGTTTATATCATAATTGTTGGTGTTCAATTTGGAGTTTTTTATTTTTAAATATTATCATCTGCCTATAATGCCTTCTGCAGTCTCTCTTGCCTGAGGCAGTCTGCATGCACAACGTGGGAGCTGGATTCAGATGCAGTTAACCCTATTTAACAGGCTGTTGCCTTGCAGGATGAAAACCGTTTTACTCAGAGAGATGCACCCACATGCATACACACGAAACTCATTGCCTACAGTGTGCCTGCTGTTTTTCATTGAATTAATGGTATGAAAAGACAACAGGAGACAGAGATTGTCTTAAATGTACCCTTGCATGACAGGAAGTTAATCCTGCATTTGTAGTAATAAGCATGAGACCAAACAGAATTAAAATTGTCATTGTGAATTGTGCATATAATCAGGTTTTGAATAAGCAAAATTCCTATCTGAACTTCTTTGTCATTTCCCTTTTGATATATTCTTTCCTACAGTTTATGAAGCACTCATTTTTCTTGTGGGAACTGCCCTTTAAAAGTGTTTTTCAAAGACAAACACGCATCTCCAACACAAACCTGCTCCAAAGCGTGACAGGCTTATAAAACTATAAAAATGCATTTCATCTCCCTTCCTTCATTGATATTGACAGTAGTCTCCTCCATTCCAAAAAGAAAGAAAAATAAAGCTGATTTAGCCCGATAGCATTGGTTAGCTTAGCAGCCGGGAGAGTGATGTTCAGCAGCCAGTTGACTGATCTTCCCTCACCAACTCCAGCATTGAAACAGACCCTTTTCTCTTCTCTCTTCCTTGGCAGGGTCCTAGAACTAATTCCTCTATCCTTGTGGGAGATTTTAAGCCTTTATGCTTCCCCTGAATTGTTTCTGTACAGCAGGAATTGTCTTTCTCAATTGGCATCTCCAGAGAGATTCCAAACTCTGACTAGCCTACTGTACCGCCATTGTAGAGAGTAGGCCACCAATGCCTGATTAAAAGATTTTCAATACCAGTTGGTGGGTTTAATCTGGTCCCTTGTTTTCACTCTATAAAGCCTGGCCTGTTTCAATTCATCCATTCGTAACTCAGTGCTGTGTTTCATCCCCAGGTTTGTGCCTTCTCTATGAGCTTGAATCAGTTGTGTGTGGTGTGTCACTTTCTTATGAATCAGGCTGTGTTTGGCCAAGTCACCAGAGGTAAACTGGTCAAGTTTCAGCTTAGGGGTAAGACTTGTCATCAATGTAACACTGAGGTGAAGATATGATGAAAAATATTTAAGGAAAGAAATCCTGGAAAAGTAATAAAATATACAATAGTTCTTTCAATTTCACACCACCTTCTACAAAACCTAAAGAAAGAGGCCAGGGTTCAAAACTAAATGAACGTCAACTGAATATGTTGCAAGAAGTAAATGTATTTAATTAATTAAAAAATAAATAAAATACAAATGTTAATGCAACTTTTCTGATGGGTCTAAGGGGGAAGACCGAGGATCTACCCTAGGAGGGAGGTTCATATGACAGCGATTATTAATTTATTTGTTTTATCTGAAAGCAGATGGGTGCCTCTGGGGCAGTTTTTTTTTTTTTTTCGAGGCTTGCCTCCTGCAGGTTTGCCGTCTCTGTTGTAGAATGATGGTGAGAAAGGAAGCAATTGCCTTGCAGTTTGTGTATAGTACTTATTGAATTTTTCATTTCAAATTCTACCATAAAAGGGACCACAAAATAATCTGCCTTAAAAATAATATTTGAAATGGATGTGTGGTATAAACACTTCAAATGGATGAGTTGTGTAGTTGAGCAGAAATAAACCATTGCATTGTTATTGCAGTTTTCTAAAGTATGCGTGATGGATGAACATGGCCTGCTCAAGGAAAAGAGTTTACTTTAAAAGGCAAAGTAAGCAATTTAAAGAATGAACCTAGAAATAGTCTGTTGAGAATGATAGCCTTAAATACTTTTATCTAGAAATATAGAATACTGATGAATATGTTCACTTTGTTATCCATCTGGCATCTTATCTTTTTATGGTCCATTGATATATATATATGTATATACACTGATCAGCCATAACATTATGACCTGCCTAATATTGTGTAGGTCCCAAAACAGTCTCCCTCCCTGTCGAGGCATGGACTCCACTAGACCTCTGAAGGCGTGCTGTGGTATCTGGCACCAAGACGTTAGCAGCAGATCCTTTAAGTCCTGTAAGTTGCGAGGTGGGGCCTCCATGGATCGGACTTGTTTGTCAAGCACATCCCACAGATGCTCGATTGGATTGAGATCTGGGGAATTTGGAGGCCAAGTCAACACCTTCACTCATGATTCATCAGACCAGGCCACCTTCTTCCATTTCTCCGTGGTCCAGTTCTGATGCTCACGTGCCCATTGTAGGCGCTTTTGGCAGTGGACAGGGGTCAGCATGGGCACCCTGAGTGGTCTGCGGCTACGCAGCCCCATACGCAACAAACTGCGATGCACTGTGTGTTCTGACACATTTCTATCAGAACCAGCATTAACTTTTTCAGAAATTTGAGCTACAGTAGCTCGTCTGTTGGATCGGATCACACGGGCCGGCCTTCGCTCCCCACGTGCATCAATAAGCCTTGACCGCCCATGACCCTGTCCCCGGTTCACCGCTTTTCTTTCCTTGGACCACTTTTGATAGGTACTGACCACTGCAGACCGGGAACACCCCACAAGAGCTGCAGTTTTGGAGATGCTCTGACCCAGTCGTCTAGCCATCACAAAGTCACTCAGATCCATACGCTTGCCCATTTTTCCTGCTTCTAACACATCAACTTAGAGGTTCACTTGCTGCCTAACATATCCCACCCACTGACAGGTGCCATGATAATGAGATTATCAGTGTCATTCACTTCGCCTGTCAGTGGTCATAATGTTATGGTTGATCGGTGTGAATATATATATATATATTATACAAAGCTTAGATTAATGGGAAAAGCTTGCAATTCCTCTTTGAAAGGACATGTTACTTTGATCTAATCTGACTTGTTGGATCAGCTAACTCACATGAAATATCGATGGAGAGGTAAAGAATCGTATTTATGCAGATTAAATCCCTGTATTTGTCTCGGGACACAAAACTGTTCAGTCCTTGATTTGTTTTGTTTCATGAGAACCAACTTTCGTCCACCTGGTCCCTTTTCCCAGGCTGTGGAAAGATCTCTTGTGAGAGTGGCAGTGGGAGTGGGAGATGAGGGATGGACAGAGGGGTGAAAGGATGTGCATCTTGTCTCCCCAGGCTGTGCAGTCTGACCTTGAAGAAGCTGGTGGTGATGAAAGAGCTGGACAAGGAACTCATCTCCGTGGTCATCGCAGTCAAGATCCAGGTAAATAGGCCTCATCCTTCACCCTCACCTTACACTCTAGGGCCTAGAGTGAGGACCTTCAGCTATGACATTTCAGATTTGATTACCCTTTTGCAAAAATGAGGCAATCAAAATATAATTACAATTCTGAGAAAGTGAATAGATTTACATCCCATTCCCTACTTTTGTTATCTTGGTGAGGAAGGCCTAACTAGCAGATACTGCTGTGTTTGTGTTTACTTGATCTTCCAGTATGGTATACTGTGCACCTTTTTGTAACCAGGTTTGAAATTCCTCAGCTCCAGCCTAACGTCCCTGTCCCTGACTGATTATCGATATAGCGCAATCTAACAATGAGCTAACAGGGGCGCAGTGCTGCATTTCTAAGTCTGAAGCTTTCCTCTTGCTCCACAGGGCTCCAAGCGAATCCTGAGGTCTCATGAGATCGTACTGCCGCCTAGTGGTGTAGAGACTGACCTGGCCCTGACTTTCTCACTGCAGGTAAATGGACTGCCAGCATCCCCACCGTCTTTGAAAATAAATATATAAATAAGTACATTGAGTCCCTTGCAGTAAATGATGGTTTACTAGCGCTGTACAGCAGAGTTCGGGAGCAATAATATTTTACTACAAAGTTACATATTTATTTTCAGTTTAATTTACAAACCGTGTGGCTCAAAGCTTAATTGCCACAAATAAACAAGATCTGATTACAGACATGCGCTTGGTCGGTGCTCATCAATCGGCCCGATGGGAAGAATGGGCCGCCTTTTCCTCATGTTCTTATTTGCTGCCTGTCTGTCTGTGTTTGGTGTCTCCAGTACCCTCATTTCCTGAAGCGCGAGGGGAACAAACTTCAGATTATGCTGCAGAGACGGAAGAGGTACAAGAACCGGACCATCCTGGGCTACAAGACGCTGGCTCTGGGCTCCATCAACATGGCTGAGGTATGGGTGCTTCTGAGGGGAGGAAGCAGGCCTTGATCTCTCAGGCCGTACACTTGAACACACCAGGGATTCCTTTTATTTCCTTCTTTGGGCTGTACATACAAATATAGGTGACCCCATGTTTGAGGCGAGTATTAGTTGGCAAGAAAGGGGGGTCTACTGGTCAGAGATGAAGGGCTTGTTCATACTGAATAAGGTCAAGACATTACTGCTGCACTCTGAAGTATAGGCTGCCCATTGTGGAAAGGCTGTCTGAGGAATGTATTATAGGACTAGAAAGCCAAGGAAGCGTCTTAAATCCTTAGTAGGCGTTCTAGACCAATGAAGGTTTATAAAAATAACATTCAAAACATTAGACCACCACTCCGCGATGCTCAAAGCAGACGTGGTCCAGCCTGCAGAGCGAATACAACACTTTAACTGCCTGGGGGACGGAAGACAACCACCCACGTTTTCCTTCTCTAATGTCCCTGTGTTTATGTGCAATTAGTATCCCTTTCACTGCCCTTTCAGCTGAAATTTCCCTTCATATGTCACTCCAGGACAGGCGATAAAAGATAGTGCAAGGGTGATTGATAGCTGTGCTATGTCGCCATGACGTTTAGAGAGCCCAGCTGCTCAGGAGATATACACACCCACAAGGCATCTCACTCCTCATTCACCAGCGCCGAACATTGTGTCTGTCTGATCTGGAGTTACAGGCCGCAGATGAACACTAAATGTTTCCTGTATGTGATGTGGACTGCATAGCCTGAGGTGGGGAAAAGCAGCTTGAAGTTCAACTAGCTTCCACTGTTCCACTGAAGCAGGACAGCTATATACAGTTGATAAACCGGAGAAACATTACTCTTCGATGTGCTTAACCCAGGAGAACAGGCTGTTAAAACATCCCAAGCCAGAGCACTGGAAAACCTACTACAGGGGTTGAGCTAAGCTATAGTGAGGGAAAAAAGTATTTGATCCCCTGCTGATTTTGTACGTTTGCCCACTGACAAAGAAATGATCAGTCTATAATTTTAATGGTAGGTGTATTTTAGCAGTGAGAGACAGAATAACAACAAAAAAATCCAGAAAAACGCATTTCAAAAAAGTTATAAATTGATTTGCATGTTAATGAGGGAATAAGTATTTGATCCCCTATCAATCAGCAAGATTTCTGGCTCCCAGGTGTCTTTTATACAGGTAACGAGCTGAGATTAGGAGCACTCTCTTAAAGGGAGAGCTCCTAATCTCAGCTCGTTACCTGTATAAAAGACACCTGTCCACAGAAGCAATCAATCAATCAGATTCCAAACTCTCCACCATGGCCAAGACCAAAGAGCTGTCCAAGGATGTCAGGGACAAGATTGTAGACCTACACAAGGCTGGAATGGGCTACAAGACCATCGCCAAGCAGCTTGGTAAGAAGGTGACAACAGTTGGTGCGATTATTCGCAAATGGAAGAAACACAAAATAACTGTCAGTCTCCCTCGGTCTGGGGCTCCATGCAAGATCTCACCTGGTGGAGTTTCAATGATCATGAGAACGGTGAGGAATCAGCCCAGAACTACACGGGAGGATCTTGTTAAGGCAGCTGGGACCATAGTCACCAAGAAAACAATTGGTAACACACTATGCCATGAAGGACTGAAATCCTGCAGCGCCCGCAAGGTCCCCCTGCTCAAGAAAGCACATGTACAGGCCCATCTGAAGTTTGCCAACATCTGAATGATTCAGAGGAGAACTGGGTGAAAGTGTTGTGGTCAGATGAGACCAAAATCAAGCTCTTTGGCATCAACTCAACTCGCCGTGTTTGGAGGAGGAGGAATGACCCCAAGAACACCATCCCCACCGTCAAACATGGAGGTGGAAACATTATGCTTTGGGGGTGTTTTTCTGCTAAGGGGACAGGACAACTGCACCGCATCAAAGGGACGATGGACGGGGCCATGTACCGTCAAATCTTGGGTGAGAACCTCCTTCCCTCAGCCAGGGCATTGAGAATGGGTCGTGGATGGTATTCCAGCATGACAATGACCCAAAACACACAGCCAAGGCAACAAAGGAGTGGCTCAAGAAGAAGCACATTAAGGTCCTGGAGTGGCCTAGCCAGTCTCCAGACCTTAATCCCATAGAAAATCTGTGGAGGGAGCTGAAGGTTCGAGTTGCCAAACGTCAGCCTCGAAACCTTAATGACTTGGAGAGGATCTGCAAAGAGGAGTGGGACAAAATCCCTCCTGAGATGTGTGCAAACCTGGTGGCCAACTACAAGAAACGTCTGACCTCTGTGATTGACAACAAGGGTTTTGCCACCAAGTATTAAATCGAAGGGGTCAAATACTTATTTCCCTCATTAATATGCAAATCAATTTATAACTTTTTTGAAATGCGTTTTTCTGGATTTTTTTGTTGTTATTCTGTCTCTCACTGCTAAAATACACCTACCATTAAAATTATAGACTGATCATTTCTTTGTCAGTGGGAAAACGTACAAAATCAGCAGGGGATCAAATACTTTTTGCATTTGTTAGTTTATAAATCACCTCCTCCAGGGTTCACTCGCTCACTGCGGCCCAGTAGTGGAAAAAGTGGTTCTTGATTATTAATATGAATGGGAGGATAGTTAATTAATAAATACATTCTTAAAATAAGGTGTAGGTATGGTATTACTTGGAATAGTGTGCTGATGGGAATCTTGTCTCAGTGGGATAGTGTTCTCAGTGCTACAGAAAGCGTTTGAAACTTGACTGTTAATTCTTTCCCATTTGATGAAAGGCCTCTCTTGGGTAATGGCAAGTGAGCACTTAGACTTTATCTTGGCCTGTTTTGGAATTGCTTTAGACAGCTGCCAGCAGGTATAATCATATCATGTGCTGGCCCTGTCGAGAATGAAATTGTACTTACTCAGAGTGAGCTCTTACAACAGTGGCCCGTGGCTTTGTACTTTAGTTGCATAAAAGGCCCTGAAGGGGGAGTTTCATGGTATTGGTCTTTGTTGGTGGCAGTGGATAATGGGTCTAATCTTTTAGTGCTGAGGGTAACTGTAAACTCCTGTGCACCCTGCAGCCACAGTGTTTGTGTAATGGAATCACACACTGCTGACGCTTTCTCTTCAAGTGGCCTGTCAACCTGTCTGCTAATGCACTCTGCTGCTGTCACAACATTTGTGACTTCAACCAAACGCATCTCCGATTGGCGCATGAAAACGAACCAGATTAGGCTGTTGAAACAGTTAGTGCAGCGTGATTTGTTTTTTTATTTGTTTGCGAAAGGATATAATCAGAACTGTAGATCCGTAACCAAGCACGTATTAACTATAGTAAAAAGAAGAAAAGAAAGAAAATTGTTTACTTTATGAGCAGTGTAGATTTTAAGAGACAATCTTGCACTAGGTAGTAATTAGATCCTTCCAGAAAGTGTTGCTTTCATTAAGGTTTAATAGGTATGTCTCGGTTAATTTGTAGTAAAGGTGTGTTTTTGTTGAAGTCTTATCCTGAACATGCTTATTTGCGACCATAAAAAACTTACAGTTCTCTTTGACTATAGGTTCAGTTAAATGTATAGGCTTAATAGGTTTTACAGTCAGCAGGCCCGTGTTCACATAATGCTGATGCTAATGATGAAACCTAAAAAGAAAAAACTGAAATCTCTGATGTCTGAGCTCATCAAAAAAATTACTCATTAAAAAACTGAGGGCCACCTTTTGAGATCAAATCAAAGTTAGGGTTATGTTGTTTTGAATAAAGGAAATGTGAAGTCTTAAGATTTTTTGTGTAGTTTATTTTGGATAGCTGTGAGGTTTATGCATCTATAGAGTCTTACGGAAAATGTCATGGGGGAATATGTAAAGAATAAAGTCAATATTATTTTGATTCCATGTCTGTCTCAGATGACTTCAACAAAAACATAGACCAGCCAGCACTTGGTGATAGGTTACAGAAGAGACCCCCTGCAAGTTTTCCACCTAACAAATGCTACTCAGTCCTTACTTCCGTTTTTTCTGGTTGGGGTCTGCCAGTGGCGACAGTGTGGCTGGGTCATGGATTGTGTGGACGTGAATGCAGGACACTGTCTTTGAATCAGATAAGAGTGATTCTCTCTGCGTTGTGTAGGTGCACGCTGCCTGTCAGCTTCTGTTAGACCATAAAATGGACACAGACCCAATAAAAACTCTCACGGGGCCATGCCGCTTTCAATTCTTGTCGATGTCCGTAGTCCAGTACCAGTGGCGTCCCCAATCACAGGAATATGTTTTCCTGTGGCAGGCCGGTCCCCTTAATGAGTAGTGTCGCACTCTGAAGCGGGTCAAAAGGGCGGTGCAACTCTTGTGAGTCTAATTATTAACCTGGCAGCTCTCCCCAGTGGAACAGAAATGATGGGCTTCGTGTGAGCAGCTGTGTGCGTGTGCCTGTGTATGCGTGTGTGTGCGTGTGTGCTTGTATGTGTGTGGTTATCGACAACCTCTGCTATATTAGTGCATTTTAGGTGTCTGTGAAAGTGCTATTTACTCTTTGCTTTTAGCAGATTCTTGATACAGCTTCTGACATTACAGCCTGGGTTTGCCCTAATGCAATCACAGATGTTACTTTGGAAGGTCTTTTGAGGACACAAACTCCATGAGGTACATTATGTTGCAAGAGACTGTTATCTTTGTCTGGGGAAACCATTTGCAAACTTCAGGTTGTACCACCAAGGGTATTATAAAATCTGACAGACTTGTCAGCCTCCAGAAGAGGAACTTGTGAGACTTTGTTGAGTTTTCCAGGCTCAGTATTTTTGTGAGCAACACAATAGGATCCAATCCAGGACTTGGATGGTTGAATGCTTATCGTCTTTAAATTACATTATTAATTGACAGATGCATAGAAACAAAGAGAGAACAAACTGAAGAATTTCCTTTCCAGTAAGATTTCATTTGTAGCCTGTAAGAAATTAGTTACTTTTTACATGTTTTAATTTGACACTAATGCTCTCAAAGTTTTCTTCTGTTCATGTGATATGTGATCGCAGTGGGTTTATACATTTAATTTTTTATTGTCTTGCAGTGCACAAATTCATACTAGATTAGGCATGTAACATTAGATAAGAAGCTTCTCTGAACATGTCACAATGAAAATGTCAGCTTTCATGGAGTTTTATATCCAAACAAACCACCCAGCGTTTCCAAGAATTTGAGAAAAAAAGAAAAGAAGACAACTTAATCGTCTGGCTGTTATCTCATTGTAGGAACAGTAGAATTATCAAGTGGCAAGTGCTTACATTCAGCATTCAGACTCAAGTATTATTATGTTTGCAGGAGAAGCAGATTAATTGGAAAGGACAGATGGTCTTGATCCCCTCTTGAATTCCAAATGTAATTTTGGAAGTGAGAGTGTTGAATAAAATGTCAGTCAATGACTGCATGTCTTTATGTATCTCTGCAAATCTACAGCCATAGATTGTCTTCACCCCATCCTATCATCCACAAGTTGACTTATTATTAAAGAAGACATTCCCAGAACTATCTGTATATCTTATTGACAGTGCTCTTGCTTGTCTCCCATTAGCCAGATGTTTTATCTTTTCCTCCTTTGAGACCCTCAAAGGCCCTCACCCATTTTTATAATTTCAGATTTTGTTACAGTTCCAAGGGTGTTTGTTCTTTGATTCTCTTTTCCTGTTTCTGCAGTTTGTTTAGCATATCACTATTCCCACAGGGACCCACTTCTGACACAGTTCCTCCCTGCTGATGGCATGTGGAACTGCAGAAAACGCAGATGTGTGTAAACTGTATTATTCAGGCCCTGACAGTTGTTTCTAATTCTCTGCAATCAACTTTCCTTCTCAGACCTTCTATTCATTCTCTAGTTTGGTCCTGCCCCCATGTCATTTTCCATCCGCCGGCTTTTGAGGTCTGGAAATCCACAACATAAAAAAAATATATATATAATAATAATAAAAAAGGAGAAAAGCATCCGTGGATCTGATCAAACGTTGTAAGATTAACTCTCGGCTTTGGAATTGTAGACCATCTGGAGTTTATTGGTAGTGTTTACAGGAACATCCACACAATAGTTTAACAATAGTTTACACTGATCAAGCACATATACACAAGGAATGCAAGGACTAGCCATTGCTAGAAAGAAGACTGGAGTGAGTTATGGCCGTCTGAGACCTGCAGACATGATAAATGAAAATCCCCAATTGAACTTGAGGCTTTTAGAAAAATAGTTTATACATCTGGTCCCCATGCATTTTGTTTCTCCTTTTGTTGCCCTGAATAAAGACATCTGCCAAATGACTGAAAGACACACTGGTCAGGGAGAGTGGGTCAGAGAGGGTCAGATGAAGTGTATTTTGGGTTTTATCATAGTGGCGCTGTAGCTGAAGACTCAGTTTCCTTCTGTGGCCCTCAGGTGATGCAGCATCCTACTGAAGGGGGCCAAGTGCTCCCTCTCTGCAGCAACCTGAAGGACACTGCCGCCAAGGTGGCTGAGATATGGATCTTCTCTCTGTCCAGCCAGCCCATCGACCATGAGGATGGGGCCCTGCAGGGTGGACAGAAGATCAAGTCTACAGGTAGGTAGGGCGGAGATGGAGTGGAGTGAGCTGAGAAGCCTGCTCATTTCCAGCTGTCTTCAAATAAATCATATCTGCGTTTAAGGCCCAGCACAACAGTTTCAATGACTCCAGACACTCTTGTTCCATGATTTTGTGCACAATTGTGGTATTAAACTCTCTCTTACCCTCTCTGGGGACCCTTAGAGTACCATTTACTTGTAGTGTGTTTATCAAACTAATTCTGAAGCTGATCACCTCACCCAATGTGTTTGTAAGAGATGCGAGACAGCTGAGGTGTATAGGACTCGGAGACAACCATTTCCCTGCCAAAGACTGACCCCGATGTCTTTATGTCCGGTACTGGTTTAGATTTTTTTTTAAACCAGCTGCGAGCAAATTATCTCTGTGCTTTCATCTGGTGGGCCTACGCAAGCTTTCACAGTTGACCTTGCAGTTCCCCCCCCCCAAAAATAAAAACACACAAACACGAAAATGTAGAAGGACTTTTGACACTGAAACAAAACTCCTTTTGAGTCAGCTAACTCCTCTTTCAGATAGAGAGACTATAGAGATTATTGCTCCATTTATATAGTACCTTCCATACTGAATGTTCAGGTACAGATCATAAAAAAACATAGCATATGCACTCCAGGGTCTTATGTAAAGTGCTGGGTGAAAAACTAAAATCTATATAGAAAACCAGCACTCGCACACTTACTTACATCCTGTATTGGGTTTAAATAAACACATTTGTGGAGCATATCAGTAACTGTATGCGGCATCTATTCTTTTAAATGGATATCATGAACATCAAATGGACTAGCAGTGTCTGAGTCAAGTTCTGTCTGTGTTATGTTGATCCTCTCCGTCCCTTTACCTGCCTTGCTAATGCTTATTCTCACTGCTGCTTCACACAGGTGTCACTTAGTTCTCTTCTTCTGAATGGACTTGTTTTCATTGTTTTGTAGACAATTATTCAGAGGAAGAGTACGAGAGCTTCTCCTCGGAGCAGGAAGCCAGTGACGACGCTGTGCAGGGCCAGGTAAGACAGAGAGACCTATTTTCTCAGGCTTCGGAGGAATCACTGCACTAAAAGCCATTGTTTCCAAACTCTCTTGCTTCCTCACATTGAATAAGAAGAACGTCAAGATAGGTGAGCATGTGAGGTTCTTTGCAAGGGCACCACAAGCTGCAAAATATTCCAAGACAGCCTGATTTAAGAGGAAATCATGGCCAGATTTCCCCTGGTGAAGGTTTGGCACTAAGTAAATGTGGTTTAGAGTAATATACCACTGTTTCAGCTTTTTTGAGAGGCAAACACATCTGTAAGTTCAACATCAGTCAAACGCATCAGTCTAATCGTTGTGATGACAGTGTCATTATATTCCAGCGCTCGTTGGAAATTAGAATTGTAACTTATTAGCATAATGAAAATGAGGGCCCACAGTTTTTTCCTTGTCTGCTGGCCCACCTTGTCTTTGGATGCATTTAGAGCTGATGTGCTTTATTAATAGCGCCAGGGGGAAATTCATAAAAAAAAAAAACGAATTGACAACAGCCGGGAAATCATAAGTCTTTTTTTAGCAACTTGTTATGTTTTCAAATTACTTTCAGGATCATTTTAAGACAAGCAAGCATAAACAAGCATGACAGACTAGTGTGAAAGTTTATGATCCGTGATACCATTTCCTGCTTCACTCCATTCTCGTAAAGAAGCAGATTTTTGTCTCGGTGTAAATGAAGGCACAGAGTGTATGCTGTTTGACTGAGCGTTCAAAGCAGCAGTCATTAACAGATATCTGATGTCTTAATGCCTGAGAAAATCACTTTATCAGTGTGTGGGTGAAGACAATTGCAGAGAATCTTTGGCAAAAACTTTCCACTGGATTCTGGTATCAGACACACAGAAAATATGTTTATTCCACTAGAGCACCAATGTCTATGATTTTTTTTTAATTCAAGAAAGAATGATCTGAATTTGAGAATGTGAAGCCTGAATTGCTGGGTCCATTAGCAATGCCTATGCATTTGTTAAAGCTATCTCTAGTTATTAAAGAAACTCATTTCCATTTTTCAGTACTCCAGTAATAAGTTGCAGTACTCAAAGTGTGTGTGTGTGTGTGTGTGTGTGTGTGTGTGTGTGTGTGTGTATATATATACACACACACACACACACATACAGTCACCTACAAAATAGGCTGTATAAAATAAACAGGACATGGGTGCCCTGTACCAAGCTGGGTTGTTACTGGAGGTTATAAGTCCAGAGGTCTAACCACTACTCTGCATTGCTGTCCCAAGCAAGTTCTTGTTTTACCAGGTTGAAGGGACGTTGTGATTGGTTGGGCTTATGACACTGTTCGTGGTGGTTTTCTCTCCTCAGGATCTCGATGATGAGGAGTATGACGTGAGGAAGCCCAAGAAACAGAGAAGATCCATCGTGAGGACCACTTCCATCACCAGGGTATGACTCTATTACTGGGCCTGGAGCAGAACCGTGCTGTACTGTGCTGCCACAAGCGAATATTCACTTAAAGCTTAGCTTCCGGTATCTTCGAGTTTTGTTTCCAGAATGAATGCAGAGAATAGAGCAAAGGGTGATCCTTTCAAGCTGTCTGATTAATCAGCCTTCTTGCTGTTATTTGCTTAATTATTTATGTCGGTTTCATTTAGGTTTAGTGCTGATTTTGTCCTTCAGAAGCACCAATCATATGTGCAGTCTCATTGGGCATGTTAAAAGCCACCCCCTCCCCCCCCCCCCCTCTCTCTCTCTCTCTCTCTCTCTCTCTCTCTCTCTCTCTCTCTCTCTCTCTCTCTCTCTCTCTCTCTCTCTCTCTCTCTTTCTCTTGCATTTCCTGTTCTTCTGTTGCTGTTCTCCTCAGAGAGAGCATATCTAGAAGTGGAGAGAGAGAGAAGTATCGAGATTGCACTGGTTTCACACACACCCCCCTTCTGATAATCAAAGGTCAAGACTAACTAAGACTTTCCAGGTTGGAAATCTTTAAACGGTGTCACATTAATTAGGCTTTGGCCTTAAATATCTCATCTGTAGATCCATCATCCATTTTTTAATGATTAACACGGTCATTGAAAACAATGGTATACAGCCATAACAAAGCTCTCTACAATGAAAACACCTGAAGGCATGACGTAGAAGAGTCACAGCAAAGGCAAAAGCCCTGGCCCCTTTTTTATCCAGTTGGGGTGCATGGAAAATTGTCTCAGTCTGATACCACTGTCTCTCTCTCCTCTTCTAGCACCATGAGGGGTTCCCAGTGAGACGAATGTGCCTTGCTGTAAATCTATAAATTAAAAAGGCACTTTTAAACCTGGCAGATCTCTACAGGAACATGCAGGGTTATGAAAATATGAGGAAACAACATCTAATGATCGTTTTGGTTTTATTTACTAAGGCTAGCCATTTTGAGTTTCAG
This sequence comes from Amia ocellicauda, assembly GCF_036373705.1. NCBI lineage: Eukaryota > Metazoa > Chordata > Actinopteri > Amiiformes > Amiidae > Amia > Amia ocellicauda. The sequence continues at coordinate 7,055,319 of NC_089870.1, forward strand.
GATCTCCAATTAAGTCTTCACTTTTAATATAACAGAGACATCCAGTGGCCATCTGGTAGTATTTCTGTCTTCCATTTGAGGGAAAAGCTCACTGTGCTGTGGAGAGCTGTGAAAAGTTATATATGAAATTTCCTGATTGCACTGCACAGCTGAGAGATAATTATAATAATAAAATAAATCTAATAAGGGTTTAGCAGGGAGACTAATGTAATGAACTGCATGATGGCACCAGCTACTCAACCATGAGTGGTTTTGTTCAGTCCGTCTGATTGGACAGGACAGAGCTATTCTCCTTAACCTAGGATGATTTTATACAATCAAATGACGTGCACGTTGCAAAGGGGGTCGTCTTCCGGCCGGGCATATGTGGTGTGGTGCAGCAGTTTTACAACCAGAATATTCATTTTCCATATGTATTATTTTATTTTTTAGCAACAAAACTTCAAACAGCGTGTGGTAGCTCTCCTGAAGAGGTTCCGAGTCTCGGATGAGGTAGGACTTTATATTGATTGATTTATTCGATTTTTCTCCGTTTGTTAACATTTGAGTTTTATTCTGTGCTTTGCTAGTGCAGTGCCAGCTGAGCCTTGTAATACAAGCTTGGGGTTATTTATTTTTTGTGGTGATTTTCCTGAAGATTTGAAGATCCCTGAAATTAGTTCTAGGGTTTCTACAAGCAACTGGAAAAGTTTAAATGGGTAGCTCCTCTAGGGGAAACTATTTTCATTTAAAAAAAACAACATTCATTCCCTATCCATATCCCCCCTCCCTCTTGTCAATTTTAGCTTCATTTTCATTTGGAGATCCAAGAAGGGGACATAAATTTCAGCTAGAGTAGCAGTAGACCTGTCAATGTTTCTGGGAACGCCAACTCCATGTCTAATTACAAGTAAATTAAATTAAATTACTTTCTTTAAGTAAGGAGAATTGACAAGTATACTGTTGGGATTGGGGGGGGTGCGCGTGTGTGCGTATGTAGGTGCTGGACTCGGAGCAAGATCCCGCTGAGCCCCCGCCCGAGGTGGAGGAGGACCTAGACTTGGAGAGTCTGGAGTTTGAGAACCCCAGCGACAGCGCCCCGGAGCTGGATGACGACGACAGCGTACTCAGCACTCCCAAACCCAAACTCAAGTGAGGGGCTTGGCTCTTAGTGTGTGGAAGGTGGCTGGTAGCCTTTGAACTGCGTCCACTGAGCTTCATGCTCCTGAAGGCCCCACAACCACCCTATATTACAGGCCTCACAGTCCAGGTCTGGCTTCATGATGATGAATTTAAAGAAGGATAGTTCAGTATGGAAAGAAAACAAAAAGTACAATGATTGAATTTAAGGAATATAAGTAAATAACTAGTGCCAATTCTGACACCTTAATCTAGAAGTTGGCTGGAGGAGTTAACTCAAAATAGTAGAATATTACCAATCAGCAAGAGCAGGAGGCAGCAGAGTACAAGTTGGTCCTGCCTAAGAGTCCTAACCCTGCAGTCTGACATGAGGAAGAAAAGAAAGAATCTATATCCTTTATCCCTCAAACACAGCAAAGACTGTCTCCAAAGAAGGTTAAACCTCTACCCTGCAAAATGGTGGTGCTGTCTCCAGCAGTTTCCTTAACTCCAGCCCCACTGTACTTCCATACAGTGTAGCTCCCTTTTGTAGCTTACAAAGGCAAGAGTCAAACCCAAAACCATCCTTAAAGGTTCGTCTTAAATGGCACACTATCTCAGTGAACAGCTTGAGGCAGAACCAGTAGGGGCGTTCAACACAATTAAAACAGGAACAGCAGCACTTAAAATATGACACATTTAACTTAATCATAAAAGAATACATAGCATATAATCTCTAAAAAAACTTCAATCTATAACGGATGCCACACTTGATAGCACAGGTGTTGAGATAGTGAGCGCTTCCCACAAGAAAAAGTTTTCCCTCTAAAGGTTGTGCAGGTCAACCGCAAAAGCCTCTTCCGAAGCTGGGTCTATTTTATTGCCATTCAAATGTGTCCCAATAAGGCTGCAACTGATCCAGTCGGTGTATTGTAAAGCCAGAGGGAAAATGCCACGTCAAAAAAGCAGAATTGCCACCCTTTTCAAGCAGCCTGGCATGTTTGGGTGACGCAGTGCTTCCTGTGTTTTGCAGGCCTTACTTCGAGGGGCTCTCCCACTCCAGCTCGCAGACCGAGATCGGCAGCATTCACAGCATGCGCAGCCATCGCGAGCCACCCAGCCCGGTGAGTCTGCGCCACTGCAATAGACAGGGCAACACAGGGCATGAGACAGACAGTGTAAAGAGCTAATCCAGTAGTTTTTGTTTTGTTTTCTATTGATGACCTTTTAACCTCTGCTCCGTTGAAATTAGTTGTTATTGTAATTATTTTATCATCATCGTTATCTGTTTGGATTGAAAAATATTAGGTGCGGTGAATGGACACTTAAAGCAGACCTTTCTTTTCAATAAAAATGAACACGGCAGAACCAAACCTCGGCATTTAAAATGGAGAACGATGTAAAGGACTAATTTACGTGACTCCGAAGAGCTGGACCATCATGTATTCTTCTCAATAACTGCATTTGCCTTGAAGCAAAGTGATGTTCTCCAAAGCAGGACAGGGTCTGTGATTCCTGATACAAGGCCATCATCTCAGTAGTCATCAATCGGTTCATTTGAGTCTCTCTTACAGATTGACGCTCCAGACAAAGCCAAGACACCGGGGGGCAAGTTCCAGGTGGACGACGTGTCAGACACTGTCTCCTTTGTAAGTGTCGACAATTGGTCGCTATGTTGTTGTGCAACACCTGGCCTCTTCATTATTCCTCTCTTGAGGAACATGCAGATTGAGCTGCAAAATTTCCTTGGAAGGCTGATTGATTTGGGATGTGGGGGGACAGAATTGTGAGAGACCTCCAGAGATCAGAAAGGTGATCCCGTCGGTGTCTCTTATGCTCTGTTTCGCTAATGCTATGCTATGATCTTCAGGAGCAGCCAGAGGCCAACACTCCCACCACAGAGCTGGAGCTTGACAACATGGACACCTTCCTGGAGAGGCTGCCTCCAAGTGGCAAGATCACCAAGACAGAATCCCTCATCATCCACTCCAACAGGTACCCCACTCCCCGCCTCCCTACCCCTCCTTACTGAGGGGAGCACTCACTCCTGGTCCTGGAGAAAAGGGGTTTCATGGTTGCAGTTCCTCACTAAACTCTTAAGGACTCCATTGAATTGTCTCTAGTGATCTCAGTCACCACTGATTCCGGGTCTTGATATTGGGGATTTTAAGTTAAAGGTCCCTCCCTCTCTGTCCTTCTCTCTCCCTTACTTTTCTCTTCCCTCCCCTACCCCCCCCTCCTCTCTATTTCTCTCTGCCCAGGCAAGAGGGTAAGCTAGCAGGGCGGCGAGGCAGAAGCACATCCCTCAAAGAGAGGCAGCCAATCAGACAGCAGAATGAACGAGCCAACAGTCTGGACAATGAGCGCTCTCCTGACACCAGGTGCCACCTACAGGTAGGAGAGGGTCCTGCATCTCATCATGTGGCTAAGAATGTGTACTGCACTCTAGACCAGTGATACTCACTCCAGGAGGGACATAGGGTCTTGGTTTACATCTCAATTACATCATGAACCAATTATTTTAAATAACTGGTCTACGTTACCACTTGTTTTGTAGAGCGTTATCCCTTGCAGAAAGGAAGTGGCTCTCTAGGACCTGAAGTGAGTACCACTGCTCTAAACAATAAATACAAATAAAAAAAGCTAAAAGCTAAAGTAAAATAATACAGTGACACAGCATGCCTATGTGGAAGAGCGAGATGATGTCACAGCTGTAGCATTTCCTCTCTCACTCTTCAGATCCCTCGGAAGACTGTCTATGACCAGCTGAACCACATCCTTGTGTCAGACGACCAGCTTCCTGACAGCATCATCCTCATCAACACGTCTGACTGGCAGGGACAGGTGAGTGCTCTCATACCCCTACAGCATCTCTCCTCCAGCCTTGTCCCACGGACTCACTAAAATCCCATGTTTAGACTATTTGTGGAAAATATATAAATATATTGAGGATTCTCTCTCTCTCTCTCTCGCTCTCTCTCTATCAGTATTTGTCAGAGACACTCCAGAACCACCAACTTCCTGTTGTATGCACCTGCTCCACAGCTGACATCCAAGCCGCCTTCACCACCATCGTCTCCCGTATCCAAAGATTGTGAGTGCCGGCCTCCAGCCCAGGCCCCTCCCGGAGGGGTCAAAGGTCACCAGCCTGGCTCCTTAGTAGCTTGTGATTCAGAAACAACTCGCTGTTTTGATAGACAGGGCCGGAAAAGGCCAGGAGGGGCCAAATGGTCTCACCTTGTTTGAATCCAATTCTTGTGCTGTGCTAAATATTCTGAAATGTTATGTTCCTTAAAAACATGACCCAAGAGATGAGAGACATAATGTCACCCCTCCATGGGTCCCTTTCTCAGGTTTTCATAGGGTTGACCATGTGAAGGTCTGCGTTGACTGATTTTGATGAAGGACTGTGTTCATGTGTCTTCTAGCTGTAATTGCAACTCTCAGACTCCCATCCCCATCAAAATTGCTGTGGCTGGAGCCCAACATTACCTCAGCGCTGTTCTGCGGCTCTTCGTGGACCACCTCACCCACAAGACCCCTGACTGGCTTGGGTACATGAGGTTCCTGGTCATACCCTTAGGTAAGTCTCACACGGGCTGGCAATCCAACTACACAACCGCCTTCCCTGCTTCTGCCAAAGGAAACGACCAAAGAGTGGACCTTCCCCTTGACCATCTCCACTGAACACCAACCTTGGAGAAATGTTACTAAAATAGAACGAGGTGGCTTCCGACCACTTCCAGGCCACTTCCACCAAAAGATTACGAATCTGAAAAGACTGCAACAGCATCACATTTCTCTGGCACACACCACATCACCACTTTCTAAAGACTCTACTCTATTTAGTTATTGACCAATTAAGCATAGACCCTTGATCAGTAAGGGGAAATATAGTCCTTGAGGGATGAAGGTGATGGAGGTAGTTCCCAATTATCAAAGTCAATTTTTGATGTAAACAGATAATGTAACGGTGACCTATCAAACCTGGGCGCTGTCCAGGTTTGCAAGCCCCTGCTTTAGAGCATCTGCCCGTTTGACTCTGTAGTTAGCAGCTCTGCCTCTTTGCCTTGTTTCAGGTTCCCACCCTGTGTCAAAATACCTGGGCACCATTGACTACCGCTATAACAGCCTGTTCCAGGACGCAGCCTGGAGGGATCTCTTCCACAAACCAGAGGCCCCTGTTGTAGGTAAGAGGGCGGGCAAGTTTGCTCCCAAGCCGTTTCGTCAGTTTTTATGCTGTGATGAAGGCAAGGTAGCAGACAGCATGAAAGCCTTCTTGTTAGTGTCAGACACAATTAAAATAAGACACTTTTAACATCTGCATCCCACTATATGTGTATGAGTACTATGTTTCACAAGGCTAGAGGATAAAGATGTCTGTAGCATTACCCCTAGAACAGTCTAGTTTTTCAAAACAGAATGCCACCCGCAATACATTATTTGTACATCACTTTTACTATTAGTTTTATTATTATTATTATTATTATTATTATTATTATTATTATTATTATTACCACAGTGACCCAGTTCAGTTATTGAAAATGCATGGATTATTATTTCCTTTAAATTTCAAGTAACATGCTCTTATTAAACCTGAATGATCACTCATGCTGTACTCATAACCAATACCTAACCAGACTACTTCAGGCACCTCAGTCCTCATAGCGTTTAAAGTAAGCCGGGGTTTCCATAAGATCTAAATAACTCAGTTTAGCCAAGCAGTCTACCCTTAATATTTTGGGTAGCTCAATTTAATTAATTTTCCAATTGGTTTAGCTCTTTTCTTGTAATACTTCATACAGACATGCTCAACAGATCTCGGCTGAGCACATCTCTTTTTATTGGCTTAAAACCAAAACTCATCAAAGAAAAAAAATATATACACTCACCTAAAGGATTATTAGGAACACCTGTTCAATTTCTCATTAATGCAATTATCTAACCAACCAATCACATGGCAGTTGCTTCAATGCATTTAGGGGTGTGGTCCTGGTCAAGACAATCTCCTGAACTCCAAACTGAATGTCTGAATGGGAAAGAAAGGTGATTTAAGCAATTTTGAGCGTGGCATGGTTGTTGGTGCCAGACGGGCCGGTCTGAGTATTTCACAATCTGCTCAGTTACTGGGATTTTCACGCACAACCATTTCTAGGGTTTACAAAGAATGGTGTGAAAAGGGAAAAACATCCAGTATGCGGCAGTCCTGTGGGCGAAAATGCCTTGTTGATGCTAGAGGTCAGAGGAGAATGGGCCGACTGATTCAAGCTGATAGAAGAGCAACTTTGACTGAAATAACCACTCGTTACAACCGAGGTATGCAGCAAAGCATTTGTGAAGCCACAACACGTACAACCTTGAGGCGGATGGGCTACAACAGCAGAAGACCCCACCGGGTACCACTCATCTCCACTACAAATAGGAAAAAGAGGCTACAATTTGCACAAGCTCACCAATATTGGACAGTTGAAGACTGGAAAAATGTTGCCTGGTCTGATGAGTCTCGATTTCTGTTGAGACATTCAGATGGTAGAGTCAGAATTTGGCATAAACAGAATGAGAACATGGATCCATCATGCCTTGTTACCACTGTGCAGGCTGGTGGTGGTGGTGTAATGGTGTGGGGGATGTTTTCTTGGCACACTTTAGGCCCCTTAGTGCCAATTGGGCATCGTTTAAATGCCACGGCCTACCTGAGCATTGTTTCTGACCATGTCCATCCCTTTATGACCACCATGTACCCATCCTCTGATGGCTACTTCCAGCGGGATAATGCACCATGTCACAAAGGTCGAATCATTTCAAATTGGTTTCTTGAACATGACAATGAGTTCACTGTACTAAACTGGCCCCCACAGTCACCAGATCTCAACCCAATAGAGCATCTTTGGGATGTGGTGGAACGGGAGCTTCGTGCCCTGGATGTGCATCCCACAAATCTCCATCAACTGCAAGGTGCTATCCTATCAATATGGGCCAACATTTCTAAAGAATGCTTTCAGCACCTTGTTGAATCAATGCCACGTAGAATTAAGGCAGTTCTGAAGGTGAAAGGGGGTCAAACACAGTATTAGTATGGTGTTCCTAATAATCCTTTAGGTGAGTGTATATGGTTGGAATTTTTTCCATTAAAAAAAATCACCCAACCTCAGCTGATTAATTATGGAAAACAGATCCGCTCACCCAAAGGCTGTTGAACTCCTCAACCACAAAAGAGAAAGCACAGCTGCTCAAGAGTTCATGATAATTCCCTCAGTCTGTGTAACCAAATTCAGACAAACAAAAAAAAACACACAGATTCAGAGCTGGGAATGGCCATGGACTAATGTCCCAGTTAGATAGCAAATGGTCATACATTTTCCAAATCAAAGCATATTAAAGCCAAGCATGTCAGATTAAATGGACAGATGAGCATGGTGATTCTCTTGGGTAGATGACCTTGTCCATTGCATTGTGGGACTTTGGTTCAAACAGTGCTTTTAGTCACTGTATTAAAGGTCATTGAAACAAGAATTATTTGGACCTTTCTGTGTAATAGAGTTACATGTCCTGAGTTTGAGTGTGTCGTCTGTCTAGCAGTGCAGGAGGGTCTGGACTTGGTCTCCAGGGTCACTCAGTACATGGTCGGGGCCAATGGAGCCCACCAGCTGCCCATTGCGGAAGCCATGCTGACCTACAAACAGAAGAGGTAAGGTCACAGAGTCCAATGACTTCAACTAAAATATTCTGGTACCTACAAGTAATATGATCACAGTCCAAGGATTTAGTTTGGCAGACTTTCTTCGTTTGTTTCGGAAATCAAATACTCATTTTCATACAGTGCATTTCCTTTTTGAGACATCAGCTCCACGCCAGCCATTATACAATGATCATATCTATGGTCGAATGTAAGGAAAATAGTCCCAGGTAGGAAGCAACCTTGGGCTATTGTAGGGATACATCGATCTGAATAAAAAATGCCATCAAACAGATCCCGGGCCATGTACACTACATATGTTCTTCAGTTCAGGAATAAATCGAATCCAGGTGATCAAATTGGGAAGCTTAAATGGGCTGTGACCGCTTGAATTGCACCTTAAAGTGCTGGCATGTGTGAAGTACTGATTCATTAACTGGAACAATGAGACGCTGTTGCAGGTACTCTGGAATACGGGCTCCCAACATGTGCCTGTCTGCACCCCGGGGTGCGGCCAGCCTGAGATTTGTTACTTAATTAGCTAGCACACATGTTGTTGGCCAGTCAGGCCTAACTGACTTCCATGTCATACTAGCAGGCTATACTCCAGCTTTGTTATCAATAAAAGTGAATGTGGCCCACTATTGAAAAAGCTTGGATGCCCCTCTTCTAGAATGACCATTTAAATGCATTCATGCCCCTCTCTAAAGCTGGTGTTTGAGCGTTTACAAGCACTCCTTCGGTAATACTTTCCTAATAACTTTGTGGAACGATCTTTGTTCTGTCGTAATGAGAAGCGTAATGAGAAGCGTAAACAACGCGGTCGCCTCAGGCAGCGTGGCGGGTGTCAGTAGGCGTGTCAGTAGGCGTGTTGTGCTGTACAGGTCCTTGATAAAGACCACAGTGTGTGTCTGTGTTGCGTGTTATTAACACCTGTGTTTCTTGTTGTTGTTTTTTTCCTTTGATTTTATTTTTTTCTTTCAAGGAAAAAGAGCTTTCATTTTGATTTTGCAGTAAGGTATTGTTGTTTGCTTCGGTCTCCTTGTACTGTGAATAATTTGCTTCGTTTTTTTCTTTCCCTTTGTTTGTTTTGGTTGCAGCACAGCAGACTTTACGAGCTGGTTTAACTGTTACAGATGTTTCTTAGTATTATTGCCTCACATTACATCTATAATCTCCAATTACAATCTATAATTACATATCAATAACATCAGCCATTGTTTTTTGCTTTGGTTATTCATAATAATAATTACAAGCTGGACAGAGTTCCAAGCAAAAGCTACAAGCTTCATTGAAAAATCCAGAATCTTTAATGTATCCCAGTAATCAGTAGGTTATTGACCAAACAAAAGTGAGTGATAAATTGATATTACTGTTGACATGTGGATAGTTCTGCTCTGTAAGCCGTCCAATCAGAGCAGCAGACAGTACTCTCTAAATGTTTGCGGTTAAACAGCTGATTGGGAGTAACAGCTGCTGTGTCTGCCCTCTGTGTCTTCCATTCCAGTTGCTTGCCTCTTTGTCCAACATGAATTCCTTAAGCTTTTTCCAAAAAAGGGTTTTGCCACTATCTGCTTCCCAACCCCTGGGCAATGCTGTGAATGTGCGTCTAATTTGTTTGTATAAATAAACAGTATAGGAATTGATATACAGTATATATAATGTTAGTGTGTGTGTTTGTGTATGTATAAGGCATAGCTGAAGAAGCTTCCCCTAACCGGAGACAAACTAACTAAGAGTACTTTCCTGGAGTTTTCACCCACAGCCCTTGAAACGCACATTCCTGGCACTGTTCCTTGCCCAGAAGGAGATGTCGTTGATTCAAGGGAAGACTAATCTGCATTCCCCTTTGTCTATCGCTGCAAACCATCAGGGTGCCTTGGCGTCTTCTTCCTGCATTGCCTTATGGGATATGTGTGCGTAGTGCTGCTGTCTGGCTGGCTGCGGGAGTGGGCCGGGGCTGTATGTGCATGCCTTGCTCTCTGCTGCCTGACAGACTGTCCCCTCACTGTGTTCTTTAAGTCGGTGGTTCCCAAATTGGGAGGGCCCGAGGACTTCATGGGGTGGTGGGTGGTGGGTGGGGGGGAGTTGTCCCAGAAAAAGACAGGTTTCAGGTTTTCAATCCAGTTGAGCTCTCCTCTAGCCTAATTGAACTTTACTATTATTGTTATTGGCTTCATTGGACCAATTGAACCACACTGTCTTGATTGCTTAAGGTCCTGCTGATTCAGATAGACGTTCAAAGTTGTGCAAAGTTGTGCACCCCCGAATTACAAACAATCTAATTTAAGACTGTAGTTTATATTATTTTCACACATTTAAAGTCAACCCTACAATGTCTTTTCCTGCTGGATGACTAGAAAAGACATGATTCACACAGGTAGCGAGATGTATCTAACGTCCACACGCTGCGAAACCCGATTAGTGTCAGTTCGAACCGAGATGCCCACAAAACAGGACAACAAATTAATTCAAGATTTGGAACCTCCGATTTAACTGATCAGAATCGAGTGTTATATGGTCAAGGATATGAATCCAGCAGCCAGGTGTCTGTGGGGTTTTGTTTTTTTCCCCTTGCATGTGTATCAGGAGGTTCATGAGACTCTCCCTAACCTCACTGTCCACCCCTTCAGACCATGTAGGATTAAAAAGTCTTAAATGTCTATTTTATGAGCGAATGAAAACATACTGCAGCCCTTGCTGGTCAGAAGACATCAATAAGACAGAACAGAGATGTCTGGCCACTTGAGACTGGGCAAGTCTTTAAAGTGAAGTTGACGATTGATACCAGGCCAAACAGCCCCTGGTGATTTTTCCCACTGTGTAAAACATGATTAAGGCCAAACTGAGGTGATTTGCTGAAGAATAAATCTCTGGTAGAAGGGGTCTGACAGGGAGGAGGTCTCAAAAGAGGACTGTTTAACCTTTTTGTTTGTTTTTGTCTTTTTCTCACACACTTCACTGCAGCCCCGACGAAGACTCGTGCCAAAAGTTTATCCCGTTCATCGGGGTGAGTGATTTTCTCTTCCTTTCCACAATTGTTATAGAGAAAGTAAATATGTTCTGAAAAATAATCGACCACATCAAACCAGAGGAGCTTTTCCAGATCTGCAGGCGCACACGCACCCGGGGACACAAATGGAAATTGGGCTTCAAGACATTCAAGATGGAAAACAGGAGACACTTCTTCACACAGAGAGTTGTCACAATCTGGAACAAACTCCCCAGCGATGTGGTTGAAGCTGAAAATTTGGGAACATTTAAAAATAGATTGGATAGGATCCTTGGACACCAAACAAACACGATGGGTCGAATGGCCTCCTCTCATTTGTAAACTTTCTTATGTACTTAATCCACTCTTTTGCTACATTCAAGTTAGAACATTATTATATTGAAATGGCAGTTATTTTAGTATGTGCTGTAAATATAGTAGTACCATAGGAGTATGTACTATTTTTATCTCATGATATTTTTATTTTTTCTCTACAGGTTGTCAAAGTGGGGATAGTGGAACAGTCCTCTGCCACATCAGGTAAGATCTTCCTCTTCTTGTCCTTTCCCCGTAGCATCAAACGTGACATTCAATTGTAATAAAAAGTAGTTCTAACACGAAACTACAGTTCAGGAGTTCTGGTTTAACTCTTTTTGTTACTTAAGTAGCTTTGAGATTGATAGAAGAGCAATCCGCCATCATTTCCTTGCAATCATGTCCTTTGTCTCTGGTGGTCTTACATGCCCCACGCCCCATGATCTGGAATGAATACAGGGCAAATCTAGTTTTTCTCTGAATGTTTTACTCCACCCCAGTTTACTCACAGTGTAACTCACCCCCATCTCTTCCACTCTCTCTCTCTCTCCATCTCTCTCTGCAGGAGACTCTGATGATGCTACTCCTGTGTCAGGCATGCTCTCCTCCACCCCCCCACAGGTGTCACCCGCCCTCAAAGAAGCCTCCCCTACACCCCCTTCCTCTCCCTCTGTCAACGCCAGCTTCAGCTCCTACAGGTACGTAGAAGCTTCTTACACAAGCACCAACACTGAATCCATTTTTGACCCTGGTTTAAATGAGACGCTAAGGTCACAGGTTTATTTAGTCATTAAAATAAGTTTCCCAGTTTAAAACCACAGTTCTCTGACTCAAGACACAGATGCTGTTTGGAAGGCACGGGTAAACAGAAGACACGGTTTTTCTACAACACCATTGCATGTCTCATATTAAAAAAAATCTATATGTACTCTGTCAACTCAACAACCTAAGGAGTTGAAGGAATGTATCTGAGGTGGACAAGCAATTACAGATGTCAACATGTTCTGCAAATCTGAGCACATTTTTGAGTTAACCCAGATTAACCAGTAAATAAAAGTTAGAAAACAATAACAAAAGGGAGATTGCCCAGAATTCTGCTAGTCAAAGTATTAGCCAGTATTAGCCTACTGTCAGTATGTCTAAGTTGACACACTTGGATTCATTTGTTTTATTTTTCTCCAAGGAGATTCAATTCTCTCTCTTGTGTGTCCCTCCTGTAGTTCTCCAGGGGCAGCACAGGGGGAACTTATGGGCCTGCAAGTGGATTACTGGGTGTCCCCCTTGGAGAGAAAGAGGGACGTGGAGAAGAGAGACTCTTCCTCTAAGAACACCTTGAAGTGCACGTTCCGCTCCCTGCAGGTCAGCCGACTGCCCCTGCCAGGCTCGGACTGCCACCCCCAGCCCACCATGGCCATGACTGTGGTCACCAAGGAGAAGAATAAGAAAGGTAGCAAATGCCCCACCTCAGATTGTGCTCCCTATCCCTCCTCTGAAAGGAACTGTAACTATTTTGTGGATGGAGGTAAATAGTAAATTAAGGTAGTCAGTGTACCGAAACACTGCTTTGGTTTGCATTACTGTCAAGGGAAAATCTTTTTCTATTCTTCACTGATTCCATGCATTAATTATTGTTAATTGATGTTATGCATGTGACTAATTGAACTCAGCTGTCAACTTGTATATTAGTTGTATGGTCTCTGCGTCAGTACGTCCCGATGAAGGCTTTCTAGCCGAAACGCTGGCGGTGGATTGCTTGTTTTTGCCAAATAAAATGTGTTTAGTTTAATCTTGGAGTGCTAAAGGAGTGTGCGGCTTTTCTTTTCTTTTGAGATTTATTCCTTGGCTCTGCTATTTTTGGGTGTGCGTCTCCTCTAGATGTTCAAGGGAAAATCATGACCAATTTGTCATCGTGTATTGGTCTTTACTGTTTAGGCAGTTTGCTGATATATGTGTCGGGTTTGTATGTGTATGATTGTGTTTTATCGCCCCAGGCGAATTTTCTCGACCTATTGCATTTTTAAACAAACACTGACAAATAGTACACATATTGTAAGAAATCAATTGCAGTGTTTAGATCTGAAAAAAAAAAACATTTAGGGACAGTTTATACCTGTTTTAATAGCACAGTCATTTGTAAGTGGACACAGTGAAGTTCTCATGTCATTACAACTGAATCATCGTAAAGTTCATCACTAAAACGAAGCAGCTGATTACAGAGCTCTTATCGCGGTCTCTGTCTTTCTTCTTCAGTCATGTTTCTCCCTAAGAAAACGAAGGACAAGGAGGTGGAGTCAAAGAGCCAGGTTATCGAAGGAATCAGCAGACTGATCTGCACTGCCAAGCACCAGCAGACCATGCTTAGAGGTGAGCGTGGCAGTCCTAACATGCATACAATATCCCAGTAAAGGGAAAAGGTTCTGTATTTAATATTTACATTTTTCGATACTTAAGGGGTTTTCAAGCATCCTGTCCCACATCCTGTCTTTGTTAACGATGCCGTGCTCCATCTCTCCCATCTCTCGCAGTGCTGATAGACGGAGTAGAGTGGAACGACGTTAAGTTTTTCCAGCTGGCTGCCCAGTGGTCGTCTCATGTCAAGCACCTTCCCATCGGCATCTTTGGACACTCGAAAACACCATACTAGCACCCCCTGGAGGGCTCCTCATAGAACTGCAGAACGTCCACTGCGTGCCAAGAGCCTCCTCCCCCACCCGTCAGCAGGCCACCCTTAACCTACCACCCTCCTTCATTTCAGTTGCTTTCTTTGATTTTGTCATTGTCTTTAAAAAAAAAAAAAAAGCCTTTGGCAAAGAGACTTTAAGAAAGCAAGGCCAGTGAAGGGAAGATAGTTTTTGTTTTTGGTTTGTTTCAACCATTCTCTTCTGACTTTTTATAAACTTTGAGGGGAGGGTAGAAAAACAAAAAACAAACCTAATCGAATAATCATTTGAAATGATGTATTTAACTCCCTAACATTGATGGTACAATACAGTGAGCATAAGGCTCTGGGCTCCGTTCAGCTTTGTTACCAGTGAAATATTAGTTTCAATCACTTCACTGCGTGGTTAACAACATTAAAACTCCTTTTGGGGGGGGGGGTGGATTCTGTATTAATGTTTGTAACTGAATGGCTTTTCAGGATGCACTGCTGCCCGAACAGCGAAACGCCAGGAAGAATTGACCCAGTCTTTCCGCCTATGGGGTCAAAGAAGTTGGAAAAGAGTAGACGTATTTGTGATGGCGAATTCTGGACCCTCTCATGCCCCTGATTTAGAGTCAGGTATTCCCCTGCGATCAGCCCACCAGATTTCCACAGGATCAAAACTCCACTGAGACCCACCGAGCTTGTCTGAAGAAGATTATAATTTGTGCAATAAACTGTAAATAAATGAAGAAGCTCCTGAATGATCTGACAAGCCCTGAATTGCACACCGAAGCCCTCTCTTCTCTTTCCCTCTCCTTCTCTGTTTCTCTCCCTGTTGTTCTCACTCTCAAGGAGTGAGACAGGCTAATGATGGAGAATAGCGATATCAGGGATCTCCACAGCCTTCTCCTCAAAGTTTGGAAAGAAAGTATGTTTTTGCGCCCACAACCTCACCCAGACACCGAAGCACCTGTTGCAAAGACACTGGCAACACATATTTTGACCTCCGCAGGCCCAAAACACACACACATACACAAACTCAATTTATTTTATTCAACACATTGCAAGTATATTGACCAATGGTAAAAAAGGACTGTGTTGATTACATTTTTAAGATTAGAAAGTCTCAAAACTTGTTTTTTGCCTTTGCATGTTCAAAAAGGTCACTGGAGATCCCTGCTTTGTTAAAACGTTTTCTTTGTTCAGTCACTAGCACTGTAGACTGTTTTTTATTATTATTATTATTTATTTATTTTTGTCCGTTTACTGTTTGCAGTTACGGTTTGACTAAAAAATAACGATACAAACATCTTCAAAGCCTTTCTTGCCAGCAATGATATTACTAGAATGGAATGGAATGAAACTGAAGATCTTGTGGTTATGAGCTGATTGCTATGGATTTGCACAAGTGTTTGATCTTGAGGCAGAAACAAAATAGCCGGAGACTGGAGCCACCCACCCTCGAACCCCACAGAATGGTGAGACCACTATCACACATCCAGATGCCCTGATTGGCTGGGACTCCCTGTTCTCCACTCTGATTGGAGCAGAATGGTGACAGCATGGGGTCGGGTAGAGTCACAATGGGCCTCCTATTCTTATCACAATCTGTCGTTGGGAACTGTGTGTGTCCTGTAACAGGGACCGAAGTTCACATTACGCAGTGTGAAAAGAGGCACCCAATTTGCTCTCAAAGGGTTTATTTGTGCCTGTCCAGCCCCAGTCCAGATAGTTTCAAATGTAACCCTTAATCAGTGCTTTCTAAAGACTAATAACACATGTTAGTTCTTAAACTAGCTAAGCTAGTTCCCTGTTAAGGGAAGTGTGGTCTTTGAGGGGCCTTTACAGGATATTTTACTGTTTGGTTTTTTAATAGGCACCTATAAACCCTGTTAGATTGGGACTTAGCAGCACCAGGTTTGGAAACCCTTGTGCTATATAATGCTGTAATCAGCCCCTAGGCCTTCTAATCCAGTCCAAAATGTTTGGCACAGTCAGCACCTTATGTCATTGAGGGAATAATCCACTAACCAAACCGTTTGAAGAAGTGGTAATGCCACAGTCCTGGAATGGAACAGCTTGAAAGGTGAGGTTATTTGCCTAACCTAGAAAAGGTTATTTAACTAACGCACCCAGATACACCGCCCCCCCAGCCCCACCACCTCACCATTTAGAATTTCTCATTGCAGAAGGTGGGCAACCTTAAGACTCATCTGCCACTTGTGTCCCTTTAGCTCCTATCTGAGTGCTTCTCCTCCGGCAGTGACTATTCATGAGTTGCAGAGAGGGGGACCTGCGGGGGACTAAATTACTGACCTAACCTCTAGGCTAACGATGGTCAAGGAGAATGGCTTGTTACCAGGAGACTGCCATTGACTTGCGTGTCACCCTGGCAATGTCACCAAACCCCCTTCAGATGAGATGTAAACCTGCAGCAGTGTCGGCACACCTCCACCCTAATGGCTCTGTTTGTCACGTTGGATAAAAAGACTGACTATCGTACTGAAGTTGGAGATGACTCTGCCTTCCGTGTTCCTTCCTCTGTTTAAATCTAAGACCTTTCAATTTGAATTCATTTTCCAATCACAAGATCCACAGTGTCCAAGGACCCCCATCTCCCTCCCCTGTGTAATAAACTTCACTTTATTTGGGTTGTTAATTCCTGTACTCCACTCTTCGAACACCAAGGTCTACCACAATACATTTTCACAAGGATACGGACTACATGGACTGCATGTCTTATGCCAAGAGAGCTCTTTGCGTTTGTCCCCTCTTGGTTCCAATAGTGTGTTGAGCATTTCAAGGGAAGTAATAATGCAGCACAGTGATGATGCTACACTAATAGCCCCACATTTGTAGACTGGCTTTCTAGTCATCATCCCAGCTCATTATTACCCAACTGAACTCACAGAGGCCTTAACCAGACCAGTAGGACCACACATCCCTATAACTGAAGCATCTTGTGATGCTGTGAGGCCTGCAAACATATTTAATACAGACTGGCGTAGACAACAGCTGAGACAATACAGCCGCATGTGCATTAAGTGTCGATCTTGTGGCCGGGTACAAATCAGGCACACGGTTTCAATTCTCGCCCTCCTACACCAATTCTGGTCTGTGTGTAGGGCCTCAAAGTTGGTTACCAGTATTCCAAGGCCACTAAATAACTGGGTTAAATTGATATTGGTGTTCGATAGTGGAGATCCCTCCCGCTGCTGCCCCATTTTCCAACCTGCACTATTTCAAACTTCAAATGTTTTTCTTTCACACCGTTTTAGTCTCCAGGCTCTGTACAGTTTGTGAGTGACCCCACCCCTCAAAGGAAAACAAAGGCATTACTCAACTTTGAGGGGGTGGGTCCATTGTGTATTTTGCCCACAGGTACCCACCCCCACCCCCTGGATGCCAAATTGTGTATCTAGAGTACTATACTGAAGATACTGTAACATGAACAAATGTGCTTTTTCCCAGGAATGGGTGGGTCCTGAGAAAAAAATCAAGTGTTTGTAACTTGCAAATGACTACCACTGTAAATCCCTTCTCGGGGGTAATAAAACTAGACTCACTAAATGCCTGTTTTCATGTGTTGTCTTTGGCACTGGACTGAAAGAACAAGAAACCTTGGAAGGATATCCAATAGAAGTACAGCCATCAATTTACAATTACCACTTCATCCAGTACAGGGTAACAGTGAGCCAGCGTTTAACCTAGCAAGGGCAGTATACACAACTAGTATAGTATAGTAGCCAATCAACCTAGGCAACATGTCTTTGGGAAGTGGGAGGAAACTAGATCACTGGGACAAAACCCACACAGACACACAGAAACGGAACCATGTTTCACATATCATACACTTCCACATAGAGTTAGCATAACTGCTTGAATCACCACAAAGCTTCTTCTTAAGGTGCTTGTAACATTTGTGAGTTTTATGTCCTCATCCAATAATCTTTACAAAGGTGGCCATAGATTCCTTCAAAAGACCTCAGATCCGTGGTTCGTTTTTAAAATAGACTGGTGTAAGAGAGAAACGAAATTCACAACCAAGCCGAAGGCAATGCATGGGAGGTGTAAGAACAGTATAATATAATATAATATAGTATAGTATAGTATAGTATAGGGGTCCCTCTTGTGGCGTCTATGGGTATTGCAGGCGTTGTGAGTGCAATGAGCAGCAGTGTTTAGCAAGAAAAGCGTGCCAACTGACGTACATTTCCTTTGTAAAAACAGGGTTTAATTCACCATTTGCATGCGTATCCGTCAGTAAAGCGTGCACCAAAGCACGTATTTCTGTAGCCTATTTACTTATTTCAATTCAACAAATTGTGGGATGCTAAATAGATGCATTTTATGTCCGTTTTCCCTTCCAATTGCGCTCAACCCTATGATTGGTTTATTGTGCAGAAGCTGTGCTGACTGCTTTGTTTGCAGTCTTGTGAAAACCTTAAGTTTACAGAGGTTTGCAAGCAAATTATAAAGCATTTGTAATATTTAATGTTTGCTTATAGACTTATAGTTTGTGAAAAGTGTTACTACATCATTAGGTCATTCGCAGACTTAAGCAAATAGAGAGCATTCATTAATCGTAATGTGTTTACATTATTATTGAGAATCGTATACTCTGCATATGAATTTAATGCACGGTATTTATAGCTCTATGATGAAACGCTTTTATTGATCTCACTTGTGCAAATGTATGTTCATTAATGTAGTAATGGTTGTCCAGAACATTGTGGCTGACATTAAATCAGCGATATGAAAGACTGCGTGCTGAAACAATTGTGTGGTTAGGTTTCCAGGTGATGCTCTGCCATAAATCATTATATTGAAGTTGTGCCAGTTTTTTGTTTGTTTGTTTGTTTGTTTTTCTATGGTTACATTATACAATATATAATCAATATACACCTGAGATTGCATTGCCAACTACGTGTAATATGTCTAAAGGCCGACTTAAAACCTCTAGTGATTTGGCTGTTGTTGATGTACAGAGCTAATTGAAGTGGCTTTGGCATGCATTGGGGAGAGTTAAACGGTCACTGTGCACATTTGCAGTGTCTTTATGGCTGTTTTCTGCTCCAGGTCCGGGGAACAGGTTTGCTCTCCTCTGTGCTCCTGCAGTTGCTGCTTCCTCTGATAAACGGTGTTGGTATGAGCTGTAAAATTGCCCATTAGTAATAAAGGTTTGATATGTAGCTTTCCTGTGATCTGTTGTAATGGTAATTCACTGTAGTTACAGTATATCTGAATGTCATGTGGATTGTTATTGATGGATTCATTATTCTTTTTAAAGTATTGTTTGTTTCATTCTTCATGTTTAAAGGGGTGTTTTGGATGGATAATCTGGTATTATTTGAGCTCTGTTCGTTTTTAAAACTATGCTAGTGCCCCCCCACCCCTTGCGTTTGGGCACAGTGGACCCTATTGAATTGTTCCTTGCAAAGTGCAGACACTACCGCCTTTTCAAGTATGGCCAGCTTTCCCTGCCAAACCTCTTAGTATAGAGGGGTAAGGGTGGGTGTGGTTTAGATATGTCAATCATAAACAGTCCCTCCCAGGTATCAGTAGGGGAGGAAGTTATAACTTTAACCAAAAATGACCAGGCGCTATAGCCAACCAATAGGGTAGGCAGCTGGGCTATACTCTTTATTAGCCCCCAGCTTGAATCTTCTCAGAAAGTAGAAGCAAGACACATGGCTGTTGCCCAAGATGGGCACACAAGGCTTTGGTTAATAGGAAGCCCATAACGATGGGTTGGAGTCTTACTGACAGTGACACGCTGCATACATCTCTGGTGGTTCCTTCCAAAAGTGAAGCCGGCCCTCGGTGGCTGACAGGCTATGAGTCTCATTTAACAGCCACTGATGGTGCCCAGCCTGACATCAGTGGTGGCTGTAATCAAAACCTTTAGCGCCCTCCCTTCTGGATATGACAAATGGGTGTGGTTTCAAATGTATAGGTTGAAACCACACTCACACTTACACCTATACCAACTTTATTGGCGGGAAAATCTATGGATAATAAAAAAGGGGGTAGGGTCTGCAGTTTGCAAGAAACAATTCGATTGGTTCAATTTGTCAATGGCACAAGGACAATTTAAAGTTTCTTGCAAACTGTAGCAAATGATTATATGGCATGAAATGGTATACCTTAATGTATACCTTAAATTGTAGGTAACGCTCTCCAAGTACAATTTAGTCTAGGCTGAAATTAAAATTCAATACAATTCAAATGACTCCGACTCAGGTGGGTTGCCACCCCTGAGCTATACAACAGGCATGTTTAGATCACACAGAACAACCACTATACACTAAGTGTTACAGGAGGAATATGGCCCTATATGAGAAACACGTCAGAAACTGTACACAGCTGTCTTAACTGTGGCCATTAAATAACACAATGGCTATAGAGTAGTGGTGCCTAAACATGGTCCTGGAGGGCCCCTATGCGACAGCTGATATTGATCACTTTTAATCAGCAGTTTAACAGCTGGAACTATTAAGCAGGTGATTAAAATGACTATGTAGAGATCTCCTACAATTTTCAGCCTTCAGTGACCACAGTGCTCTTAATTGAACAAGTAATTTCCCTAATTGATCATTAACTTCCCAGTGTTCCCAGTCAGTTGAAATTAGCAATTAAGGGTGACTGACAAAACTTACTGGATAAGGGCTCTCCAGGACCGTGTTCAGGCACCACTGATATACAGCCATTGTCATTTAATGGCCTCAATTAAGATTGGTATTTGTTATAACTACACGTTATGCTATTTAAAAAGATGAAATTAAAATCTAGCATTTTAATGGGATTTCATGGTGTTTTTTTTATCCAGCATGACATTGTTAAAGTGGACTAGATTCTATTCCAAATATTACCCGACTAGTCCAAAAGTGTTCAAAATGAAAACACCTAATTAGCATGTAACTTTTCACTGGAAAAACACTTGGCTAATGGTGTACTGTATTACATTCATTACAAAATTGTTAAATTAAATTATAGATCTTTAAAATAAATAGGTAACAGAAAATGTGCCTTTCTACAGCTTTTATATAAACCAATTAAAAGGACTCAACTGATTATTAACATTTGGCTTAACCTTGCAGTTGCTTATTTAGAAACAAGATGTTATAAAATAAGGTAACTTAAAGACATTCAAATAAATAAACATAGGTTACCATACAACTTGTAAGGGACTGTATTGTTTGCTCTAGTTTAATTGAAACAAATGTAACTTACATGTACACAGAATATTAACTAAAATTGAAACAATGTGACCTAAACTCGGCTCGTTTCTATTATAAAATTGCAAGTAACAAACATATTTCGACTTACCGAAGAGTTTTAAAGAAATCCTCCAACTTCACATTGTAATTTTGCGCATTTGTCAATCTTTCTAAATAAAGCAGTATAAATAATAAAATGACAAAGCCGCTGAAAAACAGGCCGCGAAGTCTCCCGCCATCTTCCTCACCTGTCGGGGGAGGAGCCAGAGCTGCACACCCGAGGAGCGGGGCCTCACATAGGTAGCCCCTCCTCGGCGGAATAATACCTTTCTGTATTTGAAGTTAAATAGGACTCCTTATTCATACAATTCACTTGCACATTACTTCACATTTGGAGGGATAAAACCGGATTGATTGTGTGTGATGATGGGTTAGACAGACCTCATCACCGAAGCAAATGCTGGTTTTTAATGCAGGATTATATGCCTTTTAAATGAAGGGTGGTTACCAAGTGCTGCATGTAACTTAATTTAGAAGTACACTGTTAAATGGTTAAACCAAGTAAAGGGAGATGGAAGTATTTCCTACCTCGCTATGCATGTTTTGCAGAGGAAACAGACAGTCAAAAGGTAATCCATGGTGTCAATGGGGTGCATTTGTATTTCAAAACAAACATATGTGTCTGTTTATGCATTATTGTGGTCTGTGGGTTCTCCCCCCTGGGAGAGCTTGGATACTTATATACCATCCTCGAAATGACCGACTGGCAGAGGGTGCTACCAAATGTGCCAATCAGAAGGCCCTTTAAGTTTAGTGGATTGCAAAATGGCACAGATTGGCATTCAAGGGCTAACACCTGTCACCCCCCTTATTCCAATAGATACAAATTCTGTTAATTATCTGATGGTAAGAAAGTAAAAATAAATAAATTGGGAAGCAGGCACGAGAGTTATGAAACAGTCCCTCTTTATTGAGCAGCACCCATTAGAATCGCATATTTACATGGCATGCCACATCAATACAGGATTTACCAAGGACACATTTTTCAACACTTATATCTGTTCTCTGGTAAACGTACAAGACATTTGAACGCCAAGTTAAAAAAAATTATATGGGGGGGAGAGAAAAAAATATATATGTCTACGTTTTCCAATGGAAACAGGTTTTGTTTCATTTCGTTTTCCTCTTGTATATATATAAAAAAGGGAAGGGGGTTGGAGTTTGTATATCCCTCATTGATCCAGAAGGGACAGATATTCCAGAGCTGCCTGTCTGGGCACCACAGGTAGATCCCAGTAAAGAGGCAGGGCTTGCAGTTTCTCACTCTTGACATTCTGCGATGCTGCTGAAGTTATAAATCCAGAGTGAAGAAAAACCAACAAACCAACAAGAAAAATGCTTATTGTTCCATTGCCTTTCACTGTCCATCTTTGTTTTTCAAATGAAGCAGGTCCATTCAGATCATTGTCTATTAGTTGAATCCAGAAGCAATGTAAAATATACCCTATTGTCCTCCAGTGTGATGTCTCCTTCAAATCACAAAAAGCAGGTCATGATGTGTGAAGGAGGGAGGAAGGAAGGAAGGAAGGAGGGGGAGTACAAAAAAAAAAAAAATCCGAAGTACAATTCAGCACTTAATATTCAATAAAGAATAGACAACCTTACAAGAAAAGGGGAGAAAAAAAATCAATAACAAGTGAATCCTTTACAGCAAGAGGTGAAGTCTGGTTTATTCCAGATGGACACAAACACACATACACTCATTCACTCAGTCGCACACACACACACACATACATACACACACACACGTGGTAGAGCCCATGATGAGTGCCTGCAGTCCCACCAGTAAAAACGGACACATGCAAGGAGAGCTGGAATGGGCCAACACACTCAGATTAGTCCCCTCCTCTTCTTGTAGTCCTCCAGGTTGAGTGACCTCCGGGGGGCGCCATCCTTCACTGGAAGGGCATTAGAGCTCACCGATAAAGACTTAGCTTCTGTGGAGGGCAAATATATACATATAGTGACTCCCAACAAGACTTAATACTCTACCATTACTAACCAATGCAATGTGCCTTTCACTACACACCCATTCAGTAGGATGTGAATGGATTTAAATGCCTCATTGCTTCTACAAAAATCTGTTACCAAAATAATTGGAAAGCTGTCCGTTCCAGAATTTTATTGATGGCTTCAAGATACGCATTCAATTCTAAATAGATAAGTCTCAAACACGTTTTTAGTGACTGTGGGGTAATCATAAGTCCATATTGGCATGTACTCTGCAACAGAGATGAAGCAGAAATGTCAAAACCAATTTCTGTGAAAGCATAATGGTTTAATTTAAATTTGTGTCATGCGAGAAGACTCTGCAAAATCAAACTGATCTTTTCCCTTTTTTGTCTTCAAAGTTCAGGAACGTATAGCGATATGCTCCAAAATATTTTAACGTGGTTCTACATAGAAACAATGACTTAACACTCACAGAAAGAGACATGCATACACCCATTCTGTACGAGCAAATGGAGGGGCTTCTTACCTGCATTTGGAACCTGCAAGTCAATCTTGACGTCAAAGTCATGCACTTTAAAAAGATCCTCAGAAAGATCGCTGGTGGTTTTGGCGAGGTCTTTATCCTTACCACCCTGTCCCTGGAAAAGATCCATTATTTACATTACGGTTCTACACATTTTCACATCAGATGGTCAGGTTATGAGAGTCATGCATTACTTCACACAGCGGTCACCTGTTTATTCTTTTCCAGAACGTTGTCTGGCGCCGACCCCGAGCCATATTTCTGGTTCAGGTGAGCGAGGATAGCAGCATGAACAGAAGGGTCTCGGGCCTGACAAGGAAGAAAAACGAGTCACTACACACAGAGCACCCTCGACCTCTACCAGAACGCCACACTGGAAAACAGCCAAAAACAGATGAAAAATTAAACACTGCCCAGAATAAGGCAGAGATTTAGACTTACATTGGACACCATGGTGGGCTTGCACTGTCGTCTTGTGAAGGGATCCATTTGTTGGTTCTTTGCGTTCTGTCCCTCGGCCTGAAAGACAACAAAAATCTATTAATACTGATCCGTTATAAAGAAAAAACTGTTTTATGTCTTTTATGTTGCCTCACCAACCCATTTATATTTATGAGTGTCCCCACTTGTTTCATTGTATGTTCTTTGTATATATAAAAGTGGGGGGACAGAAAAAGTAGGTTGTCTACTCCTTCTGAAAAGAAATCCCAGAGGGACAGGAGGGGCGATTCCGTTCACGAGAAAGATGGAAGTACATGAAATATTTGACAAAAGGCGGACGTCCGGTGGTATTGGTGCTCCAACAACTTTGCATATACATTTAGTTTATTTTGAGTATTTGATATTTGTAAAGTATATTTGTTTTGTACGTCAAATTTTGCGTTTATTTCATATATTTTTTGTAGTAAATATGGTTTGTATGTTTGTATATCCTGGAATGCATCCTCAAAAACATGGGTTTCTGTGGTAAATTATGCTAGTTTTGTATTATGGTTTTCAACAACACATTGACACAAAATGGGGTATTACTGTACATAGATAACCAGATAACCAGATAACTACTTTTAATAAACAAAATATATACACCGATCAGTCATAACATTATGACCACCTGCCTAATATTGTGTAGGTCCCCCTTTTGCCGCCAAAACAGCTTGAGATTGAGATCTGGGGAATTTGGAGGCCAAGTCAACACCCTGAACTCGTGATTCATCAGACCAGACCACCTTCTTCCATTGCTCCGTGGTCCAGTTCTGATGCTCACGTGCCCATTGCAGGCACTTTCGGCAGTGGACAGGGGGGTCAGCATGGGCACCCTGACTGGTCTGCGGCTACGCAGCCCCATACGCAACAAACTGCGATGCACTGTGTGTTCTGACACCTTTCTATCAGAACCAGCATTAACTCTTTCAGCAATATGAGCTACAGTAGCTCGTCTGTTGGATCGGACCTACACGGGCCAGCCTTCGCTCCCCACGTGCATCAATGAGACTTGGCCGCCCATGACCCTGTCGCTGGTTCACTGTTTTTGCTTCCTTGGAAACTTTTGATAGGTACTGACCACTGCAGACCGGGAACACCCCACAAGAGCTGCAGTTTTGGAGATGCTCTGACCCAGTCGTCTAGCCATCACAATTTGGTCCTTGTCAAAGTCGCTCAGATCCTTACGCTTGCCCATTTTTCCTGCTTCTAACACATCAACTTTGTGGACAAAATGTTCACTTGCTGCCTAATATATCCCACCCACTTACAGGTGCCATGATAACGAGATTATCAGTGTTATTCACTTCACCTGTCAGTGGTCATAATGTTATGGCTGATCGGTGTATATGGAGAACCTGCCAAGTAGCGATCACTCAGTATCACATAGGAACTTATTTGCCTTTGACATTGTAAGCACAAATCCAGAAACTAATCGTTCAAAAACCAGAAGCTTCCATTATGCACGACACTGGCAAAAATTGATTTCTGCAGCCGCATCGAGATCTTTAGCTGAAAGACTGTTTTGTCCACAATATGAACACATTCAAAAGGTCACCCACAGAAGTGTGCACCCCAGGACAGCACTCACCACAAGGGCTTTTTCAGACTCCACAATGTTCCAGCTGCGGTTCCTCTGGTTAATATAACTGGGGGGAATAAAAAAAAAAAAAAGAGACTACAATCAGGTGATGCTCAAATATATACACATGCTAATGGTGCAATTAATCAGTGTATACATAAAGCCCCCATCCACACATTATATATAATCTATAAAAGCTTTAAAATCACTTTATTCTGTGGAAAGAACAATTGAAAATCTATGATGTGTTTGACATGTGCATTATATAACTGATTAACTGGATTCTGTATTTGGCATGTTAAACAAATGCAGAATACCCTGAGGCTGGTAGTCGGGGGTTGGTATCTTGGCTTGGCATAGCTTGGCTTGGCTTGGTCCGGCCCCCTCTCCCTCCCTCCCCGCCAAGTAATCCATGTGTTCCCCACTCACCTGATAGCAGAGATGTTCTTGGTTCTCTGCCTGTCCAGAGCCTCGGCTCTCTCTTCCAGCTCATTCAGCTGGTCCTGGATCTGCTTGGCTTTTTCTCCATCTGCAACTTCCTCTGCCATGGCCTACAGACACACACAAACAAACACACAGCAGCCATCACACAAGGTGGACACAGGGCTCAATCTGCATAGGGGACGATATTAAAGGCAGCCATCAAGTCTTTCGTCAGTTTCAGATTGAGGTTACAATTTTACAAAATGTTCTTATGCTCTGTTAAGGTTTACTTTTTATGTTGTTCACATTAAGCAAGCCTAATCCATCTCCGATTATATAGGCCGCTTTCCTGGTTTCAGTGAAACCGTCCAATTCCTACCTAATGGGGATTTATTTGTAGTGTCAATGTGACTTGGCATCCGTCTGAACTGGAAAACAGCAGGAATTGGGTGGCTTTGTATACAAACAGCAAAGTGCCATCTTTGAAATTATGAAAAAGCACTTACCTTCTCTTTCAAGAGCTGTGTTTTCTTCATAGCATAATTAGGAGGTGCCTTGCGAAACCGGTCTTTTTCTTTTACAATCTAGGAAAGCAAAAAAAAAAAAAAAAAAAAAGGTTTGGTTTAATTGAAGTGCAGGGATTCATTTCTATTTATAAATGATGTCACCTGTATGCTTAACCCATTAAAAGCATAATTCCACTTACGTCCTCGATGTCCTTGTCATTGAATTTGTAGTTCAGTGCTTCCTTAATGGCTTGCTCCTTTTTGGTGATCTCATCCAACGTGGGGACCTGCATCGCTGCAATGATCATCTGTGAATCACAAGGCAATGACTGAGAAAGGAGGACTGAACGGCTTTGCCGCAGCATTTACATCAGAGGGGAGGGAGATGACCTGGGCAGGAGTAGCATGGGCCGGCCTAACTCCAGGCTCACAGCACTCACCGCCTCTTTCCACTTCATGAACTCGTTCTCGGTGAACTCCTGGTTGGAGACGAACTCCAGCCGGAACACACGTGTGTCGTTGCCGTGCCTGCAACACAGAGCAGGGGGTCTCAGCATTAACAACCCTGGCGGGGCACTTCTTAGACACGCACCCCCTAGTGTAGGGCCTTAGGATTAAATGCTGGCTATAAAATGAACCCACAGGGAAATGCACGGCACAACAAAGTTTTGAAAAGCCAAGTGGACTAACAGTCAAAGTGGAGATGGACTCTCCAGTCCCTGCAGACACATGACAAAGCAACACAGTCCAAAGCATCAATATTGGAGCAACATTTTTTACTTGGTAGCCATCATTCGCTAATAATATCCAAGAACAAAATATATACATTTGTCATTGGAAAAGGACCAATGTAAAAAATTAAAGATCCCAAAGTGAGGTACCAAAGCAGTTTCTTACCGTAACTGTAAACCTTTGTTTGTCCTTGTGGATCCTAACTGGTACACCTTTGCCGTTTCCACAACATCAACGATTTCTGCAACCTTGGGTGTAAAGACAAAAAAAAAATTAAGGATACAATTTCGCTATTCACAAGAGCCTGTATTTGACCGCTTATTAAATGCCATGATAAAGGATTACCATAGAAATGAATTAATGATCTACAGAGTATAACTAAAATTACTTCTTAGCGGATACCCTAATCCAGGGTGTAGAATGAGATCACTGTCAAACCGTTACAGTCACATTTATTTCAATTGGCAACACCTTCAAGGAAGAAAGAGGAAATCCCCTTGGCATTAACTCTGAAGGAAGCACTGCTTGCCAACTTGACAATAATGATGCCCACGATTTGCTGAATCCAGTGCGTTTGCAGGATGGCCACAACAGTTACAGGAGAGACATGCCTTCCAAACGAGCTCGTCTGCCTACCCTGTACACCGGCTTACTGCTGCTGTTTCCAATGCCGATGCGTACGAAGCAGCCTGTCACAGTCTTGGCGAAGAAGGGCATGTGGCACCAGCGCTCCAGCTTATGCCGTGATAATCGGATCCGGTTGAGTTCGTCGGGCAGGGAGACTGGTTGTGACTTTGGAGGGGTCTCTTCTTTCCTGCAGAACAAGAGATATCCACAGTCTATAACACCGTGGTCATTATATTGGGGTATCATATCAGTGGACACATATGGCATCTCCGAAAGCTTCCTCACAAAAGTCAGCAAGTATTTTTGCTGTGAATCTGAAAGTAAAGTAAAGAGGTGGAACAGAAAGCTCTTTTGTTCCTCTAAAGCAGTACTGCCCAAACTTGGTCCTGCAGAGTCCATATCCAGTAAGTTTTGTCAAGTCATCCTCAATCATTAATTTCAAAAGAATGGGAACACATGGAAATAACTGATAAGAAAATAACTTGTTCAATCAAGGGAACTCTGGTCATTGAGGGCTGAAAAGGGTATTAAAATTGTGTACAACAAATTCTCTAAATAAATTAAGCAGGGGATTTAAGTTATCTTAATGAAGTAGTTCCAATTCTTTAAATCGTCAATTTCTTAATGTTACCTATAAAACCTGTAAAATAAGACAACTAGAGACCCTTTCTGTTAAACGCATTATTTGTACCACAGAATAATGGAATGGACAATGTATCCAACCCTGACCAGAGCCTAAGCTTGGCAAACCCTGTGCGCATGTGTATACAGTTTATGTCTTCACAAATACATACTCTTCTTCCTCATCAAAGGAGGATGAGCGGGAGGACCGGTCACTCTTCACCGAAGATTTGTCATCCTCCTCCTCTTCCTCCTCATCGTCGGAGTAAACCTCGCTGGTCTTCAGCGGCTGCTTTTTAGACAGGAGCTCAGCTGGCCGGAGGAAACAGTATAGAGGTTATGAAAAAACTGAAAACATTGAAAACCAATATTTATAAAAATAATTGTTTATTAAATATAATTTTATAATATATGTTATAAAAAATGAAAAGATTTAATTTGCTGCATTTTCAGATCTGCACCAAACTATCGATTTATATTAACGGGGAGGAGAATCTTGCTTTTATATCAGCATTAAGAGCAAGGGGGGTACCTGTTCTGTTTTTCTTTTTCTCTCTTTCAGCTTTGAGTTCCTCCATGGCTTGAGATTTCTTATCCAGTTTCTCATCACGCTTGGACCTTCGCTCTTTGTTGTGAGACATGACCTGTAATTTAAGAGCCCAATTTTGAGAAGCAGATTTTACAGAAACGTCTCCTACTTTCTCCAGAGGGTTGAACGTCAGCTCAGAGGTCAGTCTTGTATTAAAGGACTGGAGAATGCCCTAGTTGTAGCCACTAACTTACCACTTGCGTGTCCTGAATCTGAGACTGCTTTCTCTTCTCCTGCTCCTCTTCCTGCTTCTTTTTCTTTTCCTCTTTTTCCTTCTTTTTGGCAGTTTTCAGCTTCTTTTTGATTTCAAACCTGGCAGCATAGGCAGGAGGAGGGGAGAAAGCACAGAACAGCCAAGTGTTATGCATTTCAACACAGCTCATTGGGCTTCCAGTGATCAGATGCAACCCAGATCACCCTGTAATAGGGCCTGGCTTAGCACATCTAAAGCAGGGTTTATCAGACCATTCTTCCTGGAAGCTCCCGTGCAGGAATGTCCATGCTGTTTAATGCATTTCAAAATGACACTGATGGCAGCATTAGAGAAATGACACAATGACTGGTTTTGAAAATGTTTGGAAGACCTAAGATGTTGCATGTTGTGTGAAGAGAGACAGTCTAGTCCAAAGCAATGCCAAGCAGGGCCATGCAAGGTCTATACATCACTGCGTATCTGCAAAGACTATGGTATCAGTCAGTAGTTATTTCTTTGAGCTAAAGATGAATAATTTCTTACTTCACTAGAAAATGTAGAAGGAATGAGATGCTGCCTAATTTGTCAGAGATGTCCTGATTTTGTTTAATGAATATCCGATGTTTGAATATTCTCCAAAACATATATATTCTACATTCAATTTGCAGGTAAAAAAAAAAAAAAGTGTATTTAACACTTAAAACATAATAAACCATCATTTTTTAAGTATACTTAGTTTTACTTTTTTCTTTAGCTTAGCACATAGTTTGCTATGCTTTTACCATCACCTTATGAAGACTAATGCAAAATGTACCTTAAGGTGCAAACTTTCTGAATGAAAATTGCTCTGAATTTTCTTTTGTACCAACTCCAGAGTTTATGAAATAAAGTTGACGAACACCTTTCTCTTGTTCTTATTGCGAGCACCCTCACCTCCTCTTGAGCACCTCTCTCTTCTCAATTCGGTTGAAGAGCTCCTGCTCCCTCTCTTTCTCAGTCATCTTCTCCAGTCGCGCCCTGTCCTCCTCGTCTCCCATCAGGTCGTCCCCATAGCCATCACGGAAGACGTCATCCTCCGAGGAAGAGTCCGAGTCTGAGCTGGAGGACGAGCTGTTGCTCTCAGAGTCCGACACCTCGCCTGCCACACAAACACAGAACCGTCGGAGAGGGTACTCTACTCCCATAACAGAACACCATACACACTACACTCCTATTGAGTCTGAGCACATGCACACACTTGATATTGCTTGTAGAGCGTGGAAAGCAGGCACAAACATCTTCTGCAAACATCATGCGAATCAAGCATGGTCACTTTCTCTTACGAAAGCACAAAACAAAAAGCAGACCCTTCAACCATTTAATGGCTTGCATTTCCAATTGCAATTACGTAAATACAAGCCCCCAAGCATCCGAAATTAAAACCATACACAGGGATATCTAGTGAGATGGCCAGATTTAGAAGTCTTCAGTAAATGTAGAAATTAGGTGTAAGCAAGTTGATGGCAATTCAGATTATTAGAAAACAAAACCAATGACACTGGCTACTGGTATTGTGGGGGGACTTACAGGCATACTTTATAAATTTGGTCTAAAAGCTGATTTTCCAAGAGAGCCTTCTGCATTTTTATAGGATTAGGATGTCAAAAAAAAAAAAATGCCCCTCCCACCTTCTTCTGGGGCAGAACTCTCTGCAGAGCTATCTCCATCAGAGCTGCCCGATGATGCGGCTTTGTTCTTGCGTTTCTTGGTTGCTCCCTTTTTCTCACTCCCCTTCCCCGGTTTCACTTTCTTCTTGGTCTTCGTGCCACCTACAGTCCACTGAGGAAAGGAGGTAAAATTCCTTGCTGTTAATAATTGGCAGCTGTGACCGTGATCTAATTTTAGCACTGTAAACTGACTCCACATCACTATTCAACAGATCGACACATTACAGTGAATGCCATTAAAGTATGAGGAGATTAGAGCGGTCAACAGGTGTAATCTAAACAGGTGCATCTTAAGTAGAGACTGCAAAATTTGAAAGGTTCACGAGCAAGCCTGTTCCACCACATGAGTGTAGAAGGTGATTTGGTGAAATGTGTTGACATCAGCTACAGGTATTATGCAAGAAGCATAAACATAACCACAGCAGTACCTCATCATCACTGTCCGACGTCTCCGAGTCTGTGGATGCAGTCGGCTTGCTGCCTGGCTCCTCCTGCTCACCAGAGTCCACCCGCTTCCTCTTTGCGAGAGAGAGCAGCTCCTTCAAAGAACCACACACCAAGGTCAGTCTTTCCGATACTTCCTTTTGTGTCTAATAAATACTGATGCAAAACAAGGCTTACCTCCTATAAATATTTAATGTACAATCAATCACTGATTTTTTTTCCCCATTAGCACTTCACACAGACTCCTTCGAAGTCAGTTTATAAACTATGTACAATGGAGAACCTGAAACTGGACAACAGCACTTGAGTTCACTACACAACCAAGACTGACATGACAACAAATTGATACCACTGAAAGCAATTATGGAGGTTAGGCATGTTATTTGCACCATAAAGGACTGCAAGTGTTTAGAATGTGCTTTGAAACCTGTGAAACAGGTTGGGGTTAATGAAAACGTTGTAATTATGCATCATGTGAAATGTTGATACCTCAAATATCCTTCCTTATTGATGGATTCTTTATGCTTGTCAGGATATTTTATATCATGTTTGTACATTTTCTGCCTGTGGAACACCTTTCTTAGATCATGCCCATCCGCCATGCACATGACTGCCAGACTCCTCCAGGGTCTGGTGTCAATGAGCTTAACACATTGGTTCAGCTCAGTCCTGCTCTTTATTTTTATTTTTCATTCAAATCCTTGCTATTGATACTTTGACCTTGACCACCACCACCACAACAAGACGAATATTATTTTCCCTCCAAAAGTATAACAAAGTGTTCACTGGGGTCCACTTAAGCCAACAAACACACCCCCAAAAAATTGATTAATAAAGATTTGAAAGCCCTTCGTTTTCTTCCAAGGCATGACATGGTGAGAGAACAAATTCCTACATCTCTGAATCTATAGTTCACATGTGCCTGTCAGCAGGCCAACCGCTACAACCACCACGTTTTAACAATGAACTGCAGTGTGGACAAATCAAGCTTTTACTCCCAGACTACTTTATTTTCTGCACATCAGTGAAAAACATTGTAGATTTCACTTAATCTGACCACAGGACTCCTTCCCAGCATTCCAAAGCACAGTATAAATACTGTGGTTCTGGAGGCTGATAAAGGACTTCCACAGAGATTAGATTTATATAGCCTGTAGCACTTGGTTTAGACCCCTTTAGCTCCAGAGGATTGCATTATCTTCCTGGTCAGTGTCCATGCTGATGATTTTCGTTTCTGTAGCATTAGATTATGCTGCCGCCAGTCCTGGCACTGGTCTCTCTCAGTTGAACTTGCCTGTAGCATTTACTACAAGACCCCAATTCTTGGACTTAAGTGCACTGACAACTGAACATACCTTCCATGTGCCAATTATTCCGAAAAACTCTCCCTAAGCTTAAAAGGTGAGAATTGGAATGGACACATTTTGTTAAGGCCCCGGCAAACTAAATTCATGGCATTAAATATCAAGGCTTTCTGGCACAGCGCTTGAATAATAAGTGACTATTCCAGCACAGTTATAACAGACACACAGGTAAAGCAACCATTTATATTTACTTTACAAGCTGTTTCTATTATACAAACCTATCGATGACTATCCCTCCATTATGGCTCTGTCACTCTTTTCAATAAGCTTTGCCTCTCTGAAGCCTGCTTTTAAACAAGATGTTTTCACTTTCAGCAATGAAACATTCTAAGACTGCCGATCTTCTTAGGAAATTAACCTATCAAGTTCTGTCACCTCATAACAGAGCCTGAATATTTCACCTGTTCACACAAACAGCACTAGCTTTTTAGTTATCGCCTTACACGACTTCCTAAATCAAACCTTGTTTGTGGTGTCTACTGGCTTAAGACTGAAACTGAAGGGTATCATTTACATGCAATGTGGATCATATTTTCAGGTACCATTTTTTGAGTGGTCATCAGAGCAAAGTAAGTCTGTCCTTGTCCTAATGTGACTTGATTTTATAAATACATCTGTATCAGCCAGGCTTTTATGACATTAAAAAGAGTTTCCAATAAGTTGATGTGGGCCTTGCACATTTCATTACACTGATTTTTTTTTTTTTTTTTTTGCAGTGTGCTGTCCCCTTGCACTTTGGTATCATGAATTCTGTTCATTTAATGACATTTATTTAAAAGTATTGTATATTAAATTATAAAGCACTTACAATGTAAAATCCAATTCCAGAAAATATAACAAATGGCACCAATGCATACAGTTCTATTAATTAGAAAAAAGCTGTAGCAAAAAATGATTCCCTAATGTAAAGCCTGAAGCGGATAATACAGTGCATAAGCTGCACACACCTGACTTCCCACTGACCATCTTATTTGCCCGTGGATTGCTTTACACGGATCAAAGTTAAATGTAAGATCACAACGTTAGCGCGGCGCCAGTAAGAAAGATCCCCGCCTTGCACGATTCCCAGAGCGGACTAAACTTACAAAAAAATCCCATCCTTCACTGCAGCAATCCGACCATTGCCACGAATAGGATCACAGCACACATCCACGGAAGGGGGTAGCAGCAGCAGCAGCAGCATAGCAGTGCAACCCGTAGTTCATTTCTCCACGGTCAACAAGCGCAGATATCCCTGGCAAGCCTGTATTAAAACGCCTTTCAATTCGTCCACACACTGACATCGTCCAGGCATATGCACTCGTTTGCAAGTTGCATGCCCCACATATCTGCTTTCGGTGTCCATATTTCCACTGCGACACTCACGTTGAGGTGTATTAAAGCTCATACCATCACTGTGCTTGTGCTATAAAAAGGGGGAACTCATGTTGTTGTTTACTTAATGCACATTCCGTCCGAAATCTGGTTTGTCAACACTATGACGGCCTTAGTATAACATCCTACACTGCCATCTTTCCTAAGTTACGGCTCTTGTTAGGGGAACACCATGGACCACTAGCGGCTTAGCGCACACCAACTCCGGGCCACAAGACCGACTAGCCCGGGGATTTGAGAGGGCCTGTAGCGCGGTGTCTTTTTTTCCCCCAGCTCTGAAAACATGTTTGCCAAACCAGCCGCCTCTATCGAAAGCACACGGTGTACAATGGAGGCCATAAACAGCCCTACCTGATCCAAGTTGTCGTCGCTCGCACTGTCCTCGGAGTCAGAGTCAATAACGACCCGTCCTTTCCGCTTCTTCACGTTCACCATGATTATCTGTGTACGGGGTTGCCTGGCTGTGCGCTCGGATAAAGACGAGCCGACAAACAGCGGCTGCCCCGCAGTCCTCCACACAAAGGCGCTAGAGCTCCACTGCGCAGGCGCCTGGGCTACGTTCGACCCGCGAACGTCATTCGCTCACTATTAGAAGCTTGAGAATAAGAAAATAATAGTGCATTCTGCTTTATTATCTAAATCACAGATTATACATGAATGGAGATTTCGCCTGTGATTTTTTTGAGTTTTAGAATCGAACACAAATGTGTGGTTAAAAATGAAGGTCAAACATATATTTTTAAAACGTCTAAACTGAAAATTACTAATGTCTTACAGTAACGTATGTTTCTGGGGCTGTATTTTGATACAAGATTACCTTTGATGTGCTATAGTGGTGTATTTTCTGTGAAGTCTTGATGTTTACCGGCTTGTTTTGTTTATTGTATTCTCAATTCAACTGTAGCATACAAAGAGCATGACAGTAATCGCATTTTTGTAATTAAAAGCAAAAATTGAATTATATTTCCAGTTGCCTTTTCCTTAAGGAACACATTTGTTTGGGACTCTCCAGCACAGTTAATCATGTTTATTCATCTAAGGTGTTGTACATAAGTCGTATAATAACATTGGATCTATATCCCAGATGATTGAGTGCGTGTATAACAGGCTCCTGGAACGAAAGGTAACCGGGGTGTCGTTTTCCTGGGAGGACATATTATCAGGACGGACCACTGTAAGTGAGTTACACAGTTAGTGCTTGAAGGTCTTCTATGTAATATATTTAATATTGGTACAGTGTCTTCGTATACGTTTTTGTTTTGCGGCCTATTCAAAAGTTTTTTCTATTAATTTATTTATTCTGATTATTTATTATTTTATCAGTTTCAGCTGCCTGCCAATACTTTGGAATGGGATGCCTGTCACCTTCATACATGCTCGATTTAATTTATTTTCACTATCGTTCAGGTAAAATGGGACCATCGACGTGGTTATTTCATATATACTGTGTATTAAGTCTGGTATCTAAAGTAGTATGTATTCTATTGCCACATATTTTCTAATGCTTAAGACACATCTAATGTAAATGACCTACACATGAGGGTGAAAGCGACAAATGTATTGATCAAGTCTTTTATGCTTTACATCTTCTGATTGGAAGTCCATATCCTCTCGATTGAGATGTATTATTATTATTATAAATTCACATAATACAGTGCAATTCAAAGCATACATTTTACAAATTCCAATTTACACAATATATGAGGTCTTACATCCTGGACTGTGTAATACATGTATATGCATCAATCTGTCTAATGCATGCAAAATGTAAACTGGTCTAATAAAGGTAATTAGCACTGAATTTATGAAAACAAAACAGCACATAGCAATAGATTATAGAATTAATAGAATTGCAAATTAATGTAAATTCAGCTTTTAAAGAAGATGGTGAAAATGCATTTTTACTTGCCAAAAAATGATGTGGATGTCTCTTCCAAAACGGTGATAATTCTTATTATCAATCATTAAAACGTTTTTTTTTTTTTTATCAGACTTTGATGTGGTTGTTTCCATTATGTATTGTTCACATATAATATATGTGAGATTTCATTCAATTTTCCTTCAGGGACAGGAACATTGACTGTGACCCTACATCTTGACAGCACTTTACCGTCCAGGATGTAGGACCTCACTTATTGTACTTGTGTAAATTGTAAATTGGAATTTGTAAATTGTATTTTGTATTACTATGTTTTAGTTAACTTGAATTTGTAATGATTGATGCCTTGTACTTAACTTTATTTTTGCACTTTGTTTTGCACTTATGTTGTAAATCGCCCTGAATAAGGGCGTCTGCCAAGATAAAATAAATAAATTAATTAATTAATTAATAATAATAATATGAGCCTTTCACATACTTTTCTTTTAAATGAAGAGCACCCCATACAAGAGCACAAAGTTTATCCAAGACACAACACTACAGGGCATTTAATTATATGCATTTCCACAAGTTGGTCCTGTAAAAAGGCTCATTCCAAAAATAAGAAGTCTTTGGGTTTAGAACACCTTTAAAGTGTTTTTTTTTATTTTACATATGTCACAATTTCTAGATGGTTGTACATTTACATTGCATACAATAAAACATACTCTTTAGAAGGTCTGTTTGGTTAGTTTAAAATTATCTCTGAAATGGACTGAACGGTCTGTTGAATAATTTCAGGGGCATTCACACTGTGTCCTCAAACTAAACAAAGGTGTTTGAATAAAACAGCCCAAACAAGCCAAGTACAGTGTGAACACACACTCAAGACCCAATGCTGCATGGGGGGTTGGTCAGCAAATGGAAGGGAAATATTACCAATACAGACCACTTGACTGACCTTTGTCTTGAAATGTTTGGCTTCCAGGTCTAACATACTGATTTAAGTGCTGCCAGAGAGCCTAGGTTCGGGGGAAGATGGCTTCAGGAATAGCCAGATCGCTGGGTGTACAGTACGGATCCAACTTCCTAAACGGCTGGCTGGTGCCTCGGTGTTGCAGGGTGATATCTGCACGAGGGTCAGCCGGGACTTACCGCAGGCCCGGCGTACCTCGTGACAACACGCCGCCATGGAAGAAGATCCACTTCAGCTTCTCCAAGGGGTTGCAGGGCGTGAAGAAGCACTTTGGCCTGCTGAAGCAGGAGGTTGTTGATCGATTTGTGGGGCCGGAGGGGAAGCCCCTGGAGACACACATGCTGGAGCAGACCAGGGTACTGTGGGAGTTTAGGAGCCCCGAGAACCTAGACCAGTGGGTAGTGTCCTCGGATCAGGAGATCGGAGGCAAAAGCGAGGCCTATTTGAAGCTGGGGAGAAACCGCCAAACCTGCCTGCTGTACGGGACTCTGTGCTCAGTACCCCCCAAGGACGGTGAGACACGTTACAGTGGGTACTGCACCCTGCGCTCAAAACAGCCACTGGTGAGTACAGTGCAATCTTTAGACGGACTTAGTTAAGGTCATACTAGCGAAGACTTCTTGACATGATTATCGTTTTTTATTTTACATTTTTTCACATTTCCATTGCATTAGTGCATGTTTATTCTCTGGGAGATAGGTGATCACTGCAGTGCAGTGTAGGAAAACAGTTTTTTCTCTGAAATGTTAAAAAAGGGTAAATAAATCAGCCTTCCAAAATGTTTTAAATATTGAATGTAGTCTTGAAAAGGGGAATCTCTTTGAGCAGTAAGAAAAAGAAGTAAAATGGTTATGTTATGGGGTTTCAATCAATCAGTCCAAGAGATGCAGATACTAGCAAAACTAGCATTTTTATACGATGTGCACAAAGGGAGTCTCATCTCAATAGCTGCCAGGCAGTAACGCAAAGATGCTTTTACAGTCTTGGTGCAGTTGACCAATTCAAAGACCTATTTCTCTATAGATGTCCTTTGACCGGAAGAAGCACCATGACTGGTCAAGCTTTAACTCCCTGTACCTACGTATTCGTGGCGACGGGCGACCGTGGATGATAAACATCGGGGTTGAGACTTTCTTCTCCCACCAGAGAGATACCATTTACAACTACTTCCTGTTCACTCGGGGTGGACCCTATTGGCAAGATGTCAAGGTATGGAAATAACTGTCAGAAAGGCCAAGCCCTTCAATGAATTGGTCCTGGGCTTAGTCTTAGCTGTGGAGATGCAATGTAACACATCAGTGAATTGCACAGTATGGGGAAGCCTCCCTGCAGCAGTATGCAATTGTATTCTATGCTACTAAGATATTAAATACCAATGAGCACTAAATACCTTATTTACATGAAGCGCTGTGTGTAGTATGTACTGTTAATGATTTTTCCTTTTGCAGATTCCTTTTTCTAAGTTCTTCCTCTCCAGCCGGGGAAGAATACAAGATGACCAGCATCCGATTTGGTTAGACAAGGTAAGAATCACTGGGGTAGTGGCATATACGGACACATACAGTGCTTGAAAGAGCATCACCAGAACACGCCTGGTGTCGTTTTGGTATTTGTGGGAATTTTGGAATTTGAATTCCACACACTTATGTGGCTTTGAATGTTTATATTTCATAGTAGGCAATGGTAAAGAAGTTAACTTAATTTTTCTGCAATACAAAAGCTTTTCATTACCATTGTTTCAACATGCATGTGCTTAATGTTAATGTCAAATCCACAGCAAAACAGAAATATTAATATTATATAATACAGGGAAATGCTCTATATACTGAAATCTATGGTACCATGTAGGATACAATAGCAGAGATGATGTACGTAGTGCCCTGTGTTTTATAATGACCAACTTTCTAAGGATGCACTTAATTCCTCCCAGGTCATATAGTCTGCTTAATTAAACAACGTATTGATTAATACCACCATTATCTTCTGCATATGAGAAGTACTTGTCCATTTCTGATTTACATTCTGCATCAAATACTGGAATAGATTATAATGGGAGGAGTTCCAGATCCAAACGACACACTTGTTGAGTTGAATATTTGGATTGCCATCAGAAAGTTATGAGCTGGTTAAATAAAACATTTTATTTCTTGCATAGATCCAGGTTGTGGTAATTAGTCAGTTTTTCAGAAACATTAAGTTTTTAGTTTATTTCAACTCTTGTGCCATTGCTCAGTATGTATTTATTTATTCAGCAACTTTGTTTGATGGACTCTCACTTTATAGCTTTCAAACCTTTGAATCTAATCCATTAGTCCCATGCCAATTGTTGCAATTTTAAGCTTTGCACATTGTTAAGCAGACTACATGAGCACCTTGTACTAGAAGGAATGAAGTGCAGCCTACAGTTGGTTTAATAAAATGCAGGGCCCTACTTATGGCATCTCTGCCATTTTATGTTGCATGGTACCATATATCTCAGTAGATAGATTTTAAAATACAGGGAAATGCTCCTAGTATTGTTTTTTGTGGAGAATTTGACAAATGTAAAGCATAACATGGACACGTTCGAACAACTGTAATGAAAGTAATTTATGAAAAAAACTAAATTACACTCACCTAAAGGATTATTAGGAACACCATACTAATTCTGTGTTTGACCCCCTTTCGCCTTCAGAACTGCCTTAATTCTACGTGGCATTGATTCAACAAGGTGCTGAAAGCATTCTTTAGAAATGTTGGCCCATATTGATAGGATAGCATCTTGCAGTTGATGGAGATTTGTGGGATGCACATCCAGGGCACGAAGCTCCCGTTCCACCACATCCCAAAGATGCTCTATTGGGTTGAGATCTGGTGACTGTGGGGACCAGTTTAGTACAGTGAACTCATTGTCATGTTCAAGAAACCAATTTGAAATGATTCGACCTTTGTGACATGGTGCATTATCCTGCTGGAAGTAGCCATCAGAGGATGGGTACATGGTGGTCATAAAGGGATGGACATGGTCAGAAACAATGCTCAGGTAGGCCGTGACATTTAAACGATGCCCAATTGGCACTAAGGGGCCTAAAGTGTGCCAAGAAAACATCCCCCACACCATTACACCACCACCACCAGCCTGCACAGTGGTAACAAGGCATGATGGATCCATGTTCTCATTCTGTTTACGCCAAATTCTGACTCTACCATCTGAATGTCTCAACAGAAATCGAGACTCATCAGACCAGGCAACATTTTTCCAGTCTTCAACTGTCCAATTTTGGCGAGCTTGTGCAAATTGTAGCCTCTTTTTCCTATTTGTAGTGGAGATGAGTGGTACCCGGTGGGGTCTTCTGCTGTTGTAGCCCATCCGCCTCAAGGTTGTACGTGTTGTGGCTTCACAAATGCTTTGCTGCATACCTCGGTTGTAATGAGTGGTTATTTCAGTCAAAGTTGCTCTTCTATCAGCTTGAATCAGTCGGCCCATTCTCCTCTGACCTCTAGCATCAACAAGGCATTTTCGCCCACAGGACTGCCGCCTACTGGATGTTTTTCCCTTTTCACACCATTCTTTGTAAACCCTAGAAATGGTTGTGCGTGAAAATCCCAGTAACTGAGCAGATTGTGAAATACTCAGACCGGCCCGTCTGGCACCAACAACTATGCCACGCTCAAAATTGCTTAAATCACCTTTCTTTCCCATTCAGACATTGAGTTTGGAGTTCAGGAGATTGTCTTGACCAGGACCACACCCCTAAATGCATTGAAGCAACTGCCATGTGATTGGTTGGTTAGATAATTGCATTAATGAGAAATTGAACAGGTGTTCCTAATAATCCTTTAGGTGAGTGTATAGTAATGGAAAACCGATCAAATACAGAATGGGATTGACCATTGTCAGGAAGAACTGAACCCTGGACAGCATTTGTAAATCTAAAATATGTATTGATTTAGTGCTGTGGCATTAAAAAACTAGGTACATTACTGAACTTCAGTGATCTACAAAAGCAGGGGTTAAAGTAATGTGCTCTTTATCTGCTTTTCTTGAAAATATGAATCCTATCTTTTTTTCAGATCAACACACTAGGGTTTACTCTGGGTGATAAGGCAGACGGACCGTTTCAACTGGAGATTGACTATATAGCTGTATGTAACGATCGTGCACATACAGAAGAGTTTGCCTATGAGACGTACAAGAGGAATCCAGAAGTTTGACGAGCAATGCACATGATTACAGCACATCCTCCAATTTTTGTCCATTATCCTCACTATTGTTTATATAGGTAGCAGGCAGCTGAAAACAACGTTGGAAATTCAGCATCTCTTACTTCAATTTTCAGATTTGTAATAGTTTTACAGAAAGATCTTATGGTACTCAGAGGTTCACAGGCTTATATGGGTAGTATTTGTAGGCATACATTTTTAAAAAGTCTGAAAACAATTTAATGTAGTGTGAAATGCCAAACAAAGCATATTTATTTTTTTTAAACAAGTTTTGATTAAAAAAATACAAATACAAAAGAGATCTAATTAAATGCAGTACACTTTTTTTTCTATTAACATTAAGGAGAAAAACAATACCATACAGTATGTAAAATGTACTTGATAAACTGCAATCAATAAAAAGAAAACATCCTGATAACACAGGCAAGTACAGACAGAAATAAACTACAAGGCTGAAATGACAGGTAATATTTACAAAACTAAAAAACATGACTTTGTTTTTAGTTCATAACGAGGCCTCGTCTGGCTCCAAGCAGTTTCTCTTTCTTCTGCTTCCTGTCTTCGGTGTGCTTGGTGCGCCTCACTTCCCTAGAAATAAAAATATGGAAAAATAATTAGTTTGTATAGATAGGGCTAGATCAAGATTGCTCAACAGGGCTTCACTATTTGTTTTTATTATGGTTCTTAATAAACAAACATGTGTCTTTATTGTTCAAAATGAATGAAATCATCATCTCACTGGTGAACTATGGATATGGTCAATATCATGCACTAAATACCATAGAAACCTTTCCCTTTGTATATAGGTATGCTGAAATAAGTTACTATTTAATCTAAAGAAAAATACATTTACACTTCAGTAGGAAAATACACTTGTTATCCAACCCATAAAAAAATCAATTCCACAATGTAATATTTTCTTGAATTAGTACTCTTGAAATATCACTCTAGCCGGTCTCATCTCTACTAAAGCCTACACAAATTCAAAATCTTGACCTTAAACTCCAACTCACCTCGTCTGAACTTTATGTTGTTTGTAGTTTGTTTGGTGCGAGGAAGTTGTCTGGGATTTGTTCAAAGCTTCATTTTCTTGAGTCGATCCGAATGGCTTCAGTTTCCCTTTACAAACCAAACCAATGACATTATGAAGTGCCGTTTTGCAGATGAATACCTTTTCTTCTGACAGAATGTGAATGATATGTACACATTGATCCAGATTTGTTCACTAGAGTCAATCTTTGTGCAGTGCTTATGACAACTGCCTGAATTTACTCCTCTCGCATCAATTGTGTGTAGGATGCTAACAACTTGTGGATTTTATTTTTGGCTTCTTGTTGATACTCACTTTTATAATGAAACACTTTTGATGGAATTTAAACTATACAAATGTATTATACACAATTATTTGATTTCAATCTAATTAAACCCATTTACAAAATTAGAGAAAGATGCCATGAGCATAAATGCAATCTATTTAGTGCTGCCTCATTGATTGGATAAATGTGAATGAATGCCTATTACATTCCTAGACATGAACAGACTATGTGCTCAAGGTGGAGCAGTGGTGAACACTTGTAAGATGTCATGGTACTGATAGGCATGTTGCAATTAAATACGTTGCTACAGGGAAAGCACCTGTAAAATTCTAGTGTTTTGGAGCCCTAGCACCTTACCTTTGTGTGGCTGGTAGCCAAGCGGACGAGCCAGACTGGCCTTCAAATCAAAAGCATTTTTCTTGTTAGTCCCTGGAGTACCAACACTGCTGGTATTGGGGTCTGCTTTGAAAATGAATGGTGTCGTCACTGCAAATACAAAAAAAAAAAAAAAAAGGTTTTAGCTTTACCGTAAAGAATGGATTTAATTTTGACAAACCCATAAAGAATTGGTTAATACTCATGAAGTACATTTCAGGGGAGTGTAGGGATCTACACTGCATTACTTTCTACATAAATGGCTTTTGGACGGTGTGGTTATCTGGCACATCAATTCCGCAGTAAAGAGTGGCTCTTAGGTGGAAACATCAATGGTCTCCTTATGTAATCCCAACAAAGTAAAACATTGCGCAGCCTGTATTTATAAGTGACTTCCAGACTCAAGGAACTGCTTATATATGATGTTTCAAAGACTTACTGATGGTTCTAGTAATTCCAACAAAGAGCAAACTGAAAAAGCAGTCAGAGGTCTGGTGCTGAGGAGAACACACCATCCTTGCTACACTTCTTTGTCAGGTTGAGTGTGGAAATGGCAAGGTCTTTTAAGACACCATTAATGTCCTTCATAGCTGACTGCAGACCCAGACCAAACATCACACACACCTACAGTTGTGGGAGATGAAGCCCATGAACTATGATGAAATGTGATTGTAGACTGAGTAAGTATACCTTGGACTTTGGGGTTTGTGGAAGGGACTCCTGTGGCAGACCTTGGCCGTTTGGTCGGGCCAGTCCCTGGGGTACGGGACACCTCAGTGTAGGGGGACATGCGGGCAGGGGTCTTCACCAGGGAGCGCTTGTGCTCATTGTCCTTGGTGGCCTCTGAGAACCTAAAACACATTCAGAATGAACAACTTTAACTGAGATAACAGCTTATACAGCAGAACACAGCAATTATGACCAGTAGTTTAGCACCCCCCTGATATGGACCAAAGAGACACTTTTCTTCATGCATTGAGTGATGCTCATGGTCAGAGTTTGACCACAAAACAGGGTCCAACTCAGATTTTTGAAGACGAGTAAACTCTGCAGAATGTTTTTACAGGTACTATCCCTTGAGTGAGTACAATCTAACTGTATAAAATAAATGTCAATCAATCTGAACACAACAGAGCACGGTCAGAAAAAAGCCATCT
This sequence comes from Amia ocellicauda, assembly GCF_036373705.1. Taxonomy (NCBI): domain Eukaryota; kingdom Metazoa; phylum Chordata; class Actinopteri; order Amiiformes; family Amiidae; genus Amia; species Amia ocellicauda. The sequence continues at coordinate 7,099,326 of NC_089870.1, forward strand.
TGTTAAAATATAAAGATAACCTACATGTGGTGTGTAAAAGGCTATTTAGCTTAGACTCATTTCACCATTTTGTTTTTCCTGACCCCTGAACTTCACCTAAAACACACAATACAGTATCAACTACTGACATATTTACCTGACATTAACTCTCCTTGTTGAGAGAACAGTAGGTTTGAAGGCAGTGCTGTCCCTCACTGCAGGCCTGCTCTGGGCAGAGGGAGTGTTGATTGTATGTCTTCGCTCCTGAGATTTGGGACTGAACAGGGTGCCTCGGCTTTGACTGGGTTTCTGAAAATTACAAGCATGTTTGGTCCAAATCATTTCATTTTGGAAACCATTTTGACTGTCTGCCCCCAGCAGTCTACACTATGGGGTTTGTATAAACACTCAGTCAAGTCTGCTTAATGAGGTACTCAAACTATATCACTATAATAAAACCTCCCCATTACACACAAAATCATACACTAAATACATAAAAAACACATTCAAACAAACTGAATATTTCATACAGGTAGTACACATTAGAAGAATAGTAACAATATTACTTAACCCCGAGTATTAATATTTGAAATGAACTAAGGGTTTGTACTAACCACGACCACCTTGCTGGAAGTCCTGTTATTTGACGGTTTTATGATGTTGGCCTTCTCCGACAGGATCTTAAAAAGAAAAAAAAGAAATGGGATAAGCTACTGTTTAGAAGGTGAACTTAATCATAACTGGATACCTATATTTTCCATATTATTAAAAGGTTACCTACTATACTACATTTCAAAATCCAGGCATTAGTCTCTTATTTTTCATAATACATTTTGATGTTTGTCTCAATCACATACTATAATAGTCATTTCACACTAAGTAGCATGGGCTTGCATCTGAGCTGCAGTTCCCCTATAGAGCCCCATGCAATTTCTGTGCACATTTGTGTGTAGAGCTCCCTAACGGTTAGGATTATATACAAGCATCATATACCAAATGAAAAACTGCAGAACCTCAGCTGTCACAGTGCTATAAAAAATAATATTAAAAAAAAAATCCCATTTATCATTTATAATAAAAGTCACTGAGAAAAAAAAGCATTTATTAAAAATTTAATTTGCCTTGCAGGAAGTTAAAATGAATGAAATTAATCCAAGTTCAGGTGATTGTGGAATGAAACCAGTTGGAAGGAGCCGTGCAGGACATGCAGGTTGCAGATTTTGGCTAACCCCCCTGCATCTAACTGTAGTTCCATTGGAATGGGTTTAGCTTTTACTACGACTGAAAAATATTATAAAACACACAACTCACCTTTACTTCTTTCACCGAGTTATTGTACGACTCCCTCTTCTTATTCTTCCGTTGCACGTAGGTATCGATGGACTCCATTTTCCTAAAATGCACCTCGTGGATTTTCTTGAAATCTGGAAAAGAGCCCTCCTTATATTAAAAACCTTAATTGAAAGCACGAGTTTAAATAACAGAGGCTTCAAAAACTCCACAACACATTGACTTGGAAACATTGTGGCACGCCAGGGTGCATTTTGCTTACTTGGTGTAACAGGCTTCAGCACAAGTTTCCCCGTCCTCTTCAGCAGCCCCTCATGACGAGGGATCTTCCCAGGAGGCAGTGCTGCAGTCTGGCATTTTCCTAGAAGTAAAACACAGTAACGTGTTAATCCAAAAACTAACAAAACAAAAAAAAAAGTGCATCTCTATAGACAACAGAAACCAAATTATGCCAGCAGAACATGCTCATGACAAACCCTCAAATAGGATGATAAAATCCAGTCAAAATGTGGCAGGATTACAATTAAACATTTTTGGAATGGAAAAATATATATTTTTTTCTTACCTTTATTTTCTTTCTTCATCAACCCTTCTGTAGCAGTGGCCTGACTCTCTGTATTGTCAGTATCCTCTGCCGGAGGAGCGGCTGTGGGCTCCTCCTTCGCCTCTGCACGGCCATCTCCCTCCTCGTGGGACAGTCTTCTCTTCTTGGCATTGCTCCGTCTTTTAGGCTTTGCAGTTTCCTATTAAAACAAAAAAAGTTTCTGTTCCAAACAGGGCTTTGGAATGCGTACCAGAGCAGTAGGTTTCTTGCAAGGAAAAACTTTCATGCTTGAAAGCCTCAAATGAGATGGGAATGTTGGGAAGCCAACTTCTTGCATTTTCTGATACAACAAAATCCTTCAAGAATTTGAAATTTTAAGTTTATGTTTGACCATTTTACATTTTTTTATTCTACATGGCGTTCAAGCATTTGATGGATTTAGTGCAGGTGGAAAAAAAAAAAAAAAAAAAGTCAGAATGAACTTTCAAATATATATATTTTGCAAATCAGTGATATCCCTTTCTTTCAAAGCTAGCACATTTATCATGGTTATAAAACCCATTTACCATGACAACATAACGTACAGGAGGACTTCCAGATAGCACATATTGTTCTCTGCACATAAGGACACGGTGTAGTACCTGATCCGGGGCCTGCGCTGCTGCTGCTACTCCCTCATCACTGTCCGTCTCCCCATGCTTTCTCTTTGGAGAGCGTTTCCCTCGTCCACGTCGTTTGGTGACAAAGGGTGTACCATTAGGGAGCGGAGGATCCTGACTGGCATTCGGCTCATCGCTAGATACAGTGTCTGTGCTGCCATCAGCCACCTAGGGAACAAGTTCATACTACATTATGGTGTTCAATAGCAAATGTGATTACCCAATACTTTAATTACAATAAGTAAAATTACAAGGCAGTTTAGATAACCTTCCTATCCATACTACATCTGCACACACATTATGTATTTTTGTGGTACTGTGAAAGTCTTCCATTAGATCAATAATTTAAAAAGACCTATGCAGTACATTTGAGTATTTGTATTTTGTTTTTTCAATTTGCTTAAATCATTTAACGTGACATGTAAATCACAGTAGTATCAAAAACTAATCTGACAATATAAAAAATATCCAACGTTGAACTGCAGACATGTTTATACAGTAGTTTCACAACTAAAATTATATCAGACATATTAAAAAACACTCTCTTACCTCACCAGCTGTGGAGACACTCTTCTCCTGTTCCTTGAAATGCTCCTTTAGGGCTTTCAGAAGCTTTTCAGCCTGTGGAGAGAGGAGCCATTAAACCAGCAGAACTCAATCTCCATTATCTACAGTGCTAGACCCCCCGATGAGGAGGGATTACAGAAAATGAAAAGAAAAAGGTTGCCTGCATGGTAAACATCAAACATATCTTCCCACTGGCCATAAACGAAACAGTCTGCAAACTCCCCAACAGAATTAAGGAAAACCATCTTTGAAATAATATGTGCAATAATTTAATTGTTGTATTGTTTTTTATTACAAATCGTGTGATTTAATGTCAGGTATACACTCACCTAAAGGATTATTAGGAACACCATACTAATACTGTGTTTGACCCCCTTTCGCCTTCAGAACTGCCTTAATTCTACGTGGCATTGATTCAACAAGGTGCTGAAAGCATTCTTTAGAAATGTTGGCCCATATTGATAGGATAGCATCTTGCAGTTGATGGAGATTTATGGGATGCACATTCAGGGCACGAAGCTCCCGTTCCACCACATCCCAAAGATGCTCTATTGGGTTGAGATCTGGTGACTGTGGGGGCCAGTTTAGTACAGTGAACTCATTATCATTTCAAATTGGTTTCTTGAACATGACTCGACCTTTGTGACATGGTGCATTATCCTGCTGGAAGTAGCCATCAGAGGATGGGTACATGGTGGTCATAAAGGGATGGACATGGTCAGAAACAATGCTCAGGTAGGCCGTGGCATTTAAACGATGCCCAATTGGCACTAAGGGGCCTAAAGTGTGCCAAGAAAACATCCCCCACACCATTACACCACCACCACCAGCCTGCACAGTGGTAACAATGCATGATGGATCCATGTTCTCATTCTATTTACGCCAAATTCTGACTCTACCATCTGAATGTCTCAACAGAAATCGAGACTCATCAGACCAGGCAACATTTTTCCAGTCTTCAACTGTCCAATTTTGGTGAGCTTGTGCAAATTGTAGCCTCTTTTTCCTATTTGTAGTGGAGATGAGTGGTACCCGGTGGGGTCTTCTGCTGTTGTAGCCCATCCGCCTCAAGGTTGTACGTGTTGTGGCTTCACAAATGCTTTGCTGCATACCTCGGTTGTAACGAGTGGTTATTTCAGTCTCAGCTTGAATCAGTCGGCCCATTCTCCTCTGACCTCTAGCATCAACAAGGCATTTTCGCCCACAGGACTGCCGCATACTGGATGTTTTTCCCTTTTCACACCATTCTTTGTAAACCCTAGAAATGGTTGTGCGTGAAAATCCCAGTAACTGAGCAGATTGTGAAATACTCAGACCGGCCCGTCTGGCACCAACAACCATGCCACGCTCAAAATTGCTTAAATCACCTTTCTTTCCCATTCAGACATTCAGTTTGGAGTTCAGGAGATTGTCTTGACCAGGACCACACCCCTAAATGCATTGAAGCAACTGCCATGTGATTGGTTGGTTAGATAATTGCATTAATGAGAAATTGAACAGGTGTTCCTAATAATCCTTTAGGTGAGTGTATAATAGTTGCATTATAGTATAGGTAACCCTCAGTAAGACTATGGTTTGTTATGCAGCCGACTAAAATGTGGTGCTAATTCAAGGTTTTTTGTTCTATACACCACAAATCTCTCTAAAATGGCAAGTAACCTAAAATGAAATAGTTCATTCAACTGTTTTTCACCAAAAACCAGAAGATGGATGAAATCCTACTTAGAAGATGGGATACAGTGTGTTAGAGTGTGCAGGAAGACATCAGACAAAATGATACTGGAGTGCCCCAAGGATCAGCTTTGGGACTCCCGTTGTTTCATCTGTATATTAATGATTTACTTATATCTGTCCTCCTAATAAATATTCAGATGTATGCAGAGGAGTTATCTATACTTATGCAAAAACCAAACAGCAGGCTTCTGGTGACTTTTCTGCTTCAATGATCAATATTGTCAACTGGTGGACCAGTGCCCGTTTGCACCTTAATGTATGCATGTTCTTTACAGAGAAAATGTATTCTCCAGATCCTAATGTAATCATGGCAGGAGAGGCTTCAGCTGGTGCCAGTTTAAATATCTTGGCATACTGAATTCAAAGTTTAGCTTCAAAAAACAAAAAAGGGGCGAATACAGTGAAATTCAACCCGGCAAATTTTAGATTAGATTTAGAGGCAGCAATACTTTATATTAATGCCATGATTTTCTCTCATCTGTTCTACTGTTTCACAAGTTAGACTCGGACTAGTAAAACCATATTGAAACATGTACAGCAATATTTATTAATGAGAAACGTGCCTGTTAAATAAAATAATAAATAGCCTACAAATGTCTAAAATGATAGTTTAACGAGATCCATCATATACACACACATGTGCCTTGTTGATGAATCTAGTGTACATGTGCTCTTCACATCCTTTGTCACAGCTGGGAAACAAACACAACTGATCCCTGTGTGGGTTTGCACACCCCCGGCTGTAACAGTCACATGTTTCTAAACAGATCTGATTCACTTTTGTAAGAGTAACATAAGCATACAGACAAATGGGGGGAAACATCATCACTGAATAAAATCAATATCACATTCATATTTCAATTGCTGTCATCTGCCACTGGAAATGGATGCGAGAGATTTCAGATTGTTAATTGTAGTGATCTTTCAAAACACTACAACATACATTAATGAAATGGTATTGCATGTCAATTTAGTTGATCTATTTACACAAAGAGAGGCATTTTCGTTATCATTAACAACCCCCCCTCCGCTGCAAACAGTGCAGTCACAATACGATACTGTTGTGTCAGTCTGAATATGCCGCAAATCGAGTTAAATAAAATATTTACCTTCATATTAGCTTTCAGCCCGACATCCTTTGCCAGGCGTCGCAGTTCGGCGTATTTCATGCAATCCAAATCCATTTTGCTCTTTACTATTTGCCAAATGAATAAATGTGAGATACAGCTAAACCTCCATCCACGTCCTGTCTGCGCTCGAATTTGGGCGCCCAGCCGTTACCAGTGACGCATTTCAAAAAGTGAGAAAGTAAGCCACGTCATTGGCTCAACTGTCAGAGCCGCTCACCCAATCACTGACAAGCGAATCGTATTTATGTTAAGGGGAGGGTCACCCTATAACAGGCGTGTCTTTACACCAATCAGAGTACGTCATATATATGCCTTGTGAAGGTTATTGGTGGATATATTATGACGTACACACGTGGGGGGAACTGAGTGTAGACCATTGCCCTCAATTTGTTTGGGTTTCTTTGGGGGCGGGAAGCGGGATTGGTTTAAAAGTGAAAGGGCTAGTAAGCAATATGGCAACGACGCGAAAAGGAAAATGTTACAAAAAAGTCGTAAATGAACCAAAAGCTCCCGAAAGAAAGACGCGTTTTCTTCCGGGTGCTTCCCACACCCTCCCCGTGCTCGCAGGCACAATGCACGGACAGCCGGAGAAGAGTGTCCACCCTGTCCGGCCCGGCCAGCTCAACGCAACGTATTGCACTGACCTGGACGGCTTCAGCAAGATCGCCCTGAACTCCACGTATGTCGTCGCCGAGAGTCACACCGAGTCGGACAAGACGACGAGCAGCAACCACAGTAGCCAGACGGAGGAGCTCGTTGGGGCCCCCGCCGTCCTGTCCTGTGGCCTGTGCAACATGGTGCTGGGGGACTCCCTGCAGGTGTGCGGAGAGGCCAGGAACCTGAACTCCATCGTCTGTCTCCGTGAGTACAGCGATCACACCGAGGGACACGGGGAAGCATATATACATCATACAGTGCATGTTATGTCATATGGACGTGAGGTATTTTTTGCATGCCACGTCCCATCCAAAAATCAGTGCATTGCAGCCCATTCAACTGGCAAGGAATTGTAAACTGTCCAAAAATAACAACACACAATGCAACTTCTATAAAGAATAATGCAGACGTTCAACAAAGCATTCATTCCAATACAGTAACTGTAAGAAGCAGGAAAATGATACAAAATGTGATCTACCATGTATGCATTTGAAGACCTTTATTAGGTTGGTTATATTCAGAGGGTTGCATTATTCGAGTGCAACATATACAGCAAAAAAAGGCCAAAGATGAGTAGTTGTCCAATATAGCATAGAAATCGATTGCAATTCATATAAATGTGTAGAAGGCATGGCTTTATTATTCAATGGCTTTATTTACTTGTCAGCAAGCATAATAAACAATACCTAAGATTAGAGTTAAAGGAGAGAGTTATTTTAAGTTTTAATTCCCCAATTGCAACCCTCGCCCCCCAATCAGGTGTGACCAAGGATGTGGAGGTAAAAGAGAAACTGGATTTTGGGATTCAAGGTCGGCTGGCGGGTTGGTATGTACTTGTCTTTGTCACTTTTTACTCTTTAAAAGTTGTTACCCACCAAGTTATTTTCTTTCTGAGTCTTAAAATAAGCATAACTTAAAGGGGTCTGCTCTATCCCTCTGTTACAGTGCCTATAAAGCCCTTCACTGCGTTGGCTGCAACTGTTTTGTGGGTTTGGTCCTGCACTCCACACCTCAGTCCCTCTCCACACTTCGGAATCTCTTCCTCTTGCACAAGGAGAACATCAACTGGTCAGTGCAGTCCTCAAAATGAGCAGAAAGCCTTATGCAGACTCTTTATATATATATATATATATATATATATGAGAGAGAGAGAGAGATATTGTAATTTCAGTTTCATCTCACCCACTGCTAATGATAGACCTTGTCAAGTGTTTCAAACGAAGGGTGTGAATACTTTAAATTACAACTGTAATGCCACGGAACCCATAATGACAAGCCATGTTCTACCAACTCTCCTCATATCAGCCTGTTCTCACTCATACTGCTAGTTAATATTATTGGTAATACGTTCTTGTCTTTTCCACAGTTACATTTTGAAAACCAACACGATGAGGGCGGCTGCCAATGTGAGCTTTGAACAGAACAGCATTATGTCCAGTGTCTTGCAGGTGTGACTTTCAATAAATATCTTCATTCCAAGTTTTGAAAACATGTTACGTATGCAGCATTTTGCTTTCCAATTCAGACATTAAATGATCCATCTTGTTTTAATATGCAATTTCTGCTCTTTGTATGCCATGGTGTTTAAGCTAAGCATCTCAGTTTTATTAGTTGCTGACAGGGTAGCAAGTGGGAGATTGTTGGTTACAGCAGTAGTGACAAATTGAAGCCTAAACAGAACTTGTAACTACAAGCACTGCAGGGGGATTCATTAGCTGTCCTGTTATTGCCCTTGCAAATGAACAAAAGATTCAATGCTACACTCTTTGCACTTTATTGTTGGGCTTAGTCTGCTGCCTAATATCTCCTCCTTGCTAAAGAACCCATTCCTTATCAGGGAGGTGGTTAAAACCGTGCATGTTAGTTCAGTGTAGGCTGTCTTGATTGGCAGATGAACAGAAACGGGTTATAATTGGTTATAATCTCGAATGCATTCATTTTATTCACTCCCCTGAAGATGCATTTTGTTTAGTGGTAAAGTTACCCTTGTGACAAATCAGTCTTGAAGATATATTTATTTTTATTTGTCCCCTCTCATGTTCCAGTTAAATGAGCAGCTATCTCAAATGAAGAAGCGCCTGTTATTGGCTGAGGACAGAGTAGCCAGCGCTCTGACGGAGGTCTGCAGCAGGCCACAGGATGGAGACCTCAGACCAACACCCCACAAAGCTTCTCAGAACCACAAGAAATACCTCTCCTAGAGTCACGCAAGCCCACAGCCCGGAAGCACATGTACTGCTGTGTGAAGCTTAAAGACAGCTTACTCTCCCTGTGTGAACTCCCAATGTCTAAAATACATGATTTTGCTCACCTCGCCATACTCTTAAAAAGGGGCTCCAAATGACTGGGGATACATCGCAGGTAGACGCTCCGTCCTCTTGGGTCATCTGCTGCAGAATCGTCCATCAGACGTGTTTGTAACGTCTGGGCTAAGCACCGCGACTGAGGGTGGTGGAAAAGTCAGATTCTTTCATGTGATGGGTGGCAATGCTTAAAGGACATAAATCTATATGCTGCCTAGATGTATTGTGAACAAAACCTGAAAAAGCCTTCTAAACCAGACCAGGATTAAGTGCCAAATCAATGACTGGTAAGAGGCATGGGTCTCTGCAGCTCCCCTATCCCCAATTTGAACAGCACTAACTGATATAATTAGTAGTTCGTAGTTGCTGATGGGTTCAAACAAGTGTGTGGCCAGGTATCATTTGTATGATGTTCTTGTTTTGTTCCCCTACAGTATTTCTGCATTTCACATCTAATAAAGGTTTAAAATTCACCCAAGACTTACTCACACTTACTAAATGAATAATGGAAAAGCCATCCTGTATGTAGTCACACAAATCATGCAATACTAACAAGAGCTCTGATTCCTGATATTGGAAATGAAGGTACACCACCAATCAAATACACAGACACCAGGTATTATGCAATTGGCACCATGCTGCTTTTATTGCTGAAGTTTTGATGCAGAGTTCACAGTTTTACAAAACCGTCAAAAGACTTCTATTCCAATGCTGTTACATCTCTGCGTTCGTTCTGTAGTGCATAGTTTAATCCAAACTTCCTCAATACAGAATCAATTGTTAATCTGCAGTGATTAAAGAAAATAAAATAAAAAAGACATACCTACAGAATGTCACATTTAATCACAGACACCCTCTTATTTTTAGACTTCCTCTACAAAGTACAAATGGGAATTGAAAGATAAAACCTGAACACCCTAATAAAGGGAGGAACAACAGCATGCTTATATACCTACACATATCCTAGAATTATAACATCATAGAAGGACCCAGAGTAAAATGGCATCCTCTGTCTACAGGATACAACCACTGGGACCTGGAATACCAGTTGTTCATTTTTCTTTCCATTTTGTTTTTGTTTTAAATCATTATAATTGCAATTACAATTTTCAATTTAGCAACAAGTAAATCTAGGATTAGGAATACATGTTGGACAAATATTGTTCAAAATTCAAGAAGTGCTATTCTATTACATTTCACTTGCTTCCATTCATCAGTGGCACAAGAAAGATTTATGTTTTTTGGCAATCGGTTATTTTGTAATGTTTTATTTTCTTTCTTTCTAGGGAAGGGTTCACCCAGTGCCATTGATTCATTTCACAAGTTGCAAGGATACCCAGAGAGAACGAACTGATCAAAGAGATTATTGTGATTCAGTTGCTGAGCAGTGAGAAACTAGAGCGGAGGCTTGTTTACATGTGAGGATCACTCGAACACTTCTACAGCACTGGTACTAACTCCTGGCTGGTTGCAGGTACAGAATCCTAATGACTTAATTGATCCATTTTACCCCTGTTGTTAGGTCTTTAGTCATTAAGCATCCTGAGTTACCTGTAAACCAACAGGCCCATAGCTGTCCAGGAGCAAGAGTAGCATTGCTGTACAGTGACTATATCTTCTCACCTCCGATCAATACATCTGGCAATGTGAGAACTGAAAACCTCAGTCTGATTTCAAAATAATTACTGTTTTCTTAGTGGAAATAAGAAACAATTGTTACATATATAATAACAGGGGTAGCTAACCTAGCCACAGGGCCTTCAGGGTTTTGTTCTATCCAGATTGTTAACTGCTTAATTGCACCAATTGTGGGGCTTAATTAGGCAAAATGTCCCTGTATTCAAGGTATCCAATGATTAGTGATTTAGTGATTAGGGTAATCCACCCCTGCAATGTAACATGCTATTTTTACAAATAACAATTGCCAGAATGAATCGTCAAACTAGAGTTATTTTTAAGTGCTTTATGGATGTGTGAGCACATTTGTAACAAAGAAACTATTAAGTAAGGCTTACTTTACAAGTAGTTTCCTACAAACTCTATGCACTACACACACACCACGCTAATACCTGAACCAGGTTGTGCCAATCACTCAAAACTGGACTCCTCGAGGTGATTAAACAGGGCTAGTCTTGAAATAGGTATCATGATGCAGGACAAAAACCTACAGAAGGGTACACGATTTTAGAAAGTTCGATGAATGCATGCTCTTCCTATGTCATTGACACTATTGTCCTCTTTATCACAATGGTGCAATAACAATGATCACGATTTCTCACACATTAAATGGAAAAGAAAAGCCAACTGTGAATAGTACATGCATTGTTATTCTTACACACCCTACATAATGATTAACATGCACTGGCGGGGATCTCTGCAATTCCAAATGTGCAAAGTCCACAGTCTGCAGTGACCAACGCAATGCCCCCGCTGATATTTCATTTGATATATTAAATTGTTGTTGTCCACTATTAGCACTTATCCAAGTACTGTGCAGCATAAGGAAAAGTACAGTATGAAGCAGTGCAACAACAAAAAAAAAAACTTTCAACCCAATAGTAAGTACCTGGGGTGTTGCTGATTTTGGGGGGTGAAATACTCCTTGTCAAACTACATAAAATACACAGAGCCCATCACCCACTGGAATGCAACAAGTGCTTTCACTCTGTGCCAAATTGGTCTCAGTGATAGATTTTATACAGTTTTGTGTCTAGTCTCCTTATTGAAAGAAACAAACAATTGCTATTGAAAAATCACTAGACATTTCCTATTGCTTTCAATTTGAAGATGCATATATATGTTGCAAGTGTCACCTAGTTAGACGACATTGTATATATAACTACATGCATAACGGCATAGAGCGGTCTTCTGCCTAGGTTACTTTTCAAACCACCTTCTCAAACCACATGGTCCAGATATCTGTACAGCAGGTGGTACCCGTTTGTGGCTTCAGTTAATGTACAAACGAACAACTTTCAAATACGTTTAATTTTAAGATCATGAAGCTATTGGTATAAAAGCTGTTAAAAGACAATTGCTACATACAGCTTACAACCTTTATATACTGGTATATATCATGATCTCAAAACACTAACAATTCTACTCCAAAGAGGTGGCCAACTCAGTTTGACAAACAGCCACTTAACTGCAGAAACGAATCCTATGGTCTTTTTATTTAGTATACATATAAATCTACATTTACTACAGTTTGTGACCAGGGCCAGATCTAAATAACTGCCCAAATGAGTTTCCAAATACAATGGAAATGTACTAGTTTAAAAGTCAAACAAGTTTAAAACTACTCTTGCACACATCCTTCTAAGACTTATTATTAGGATCAAAATCTCACTCAAGAAAATAAAAATCTTTTAATACCAATAGGATGATGAATAATAAGGATTAATATTATTCCCCCATTGCCTTCATGCAAGCAGTTCTTTTGTCTTAACCTGTTTTAGTAAAACACGTAAAGACCTCTGCAAGGAAAAGAAAAAAGCAGTGAAGCAGTTTTGATTAATCTACACTGTATTAAAGTTCAGTTTATCAAATTATGGAGGAAAGTTGAGATACAGATAACATACTAATTTGTTTCAGTCTCACCATAATGATTATATATATATATATATTTAATATATATATATAATGTAGCAACTACTGTGCAAACACATTCAAGCCTTTTCTGTGGTATGAATTTGTCTACAACATAAATCTAAAGTGGGTGGTGTATTACTTTTAACCTTTTACCTATTGCATAACATGAAACATTAAAAGCAGTACAACACTTTTGAGTTTTTTTTTTGTTCAAATATTAGACCATATTAAAAAAAATGCATACTAAGAGTAAGTATAACTAGGGTTAGTCAAATATTTTCTAAGTTTATGTTATCAATTCTCAACATTCTTATTTTCTATTAATCTGAAAGGGGTGTAAGAAACTGTTGCCTCTCTGAATATTGCAGGAAGATATATCTTGGTAATTTTTAAGACAAAAAGATATATCCCTCAGACACATCTCTACATTAAAACCTTTAACTAGGCAAACACTCTACTCCCTACTCACAACTACAGATTGATAATTAATCATACCCACATTACAGAAATTCCTATATATATATATATATATTATGAAAAAAAACTAATCCATGCATATCATTATTATTGCTTCTAAAATTCTAATAGTTACGATTATGGCTTTGTTTGCATTAGGATATGCCTACAAGATGTTCTGCATTCCGAACCTTGAGGTATTTAATTTAAACTATATTTTTAGCTAAGCACTAGTCTACTCACTAATACTAGAACCATTGTGTTAGTATTATACAGCTAACACTACATCTGCTCATTGCATATAATGTAATCTGCTAACACAGATGATGCATCCTTCATTACCTTGGACTGAGACTAAAAACTTAGAGAAATTCAAATTTAAGAAACAGCCATACTAAAAAAACAACAACACTGTGCTGCTGACTGCCATTGTCTGTGTTGTTGTGTATCGTCAACTACATTTCACACTGCATATCAAACCGATTTGTGCTTGAATACTCATAATCCTATATTGACAAATACTTTTTAGAATGAGGGGGGAGGGGGTTCGTTTTCATGTTAAGATTTTGATTGACTCCACTTTATACTGTTAATGGATTGCTACAACAATCTTTCATTGCAACATGGAAACTAGGCAGTTCACTGCTTGAGCAGCAATTGTAAACCATCCATATACCAACCAGAGTACAGCTGTCTTCTGAGATGGACGCCTACAAGTCTAGTCTTGTGCAAACGCAACATCTGGAGAACAACCTCCTCGCGAAACACAACAGGGGGATCCTGTTCTCGCTATATTTTGTGTACAAGGAAAGGAAGGAATGGAGACAGATTCAAATGAAGTACATATTTAAGACTGAGAAAGGAGCGAGTGTTATGTTGAGGAATGTCTTTTTTTTTTTATTGGTGGGACTTTCTCACATGCTGAGGTCAAAGCAGGGAACTTCATTTTGGCCAGCTGCTTTTCTTTTCACTAGGCTAACTGGCTGGCATGTGGCATCTCAGCCTGCCCACTAAGTCCTCTACATTGCAACAAAGGCCCTTTTGAAATTTTCTGCATTTCCAGACCAGACAGAGCTAACATGCTGCTTCAACAGTAACACAGTGACCAACAAGAAATGTACAAGCCGAGTCAGGTACTCCGACTGTCTCCCTGCTCCCAACTCCTTCCAGCACTGGATGCTCTAAGTTTGATCTCAGCTTGCTGTAAGAAAGGGATGCTTCATCCTGGTTAGTAACTTGCTCAGCCAGATCCGAGTTACTTATTATTTTTTTCTTGCAAGCATCACTAACTTCATGCATGGCCACTTAAGTGGCACTACTGTTTGCTATTAAGCTAATGCGCATGGAACTATACATCTTATAATGGAAGACGTTGGTGATTTTGTTGTTCTTGAACAACTTGTCACTTGTTTCACAATTGTTTATATATATATATATATATATATATATTTATAACAAAGAAAAACATATTGCACATGCCCATATATTTAGGAAAGATGTGAGGGGGAGGGAAAGGAGGGAATGCTACTGGGTGAAGACCCTCTGAAGATACCAGATACATCTACTGGAGCCCTGGGACCTTGTTCAGTTTGGAATAAATTTAATTTCAATGTATGAGAAATCAACAGCTGCCAAAGAAGCAAAACTTATTTTATTTCAATCCCTTTACCTTTTTTCCCCAATGATAGAGCAGTGGTGACATGAGGCTGAGGCATGCAAAGCTGTAGGATATCTCTAGAACTTCAAAATCAATGTCAGGGACAACCCCAAAATAACAGCCTCCAAGACTCTACGCACAAAAACTGACACACAGCAAGTGGCTTGTATGGAGAAGTTATCAACCCTAGACCAGACCTGGTGGTCTTCAAGGGCCCTGAACACTGAACTAATCCCTCAGGTGAATATATGACTCGTCTAAGTTAGTACACTCAATGCCTTCCCAGGTCTTTAGCAGATTATAATGTGAAGTTCCAATAACTTTTGAGGATGTGGTTTCACACAAATCTTGGACTAACGTGAAAACTACAACCCAAAGTCACACAACAGAACACTTTATCTACATGACCCTGTGCCGCTGTTTTCCACATTATGTTTTTTTCTGGTTTTGAAAATCTAGGACTGGAATCCAATAAAATGCAAAATAGGACTCAAGTCATACTGGCAACAAAACTGCCAGTGTTTCCTACAGCTTTATATCAGTAGCACTCAGTTGTTAACATTTCATCATGGTTTGAACTCTGGTCTAGTATACAGCACTCTTGCTGTGTCCACTGCCCTTGGCAATATGCACAAAATATTTACTTAGTACAGGTGTGGATGGGAAATTAAGCTTTCAACAACTGCATTAGGCATAGCAGAACCGTGGAATATGCATTTCTAGCACTGCTTTGTAAAATAAAAATGAGATGCATCTTGTATCTTTATTATGTTTGATATCTAGAAATGGTTCAATATTAGTACAAAAGTGGCAAACCATACAAATGGAGAAGAAAAAATAAAATAAAACGATGAAGATTAACTAAACAGAAACCCACTGCTGTATTTCCACACCAGTTTGTTAGCAAGATCTCCACCAGTTCCCTACAGAGAAAAACTGCACCCATTTTACAAAGCTGACTAAGTTAACGTTGGGCTATACACTTTGAGTAGAAGTGCTCCTATAATGGGGATCTTAAGATGTAATTATTTTAAATATATTTTCTAATGATTTTAATCTAACTCATGGACATGACACTCTCCAGTCTTCATTAACATTCCACAAACAGGCCATCATGTTGAAGGAAACAACTAAACCTTGTATTGCTAGTTCAAGTTTGCATTGAAAAGAGGGGATGAAGGATGATGATGGTTGGCCCAGGGAGTGGTGGGGGTTGGTAGAAGGGGCATCTGTCCCCGCAGCCGGGGCATCATCTCCTCTATCTCAGAGAAGGCCTCCCCAGGCTTCAGACTGCAATTCCAGGGCCAATCTCCTGGGCTTGGGGGAGAATCCTGGCAGCCCACCTCTCATTTTCACAGGACACTGATCAAACCCTGGGGACTGACCTCCCAAAATCAAAGATACAATTCTGGATCCTTCAGCTCTCTTCCCTGCAGGCTGATCCCTGGAACAATCTGAAGAGGTCATCAGTCCAGGCACAACCAATGTAGATTATTTTGTAAAATCCCCCAGGACCTAAGTGGTACAGCAGAAAAGAGGATCACACTTTACTACCTTAAAACCAATGTTCAAGAATTAAGACTCTTACTTGTGGGAAACGGGGTGTAGGTGTTTTGTTCAAAATACATGACATGGGAGACTACATCATTGTGTTCTAGAGAATCCTGTGTTTGAGGGCTCATCCCAGGAAACACTGCCAAGCATGTCTATTCAAATTTCTGCATGCAAATAGTCAAACTGAGCAGCCCTGCTGAAAAGTGGGAACTTGCAGAATCTGTAACCTTCTCTCACCAGTGTTTTTCAGCTCCTCTGTCTCTGGATCAGACTGGTAACCCACTGACACCCAATCTCCCAGCATAGACTCATCCCATCAGCAGGAAAAAAGGACGCAGCTCCTGCAAGACAGCAAGACATCCTTCATAGGCGATCAATTACCAAAGACATCTTCACTGAGACCAACACCACTGGTTTTTCAGTCAGGGCTGGACTGAAGGTGCAGCACATACTCGAGCATTACAAATGTGCCGTCTGATAAAAAATACAATAAATTGCTTTCTTCATAAAGTTACTTAATCGCCTGCACAATGGGAATCGATGTCGAATACATCCAATTACTGCAATTCAATCAGCCTTTCGTTTTCGCGAATTGAAAACGTTCAAATGTCCAAACGCGTCGTGTTTGTAAAATCAAATGGGGGGAAAAATGCACAATTCATCCTTTCCATATCATGCAATCAATGTCGATCAACAGTACACAAATTGAATTAGTAACATTATGCTCTGGGGAAATATTACCAAGGTACAACTGAATCGTATGCATATTGCAATACACTGCTATAGAAAAATAAATATATATATATATATATATATATATATATATATATATATATATATATATATATATATATATATATATATATAGCACATATTGCCACCTAGCGAAAGAGGCAAAATCGTCAATGCATGGTACCACCCCGGTAATGCAGAAAACAAAATCCCCACTCAATGTTCCCCTGTACCTCATCCCAATAAGACAGGTCATTTGGTGTCTTTTCTATGTTAATGGTTTTATCAAGATCATCCCGTATTAGAAGCTGGTATATATTCATTGTAGCTGCACCTGCCCTGGCCCCTGGTCTCCTGCAAACTTGCCTCGCTTCTTGCGCCATGCAGTTAAACAGCAGCAACACTGGAGGGAAATCAAGACCAAGTTTCAACAATCACGCCACAACGAGCTACTCAATTGTGCAAACTCCCGGATCACGTTACGCTTTTAAACATGCAGATCCATGACCAAAGGTTCATGCAATCAGGTCTCCTACATCCAGATTATGCTATACCCAGAGTTGGTGCTATACGGTGCGGGTCAGTACAGCAGCCCCTGAATGTGCGGGTAGGAAATCTGCTGTGCACAGCGAAACCATGCAGTAGTCTTAGCTCCCAGTCCCTAGAAGGAAGGAAGTCAAGAAAAGCCCAATTCAAGTTCCACATTGAACGTGTCCTACTTTATGTCATGCCCGATCGTGTCACTCGGAGTGCAAACAAAGCATTAGCCGAATCCAACTGTGTAATAAGAAGAAAAATGAAGTGTAAAGTGGGATAAGCATGCATGCAGATGCGGGGTGCATTTCCAGGCTGTGCTGGCATTCGCTCCCGAATCACATGACCCGAACACAACACTTGTGCGCCCGCTCGTAAACAAAGCGCCGTCCTGCGCCCCCTCCGCGCCGCCGCAGAGCAGCGGGCCGGCCTCACCTTAGCACAGAACCGGGGATTAAGCCAGCAGCCCGCATCGGAAAGTCGAAAGCCAAGCGCATCAGCCTCTTCTCCTCGCCTGTGGCCAGCAGCCGGAGCTCTTGCCCCAGCTCTCTACATCCCCCTCTCCGCCATTTTACCACCGCATCTGGCTAGCAAAGCAGTGAGCGCACCGGGCGAACATGCTCGGCGCAGCCATTGCGCGACGAGGCCGTCACTCAAGAGCCAAGGCCCGCCCCTTAGCTCAGACGAGTGGTGCCCAGTGAACAAGGTGACAGAGGAGGAGACGCCGACCACGCCCCTTTCGGCGGACTTGCGAGGCGATTGGTCAGCGTGCTGCACCCCGCAAGACTCCGGCTGAAAAAAGAGACGAGTTGATCGCAAGCCTTGGAGCTATTGGGTGATGCCTTTTGATAAGAGCTGTCTTCTGCAAAGTCCATTAAAAAAGCCGCAGTTTCATCCAGAGCAGGAGAATGGCAATGTCGAATATGGTCAAGGGTAGTGCAAAGGTGTATTTGTTGGTGAGTTAGACAGATAAGACAAAGGACTTTGTCAAGTTCAACTAAATAACACAATAAATGCATGAAAGTGAATAGATTTTAAAGACTGTTAACGATCACCATAATAATCAATCCCAAGTCTCCCACCGGCCAAGCTTCCTTTTCTTTGTTCTCACCTCTCTCGGACTCTGAAGTTTCCTCTCTCCTCCTAGGTCACAAACCTACAACGTGTGCCCTGGACCCTCTCCCTTTTCGCCTTCTCCAAGCAACCGCTCCTGATCTTCTCCCCTTCATCTCCTCCCTCCTCAACTCCTCACTCCTCTCTGGCTGTTTCCCCACTGCATTTAAACAAGCTGCAGTGATCCCACTCCTCAAGAAACCTACCCTCGACCCCATCTCTCCTCAGAACTACTGCCCCGTCTCCCTTCTCCCCTTCCTCTCAAAGACCCTTGAGTGTGCTGTCCACCGTCAGCTCTCTGCATTATTTCCCATCACTCATTCCTGCATCCTCTGCAATCCGGGTTCCGCACAGCTCACTCCACTGAGACGGCTCTCCTGGCAGTCACTGACTGCCTCAGCTGTGCTCAGGCAGCCTCTCTCTCTTCAGTCCTCATCCTCCTTGACCTCTCCACAGAATTTGACACTGTTGATCACTCATCCTCCTCTCCTGCCTCGCTGACCTTGGAATCTCTGGAACTGCTCTCACCTGGTTCTCCTCCTACATCAACAACCGGACCTACCAAGTGACATGGCGAGGTTCCTCATCCACCCCCCAAGGCACCGTCCTGGGCCCCCTACTGTTCTCTCTCTACACTCGCTCCCTGGGCCCCCTCATTGCTTCCCATGATTTCTCCTACCACTTCTACGCAGATGATGCCCAGATCGTCATGTCTTTTCCCTCTTCTGACCCTCTCATCCCCTTTCACATGTCTTCCTGTTTGTCTGCTATCTCCGCCTGGTGCACTCGCACCACTTCAAGCTCAACCTCTCCAAATCAGATTTCCTCTTCCCCCCCCTCTTCCTCACCTTCTGCTGACCTCTCCATCTCAATCCCCTTGGAATCCACCACACTCTCTCCTTCTTCTTCCACTAAGATCCTAGGAGTCATCCTCGATCCTGCGCTCTCCTACACCCAGCACATCACCACGCTGACACGCACCTGCAGATTCTACCTGAGCAACATATGCTAAACCCAACCCCTCCTCACCAACTACTCGACTCAGCTGCTCGTCCAGTCACTGGTCCTCCCCCGCCTGGACTACTGCAACTCCCTCCTGGCCAGCCTGCCTGCTACTACTACCGGCCCACTCCAGCTCATCCAGAACTCTGTGGCTCGTCTGGTATTCTCTCTGCCCCGATTCGCACACGCTACTCCACTGCTCCACTCCCTCCACTGGCTCCTGATTCCGGCACGCATTCAGTTCAAGACATTGGCCCTCACCTACTGCTGTCTCGACCACACTGCACCAAGCTACCTTCAGTCCCTCGTCTCTCCATACATCCCCTCCAGACCACTGCGGTCTTCCGGTGCCAGAAGACTAACTCTGCCTCCTCTCCACTCTCCTTCCTCCAGAGCTGCTCCCTCTCATCCCTGGCCCCTAAATGGTGGAACAACCTTCCCACTGAAGTCAAAACAGCAGAATCCCTAACCTCCTTCTGGCGCTTACTCAAGACGCATCTTTTCAGACAGCACTTGTAATTTAGTCCTTTACTCTCCTGTAAGATAGCACTTTACAATGTTCTTATCATACTACTTGTCTTGAGTTACTAGTACTTGTACTGTTATTTTGATTTCCCCTATGCTCCCTTTCCCTTGGTCCTTGACTGTGACCTAACCTATCATGTCTGCACTCAGCTTTTACAATCCAGGATGTAAGACCTCATATATTGTATACACTTGTGTAAATTTAAATTTAAATTTAAAATGTATCATGCTTTGAATTGCACTGTATTATGTAAATTGGAATTTGTAATGTATTATGTCTTGAACTGCACTGTATTTTTGCACTTTGTATTACACTTATATTTTGTAAGTCGCCCTTGATAAGGCCGTCTACCAATAATAATAATAATAATAATAATAATAATAATAATAATAATAATAATAATAATAATAAGGAGCATATTAAGTCTGAAGATGAAAGTCATACATTTTGAGCCCTGATCAATAGATAAGAAAAATAACATGCTTTTTTTTTGTTTTCATCTCTGCTTGGTAAGACTCTGCTGAAAGGCCACACTGGCCAAAATTTCACTGTATTAATTTTAGATATAATACATATTAAAATAAATGTCCTTAACATTGTGAGTTTTTCACTATTTCTGAGTTATATGTTGTGAAAAAAGACGAGGATTTCTGATTAATGACTTTAGCTTTTCTCATACGCCAGAAAATATAATAGTGTGTATGGCCTGACTGTCTGCAAGGCAAGGTGTCTGTGATGTTTTCAAAGGAATATGTATTTATAGATGCAATTTCTTTCTGCATCTTTTAGTGATTCCTCCCAGAAAGTACAATGAAAATAATTTTTACTTCCTCCAGTTTTGCGAGACACCACATGACATCAAGGCACACATTAGAAACCACTAGCTTTTGATTTGTCAGATTTCCAGAAAAAAAAAAATTCTGGGAAAAAAATCTGAAAAGCTTGAACTCACTCAGTGTTAAGGATGGTGGAGGTACATTAGATGCCTATAGAAGTGAAATTTTATATTGTGGAAAAATATAAGAAAACACATCAAATAACTGTTCTGAAGAAAAAATTCAAAATGCAAAAAATGAGTAAAATGTGGTTATTGCTTAAATCTATTGATGTGTTTTTTTCCATGTGACTAATAGCTTTTCTATAATAAAATATGACGACATATTTATTGTCTTAGCTTACCTCTTTTTGCAGCACACTATCACAGCTTACTCACTCAGTGGTCAACCTGTCATATTTTCCCAATGCTGTGGTGAAGGAAAGCAGGTACAACAGCCCTCTATAATTACAGACCACATTACCTCACTTTAGGAGGCTTCTACACTCATGCACAAGTCAAAATTGAATTTATTGGAATCAGTCCCACTTGCAGTGGTCTGTGATGACATTGAAATCAAATTTTACTGATATTTTCTCAGCAACCTAAGAGCCTCCAAATTGTCGCCCTTCCTTGATCTAATATTTCACATACTGAAAAACAGTTGATTGATCTGAGGTTGAGAACTTGGCTGCTATGTTTTAAAAAATACAATAAATCATGGAATGAATCTGGTAGGAATCTGTTATCACATAAAAAGAGAAAAAACAGTAGTTGGATACAAACACAATACACACTTTTGAAAACACGCTTACTCATGATACGCTCCAACAGAAATCACACAAAGCAGATTGCAAGAGCACAGATATTGAGAATGGTGTTCATAACGAGTATATTGCCTGGAGGGGAGGTAACCATTAGGCCTAGGCCTTAAGCCATGAACCCCCAGAGATTTATTTTCTCCTACATGCCATCCATAGGAGTTTTTGTTTTTCTCTCCTCTGTGCCTAATGGTTTATTTCATGTTGGTTTAGTTCATTTAAACTGTTAAAGGTCTATTTTTTGTATTTTTTTTTTCTGTATGTTTGTTGTAGTATGTTTACCACTCTGTAAAGTGCTCTGTGACTACCCTGCAAAGGGCACTATACAAATACAAATACAAATATATTGATTGATTGATTTATATATTAAGAGCTGGCAAATCATGCTAGAGCTTAATTCAGACATGTCTCCCCTACAGAGTAATGAATTCACACACTGTTGCTAAAGCAAAAACACAAATTTTGTTTCTATTATGTTGGTAGGGGAAATGAAGAAGGACATCTATTCACAATGCATTTTTTTAATGTACATCAATATTCTGTAGATATACTATACTGTATATTAAGTGCTTTAACTGATGGTCTTTTCCCTCGTCAATCTCATAACACTAGTTCACATTTCTTCTTTTTTGTACTGGCTTTTGATATTTATTTGAACTAGTAAATTACACTGAGCCTGGGCAACCATCCAATGGTATTTCATATTTATTGGAACTGACCATGCCCTTATTGAACTATCAGCTACATTGTACAGAAGTTGTGTTTCACACCATACAAGATTAAAAAAGCAGCGAAAGTACATCAAGACTGATCAAAGACCCATTATGGAGCAATTAATTTACAGAGCTATGCCAGGCATATAATTCTCACTAGGTCAGGTATACATGGAACAGTTTTATCAATTGATTCATGAAGGCATAGATACCTAGAATCGGATTGTAAAGGCAAGATCGTATTTTTTTGTCAGTAATACGGTTCTTCACAGAAAGTTCTATACGTCAATATTTCCAGCACACCTACAGGACCAACATGAAGAAAAGGCTGTAACCAAAAGGAGACTCTTCTAACCTCTACTATACAGGCCTATACAGCTAGCCTCCATCCATCCATTTTCAACCCTTGCTTATCCTTGCAAGGGACACGTGGAAACCGGAGCCGATCCCGGCCGGCATAGACCGCAGGGCAGGAATACAACCAGCACGGCATGCCAGCCCATCGCTGGGCAACACACACACACACACACGGCAATTTAGAGAGACCAATCAACCTAACCAGCATGGCTCTGGACAGTGGGAGGAAACCAGAGTGCCTGGTGAAAACCCACACAGACAGGGGAAGAACATGCAAACTCCACATAGACACGCACCCCCTAGCCAAGAGGCTGGAGCCGTGAGGCAACAGCGCTAACCACCACGCCACCCATACAGCTGGCCTGTGCGGTTTATATCAGTAATTTCAGCAAGTGTGAAAGTATGAAGAATAAAGGAGGTCTTACTGCTTTTAAAAAGGTAAAAACATGAAGATCTCTGCTTAAGAACTAAAACAAAGTACATAGACCTTTAATTGTGTGTATAAAGATTTTGAGTTCATGCTTTACCATTGTGAGAAACACTATAAGTCATATTAAAATGAAGTGTCTTCCAAACCATGTCAAACTAGCACAGGAATTCTGAGCAAAATATTGTACATTAACTGTTCCATTGGGTAAAAGAACAAACAAACAGCCAATAATGCAACATTTTAATGTGCAAGCATGGTACTTCACATCTTTATTTTAATGGAAACTATACATTTGGATTTTATTTTGTGAAACAGATTGTGTGCGCAATTAAATTACCTCTGTACCATTTGATATTCCTCGAATTGTTTTGATTGACAACTCTTAAATAATGCTTTTTCAATTAAAAAGAATATTCAACAGCAGCAATAGCAGACTACAAAAAAAATATTCCCTATCCACAATTTAGACAATCACAATTTTCTGCTGTTCTGTGCACACACGTCAGGTTTTAATTGTTCCTTTCAGTATATTCACATACTGAAACAAAACCAACACCAAATCATTAAGGCCCCTTTTAAAGTACCTGAAACTAATAAGCAAATACAATAAACCATATACATAACATTCTTAACAATGACAAGGCTCCAATTACATTTACAGTTACAGCAAAACAAGTTTTGCACAGCAACCGATTAAATCACAATGCACTTCAGGTTCTTTTATCCTGTATAATGGGTATGTCTGCTGTGGGCAGTGCCAGAAATAAACACAACCTGTGTGTCTTACAGCTGTGCTGATCAGGAACTACCTTTAAATGGAATTCAATTGAAAACAAAATCTGATTTGACTTGTGATTGGTCAGCCCATTAGGATTCTTGATGGGGCCACTTCAGACCGCTTCCAACACAGCACTAAAACAAGAAAGAACTTGCCAGACGAGTTAAAAGAAAATAAATAAATAAAATAGTATCAATGAGCTGAGTGGCACACCGGATAGTGAGATACAGGTGGACTTTATGAAATGTGACTGGGATTTAACTGCAATCTCGGTGCTTTGCGATTAGTTTGCGTTTGTTTTGATTTTAAACAAAATCAAGCGATACGAAAATACACTACCAAGGTGCTTTTCTAAACTGCTTAACTGATGAAAAAAAATGTACCAAAATAATATAGACACGGTTTGGTGCTAAGACAGGCTGTGGCACTAGAGCTCAAAGGCAAGACCCTGAACCAGAATTGAATCTGCCCAATTGAAAACAAGAACAGGTCCCACCTTGGCTGACAGAAAGCAAAAGGAATGCCTTCAGTAACACTTCAAAAGTGAGGCTCTCCATAATTATCTGCAGCTACAGCGATATGATTTTATCATAGGCACAAGGGATTCTATTTGACATTGTAGTAATTATAATTGATTGACATTCATAGTAAGACACACGGAATACAGAAAATTAGGAACCCACAAGGATATTAACCAACTGCTGATCTAGTCTATAGACAGCGCTGTCCCCTTCATTGTAATGGGGGCAATTGATCCGTCTCCGTAACTTAAACCATAATGGAATTATAGGTAGTATTTTATTTTATTTTTTAAACAATTACTTCTGTTTGGCTTTAGAATATATAATTTCAATGTGCGTCTGGCCGGGAATACACAGAGAGAGCTGAGCAGAGGGGAAATGCCATCAGCATCATAAATAAAGACACGGTCATTCAAATATTTGTTTTGTTGCTTTTTTAAACTGTGTAATTACAGAATTTGTTTACAAGGTGAAAAGCTGTAGATAAAACTGCTACTGCAATGCCATGACACTTTGATCTAAGGTGATAGCTAGGTTACCGTCATTGGCATTTTCAGGCATGCTCAAGTATATTTCTAATCCTTCCTAAAGAAAACACATAGAGATCATGGTATACACATACCAAGGCACACAAATTCCCTTTGTTTCACAGAACAGTCCAAGGCAGGTAGCCCACAAAAAAACAAAGATGATCCATTGATTAATTTCTTGGTCAGCACGCGTGCACAGTAAGATCTACTGTTCACAATCCAGAGCACAGTACAGAAGATGGCATTTGATCCTTCTTTAGGTGGTGATGGCAAAACTCAGGTCACATGGCTCTTAATGCAGGAAGCGGATACTCATTTTCTGCTCTACATCCACCTTTTCTAGTACCTGTCAAAGACCAACCAACAAACAAACAAAAACACATCAGAATAGTCTTCAATACCAATAAGATTGTTGACATTTGACTGTTCAATTACAGAATCATTTTAGAGGATCAAACAATGTAAAAACTTCTGACCAAGACTCTTTAAATTAACACACATTCTACATATAAGGGAGATTTGTCCAACTTTTTCCCCCCCTGCAAATTCATAAAGGTGACAGGTAAGGGGGTCAGGCTGTGTTCACATTGGGAAGTTAAAAATAAATGGAAGGAGAACCTTACATGTTCTCATTTGTGAATCCCAGCAGTAGAAAGCTTTGACTGTTTTGATTGTGCCCACACACCCACCTTTATGAACTCGGAGAACGAGATGCATCGGTCTCCGTTCTGATCCGCTTCTTGGATGGTCCGGTCCGCGATGCTGCCTAGCTGCTCGTCCGAGATGTTGACACCAACCATCATGCGCAGCACCTGGCAAACAACACTGTGGTTATTTATGCCACCGCGGCAGTACACTTGGCACTCCTTTAAGTAACACCGGAGATTATACCTACAGATTGATTTCTGGTGGGTAATTACAGAGAACGTATTCCAGTTGACACTACAGACCAGGTCGGCGCAGGTGACCTCAGAACAATTACCTTTCCTTGTCCTGTCCCGAGGCTACCTTTTTAAAGCCAGTGACAGCATCGCCTCATTCATGACAGCTGTCTCCCAGGGACACAATTACCACAGCTCCAGAGCAGTCACTACCTTCAAATGAATACCCCCACATTATTCCCTATGCTGAGCCTAGCAACACTGTAGCACCGCAAAGAGACCCATGGGCTACCCAGCCACTGCATAAGCAATTGCTAGCTGTTCACACACACGAAACACAGGGTTCCCCCCAGAAAATTGCATGGGCATGGCAATCTGTTTAAGACTTGTTGGTTGGGGTGTGTGTGTGTAGCTGTAGTGAAAGAAGGTGTGGAGGTTTAGCTTCAACGATCGAGAGAGTCGAGAGGGTGTAGCCGTAGTGAAGGGTGCTTGCATTTTAAAATGGTTTTCTTAATATATACATATATTTAAAAACAACCCAACTCAGAGGTGTGTCAGGGCAGAACATACTAATTTACCCCACAGCCTGTGCTGCGCTTTCAATTCTGCAGACGACGTAACCCGATTTGGAAGAACACGCCTGTACTGTGTTAATGTTTGTCAATATTATGACACTGGTGGAGGAACACAAATCTCTCACTTGAATTTAAAACCCAGCCTCACTGTGTAAGGTAGCACAGACAGATTGGGTATATTCTCAGGTCAGGGAGAGCATTAGCCAATTTAACCCCAGACAGCAGCTCTCAGTTTGGTGTTCTTTTTGATTGTACGAATTGACTAGAGAACCTTTTAAACTCCTATTTTTGCTTGAGACAGTGCTGGAGTTTTTGTAGAATGAAATGCAAAGAGGTTGTATACAGCCACAGAGTCAAAACCCTGTTCTTCACTCAAGAAGTTTGCATTGATGCCAATACAATGGGACTCAACAGATCTACTAAATCAGAAGAGGCTCAGATAAATCCTACATGCCAGACAAAGGAATACAATAAATACACTGAGAGGGCAACCTTGCCTAGCGTGCGTCAATTAGAAAAAATCCAGTTTCAGTGACAAAATCAGCATTCTTAGATTTAATCGGATATACAACGATAAAGGTTTTTTCCCTTCAACAAAGTATAATATTTCAATCCATGTTAGGTACTGTTATCAGGAAGAAACAATGAACACAATAGGCTAGCTTAAAAAAAAATAATAATACAATCCTGTTTTTTAATATGGGATCCCAAATACCAATTTAGAAGAATTATACATCTGTTAACAGTGCATATTTAAACTCCGCTGACGTCTTTGTATAGACGCTTCTCAACAGATCAAGTGATCATTCAATTCTGACTCATCTGTGCAGACTAATGCTCTTCAAGAATTCAACAATTATCCTTTCAAGCTGTGTGGCCAGTCATGTGGGTGTAAGCAGATTTCTGTACATCTCTGGGATCTCTTACAGAGAAATAAGCAATGCCAATGAGAGACTTCAAAATCACTCGCATGCTCCATTTAATTAAAACAAAACAAAAATGGGTTAATATGAAGGCCAGAATGCCATTCATGTGAAAATGGTTTTCTAAAGGTCTAAAAATACCTTTGACATCTGGTAAGCTCGTCAGTGGGCACGCAATACATTGTCAGGAGATAGAGCAGTCATGAATACAAGTACACATGCAATACAACAGGATTAAGAGTTGTTGTTATTATTATACTCCTTAGCAGACGCCCTTGTCCATGGCAACTTACAATTGTTACAATACATTTCATACAGCTGGGGTTTTACCCATTCATACAATCTAGGTAAAGTACCTTGCTAATAGCAGTGTCCTTCCACCAGGATTGAACCCATGACCCTCCACTCAGGAATCCAGAGGACTTACCACTACTCCACACTGATGCCCAAGGGTCAAAGCTTGATGCATAGGATTGCATTTTTCAGAACATGTAACTGCCTTCTGCATTTCCAGAAACCCAACTCAATCCCAACTCAAAACCAATCTCATCCTGTTCCATTGAGATTCACTATTGATTCCAGAGCCTCTCCGAAAATACAAGCACCTTCATTTAGGACAAGAGGTCCAGTTCAGACAAGTAGGTTAAAGCGAGTGAAAGGACACAATCCAGTAATGTCTGGGATTCATACCTGTAAGAGCTCATCTCGGGAAATCTTGTCATCTCTGTCCAGGTCATAAAGCCGAAATGCAACTGTGGATACATTAATGTATCTAAAAATCATTACATTAACTGCATAATACATGTAGCACTTTCATTACATGACCAGATCACGTGTCAGACTGTGTTTACATCACCCTGCTTTTATCCAACAGAGCACAATGGAAAAACAATTGAACCTTTTCAGAGGCTAAGGAAGAAAGGGTCATTGGTTTCTAATAATGTCCAAAATACATGTCAAGTGTCTGGACCATACACAACACTCAAATGGGAAACTCATAGTGCTGGGCTGTGCACAAACACTGTGTGAGGTACATACAAAGCAGTTTGTTGTTTCTGCTGTTGAGGGGCTCTGTGGCCTCAGGATCTTTGCTCTTCTCGTGGTCTTCAATGGGGCGGAAGTGAGCCAGGGTTCGCATGAAGCCCCGGAAATTGACTTGGTCCTCTCTGCAAATAAAAATAATGCCGTTGGGGTCAGTATCAAATTACTTGGGCGTATCCTCAACTAAGTCATAAAGTGGTTTCATTTGGGGGATTTTACCTCCTCCTGTGTTACAATACAAACATTTCTTGGCTTGACCGTTTTGTTTTGACACAAAAAATGTTTATTTCCTGGATTAGCTCACATATTTGTAACTGTAAACTTTGAAGCTCAAATGGCTCAGCGTAAATGAGAGGTCTGAGTGGTGTCAAATACAGTGAATTAGACCCATTTCCTCATAATGACACCATTATGAGATGGGGATTATTGAAGCAGGTACTACTTAGGAGGACAGAAGCGCAGCCAACAACACGAATAGCAAGGTGCCTCTTATTTATATGATGCTGTTTGTAATAACTGGCCCAAACCACACATGATAAAAAAAGACCAAAATTAAAACCCTCAGCTAAATTAAGCTGTCTACCTAAAGTGGCTTGCTGTCTATGGTGCAGACCTGTCATTTCAGATGTGTGAAGTTTCAAGCTGGTAAATGTATTGCATCCGAAAACATACTAAAGGAAGGAAGGAACCTAAAAGAAAGATTTTTCAGTTCCTACATGCTGAACGAAATCTGATTAGAGAAACCTGCAAACTATATATAAATAAAGATTTTTATTGTGAGACGTATTAAAGACAAATCAATTGGAAACTGTCCCTAAGATTAATATGAAGAAAAAAAGTGATTAAAAATACTTTGTGCCACTATTGAAAATGTCATATACAAATAATTTCTGTTTTCCATAGCTGGTCTGGCACTTGCATTTCACAGTTTTAAATTGTACATTAGCATTTTCTTAACACCCTCCAGCAGGGTATAGATCTTTAACGCAAGATGCTTAGTGAATACTTAAACGTATTGCACATCTTAACAGTGAGGTGATGTCCCAACCAGCTCAGTGTGACATGAGTGACATTAATGCATAACTTACCCCTCAGGAAAGAAGGCGTTGATGATTCGGTCTCCCAGGGGGTTAATGGCAAGCTCTGGTATTCTTTGGAAATCTTCCCGGCTATGAAGAGGAAAACACTACTTTAGACTTCTACTTCATGGGACAGTTCTGTGCGTGAAATTTCAAGATTTAAGGGTGTGTCTAAAGCAGCACATCGAGGAAGCTATGGGATGTCTTTTGTATCATTTAATGGAACAATTTAATCATTAAACAAAAACAACTTTCGATCACAGTCACTTCATCACAAAAGCACACTCCGAGCTCAGTTTAAGCAAGGCAGCCCTGTTGTTTCGACATCAGCCAGCCAGAACAATCCAGATTTGTCCTGCCTTCTTCAAGCAGGCTGCAACACTAACCTTGGGAAGCGGCCTTTGGCAGTCTTTACATAAGGGTTTCACTGCTTTAGGGAACCTATGGACATGTGTGGGCTCAGTTGCTATATAAACGCATGATGTTTTGGATAGCTAGAGCAGCAATAAGGGATGTGTGACTGCAGTATAAAACAGAACAATGACAACAAAGCAGATATTAATTTTCCAAGTACGGGATAACAGAAATGTGTTTGGGGACTGAAAAACACAAGTGCCCGCACAGATCTACTTATGTAAATTAAAACAGCTTCAAAACACCTCGAGATGGATAAGGTCATACATACACACAATGTGAAATGTCTGAGAAATATCAGATGTGTAGATTGTAGAGCTGCGTTGAACACTTAGGCCAACTACTCATGCCTTCCCTTCATTCTCCACTGTGCCAAGTGCACCCCCTGCTCCTCCCTTGACCCCCTTTTGTGGAAGCAGCTGCCAACAACCAGGATGGCCCAGTCCTTTGTTGTACTGGCTTTAATCATCCTTCTATTATGAGCCTTTTAAACATTAACAGTGCCTATACATCTACACGCCCAATCAAAACTTTCACCTTCTGTTACACTATAGCACGGAATTAAAAGCATTACATTTTTACTTTTTTCATTTAATCTACACATCCTACTCCACTGCTTCCAACTCAATAAACAGTCTAGACATTTGTAGAAAATCTATTACATATAAATACTGGAATAGCTTGGTTGGATAAGTGCCCACCCCCATTGTAATAGCAAACCTAAATTAGCTCAGGTGTAAATAATCGCCCTCAACATCACATAACAAGTTAAGTGGCCTCCCCCTGTGTTAAATTATAGTGATTCACATGATTTCAGGTTAAATTTTGCAGTGCTTGTAGACTCAACCATGAGCACCAAGGAGCTTTCAAAAGAACTCCAGGACAAAACTGCTGAAAGGCACAGATCAGGGGATGGGTATAAAAAAATATCAGAGGCTACCAAGAGGCAAATGGCAACTTTGCAAAACCTAATGGCTTTTATGCCCAAGACTGGTCAAAATGTGCATGTGACAATATCCCAATCACTCCACAAAACAGGCTTGTAGTGTAAGATGGCAAGAAGGCTTGAATCCCATTTGAAGTGTGCAAAAAGTCAGGAGATTCTGTAGCCATGTGACAAAACGTTTTGTGCCCCGAGATATCTAATATTAAGCTTTTTGGCCTAAATTAAAAGCTTTGTTTGGCGCAAATTCAACACAACACAGCACCCAAAGAACATCATTCACTCTGTGAAGCATGGCGGTGGCAGCATCATGTTATGGGGCCGTTTCTTATCGGCAGGGACTGGAGTACTTGTCAGGATAGAAGTGAAAATTAACGGAGCAGAAAACCTGCTGTCCTCTGCAAGGAAGCTGAAACCGGGACAGAAGTTCACTTTTCAGCATGAAAACAGCCAGAAGCCAAAATTACACTGGAGTGGCTAAAGAACAAAAATGTAAATGTCCTTCAGTGGCCTAGTCAGCTCCCCAGCCTAAATCCAATTGAAAATTTGTGCCATTGTGTCCATCAACACTTCTCAAGGAGCTTGACAGAGCCTGAACAGTTTTGTAAACAGAATGGTCAAATATTGGCAAATCTAGGTGTGCAAAGTTAAGAGAGACCTATCCCAACATATGCACAGCTATAATTGCTGCCAAGTTGTTTCCACCAAGTATTAATTCAATTTGTATTGTGCTTACATTTTGCAAGTCTGCTAAGAAATAATAATAATTATTATTAATAATAATAATAATAATAATAATAATAATAATAATAATAATATTATTATTATTAATACATTCAGGGGGTGATTCAGTTATAATTTCAGTTTTGTATTTTTTAATATATTTATTTATTTATTCACACTACAAAATGGTTATCCCCTTTAACAGTGTGGAGTAGGGAGTGTAGATAACTGGAAAAATGTATTAATTGAAATGCATGAAACTCTGAGGCACGGAGAACAAAATGTGTAAAAGCATTGTAAGCGTCAACAAGGATGTCCAGCTGTAGAATATAATGATGTTAAATGTTGCTGGATCTGAGAATTTAAAGAATTTACTTTGCACAAGGAGGGTATATCATTTTTCACACAGCAGTGCAATGAATTGTGCTAAAAGCTGCCAGTAAAGAAGTAACAAAACTGACAACTGGTACAGCAGAACCAGAAAGCATTGGCAGTGGTACCTATAAAGCAGATGCTACAGACTGCAGAACTAGTTAAGCCAAAACATTCAGTTGTGTTCAGTGTATTAGCCTGTCTCATCCAGTTTCAGAGGAGTCAGATCAGACACAACTCTGTAGCCTACACTATGCCTTCTATTGCTGCTGTTCAGGGGTTTTGTTAACTTCATTCCACATTTCAGTTTAACATTCATATCATACTTCAAATAAGAAATTCCATAGTAACGGTAAAGTCTTTATATATGCACTGCACAATAGCCATAATGCAGGCATGAAAGTGTGTGCTTATTGAATTACCACTAAAAGGCACACAATGTTATATTTAGAGAGCAAATATGATCACCTGTAACAACACTACTCACTGTTCTCATATGAAGAGAACCAGGGACCCACCCAACTCCTGATACAAGCAATGTTTGCTGCTGTGTGGGAGAAATATGGCATGTTTTGTAGTAACTGTGGCCCTTCAGGTCATTATTTGTTAATGGCTGTAGGTCATACAGAGTTTGGAGACCCTTGAAAGTTGGGAAGATACTGAACACAAATGAAAGAGTGCTTTAAATTCAAGTGTACCATAATCCCTAAAGAGGTCAAAATTAAAAAGGCTATACCTGCTCCACTTGCACTACACAACATAAAAATGGCACACAAAAAAAAAAAACATTACAGAAATACCTCAGTTTTCCAATGTTACTTTGGCCAAATACAGTAAACGTTTAGTTGAAATGCAGAAACAGTATGTCATCATATTAAAACACTGCAATATGCTGCACAGAGAACTACTGGAGCAATACAAACCATTCCACTTACAACTTTTGGACTGCTGGTATACGTTCCCCGCGGCTTTTTTGTTCGTTCTAAAATCAGCTGAATTAGGAACGGATCTGACAGATAATGATGTGGAAAAATCCTCATTAATCATTAAGTCATTAGCCTGACTTGAAAGGGTCATAATCACTAACCCATTTCCTGCTACTTTTTCACCAGACCCTGAATGTTTCACTTTCTGAGCAAGAGGAAAGTTTACACGTCACACATCTACTAATACTGATTTCAGGATGACTCCATTTCACAATCTATGCGAGCCAGCATGCCCAGAGGCTATTGGATGTGAATGGACACTTCTCTGCTCGGTACCTTAGTGTGCCGTTCTCCCCCTTGTCCAGACTGGTAAACCGACTGTACAGCCGTGTGATCTGACTGTGAGAAACTGGAAGAAAGAGAGAAACAGCTGTTCAGGGAAATACTCTTAGCATTTTAAAATTATAATACTGGATGCTGCCACAGGTTACCCAAATCCGATTGCATTGGACCCAAAATACTTAAGTTAAATTCAGCTCCTCTAGGGTCGCCCAAGACTAGTGCTGAGAAACATCTACAGAATATCAGCGCTTACACTTGTCTATTAATCTTGGGTTTCACTGGAAAATCAGGTGGCTTTTATGTTTGTTTGTTTTTGAATTCATACAAGATTTTAGAAGAGGTCTGTTGGCTGATCAAAATGCCAAGTTGAAGAAATACTAAAATGAAAGAAATGAAAACAAAACTTAAAAGCAGAATTGGACAGTGAGATTATACCCTTTCCAACCCTGCGCGACACACAGGCTTACGCCACACTGGGTTGTTGAGGGTTAACAGAGTAGGGATGAAACTACAATCTCAGAGGCCTTCTATCTGTTCATTACCCCTTGCAAAACACAATATTGGTCAACTGCAGTGCTCTATAGTGTCACTTTTTGCAAACAGCTTTCAATAATCAACAGCCACAAACCACCCAAAAAGTAAAAGATCTACATAGCACAGTACAGTCATGCAAACTAGTAATCCAACAGTAAACACTGTTATCACTCCAAGTGTTAAACTTCCTCCTGTTGAAGTAAAGTTAAAAGAAGCAGTGTTAGGATACTGTTGGCATGTACAACTCTGAGCTTTGCTCCAGCAGCACATACACTAAGCCACTGTTTTCCAGAGAGCCCTCAAAATATATTGAAAGTGCACTCATTGCCTGTGCGGTCAAGCTCTGCAAATGACACACACGAATGGACTTTAAATATAAAAACGTACTGGAGAAACGAAACACTACACTTGGAGAAGGACTGGGTTTCGCAATAGAACTGGCGGTTACCGAGTTTTCCGTAAAACAAAACGTCAAAGGCTAGCCCCAGCTGCGTTAATGCTATTTATTTTGAACACTGCACTGATGTACATTTATTTGAACACGATCTGTACCGACACCTGTTCTTCCACACAACATCAATTAGCCTCAAACAAAGCAGGCATCTTCTCCTGGATCACAGGGCTCTAATCGTGGGCTCCCAGTGAATGCCCCTTCCCTGACACACGCATTTATAAAACAGTTCGTTACTGAAAAATGTTGTCGGTTCTCTTTAAACGTTTATCAGGTTAAAAAGGTATTCGTCGTAGTGGTAGGTTCACGTTGAAATGAAATGCACACAAACTGAAAGAGGCAACACCGCACAGCGCGTCCCCACCAGATGAGGCACCGGCTCCGGTTCCCAGGGCGACTCTAATCCGTGGTTGTCTTAACTGTCCCGGGGAGGACGAGGCCGGCATTACCCAAACACAGACTCCAAACACGACATTATTACTTACAGCCGGTCTCCTTCTTTATTTCCTCAATCTCTTCCTCCCGCAGCAACGACGAAGCTCTGGATCCCATTTTCACTATTTAAATGTCTCGATATCTGCCTCGGAAGCCTTCAGCGCAATGACTACCAGCTCTGTGGTTCTTCTGCAGGAATGTCTCTAACGTGAAATACAAGTCTACAACAGCCACCGGTTTGGGCGCACAGTACTCCTACACTCCTCTACAAAACGAGCAGTGTCGTTTATCACCTATTATTATCATTGCTAGCACACCAAGAAAGCACCTCCCCGGTCTCTTGCTATTGGGTCCAGGTACAGGTTGAAGAAATCATGTGGGGAAGTGACGACGTGCCTTTATTCAATCATGCTGCCCAGGCACTGTTCGAGGAGCAATAACACCAGATCTTGTGTCACCGTGGTTCTGCGATTGCGACAAAATCATGTGAAAATACCCCGTTTCCGCGGTGCCTTGTGCAAAGCATTGTGGGATCTAGGAAATAACAACATGGCCGCGTTCTGGTTGCGCAGGTTTCCTCACTTCTGCGCAGATCTGCAGAATCCCACGCATCCCATTGGTGGAGAAGTGCAGGTACGCGCAGAGCTGCGGAGATTGCCGCAACACCAACGCGACCTGTCTGATGGCGATCGATAGTCCCTGATGTACGCGTTGTTTTTTTGAAAGGGTTAATGCTCTGAAGGGTGGGAATCTTGCAGGACTATTTTATTAGTTTAAAGTATAGTTTTAATCAATGTTATAACTGTGCATTTTTAAAATAAACGGATCCGTACTCCTTGCCTCCTGTTTACTCAGTCTTGACCTCCCCGGTTATCTGGGTTTATTGCAACCATAAAACCTGAATGTCTGAACAAAGCATCAACTAATTTTCACCTATTTACTTAACAGTTATATTGTCTGATATGATGTGTATTAAACATTTGTATAAAACCTATATTTAGCAATATAACCCATTTAATGTAATTTCTAATGGAAAACGGGCCTTATAATGGTGTTGTTTTCCCGCAGCTGACGTAATGACGTATATGTGTTGGTGTACGCCTACTTTAACCTGATTTGAACAACTATTGGTCCTTAGAAATGACTGACACCTCTAAATACTTAAATTTTCAACTAATGTCGTTGGCGTTATTGCAGTAACAAAGGCGGTTCACAGCGAACAACGGTGACTCGGGGACAAGGACAGTTAAGAGTAGGTATATTTGACTGTACTAATCCTATGTAAGACTCGGGAAAGGACTGTACAAACGAATAACTGACATGGCGATATACCGAGTCCCACCGAGGATAAAATACGATCGGGGGTAAAAAAAAAAAAAAAAGCAGAAGGGGCAAAATCCCCAGCATGCAGCGCGGCAACATTGCACCCATGTTATATCAAGAGTAATAACTATGACACCATAATAACGTTGCCATGGTGATCCAGACGAGCTGTACACAACAGATTATTGTATAGACTTCTTATATTGTATAGTTCACTTGACCAGTCCCCATGTAAGGTATGCTATTTTTTATGTCTTCTCAAAATCGATAATGAATATTGTAATATTACAATAATAGCTAATTAATACTGTATTAATGCGTTAACCTGTTCCCTACACTTTATTTGCAAGAGACATTATTGTTTTGCATGATCATTTTTAAGTAAAATACCTTTTCTGTCGCTTTCGATTTTTCTGGCTCCCTACGTTGCCCTACGCTTAGTGCTCCGACAGAGGAAAGCAGAGTTTTTTTGCTTTGGAAATCAAGAACACGTTTATTTTCATTCTGTTCCCAAACGGAAATACATGGTTGTGTTTATTTTTTATCTGCATAACATGCTATTTGTTAAACTTATGTATTGTTTTAAGGTGTGGAAAACGCTTCTTCCATATAATAATCTATAATTCATTCTGTTACAGTAAGTAATGTAGAATAAAAAGCATAAAAGTGTGTTTTAGTTCATAACACATATTCTGTGTTGCATTTGCTTTCTCTAAAGTGAACAAGTTGTAGGTAGCTGGAAACCTCACAAACGGAGAGGACCCATTTCAGCTGAGTACACCAGCCCTGGTCCAAAATATGCCCTTCCAGTACTGATAGGTATGGAAAAGTCAACAAACTACTTTATTTCCTAATCAAAGAAAGCAAACTGCATTAAAATATATTTTATAAATGACTTTGCATCTGAAAATCTTATCCTGCTTGTTTTGAAAATCAGGCTGAAGGCGACGCTGCCATTTTGTGTCGACACTTTTGCCTGCACTTTTATCTGTTGTTAATACAAAAAGCTTTTCTTAAAAGTTCAGTTTTTCCCCAGATTAATTATAGTAGTTGTTATCTGGTATGAAATGTGGAATTACAATCTCTTATATACATAGTGGTCAGGGCTCTAGACTCTGGAGTGGAGAGTTGTGGGTTCAGTCTCAGGTGGGGGACACTGCTGGTGTACCCTTGAGCAAGAGACTTTACCTAGATTGCTCCAGTAAAAACCC
The DNA here is from genome assembly GCF_036373705.1 of Amia ocellicauda. Lineage (NCBI taxonomy): Eukaryota > Metazoa > Chordata > Actinopteri > Amiiformes > Amiidae > Amia > Amia ocellicauda. The sequence continues at coordinate 7,136,491 of NC_089870.1, forward strand.
AGCTGTATAAATGATTAACTTCACTGTATGTACAACATAATGTGATATATTATGAGTCACCCTGAATATGGGTGTCTGCTAAGAAATACAACAATAATAATATTGCAGATCATATAAGTAGTTCTAGTTTGCTGCATTTGTAGCTATTTACACAATCTGTATAGGAGTGCCCGTCATTTGTTGAACAGTATTTTGTGTGTTCATCATACTGCCAATGTGAGATGCAAAGTTGGAAACAACTCAGGGTCACATATCCCTGTCATCTTGTGGGCAGTCATCATAACTAAACCCAAAAAGGGTTCAAAAGATTCCCGCCTACAGGTTAGATTTGATGCTAGAAATGTGGTATGAGTGTGTGGGGTACTCTCCACATAGCATATAAACCCATTAACCCAATGTTGCCATTTTAAGCATAAATCCAAAGTGAAGTCATATTTGTATGATTTGTCTTCTTTTCCTTTTTTTTATAGGAACTGTCAATCATGCTACCACAAAATCCATGGCCCCTGCCTACAGCTTAGGAGTCAAACACCGTCCGACAGAGAACACCTTTTCCCCAGGTCCTGTTCACCTTGTCCCAGCTAACATGACAGAGAAGGGAAAGGAGCACATTCCAGCATACTCGATCGTCGGCCGTCCAAAAGAACACGTCACCCTCCCGACTCCAGGGCCAGGTTATTGACTTTGTTCCACAGAATTGAATCCAGGATTTGTGCAGTAATTATAAAATGAAATGATAATATATATATATATTTCCCTCCAGATATAGTCATACCCCTGAATAAATATGATAAAAAAAACAGCATAAAAATAAAGATATACACATTGGATAATGTGTCCTGATGAACAAAAGTCTGAAAATGTTGTACTGTAATCTTATTAGCATTGCATAGAGCTAAGTCATGTCTGTTCTAAATATTTTAGTTCCAGAAAACATGAGGTTCAGATTTGTTACCATTTATAGATTTTTAACAATTACCTCCAAAGGGAATTCACCTTTGAGGTTGCGTCCAGTTATATTGTTCAAATTGTTCTTAAAAATATATACACATCTTTTGATGGGTGTTTTTCTTGTTTGCAGGTTACTATGAGCCTGAAAAGCACCTGACATCTGTATGTCCTCATACCCCTGCCTACTCCATCTCTGGATGGGACAAACCATGTCTCATTGACCAAACACCGGGTAATTATTATTGTTATTCCTATTATTACATGTGTGATGGCTCATTTAGTATAAAAAAATACTCAAATATTTAAGTATGTATGGCAAGGTAAGCTAACAATCATGAATTTATGTTCTTTGGACAGCAATAATATATATTTTGTAATATTTACATATTTATATGATGCAGACACTTGCAAAGAATATATAGAAGTGGAAAAAAAATCATTTTTCATCACTGACTCTCATGCCAGTTATACCTTATTAACCTTATTACCTCTATTGCTACTCTTAACAAGAAGAGGGATTGTTTGAGGGGGAGACTATTTTGTAAAGATCATAATTACTAAATAAGTTGAAAAGCTATGCAAACAAAAGAGGCTGAAGCAAACGGCTCTGATTTCAAGTTCACGTTGCCTCATATCAAATCAATAAAGAGATGTCTTTGAGAACATGTTATGGCCTGATAGCTGGTGCTCAAAAAGTGTTGAAATACCATCACAAACAATCTGTGGCATTTTTATTTTGAGACACTGAATACATCTGCATCTAAACAAATAGTTTATTTTCATTCTGCCTGCCTTTCTTTGCATTTCAATACGATTTCCAGATTTTAAATTATAAAGTGAGATCATATGGATCCAATCCTTTATTACTTTCATCAATTTTCTAGGACCTGCAGCCTACTCACTCCCCTCAGAGCTGGATGGGAAGACCGGAACAACAATGTCAGGCAGGAGCCAGATTGGCAGCATCTATGACAATCTTCAGAAGGTAAAATAAAGAACAAATCTGATCTAGATTTTTATTTTTTGATGTATTGTTTATCCAGGAGTTAGTCTAGTAATAACAGTTAAAAGAAATCAATGGTTAACATGCTTGGAAAGGTTACAGATGGGTTGGAGGACCCCACCAGTCCTGGTCTGCTAGGAAGCCATCTTGTATAAAAATGTATTTATTATTTGCATAGACTGGCAAAATCAAAATGGGGCAATTAAATTAAATATATTTTCTCTCCCTATATACCAGAGTTCCTTGAATTTAAATTACTAGTAGCATCAGTCAGACTTGGAAAGCAATAAAGCACTTCTACGTTGTCTGTCTTAATTTAGCTTGATAGCATCCCAAAAAATACAACCAGCTAGAAAGGCGACCAGACAATCTATTTTCCTCTTATTGTGCAGAGTCCAGGCCCTGCAGTACACAGTGCGGTTGACCCCATTATCTACAAGTACAGCTCTCGTCACTACACAATGACTGGACGGAATTACATGCCAGAAAACAAGACACAGAAACCAGGCCCAGGAGCTCACTACCCTGAAAGGGTGAGAAAACTATAATACTGACCATAGAAACCCACAATGCAATGTTGTGTAGTGTTAATAAGACATTTTGAAAAGTTTAATCTAGTAAATTTTGGGAAGAGCTATAGACGATGCCTTTGTGTAATTAAACTATAAATTATTTGCACTAGCAAAAAGGGTGCATTTGAAAGTTCTTTCTGTTTTGCAATGTTAACACTTGATTGGATGAAGTTTTGTTTGTATATATAAAGTCAAAAATTAATTGTACAGATGATGCATTCCTTTGAACATAAACAGAATTTCCCCAGATGTTTTTGGCGAGAACTGCTGTATGATGGACTTGAATCAGTTTTAATCCTACACTCTGAGAAATCTTTCCAATTTCTTTCCAAAGGTAACCGTAACAAGCCCACAAGCTCCCACATACTCATTTGGAATCCAGCACTCCCAGTACGTGGCTCCTTTCCTCAAGGATGACGCAGATTAAGTCAACAGCAGATGAGTACCCGTTACATTTTAATATGTAAAATGACACCAAGTGCCCCAGAACACCCTCCTTCAGAATATGGTGTACATGGTGTGTTCTGGGCACTTTAGGTGCAGCTGAATTTTACTGACCTCATGGCTGGCTAAGGGGCCCTATAGAGAGCTTCACAGTTATCGTCTGACTTCCTGAGCTTCCAGGGTGCGTGACTCACACAACTGCCTCTGGTTGTCATTTAATCTGTCTATAATCAAGTTGCATGATGCAAGATGAGTCTGCTTTCAATCAATCAGCATTTAAGGTATAATAATTATTGTTAAATTGATAGTCTCTGCTAGTTGAATCTCTGTGCTCGTGTGCCTGTGCCTCCATACCACTGTTGCCCGGCACCCTTAATGTCAGTGCTTTGGCGCGGTGCTTGGCGCTCAGGGCCAAGTCCAGCCAGCGCCCCGGTGCAGGCAGTGGTGCAGCACCTTCCATGCACTTCGGTGTGGCGTTTCCACAGCAGTGCTTGTGCCTGTTCTGCTTGACCACTGAGGTTATGTTGCCGGGTGGAATTGTGACGTACAGCCCGTGTTCGTCCCCCCACTCGCCGCAAACGTGTCCCGGTTTCAGTGTTGCCTGAGGATGCTCTCACCGACTGGCGCTGAAGCTTGCACACCTGCTCACAACAGCCAGGAACCTTTCAGGGATGGAGAAGGCACACTCTTCATCCACCAGCTTCCACCGCTGCACTTTGAGTGGCCACCACACGCTGCCCCCCGAGGATGAGCACGAGTCTTGCATGGCATGCTTGGGACCGGGCCACCTGCGCGCTCCATGTTTGAGAGGGGACAGTAGGCGAGGTGGCCTTGCCCAATCTCTCTGTGGAGCCCCAGGACCTTGCCTGCCCAAACAGGCAGTACAGGGTCACAGAGAACCTCCCCCAGAGGGCCTATGTGGCTGGAGCCCACTCCACAGTAAACGGTCGACATCTCTGAACTTCCAGGGTCTGCGACTCACAAAACTCCCTCAGGTAGTCGTTGAATCTATCCAATCAAATTAAAAAGAAGAAGAGTTAGCTTTCTCCAATCATGCTTTACAGCCTTCAAGGATCCGCCTCCAGCTGCCTTCCGCATTTGAAAGAGCAAAGGAGGGAAGGGAAGGCTAGAGCCTGTATAACTCTATTTTACTGTACTTTTCGTATATATTTAATAAATGTAGCTGATTTAATATATGCAACATTCATTGCATAAAACGGTGTATGTACACTGCATAAGCCCACATACTTGTTCTTTACAAGCACCCCAGGCCATTCAATAAAGCATTTCTGTCATTCCTGTCCTATATACTGTAGCCTATATGTGCAAGTTTCAATGCTATGAATGTGGTTCAATATATGACACATTTGATATTAGTGCAAACAATTTCAGATCTAGTGATACTATCTAGTTTTACTTTCACAGACAGGAATGGCAGAAATGCTTTATTGAATGGCCTGGGGTGCTTGTAAAGAACGAGTACCTGGTGTTATGTAGTGTTCATGTACCGTTTTATGTGGTATTGACACAGATCCAGTACTTGGGGTATTGCAGTACGTCTACTCTACATGTAGGCTAATATGTACACAGCTTCTCTGAATAACACGGGGCGTTTTCACAGGAAGAGTATTTCAGGTAAAATGTATGACTGAACTCAGAAAGCACGACTGCATTATGAATACAGGGTTGAATGCAGCCTTTAAATGCAGGTTTTCCATAAATAACCTGAAGTACAGTGTCAACACATCAACACGCAGGTACACCGATCAGCCATAACATTATGACCACTGACAGGTGAAGTAAATAACACTGATAATCTTGTTATCATGGCACCTGTCAGTGGGTGGGATATATTAGGCAGCAAGTGAACATTTTGTCCTCAAAGTTGATGTGCAGACCAGTCAGGGTGCCCGCGCTGACCCCTGTCCACTGCCGAAAGCGCCTAGAATAGGCACGTGAGCATCAGAACTGGACCACGGAGCAATGGAAGAAGGTGGCCTGGTCTGATGAATCACGAGTTCAAGGTATTGACTTGGCCTCCAAATTCCCCAGATCTCATTCCAATCGAGCATCTGTGGGATGTGCTGGACAAACAAGTCTGATCCATGGAGGCCCCACCTCGCAATTTACAGGACTTAAAGGATCTGCTGCTAACGTCTTGGTGCCAGATACCACAGCAAACCTTCAGAGGTCTAGTGGAGTCCATGCCTCGACGGGTCAGGGCTGTTTTGGCGGCAAAAGGGGGATCTACACAATATTAGGCAGGTGGTCATAATGTTATGGCTGATCGGTGTTTAACGGTGCACTTAAAAGACTAACTCACTGCTGTAAGGATATAATCAAGTCATTTTGTATGTTTTGTTGTGCTCTTGTACATCTTTTCAGTATTGTACAATTAAAAACAGTAGCTAGCTACACTAGATGTGTGCTAATAAGGACACAAATACACAGGCAAAATATATTTAAGTGTCATGTACATTGAAAGTGAATTGTAAAACCATATCTTATAGGTTCTTACTTTAACACCATACATATGTAGCCACTCGATGCAAAATTATATGATTAATGTTGAATATAAATGTATTGAATATATACATACATGTATACATGGTTATATTTCTTAAATAATTGTTATAAGTACAGTATAATAGTTACTCAGGCTCTAGCCTTCCCTTCTCGCCTCCTTCAAAAAATTCCCTCCTTTGCTCTTTCAAATGCGGAAGGCACCTGGAGGCGGATCCTTGGAGGCTGTAAAGCATGATTGGTGAAGCAAACTCTTCTTCTTTGAATTTGATTGGACAGATTCAATGACTACCTGAGGGAGTGTTGCGAGTCGCAGATCCTGGAAACTCAGAGAAGTCGGACATTTATTGTGGAGCCTGGAGCCAAGACGGCTCACCTATGAAACGCCAGAAGCCTCCTGGCCCTCTAAATTGCCAGGCTGGCTGTTGATATGGAGGGCCCAGCCCATTGTCCTCAGACTCTTCGTCTGCCACAGACTGCGCCCCAGCCTTGCTTGGAGGCGTCTGTCGTCATAAACACTCGGTGAATGACCTGCTCGAGGGGAACACCGAGGGTCAGATAGGCAGGGCTCCGACACCACCGGAGCGCCTTCCAGTAGGCCTGAGTGACCGTCACTTGGTGTGCTTGATCGCGGCGTGGATGCATCCGTTGTGCGCAAAACCACATCTGCAATGAGGGCCTCATCCTGAGGAGGCTCAGTGGGAGGGTTTGCAACGCAGCCGTGAGGAGACCCGGCAGTCTCTGGCAAAGGGACACCCTGACGCATCCTCTCAGCCGGAAGAGGGAGAGGCAAGCGCATATGGAGGCAACTCTCTCTGGTGCCAGGAGGCTTTCGTGTTTTGGAGGTGAGCCGTCTGGGCTCCAGCCACGCAGGCCCTCCAGAGGAGGTTCTTGGTCACCCTGCACTGCCTGTTAGGGCAGACAAGGTCCTGGGGCTCCACAGAGAGATTGGGCAAGGAGACCTGGGTCACGCTTCTGGAATTAATGCGCGGGAGGTCGACCAATCCTGCCGGACTTGCTCCTTGCATCCTAGCAAAGGCCTCGCCAGACAGGCTGGGACGGGGGCTGTCACTGGATGGTCCCAGGAGGAGTAAAGCTCCGCGAGGAGATCGCTAATTGTGAAGGCCCGTGCAGGCCACCTCACCTACTGTCCCCTCTCAAACATGGAGCTCGCAGGTGTCTCGGTCCCAAGCATGACGTGCAGGACTCATGCTCATCTTCGGGGGGCAGTGTGCGGTGGCCACTCGTAGTGCAGCGGTGGAAGCTGGTGGAAGAAAAGTGTGCCTTCTCCATCCCGAAACGTGCCTGGCTGGCGTGAGCAGGTGTGCAAGCGCCTGTCGGTAAGGGCATCCTCAGGCAACCCAGCAACCGGGACATGTTTGCGGCGAGTGGGGGTCAAGCACGCGGTGTATGTCATAACTCCACCTGGCAACACAACTTTAGTGGTCAAGCAGAAGTGGCACCGAGCACAGCTGTGGAAGTGCTGCACCGAAGTGCTGGCACTGGGCGCCGATGTAACGGGACTCATTCGGTCTATAATGAGCATGTTACAAAGTGACATAACCCCTCAGTATAGGTAGTACAGTGTTAAGCCTCCCGCAGTGGGAGACCCGGTCTTGTGGCGTAGAGGACACTGTACTGCGCTGGAGCCGCTGTGGTGCGGAGTGCTGGGAGGGGTGCCAGTGGTGTGCAGTTCGAATCCCGGGCGGGGAGCTCTGACTTGCATCGGCCACACTGAGCACCACCTTCCAAGCACCGCACCGGGCTGTGCCTAAACATCAATACCGAGGGCACTGGGGGACAGTGGTATGGAAGCACAGGCATACACACATGGAGGCCAAGCACCACTGAGGTGTGCCAAACAAAACATGCTGGAGGACAGGCTCCGTGCTGGCCTAGGAGGCTCTATTTTGGGTAGTCTTTGCAATTTGATTAGATAGATTCAACGAAGAGTCCACTTTCAACCAGTCATGTATTTTAGAAATAAACTGATTCTCATACTCCTTGCATCCTGTTCACTCCTTGGCCCCCACGTGTGTAAATACTGGACCTCCCTGGTTAAAGAAAGGTGCTGGCAGCGGGTAACACTATTCTATGGCCAGTTGCACTCTGGCTACTAGGTATATTTGATTTTTAACACTTTCACTCTGGCTGGCAGCGCTTCAGTGCGATCCTTTATGAACGATGTACTACTCTACTTTAGGCCTGAAACGATTAGTCGACATTATCGACAACATCGACAATAAAAAATTGTCGACAAATATTTTTGTTGTCGACAAGTCGTTTGATCTCATAGGACCTATTTTAAGTGCCTGCAATAACGTGATTCGACCAGTGCGGCGCTGTAGCGCTAGACTGTAATGCAGCCCTCCCGTATGCAATCCAATAGAAGAAAACAGCGCTAAAATGTCAGCATGCAAACGGAGCAGAACAAGTTGCGTGTGGGAAAGTTGCACTGAAGTTCAAACAGGGCGGAACTTGCTTTCCATGGGAGCACAACGCGCATGCAGGGACATCCCGGCACCAGAGGAGATGGAAATGGTGAGAGGGGAGTGTGCTCCAGCTGGAACTAAGCAAGATGGCCAGTTAGCGACACCAGTTGATAAAAAATACGCGGTATTTAGGGCTGTGCGATATGACGATAGAAAAATGTCTATCATTTCATATTATGCTCTATCATTTATATCGTTGTGTTGCAAATCCCATTCTTTACGGCAGTATTTTTCATCATTTGGACGACGCTTTGCGTTCTTCCCAGTTCTTCCACCCGTGTCAGATGCAGGTGAGAAATGTGCATCAGGAACACAGACTGACATGGAGGAGAGTGAACTGACACAGAATAACCAACATAACCAAGAGACACTTTAATGCGCAAGCGCACATGTTGCACCCCGCTCTCGTCGCCGGGCTGAACTCGATCTGCCAGTCAATACTAGAAAACCTCCTCCAGTCAGACACAGTCAGCCTCAGTGAAGAGGAGAACTCCCACCATGACGAAAAGATTCAGGTGGTGAGAAAAGAAGTACAGATGTACTTCTCAGAATCACAAATACCCAAAAAAGTAGCTCCCCTAGGTTGGTGGAAGGAAAATGGGGGGCGTTTCCCTAACCTATCAAAGCTTGCGAGATCTTGTCTTTGCATTCCCGCCACATCCACTCCAGCAGAATGGATCTTCTCTGCTGCAGGAAACTTTAGATTTATTTAGATCTAAAGCAACAAAGCATTTGTGATTTGAGTTGGACAAAATTGGACAAAGAGAGATTGGCTGGTTCAGTTGGCTCAAAGTGCAATAAAAAGATTATTTTCAAAAGCTGAAGTGATTTCCTTGTTTTATTTATTAGTTAGAATAAGTATAACTCAATGTTTTAACAAATTGCAAAAGCTGAATAATCGTTCAAATCCTACTGATTAATCAGTTAAAAAATAGACGATTAGTCGACTATTCATTCTAATAATCGTTAGATTAGTCGATTATCAAAATAATCGTTTGTTGCAGCCCTACTATACTGATCAAAATCTTTATGAAAATCTAAGTATATCATATCACGTGATCTACAGCTGCAGTTGCATGTTCAAAAAATTCGAATAAATTAGTAAGACATGATCTGCCTCATCCTAACCCATGTCGACTGTCTCCAAGAATATGGTTTTCATTAAGATGCTCCTCTATTTTAATCATCAAGTGATGCAGGTAAGACTGATCGGTCTGTAATTTCCTGGCTCAGTTTTGTCCCATTTCTTGTGTTCTAAGCGTCATTTGAAATATTTGAGTTAGCGGCCTATAAATAATTTCCCTCATTCAGTCTCCACAGTGCCCCAGGCCTTCAGCTATGGTGTGCTGGGAGTGGCTGCCTCCAGTGTGCTTGTGCTCTGTACTCTGGTCCTGGCAGCTCTGTGGAGAGCCAGGCCCCACATACAGGAACCCCAGCTGTAAATGGAGCATGTTTTTGAATGTTAAATATCTGACTTGATCTACGGTTTCTTATCGCCTTGCACAGAGCCTTCACCCTTGTGATCTCTCAACTGCTCAAAGTCCTGAAACTGTATAGTCCCGACTTGACTTCTTAAACATGCTTCTGGGTTGTTGTCTTTTGCTTTACCTGTGTGATTTGTGATGCAGGGGACGACCGTGGTGTTGTTACAAGAATCACCAGCAGGGGGTGACAGTGCTAGCACTCTGACACTTATCCCTTTGCAGATATTCTTGCAACGTCAAAAGCTTTACATACTACAGTCAAAACACTCTAACCTGCATCTATTCCAGTAGATGAGAACTAACATTACAAGAGATGGTAGGTTTCCTTCCTTCCTAATGGGTTAATTAGGAAAGAAATTGACCATGTATTTCTTGGTAGATGCCCTTAATATGGGCACCAATGTTTCACAAATTTTCAAACCCTTACAAAGTACATTTCTGGTGATAGTATAATGTAAAAACCTAAACAAATATTAAAAAGGATAAGTAGGTAACTGTTGCCCTCTGTTAGTTACCAAGTGCATTGCACATGTAAAGCAGCAAGACCTTAAATAAAAACCTGTGAAGAATCATTAATATTAATTATTATTGTTGATGTTTATTTGAAGACAAAACCACATGGAAGAAGGTAACAATATATTCCATCCACAGAAAGTGCCTGATAATATGGGAAATATTGCCACCTAGTGCAATTAATGTCCAAATGTCAATTCACTCTATAGTGAACAGTAAAGGAATCCATATTCAAGAGACAGTGGAGGCTTGCCAACAAAGAACAGTCGCTCCAAAGATTGTTTCATGAGTTTATTTGAGATATTAAGGCATTACAGTTTAACCATTTTCAGTCTGGTTAAAGACAGGTGGACAGATTTAAATACACAACGATGCAATGACTATGACAAGAATTAGTTTATACTGACAAAATAAGCTCTGCTGAAAAATTGTGATGATAATATGATCAGTTAACTAAGCCATATAACTTGCAAAATTAGTACGTTAGATAAGCTGTATTGTGTGTGTTGTGTAATGTCACACTTGCTAGATGTGTTGCTATATTCATCGCACACGCTTCTTTGTTTCTGCGTGAACTGTTTTGCCACACTACACTTCAAGAACAAATACAAGGCTAAAACGATCTCTCAGAAAGAACAAATTAAAGCATGTTGACATGCTATTCATGATGCTTTACACAGTACTCACGAGGTACTCCTCCCTGTGTCATCACGTCTTTTTCAATTTAGCACAGCAAATAGAAGACTGAGCAGAAATGCTTAAGTACTGCAATACGATATGAAACGAGTAAGACAATACATTATCCTAAACTCCACAGGGAATGGAAAGCACACCCCTGGCTGTTTCTGCCTTTAAAATCACCACAAGCTTCAAGTATACGGAGCTTCTGAGATTTTCAAAAGGAAAAGGCCCCTGTAGGACTGTTATTACACAAGCTCCCACCTCTCTTAGGTAATCTAGAACAAATTCATTTTTGAAATTGAAGTCAGACCATTGGAAAATCTAAACAGATACCCCACTATGATACTCAGGAGTGTAAAATTCAGAATTGGTTCATTGCACACCATAGATGGAGGCACTTCCACCTTGCATGTAGACATCCAGAAAATAAAGACCACTAACATCTTCAATTTCTGTAACGTCGATTATTTTGCTGTTAGTTTTGTTTTTGCTCTTATTTGGTTTGGTTTAAAGCAGAATCCAGAGAGGCAGATTGCTGTTCAGTTGTTCAGTGATGGAGATTAAATAAACGACTCCGAATGTAAAATCCTGCTTCTAAAACCATGCCTCGTGCGTTACACTAGCAAATTAGTATTTGTCTTGACTGATCAGTACAGGATTGAGTTTTTTTTTCCAAGTTGTGTAAACCTTGTCCTGGAAAAGCACAATCCTGCAGGTTATAATGTAATAGTTAATGAGTAGAGACCTGGAAAACATGTGAATATGTACTACTTCCAACAACTAATGTGTTCAGTTGGGTCGTTTGGAGCTCATCTGGATTGACCCCGTGGTGCTCTGAGATTAGGATTACAGATCCTCTATTTTTTCAAAGTTTTTTACCCTAAATATCTTTAGGGTACTAAGTGGGAACAAACTGCAAAATAACATGATATGGTTAAAATGTTCTACCATACTGCACAATAAAGCAAAATGAGGACTTATTGATGTAGGCCAATCAGTGAAATACCATCACTTCATTCTATTTCTTTGCAGGAGTTTGGTAAACATAACATTTTTTTTGGCAGAATAATAAATCCTATTGTACAACTAAGCAATTGGTTGCCCCATAGACCTGCCTTGGAGTGGGTTTGAATGCTTAGTACTTGACTAGCTCTGATTGTGATTCCTTTTTCATTGTGTACCAGAAAAGGCACATATGTAACAATAAAACAAAAACAGAAACTCTCACTATTTCACAATAGACCACCTTTTCAAATATAAAAGAGACATAGTATTCTGGAATGAAAGACAAGCATTATTTAGTTAATTATGTGGTTCCTCTCCAACTAGGAGTCTCAAACTAATGTCCTTGCAAATCTCCATAGTTAATCCATAATGTTTGAAAATGGGCACTTATAAACTCAGCAAAAAAAGAAACGTCCCTTTTTCAGGACACTGTATTTTAAAGATAATTTTGTAAAAATCCAAATAATTTTACAGCTCTTTATTGTAAAGGGTTTAAACAATGTTTTCCATGCTTGTTCAATGAACAATAAACAATGAATGAACATGCACCTGTGGAACGCTCGTTAAGACACTAACAGCTTACAGACGGTAGGCAATTAAGGTCACAGTTATAAAAACTTAGGACACTAGAGACCTTTCTACTGACTCTGAAAAACACCAAAAGAAACATGCCCAGGGTCCCTGCTCATCTGTGTGAACGTGCCTTAGGCATGCTGCAAGGAGGCATGAGGACTGCAGATGTGGCCAGGGCAATAAATTGCAATGTCCGTACTGTGAGACGCCTAAGACAGCGCTACACGGAGACAGGAAGGACAGCTGATCATCCTTCGCAGTGGCAGACCACGTGTAACAACACCTGCACAGGATCAGTACATCCGAATATCACACCTGCGGGACAGGTACAGGATGGCAACAACAACTGCCCGAGTTACACCAGGAACGCACAATCCCTCCATCAGTGCTTAGACTGTCCACAATAGGCCGAGAGAGGCTGGACTGAGGGCTTGTAGGCCTCTTGTAAGGCAGGTCCTTACCAGACATCACCGGCAACAACGTCGCCTATGGGCACAAACCCACCCGTCAGTGTTCTGCCATGGCCAGCGATGAGCCCGGATCTCAATCCCATTGAGCACGTCTGGGACCTGTTGGATCGGAGGGTGAGGGCCAGGGCCATTCCCCCAAGAAATGTCCGGGAACTTGGTGGAAGAGTGGGGTAACATCTCACAGCTAGAACTGGCAAATCTGGTGCAGTCCATGAGGAGGAGATGCACTGCAGTATTAATGCAGCTGGTGGCCACACCAGACACTGACTGTTACTTTTGATTTTGAACCCCCAGTTTATGTCTTAGTTGTTGAATCTTTTTATGTTCATACAAATATTTATACATGTTAAGTTCTAAAAATAAACGCAGTTGAAAGTGAGAGAATGTTTCTTTTTTTGCTGAGTATACACTCACCTAAAGGATTATTAGGAACACCTGTTCAATTTCTCATTAATGCAATTATCTAACCAACCAATCACATGGCAGTTGCTTCAATGCATTTAGGGGTGTGGTCCTGGTCAAGACAATCTCCTGAACTCCAAACTGAATGTCTGAATGGGAAAGAAAGGTGATTTAGCAATTTTGAGCGTGGCATGGTTGTTGGTGCCAGACGGGCCGGTCTGAGTATTTCACAATCTGCTCAGTTACTGGGATTTTCACGCACAACCATTTATAAGGTTTACAAAGAATGGTGTGAAAAGGGAAAAACATCCAGTATGCGGCAGTCCTGTGGGCGAAAATGCCTTGTTGATGCTAGAGGTCAGAGGAGAATGGGCCGACTGATTCAAGCTGATAGAAGAGCAACTTTGACTGAAATAACCACTCGTTACAACCGAGGTATGCAGCAAAGCATTTGTGAAGCCACAACACGTACAACCTTGAGGCGGATGGGCTACAACAGCAGAAGACCCCACCGGGTACCACTCATCTCCACTACAAATAGGAAAAAGAGGCTACAATTTGCACAAGCTCACCAAAATTGGACAGTTGAAGACTGGAAAAATGTTGCCTGGTCTGATGAGTCTCGATTTCTGTTGAGACATTCAGATGGTAGAGTCAGAATTTGGCGTAAACAGAATGAGAACATGGATCCATCATGCCTTGTTACCACTGTGCAGGCTGGTGGTGGTGGTGTAATGGTGTGGGGGATGTTTTCTTGGCACACTTTAGGCCCCTTAGAGTCAATTGGGCATCGTTTAAATGCCACGGCCCACCTGAGCATTGTTTCTGACCATGTCCATCCCTTTATGACCACCATGTACCCATCCTCTGATGGCTACTTCCAGCAGGATAATGCACCATGTCACAAAGGTCGATTCATTTCAAATTTGTTTCTTGAACATGACAATGAGTTCACTGTACTAAACTGGCCCCCACAGTCACCAGATCTCAACCCAATAGAGCATCTTTGGGATGTGGTGGAACGGGAGCTTCGTGCCCTGGATGTGCATCCCACAAATCTCCATCAACTGCAAGATGCTATCCTATCAATATGGGCCAACATTTCTAAAGAATGCTTTCAGCACCTTGTTGAATCAATGCCACGTAGAATTAAGGCAGTTCTGAAGGCGAAAGGGGGTCAAACACAGTATTAGTATGGTGTTCCTAATAATCCTTTAGGTGAGTGTATATCCATGTCATTAAAATGGGAGTGAATTTAGAAACAGCTTTACACACACAAACAGATGTTGGACATTCTTGAACAATTGTGGATTGCTCTTATACATAGTTCTTGTTACTGATTTTTTACTATGACTTCTTACTGTAAACATTTAAGTTTCTATTTTCCTTCCCATAATTGAAAACATTTTCCAGTCCTTTTGGGTGAGGAAAAATAAGGATTATTTGGCTTCTGGGCAGTGCAACTATGCTGTACACCTCATTGCAGCACAATACTGATTTTATTTTATTCTTCAATAGTTAGCATCTCTCTCAGTAAGAGACTGTTCATGCAGTGGCCTTGGTTTTTGAAGATCCTCACGCTTTAAATATACTTCATATTTGGCAGAAGTCACTGTTCTCCTCCATTCAAACAACACTTGCTCCATGAATCCAGCTGATATATAGAGATGTTCAACCTCAAACCTTCCTTTTAGCTTTTGTCTTCAGCTTTTTCCTGGACGCACCTGCCAAAGACAAGTGAGAGTGAAAATTAGTTTATTCATAAAAGATGCACCACAGGCATTTGGATTTTCAGACTCGTACACATTCTGTACCAAAAGTAAAGTGCTTTCATTGGAGAAAATGTTTGCAAAGATAATAAGCAGACGCACAGCTTACACTTTAATATGTTAAACTGAACTCGTCTGAATGACAAAAAAAACAAAACAAAAAAATTGATAGATGTTCAAAGCATTCAAAACATTAAACCAAATAAGAAAAGAAATGGAATCAGTGGATTTATTTTGAATGACTTCTTGATTGGGTGTGCAGTCTGCCCTTGACACTTTGATCTGGGATGGGTTTTGCATCTTTATGTTCAACATCATATTTTGGACAGAAGAGGAAGCAAAGTTCATAAGCACATCAATTTTCTTCACATCGGTCGTGTCCATGTATCTTCTGCCACAAAAATCTGGATCCATGTTCTGAATATTCCATGAGATGCACAATCATCTTCTATTCCCATTGAATTCTGTTGTATTCAGTTCTTACTTGTGCCAAATTGTATGTAAATTTTATTTGTACAACTCCAGCATTGGGGGGAATAAGGGAGGATTATGATAAAGAATAAATATATATAATTGTTTTAAGCATTTGGTTGGACTTCAGGTTTCCAGCTTGGTCTTCAATGATTCAGAATATGCACCCTGCTTGGTGTGTCGATTCCTACCATTCCTATCCAAAAGATAGAAGGTGTGATAAATAAAAACCTGAAACTGGCACTACATAGGAGTCAATTACACCTCAATTGCCACCCTCTTCTTCTGACAATTAACTCAGATAAAAAATTAACAAAATCTTTACAAAGTGCAACAGAAGATAAGAAAAGTATATTGAAGAGTGTCCCAATATGTGCAGTTTACATCACTGTACATTCATGCGGTTTGAAATTTAGAAATTATAACAGAATTTGTTTCCGAGGAGTTAAAAACACAAGGTTTTCCAAGTGTCAGTCAACACCTTGTAGAGAAAGAAGAAAAAAATGCTCTAACATTTCTCAATTGATGGGATAAATCAATTCAGTTTCACTGAAGGTTACACTTGTGCCAAATCAACGCCGAATCTCGGGTCTGAATGGATAGATGATGTGGTACAGGAAGACAGAGGGGAGATTCATCCTGTTCAGCTACACATCCAAAACACTGGGTTTGAGCTCTGATGTCTGCTGAGAGGTGGGAGTTTCAGGGATCTTCTCAACAATAGTGGCAGCTTTCCTCCAACCATTGGATACATTGAACCCCCATCCCATTGTTATCAAAATAAATCAGATCCCTGACTATCTTGTTTATTGATCTCAGGACATATTACAGGAGGTCCGGCCACATCACAAGTGATCAAGTGACTGCAACAGCAACGGCTGCCATTCTCCACAGACACTGAAGAGATCACAACCCCCCACCCCCCCCATGCAGACTGAATCAAGTGTAAATCACTCTCCCTGCCTGCTGGGGAGTACCTTAACATAATGAAGTTGAGAATTTTAGAAAGACAAGTTGGTCCGAGTTTGATTTTTCCACCATATTGGTATAGATCTTGCAAGCTAGAGCACATCACAGGACAGAAGGCAGATCCAAAATTAGAGTTATACAAAAATTGACAAGGACCCGGTTAGATTTGATGATTTTGTGTTAGTGAGCAGCGTTATGAGTAAGGCACATGGACGTCCCGTTCCCGGTATTAGTTAAACACCGAGCTGCGTCACCTACCTCAATGCAACACACAATTCTTTTTTGTTTTATGTCCATTTCCATTGTGAACAGCTGTTTCCAGAAAATTGGAAGGAAAAAAACATGAATAAAACTTTACATAAACGCTTTACATAAATGTACAAGGTTAAAATATTAAACATTTATTATGACTAGCGATAGGCATTTAACATGTTTTCACTCTTCAAATAATATATATATTTTTGGAGTATTTGAATATTTTGAGAGAAAAAAAAAGTTTCTGTGCGAGAGGGTGGGGGGGAAGCAGCTATGGTAACCACCAGATTTTCAAAGGTAAAAATCAGGACATATTGAAAACCTATTTATAAAACAAATTACATCCTGAGCACATATAGTATTTGTTTAAAAATAAAGTCTCAATTTCCAGATATCTAGTGTACTCGTAGTTTTTCCACAAATTCGGTGTTCACAGCATTTCCTACATAAACTCCATGTTTAATCAATTACAAAGTTGCTAAATAAAGTAATCACACATCATAACTGTGTGCAGCATAAACTGCTTCATTTAAAAAATACCTTGTCAATTGTATTGTACAAATGGCAATTTTTCAAGGTAGTAATCAATTTCTGCAGTCGGCAAATTTAAGGAGCATCCTGCGATTTCTCAAATTCATGTTGGCTGCACAGGCAACTGGACGTCTGTGGTTTATGTGGTCATCCAGAAAACCATCTATAGTAACATTACCATATTACATATAGTTACGTGAGGTTTTACCAGTAGAAGTTCACTCCTTCACATGACCGATCACATAAAAACATGCCTGGTCTATTTTTAAGATTAAGAGTGAATCTAAACAAGGGAAAGGTCAAAACTGGGACATTTAACAGAATTGTCAGGACACCGCAGCGATTAATTAAAATCCATGACTGTCCCGGTAAAACGTATCGTTACCCTAGTTCCAGCAGTACCATGTGAGAGCTGGGGGGGGTGGTGATAAGAGATTACGTGTAATTTCAAATATCACATCCCTTAGGACAGTGGTTTTCAAACCGGTCCTGGAGTACCCCCTGCCCTGCTGGTTTTTGTTCCAACCGAGGTCTTTATTGCTTAATGGAATCCTTAATTGACCTAACAGAGCAATATACCATTCAATTAAGCAATTAAGACCTCAGTTGGAACAAAAACCAGCAGGGCAGGGGGTACTCCAGGACCGGTTTGAAAACCCCTGCCTTAACATATCATATGGTAAGCTTTTTTTATTTTTATTTAAATACGCATACACTTATCTCCCAGAATTCAACTACTCTTGGCTGGAATTGAATTTGAACATTCCTTTGAATATTAGCGCCCATCACTAACTACAACCATAAGTTCCTTGGCTTTTTAGGTCCAAGTTTTTATTCAATTGAAGGAACTACAACCGTGAGTATCTGCGTGTAGATTTCGGTCGTCCACATGGATTTTGCTGCCCCATTATAAAGGAATGTAGCGTTTCTTGCAGCACTACACATGGGAGTTTTAGGTCCCTATGACAAATGTTTTTGTGGTGTTACCAGTTTAGGGATGTGGGCAATTGTAATTCTCTCTGTTCTGGCTTTAGGGTACACACCCCCACCTACTGTACCAAAAAGTCAGCAATAAAAAAACAGTTTTCAGCAAAAGTCTCCTTCAAAATTAATTCTCAAGGACAAAACTTTATTTCTGTAAAGTTAAACCCAAGATTTCATGACAATAAATGCATTCCCCTGAGGTTTATCCATTTTTAATTCATTAATTGATTTTATTTCCCTTGAATGCCTGAGACAGAGCAGCAAGGAGAAAATGGTCACTTTTTTTTGGTTACGATTTAAAAAACAAGAACAAAAATGTAGCCCATAATACCTATTTTTACCTTTTTTCAAAATGGTGTTTCAAATTCATGTTGCCAAAACGGTGGCTGATTAGCTGTAACTTAATTTCGATTATACATCTATTTTGTGTATCCTTATATTTAGGTGTATTTACATTAAAATCCAGAACATAACCAAGACATGTCTCGATATCAGGATCAGTGCTAGTCCTAGAGGGGAGTGTGTGGGGTACAGGAAGTGAAGAAATCTTGACAACTTAGATTTCAATTTGATCTATATAAAAAAAAAAAAAGTTGGCGTTTAGTCCCCACCCAGAAATCAAATATTTGTAATGAGCGTTTTTTAGTCCAATTCCCAGGCAATACCTACACAATACTATAAAAATACATTCATTTTTTTTTTTTTTAACATACCTTTCACTGAGACTATAAAATCAATACATCTTTTTTAAGAATCGTATAGGTTTTAGTTTTATTAGATTGACAAACAAAAATTAAATTACCTTCACCAGTCTTTTTATTCTTCCTGAAGTGCTTAGAAAGTCTTTTGGACTCGGGCTTCGTGTGATCTGCGGACCTGGATGAACTCTCTCCCAGGTCGGCATCTGGTGCTTGCGACTCGGATAAGGCCACACTATCTTTCCCGTCAGGCACGTCCCTTACCCTCACTGTCGAGGCGTCCTCCGCCGTGCTCCGACACGGGGAGTTGCCATTACTGTCCGTGTGTGCGAATGATTCGGAGCCATCGCTGTGGTGGCTGTGAAGGCCGCATTCGTCGTGACAACCATTTGCATTTTGGTGCCCCCGATCGCCATCGCAAGTGGCCCCCTCATTAACAGACACCCTCTCGGGGGCGACTGCACTGTTATCCCCGCACCCGTCTTGTAAGTTCCCATTGGTCCGGTTGCCTGAAAGAGTACATTTGGTTTCCTGGCCGTCGTTTCCATTTCCGTTCAGGTCAGGCAGGTTACGATCTGCGCTGACCGGAGAAAGAGGCTGTACGGTTGTACGGTTGTCTTCAGATACGTCCTGCTCAGGTTCTTTGCTGGCAGAGAGGCCTGACTGTTGCTGCCCAGCATCAGTGTTCTCCGCCGGTTTACGGGGGGCTGGTTCAGAAAGGCTCGCCGTTGCTTCCCTTTCTTGGGATTTTGTGGGCGAGCCCGTGTCGGCAGTTGTCCCGTTTGGTTGGTTGCTGCTGCTCTTGGTTTCCTCCGAAACTGGGGCTGCCACTTCTTCTCCTGCAGAAGCGACACAGTTGCCTGAAAGAAAAAGGAGCAGGGGAAAAACTCAATTATGTACAATGTTCAATGAATGGGAAGTCTACTTTACACACACACACACACACAGTGTATATATATATATATATATACACACACACAAAAAAAAAAAATTTAAAAGCGTCTCGACATCGATAAAAAATATGTCTGGGACGGTTCAACACAGACTTTGGCATCCAGTTTGAAGAAAATTTGAATTTTTCATTTTGTTAGCTTAAAACATTTGTTGGAAGTCAATGGTCACAAATCACTGACTCTCAAAAGCTGGCTAATAGTATCCCTTTAACTATGAAATCCATACTAATGTCATGAAGTTACATTTTCAATCTAGACTGTGCTCAGTTTTTAATGGATAGTCCTTTTGTTGGTCTTCACACATTTATGCTGTATTTGTACCATAAAGAAATTGACCTTTCTTCAGACTAAAATCAAAGAATTGCTAAATATAACTTAGATTGCGGAAAAAAAAAAAAAATAAATAAAAATAAAAAAAAAACGGGCCCTAAAAAGTTTAAAATTTTAAATGCAGAAAAGTTATGATTTAAGTTTCCTTATTGATGCCAATAAGTTATGCCTTCAATAACAGAAAATGAATCGTCTTTCAAGCCTTTTAAACCCAAATGACTATTACAGCACTTAGAAGCACAGCATGAGCAAATATGGATATCTAGAAAACAGACAAAGGCATCAGAAATGGCTGAACATAAAAGAAGCTGGAAAGCGAAGCCACAAAGCAGGCCTAGCATCGGGGAAGATCAGATTTTGTCGTTGTGGTTGCTGTGGTCGTTTTCATTTCATTTGCTCGTATTGAGTTGCGAAGCAGGGACAGGTACTCTAGTCGTCTCGTCCTTACCAGGCTGTGTGTTACCTCTATGTGTTTCACTGGAGGGAAGGCTTTCTGTTTCGCACCTGGACCGCGCAGTCTTCCTCAGCTGGAAACCCTTCCGAATATCCGCCAGCAGCGAGTCGATAATACAGCCCTCCTCCTGCTTTGGGGAGCCTTTCCGTACTATAGGGGGGACAGTGACAGAAGCCATGGAGTACAAACTGACATTTCAGCCTCTATACATTCACAACTACAGAACTGGGCAGCACTTTGTGAAACCCAGTCAGACTTACTGATATTTCCATTTTCTCCTCTCTGTCTCTTGGACTCCTCTTCTGCAAGCTGCTTTTTCCTCTTCTCTGCCTTAGCAGCCTGCTCCCTCCAGAGCTGGTTTTCCTAAAAGACAAGAGGGCAGCTGGGTGAATGAAAAGGAAATGACACCTTGTCAGTGTATCCAAGAGTCTTCTAGGACCATAGTGCTTGTTATTCTTACACAATAGGAGTTTCAGCATAAATACATTTAATTACAAACTTTAAAAACTAGAATGACTGAAACATTGCTTTCATCAGCAGAAACTAAACTACATTTGAATCGATTCTGGTGTGTGTGTGTATATATGTGTGTGTGTGTGTGTGGGGGGGGGGGTTAATGACACTCACCTCAAATAAATAGTTTTGCAGATATTAACATAATAGCACAAATTATATACAATTAATCGTGTGTGACATTAGTTGGGCTAACTTCACAGAGCTTGAAACAGTGCCTCATTTCCTTTCTACGGGACTGGGCATCACATTTGAGCACTTGCAGTTTACAGTCAGTGCAGTGAAACCTTTACCTTCTGTGCCTTCAAGAAGAGGTCAAGGAAGGTCCGGATTGTGTTAAAGAGCTCCTCCAGGGACAGCCTGGCTGGGTCCTCACACAGGTACACAGCAAGATCTGCCTTCTTCTTCTCGATCGCAACAAAGCATTCCTCAAGCTGCAAGCAGGCGTTGAGATTTTCCTAAAATGTGTCAAACACACATTAGAATACCAAATCGCAAAAGCATTGCAGTCACAAAACCATCGGAGGCTGGAGATGTGATACTGCCCTGTGGTGGTTCAGCCTAACACTGCGGCATTACAGGCAAAAAGCCGTTTCAACCCTCCGGTGCCAGAGCTGACAGACCAGGTTTTTAAATGAGGGACTTCTTCCGTGACCCTGAATGAGCTGTACTGAAGGGTGGCAACCCTAAAATTTCAGCTAATTGTTAAATTGATACATTTATTTATAACTTCATTTATGATTTGTATTGTATATCACCGCTAAGATTTCATACACAATCCCTCAGTTTTCTTCAACCCGTTTGTTGCTGGAAAACCACAGTGATGCAATACTGGTATTCGATTTACAAACATACCTGTATCACGTCTCCATACTGCTGCTTGATGTCATCTATAGAGGCCTTGATTTTATTTGCAGCATCTCTCAGACGTTTGGAGAGAGAACTTGCTTCGGATTGGATGGAATCTATGCTGATTCTGCACAACAAAAATCCCAGTACAAGCCAACGTACAGAAGAGTGTTGGACATCATTGGAATTCAGAATTCCAGATTTGCCTGGTACAATGGTTTGAAGACTTATGATCTAATAAGGACACCTAAAAAGTATACAATTTATACTTTTAACGCTTTGTTCATTATTATTAATTTCTTAGCAGATGCCCTTGTTCAGGGCGACTTACAAAATGTGTTTACATGATCAACTTGGTAAATTGAAAGAGGAATTATGGACAAAGGAGGTGCTACTATGTTTGGTAACCATCAGAAGACTAAGAGAAAAAGATTTTTGATACAATGAACAATAAAAAATAAATGGATCCCAGTGAAAGTTATTTCAAGTATGGGGAGGGACTACTTCACCAGTGCTTGTCCGCTTCATTTAAAGTAAAGTCATCTTCTGTAACCAGTGGCTGTTTGGTTACACTCTTCTGGTCATACACTTCTGTTGCACTTCTCCCCACAGCCAAAAGACAATGCAAAAAAAAATCTTACCCTGCTGCTCTTTTGGAAACTTCAAGGTCCTCAGGGAGATTTAACAGATCAGGGTGGTTTCTCTCCGCTTCCTGAAAAAAGCATTACAAATATCCATCAGAACCTGCACTCTTTAGAAAAGGCTGAACAAGAAAAATGTCTTTGCTCTGCAGCATTTTCAGTTGATGTTGCCCCAGTGTTAGTTTATTCTATTATAATCATGTAAATGACAATTGTGCAAACTATTTTAGAGAAATGCCAAAAATCATGAGCTCAACCTCACTAACAATCATCTTACAGTAGATATTCAACAGAGGCCCCCGATCCTGAATCTCCACACTGTACGTGATGTACTCTCTTGTTGAGGAGAGGTGATGTAGGCCAAAGAATGAGGCAAACTGACATATTCTACCTGGAACTCAGCATTTATAAATCAAGAGGCTACCTTAAGCACGGGCCTGGAAGCATTACAGAGAAACGATTAAAACGTACCTCCAGAATGTGATGGAGCAGTGTGATCCTGGATTTGTTTGCTTTGGTCTCTGTAAGCTTCAGAAGAGTGCCAATTTTAAAGCCATCTGCGTTACCTGTGTGACTTCCCTATGAAGGAAAGTTGACATGAAAATAATTCTCAAATCAGTGAACATTTATGCTATTTCCAATGCCCTAAACCAGTGTTTCTCAATCCTGTCCTGGAGTACCACCTACCCTGCTGGATTTCGGAGCACTCAATACTTAAATTTAACCCTTAATTGAATTAATTGGATTACATTTGACTAATTTGTGTAACTGGTAAATGTCCTTATACAATTTTATACTTAACTTAAAACCCCTAGATATTTAAAATAAAAGGCTCAGAGTTAGAACATTTGGGGTACATTGCTTGGAACAAAAACCAGCAGGGTAGATGGTCCTCCAGGACAGGACTGAGAACCACTGCCCTAAACCTACTCCAAATATGTATAACTAGTTAAAAGGGCTGCAAGTAATGCAGTCCATTCCTTCAAATCGGCTGTAGAAGTGACATTAGTAATAGTGCTTTTTGAAGCTTGTCTGGGGCGGGGCATTTTAGGAACACGCAGGGCTGGTTTCACAGACCCAAATGACCACTAGTCATAGACTACTCAATGCTATTTTAGGTAGAGAAGTCCTAAATCAATCTCTGTGAAACTAGACAATTTCATTAGTTTTCCAATATGAAAGCTTTGTCGGATGGCAAAATCCTAAATTAGTTTTAAGGATTTAGCTTTAAAATAACTACAAAAGGAAGGTTTTGCTAAAATAACAGTTGAGCACTTACATAGTTCAGAAAATTTCCAACATTAAGGATTAATTTGCAGAAACTTGGCAGCCGATCACTCTTCAGCAGACCTGACGAGAGAGCAGACAAAAGGGGAGATCAGACAGTTCTGCAGTCTGAGGCTGGATTCTATAATCTCGAAGTTCATCCACATAACCCAGTGCAAATGGTACAGAAAAAATAAGTGCATTTTCTGGACAGCAACAGGGGTCAGAGAGAGGAAATTGTACTTTCTGTATGACCATGTGATCATTTACAGAAATGCATGACTCTGACTCTCCTGGTTTCCACTCTGACTCAAGCTGCTTTTGGAGACTGATGCCAGGTTTTAGAGATCACCCTTGTATCACCAATTTAGAAACACCTGGAAGCATTTCATTTTGATCAATGAAGCTGGTGGGTTGGTAAATTCAGTCCTTTAGAAACTACTGGAGCAGTCATCTGAATACCCACAGCCTGCAGAGGGAAGAACTGCCTTGCTTAATTGATTAAGAACTCGCATGTACCAGTATTTCGAAATTGGCGACATAGGGTGACCAAGAAGATTAAGTGGATCGGGGATCTCCAGAACCAGGGTTGGACACCCCTGCTCTACATGAAAGTGAACCTACTTTCACAGGCCTTATCGATCAGTTCTGCCTTGGGTTTCAGCATCTCCAGCACCGAGGTGGTGTCTTCACAAAGCTGCATGCATTCGATCCTCAGCTGGTAGCTATGAAGGGAGAAAGACACGCATCAGGCCAATGACACTGTCTCTCACTGTGCAACCAACACAGAGGGGTCCAAATACTGCAACACTTATCTACAGTTTAAAAGTGAAGACCTTGAAAAGCTGTGAAATACCAGTACGAAACAGTTCCTCGCCTTAATAACGTCAAATTTAAGAGATCTTCAATAAGATCAATATATAAAGAATACACTGAAGAGTACAGGTCCACTCTCGTTTATGCACCACTTGTTAATCCACCAGACTGGCAGTTCCCCCAAAAATCGCCAAGAGATCCAATTCATTCCCCATTATAAAACTCGTTAATTCAGAAACCCAGTCAGAAACTGCTATCCGCCAAAGAGGTTTTAGTCTCTGTACTTGAGGAGTCATCCAACGTGAATTGAAACAGTTGACTCCTGGATACGATCATTTATTTTGTAGGCTAATTGAAGTTCTCGCATTCAATTCAATCTCTCAATAAAATCACAGACACGGCAGCAATATAAAGTGATGCTGTGTTATCAATACTTCAGTGAATGGAGAGGTTTAATCAGTGTGGGTGCACAGAAGGGTTTTAATAGATAAAACTAAAGTGTTTAAATCAATTGGCAGTCAAAATTACACACGCTCAAAACCAACAGAAATCAATCTGCAAAAAACACTCAAATAACCTTAGAATGAGAAGAAACACACTTGAAAATGACCACAGTCCACTGATGCAATGGAAGGGTCACTCAGTACTGTGTAAAAACAAAACAAATTACCAAGGTACAGCCAGGAGCCGGAGGTAGTACTGATCCACATTTGCCAGTTTCTCCATCTCTCCCTGGTAAGACTGGAGATTTTCGATCTGTTAGAGAACGAAGGAGGACAGTCAATATGTCGTGTACAAACCGCACAGTTACTAAACCATTTGAGTTCAGAGGCTGCGAGTTCTAGTGGGTAAAGTACTCGAGTCATTACCAAGAGTTTTCCAATTTTAGCCCCGATGGTTTTACTCGGAGCAACATCCTTGGGCTCTTTACTTCAAATGAGACAAACCACAGTCCTGTTAGAAACGGTTTAGCAGCAGTCCTCTCAGCAAATTGCTTAAACTAAAAATACCTGCTGCCTCAAATTAACTGCCAGCAAAGACTCTGGTCTTCAACCAATTCAACACCAAATGATTATAACCTTGTACAAAGTAGCAGGGGAAGTTCTGTGCAATTCTTCATTATTCAGTTCTTTATCATTAGAAACCACATGAATGAGAAAAAAAATCATAGAAGCAGTAGAAAACTAGGCCTATATGCGGACAGAGAAATCACACGCATCAGCTTTAAACACATCCCCTTCCTAGACCTCAAAATATTCAAACAAAGATTAAGGTATAATATCAAGGTGTGTTCATGGACACTGTGCAAATACCATGAAATAGATTAATTAAATTTTGCAGCTGTGGAAAATCATGTTCTTCCACAATCTCCAAGTCACGATCAATGTGCATCCCTCTCGTACTCACTTCATGCTTCTCCGGCAGTAGCTTTAGAAGCTGTTTCAGCACTTCTACGTCAAACTTAGAGCGATCGCCATTTCGAATCATGGCCACAAATTCCTCATTAGAGCTGGGGGGGGGGGGGGATGGGGAGGAAAGAAAGCAGAGGAAGAGAAAATTCAGTGTTTTGGAAATTTCCATAAAGCCAATATTTGTTTTAAAGTCAAAGGAAAAGGATCCTTACCATCTGAACTGCTTCAAGAAGATATTCAAATTCAGATTCTTTTTTGAATCAATAAAAGTAATCTGTTGGCAGAAATGCATTATTTTAACAGACTTTGAAAGGGAAAATGTCATTAGTTCAATTGCAACAAACTTGCAGAGTTAGTACAGAGCTCTGTACTAAGTTGTGTACTAGCTAGTACTGTACTATCTTGGAAATACATAGCTAAGGCTAAAGTGCATTTCCCTTTGCTCTAAACTAAACTAAACCTTGAATAGGACATTGGTCTGATTTTATTATTATTATTTTTTAAGTTACACGCACCCTTCCTCAAAACAGAGGAACTGAAACTTTGCTCCACCTGACTGTTTTAAGAAGTATCATTTCTGTTAACATAGTTTACATTTCATTTATCATTTGGTTTACATTGTTTAGGGGTTTGCAGATATTGTATACATTTACATACTGTATGCATATAGACAAGTTTTCAATAATTTTTAAGCCTCTGTGCTTTTTTAGACCCACATCCATCAAATAACAGCAAATACTTCCACAGTTAGTGATGAAGCCCCTGCCCAGAGTGCAAGCTACAACTTCTATGCTACTCGAAAGCACCCAAAAGGGGGATACTTCTCCCAGTGCAGTCCTATGGGATTGTGTGATTTTCTGTCGGGTCTTGTGCCCCTCTCCTGCTCACCTCTTTAGGTTCCCTCTTGACAGGTGCAGCTGCTTCCTTGTCTTTGGGTTGGGCCACGGGTAGACAAAACAGCTGCTCAATGCTGGAGTAGTCTGGCTCCAGGGGGCTGTCTTGCTTCTGTACCGATGACCACATAGAATGACCATCTGGGTACAGACAGGGACACAATGGCATTGACAACATGCACTGAAAATGTACCAAGTATGTACCAAGTCTGGGGTCAAACTTTCTTCACCATGATAGACATAACCAGCTGGATTTATTATGCCAGCATGTGCTACTACTATGGACATTCACCTTGATTTGCAGTGACAGTGTCAAACAATCAAGTTACCTTTTCAAAAAGAGTGAAAAAGTCACACTACAAAAAGCTTGATTAGCACTCCTTAGCAGGAAAGAGGATGTAGATTCCCCAGCCTGCCATTTACCCATAATCAGCCCATCATACAAGAATACAACACAAGTGAAGAAAGGGAAAGCACACAGTAACTCATACCAACAACAGCTCTGGAAGGAAGCTTCTGCCAATTGAGCTTCTTCATCCTCAGGGTTGGGCAACGGCTGGAACTGTACTGAGGTGGACAGGATTTTCCCAAAGTCTGGATGGTCTGAGCAACCACCAGGTCCCCCATTCCCAGAAGAGGAGGTGGTGGTGGGGGCATTACACCACCCATGCCTGGCAGAGGAGGAGGGGGGGGGGGGCCTGGTATGCCAAATGCACCAGGGAGTGGGGGAGGAGGGGGCGGCAGTGGCATCATAGACAATGGAGGGGGTGGAGGTGGTACACTACCCATGCCAGGGAGGGGAGGTGGGGGAGGAGGTGGTGGTGGTGGACCTCCCATGCCTGCGAGGGGAGGGGGAAGAGGAGGAGGAGGTGGAGGAGGAGGTGGAGGAGGAGGTGTGTGGGCTGTCCCATTCTCAGAGGAAGTTGGAGCAGGTTTGGCTTGAGTAATCGGATGGTGGGCCGCACTCTCTTGCACCCCGTCCGGCAGGTCAGTCTGTACTCCAATGTGCACTTTCTTGACCGGCCCACCATCCACAACATGCCGCTCGCTGGACTTCCTCTTGGAAAACACCAGCCGCCCCATTAGTTTCTCCACAGAGTCAGTCTGGCCTGGAAAACAAGAATTTGTTGGATTTGATTATGCACAAACACTGGTCTTCAATAGTAGAAGTCTAAAGTTATTGCAAATGACTTACAATCTTCAGCCAGCATTATGGCCCTGTTGGTGAGGATGTCTAGTGCTTGCCAGATGTTGCAGTGTGTAGGCCCAAGATGCAGAAGAGCCTGAAGAATAGACAAGAACTGGACAGCCACAGGGGAACTGCTTACCTGAAACACAATGGATAGAATGGTTCGATGCAAAAGGGAAAGCCTAAACAGATTTTATGCTCTGGCATGTGATTGCAGTCTTATGGAACAAAATGGCAGTCGTTAAACAATCATCTTACAGCTTCCATTGCCATCAAATTGGCAATTACACCAACTCCAAGGTTAGAGACACATTTGAATGCATTTTAAAGCTTTGAAAGAATCCCAAAGAGACCAAAGATTGATTACATCTATAACATGTACCGAATTTACTTTGGTTCTCCATTAAAAACATAAATACTGCATTATGTTAAAAAACTAAATGCTTTGGTTGTTGGTGAATAGCCATAGACAGGTCATCGAAAACATCTTTACACAGTCTCACTGTACTATGTATTATAAGGTCCAGTAGCTTACTTTGTTAAAAAGTGTGATGAAAACGTCCTGATGGCTGCTCATATCAATGCCACCATATATCCTCAATAACTCCTCATCATCATCAGACATGGTTTCTTCAAATGTGTCACATTGGATTAACAGATCGTCATCTTCATTTTCCCTGTGGTAGCAGAAAACTTGCCCCATCATTGGTGACTCAATACTCAGAAAGCAAACACCAGACAGCCTTGCCTCTCCTAGGCTTCTCTCCAGGCAAAGATCACTTATACCAGAGTGTACATTTTAAGCCAACATCCATTTCATACAACAGATTGATCAATTAAAATCAGTTTTGAACATTATGGGTGAAATGGATATGCATTTGATCAATTTTAAATTAATGTTCTTAACAGCTTGTCTAAGGAGACTATGTAGCTAAATAAATAAAACATGGTATACTGCATGTCATGTGTATCTAGACCAATGCCACCCAAACCCAATCCTCAAGGGCCCCGATCCAAAAGGTTTTATAGGTAACTTAATTAGCAATTTCTTAACACCTGGAACCATTTCAATGTGATCAATTAAGCAGGAGATTTGTGAAATTAAGTTATGTAGAGATCTGATCTGAGAGCAAATGAAACTACCCTTTTCATTTCAATTTAACAAGTTAATTGCTTAATTGATCAGTAACTTCCATGTGGGTGCAGTCTGTTGTAATTAGCAATTGAGGGTGACTGACAAAACATTCATAAAATCGCACAATATTACTCATTTTAACAAAAATAAATACGTTGAATAGCGAACTCATATCTTCGGTAAAATAGCCATTCCCACGACCAATTAGTCGCCATTCAAGACCACCCATCAAACTAGATTGGCTGCTACTGCTGGGACATAATCACAGAAACAAATTATCACCGAAACAGCTGTGTGAGCTTTATGTGCAACTGTTTGTAAATCAGATGTGTTAAATGTATGCACATGAAGAAAACCCCACAAAGCATCCAACAATGCAGTAGCGAATAAAACCTCATGTTATATAAACTTACCTTAAATTCTGCAGTTTATCCAGTAACTGCAGTCCTAAAACGAGCGATAAAAAGAAAACGTAGTTATTGGCTTTCCCATTGATAAAACATTTCCCTTTCTTTTGAATGGGTGGAAACGTATTTCTCACATTTTAATTGTGTTTACGCCAGGCTTATACAATGTATTGAGTGCTTGGTAAGGGCAACATCCCTCCATCCAGGAGCTGTTAATTATTGTTTTATGGGGCCTGCTCACGAAAGCTGCACTTCTGTGCTCTGCTTAATTGCCACTTCTAAATCCAATTAGCAATTATATCTCCCGCTGCCTTTAACCAATCAATTAGTCGTTTTATTAAGCACATGATGACGCGTTTATTAAGCGCCAGCAACTATACGAACTTTTATTTAAAGGGACATGCACCCCATGCATACTAATAGAATTGGTAACTACTGAGAATTATAATTTAGACTTTTGTGTTATTATTATTATTATTATTATTATTATTATTATTATTATTATTATTATTATTAGTTGTATAGGTATTGTTATTTGTATTTGCGGTAGCTTTTTCCATTTAATCACTTTAACACCGTTACGTTTGTACCACATTAATCTATCATTTGAACGCTTACTACAAACACGAGGAAAACTATCTCAAATGCATATTTGTTGAGAAACCGATTATTTACAGGTTGAGATATACGTTCACTGATAATTATTACTAGGCTATAATATAGTTGGCAATAGTACCACGTCTCAAACACTATGCATATGATATTGGTTTCACTAATAACAGGTTCATTCCGTTGTTTTGTCCCGTTATTAGTGTTCCATACGCTTTATAAATCGCAGAAAATGAGTTTATATTACCTAACCGCTTCAAAAAATTGTGTTATTTACAAAACTATGGACGCAGGATTTATTTTCCCATTGTATTAAAGAGATGTATTTTACCAAAATGTAAGGCACCAATAATACAGATTTAAAATATGTATTATATATACTTTATTAATCTATTTATTTCATTTATCAATAGTCACTTTCAAGGAGAGATGAAAAATGTAGTAAAATTGCTATTGCAAAAAAGCTGACCTGGAAATGAAATATGGACAACAAATCAGCATTATGTTCTGTCCTAATTCACAGCACTGCTATAGTCACTTTATAGCAATAATCACTGTGTAATTCTATCAAGCACAACATTTTAATCATGTAAAAAAGCAAGCAAGCAAACAAACAAACAATACACATTTGAAAAGGTGGTGCAGACTGAAATAGGCTAACAAATGGACTTACCCCCCTCATTGCCTAGATATGTGGCCGCCCTGATTAAAGAGCAGCAGCAGGACACACTGCAGTTTTCTGATCACCTACTTTTCCCTACATTTCCACTGCACGTCTCTCAATGGAGAGACAAGTGGGAAAGGTCTTTTCTTAGCATTGTAAGGAGAGAACAAAATTATAGTTCAGAAAAAAACTCCTACGATACTATTATGCTTATGAAGTATTCTTCCGTTCCAGCAGCTAAATGGCATAGTAAACTGCAGAGCCGTTGGTTGTGCTCATGTCCTAGTTTATTTCTTCAGGATAGCTGTTACAATTTCTTTTAGGTATTTAGAGCAGTTAGAGCTGCATCCTTGCTGTGCCCTTCCTACCTACGTCTGTGTCACAATGGCCTAAACTACTCCCTGTAAGTAATGACTTTTCTCTGCAAAAATCTATTCAGATATCAAGTTGCAGCAACGTTTCCTAATGTGAATTACAGACATGGGCGAAAGTATTGGTACCCTTCCACTTTTTTTTAAAAACTCACAATTTTCTCTGAACTAAGTAGAAATTGACTAAAGTATTTGGTATCCACCATTCTTTATTTCACATTCAATAGAACACAAACTTTGCTTATGATTTAACATATTACTTTAAATAGTAAAACAAATGAAAATGGCACAGGCAAAAATATTGGGACCCTTAACCTAATATTTTGGTGCACAGCCTTTAGAGACAATAACTGCAATCAAGTGCTGTCTGTTGCTCTGAATGAGATTTCTACACTTCTCGACTGGTAGTTTGGCCCACTCTTCTTGAGCAAACCACTCCAGTTCTCTCAGGTTTGACGAGTGCCTTTTCCCCAACTGCGAGTTACAGCTCTTTCCACAGATGTTCAATGGGATTTAGATCAGGACTCATAGAAGACTACTTCGGAACAGTCCAATGTTTTCTTCTCATCCATTCTTCGGTGCTTTTTGAGGTATGTTTCGGGTCCTTGGATCACTAAGTTATTAATGGACACCAAACGAGCACGATGGGTCGAATGGCCTCGTCTCGTTTGTAAACTTTCTTATGTTCTTATGTCATTATCCTGCAGGAGAACCCATGACCTGAGACTGAGACACAGCTTTCTGACACTGGGCTGTACGTTTTGCTCCAAAATCCCTTCATAGTCTTTTGATTTCATTGTGCCCTGCACAGATTCAAGGCACCCAGTGCCAGAGGCAGCAAAGCAACCCCAAAACATCACTGAGCCTCCTCCGTGTTTTATGGTAGGGATGGTGTTCTTTTCTTTGAAAGCTTCATTTTTTTCCTGTAAACATGGAGTTGATGTGATTTACCAGAAAGCTCTACTTTTGTTTAGTCTGTCCAAAGGACATTCTCCCAGAAGGACTGTGGCTTGTCGAACTTCAGTCTGGCTTTTTTGTTTTTCACTCTTAGAGAGAGGTCTTCTACCATGGAGCCCATTTTCATTCACACAGCAACAGATGGTGAAACTTGAAACTGTTGCACCTTGAGCTTGAACGTCAGCTTGGATCTGTTTTGAGATTTTCCTTGATTCGTTCTCCACCATTCGAACATTCCTTATCTTCATTCTTGGGTCAATTTTCCTCTTGCGGTCTCGTCCAGGGATGTTGGCTACAGTCCCATGGGCCTTAAACTTCTTAATAATATTGGCAGCAGTGCTCACAGGAACATCCAGCTCTTTTGAGATGGTCTTGTAGGACCATGCTTGGCTATTACCTTCTTTCTAACCTCCTCAGACAACTCTCTGGTTTTCCATGTTCAGTGTGATACACACAGTAACACAAAACATAAGAGTGAGTACTTTTCTCCATTTAAACTGGCTGAATGAGTGATAATGCGATTGAAGACACCTGTGATACTAATTAAAAGATAATTGTCTGCTTGAGGTATCACTACAATATAATTATTTCATATAACTTCTAAAGGGTATCGATAATATTGTCCAGGCCATTTTAGAATGTCTTTACAGAATAAGCAAGAATTCAGTTCTTTTCACAGTTTTTTTGTTTTTTTTGTTTGTTTGTTCCACTGCAAACCAAAGACATTAATGTATGGATGACAAATATCTTTTCATTTCAACATTTTTCAGGGCAAATGGTGCATTATTTGAATAAAATGCAAAGGTACCAATACTTTCGTCCACATCTGTAAATGTGACAACATTCTTCAATTGTGTTGCTTTGTTTCAGAAGTGTAATTGGTATTATTTCTTGTGTAAGAAACTGATACTTATAAAATTGTAAAAAATGCTTTAAAGATTAGGCTGTTATCTTAAACAACAAAACTTACATAGATTAAATAAGTTTGGGACAATGTTCCACTTATCAATGTTTTTGCTGCCCTTATGCTATATCAAACTTGTAAAAAACTAATTAACCATAATATTTGAATTACCTAGCTTGTAGGCCACTATGATTCTAATATTCTCATTACTTTTTGCATAATGTATCAGTGGCTATTTGCAAATTTTAGTGATTTCCTGCAAGCCCAAGTCTCTTTGACAGTGGTTTTCAACCTAACACTGATACTGGAAATTAAAACCCAGGCAGGTTACATGCATCCCCAGCACAGCTGACAAGCAGTCGATCAAACAAACTTTCCAAGATAGAATGCTTAAAATGGGTTAATTCCTACCTATGAATTCCTTCCTGATTTTGTCCCTGAACCGCAGGTCTTCGGCTCCTAGGATGAGGGTGTTGATGACACTCAAGAGGGTGACCATGTAGGGCACGTTGTCTGTGGAGTGGAGCTCGTTCATGATTACACTGAACCGATAGAGCTGCATTTTTACACTCTGTCAGAACAAGCAAAAAAATAAATATATATATGACAGACTTAATGTGCATCACCAGAATCATCAAACACTGTTTATTCAAATAAACTGTGTCATTAGAACATTTCCATTATGCATTATAAAAATATATATTTTTATGCAGGCTTTAGATCATCTTGACAAGTAAGCGTTTATCTATTTTTTTATTTACTTTGCAAGTATGATTGCTAGTGAAAACGTTGTTATTTATTTCCGTTCTTCCCCTAGATTTCCAAAAGGATTAATGTTACACTTCACATGATTCAATTACAATTGGAGGTAGCCAGCTGTAGCAAACACTAGGGGGCAGCCTGGTGTAATGCTGTGCAGCCAAAGCAGAATCGTTTTCATTCATTTTAAAGACTAACATCATGAGATACCCAAATAGCTACCCAGTTTTCACTTTTGCGTGAATGTTACACAGATACTATCAGATGTATGATTGTGTAGGGCCCTACAGTTGTGGGCAGTGTGTCATACTTGCCTTGTAATGTTCCAGAGCATCTAAGGCCAAGTTGTGCCCATCAGCAGAGTACATACAGAGAGCAGCCAGCAGCTCAAAGACCTGCTTCTTCACCATTGTGTTTGAGGTGTCCAGAGCTGGAAGCAAGAATATTCATACAGTTAATGTTTCTCACCTTCTTTGTGGCATCTTTAACTTCATTGCATCTTTGAATTTGACCAATGTTAATAATGAGCACAATTATCTTCTAGTAGGAAAGGCATTAAAATAACATCTCATTAACTTGTTTGAGAATTGGTTTATTTATTAATCACTCCTGAAACTTTAGATGCAGGAAAGAACATGGTTAAAATATTTTACCAGTTAAAATACTCCACCCAGTCTCACTTCTCATGGTCAAAGGAAAAAAGTTTGGTTGCCACAAAAATCTGAAATCAATTTCAAAACCTTTCAATGACTTTCTCACAATTTGTTTATCAGAACACACATATAAAATTATCAGAAACCTTTTAATGGGACTGAAAGAGGCAGAGCTCAACATTTGGGCCTAGCTTATGTCCTCTCTGTTCTACCAGCAGTGTCTAGAGATGGCTCCTCATATACCCTGTAGTGGCTTGCTCTGGGCATAAGTATTGATAAGCCATTCAGAGCATGTGATTGAAGTCATCAGTCTCATCAGCAAAGACTTTGTTGCCCAATTGGCAAGTGGATTGGGGAAAAACCTAATATTTCAAAATAACTCTGACGATAAGCACGAAAAATAAAGTGAAAATCAATATCTGCCCAAATTGGATTCACTAAAAAATCATTAGGAATCTTGATATATGTAGCTCAATATAGAGCTGACTATACTTCAAGTCCAACTTCCAGCATCCAATAATGAAGTAATACATATCGCCTTTACAAATACAAATAACAGACTAGACAAGACGTATACCAAAGATAAGATCAAATCCAATAGAAGTTTTTCAAATGTAGCCTCAACGGAACAATATATTTTAATGTTATCTCAAAACTGGTGCAAGCAATCATTTTATGCTTGTTCCAAAAAATATCCCGCCTCCCCAGTTTGAGTCTGTACAAGTTACACTTATTTACAGAAAACACATTTGTAAAGATAGACAGCATGCTATAACAGAGTATAGATCACATTACAAAATAAAGGCTCGTGCTTTTTCTGTGTCAGCCAACTTTTTCTACCAGTCTCCCCTTGTCCTGTAGGAAGTCCTGTTTTTGAGGGTTTAGTGACCCTGTTCAATTCCCACAGAGAGGACATTTAGGGAACATTTATTCTGAATTAAAAGGGACTCTGTTCCTTAACTCAGTGTGAGTGAGAGATGTAGCTTTGGATTGATCTCCATCTATTCAGCTTAGTAGGAACAATTGTTTCCAACCCAACAAAAGGCGCTATTCATGATTTTCTATGTAAACAAGCACCACAATCCCCCGCGCCCGTTGTTTGAACTTTTGGGGGTTTCTGTGTGGAAATCACTGTTTTTTTAGGCTATTTTACAAATGACAATAGATAAATTATGTAAAATTAGAGTTGAGTTCACAAACAACAGTGCAGTTCCAAGTTTGCAAGCTTGTTGTCAGACTTTTGAAGGTCAGATTTCTGCACCAACCGAGTAACTGGCTGCTGCTTGAGGATGTAACGACGTTCCTCAGAAACACAGCCTTCTGTGGTAAAACAACATTTGACTGAGCTTTTAAAAAATGTGGCTTAAGGAAGGACTCTGTCCGTCACACTGAACACACCACGGAGAAAGGTTAAGCAGCCACACCTTGCGACAGCTTGCGGACGTAGCCCTCGTTCTCCACAATGAAGTTGATGCCGCAGGAGGAATTCATGACGGCGCGCACGCAGTTGACGCAGGTGAGCTGCAGCAGGGCGTCAGCAATGCGGGAGCAGCCCCGTCCGGAGAGGCGGTCCAGGGCCTCCAAGAGGAGGTCCAGGCCATTGAGCTCCAAGAACTGCACCATCCAGGCCTGGTCACTGCCCTCCAGCCGCCGCTTCAGCCCAGAGTAGTTGACCACTGTGGGCACCTGCAGCAGCCGGATGCACAGCTCGGGATCAGCGTTCTCCAGGTTGGCCTCCAGCTGGGAGTCGGGTTCCTGGGAGCTGCTCAGCCGGTGCTTGAGGGCAGCCCATTTCTTCTGGGCTGACATGATGCTGTGTGACTTCCTCCTGAATCTGGGGGAGGACAGGAAATCATTACAATCGAGAGGCAGATTGAGTTTTTGTTGAATTAAATATAGGCGTATAGATAATTCCATAACAAATGTAAACACAGGGTGACTCACTAAGTACAGAGTATTATTTTAGATGTATTCAGGCAACTTGTTCTACAGGTGGATATCTTATGGGAGGTTTTTTCAAATCTCTTTTCTTCCGAGTTGCCTTTATTGTATTCCTTTCCATTCATTTTATTTAAACTGCTAGACAAATCTATACAATCTTCCTTTCCACTTTCCAAATGCAATATAAATAAATTAAGCATTAAAAAACGATTGAGTGCTTGATCATTAAAATATAACTGGAACATAAGTTTCCTTGTTTTGGACCTTCACAAAGTCTTCCACGTTTAGGCTCATAGTGATGTTTTTTTTCCAGCTATCATCTGAAGAGGCTCCAGCACGGAAGCATCAAGAAATATACTAGATTGTGGTACAAGGCCAGATTGGGGGATTTTCCCCTAAAGTGCCCCCAGGCAATGTGGAGGATTTGTATGGGGTGAAATCTTGGGGGATTCCAAGGTTGAAATGGATGAATTTTATTCTTATAGATATTATTGACAACCCGCACACCCCCTTTATATTATTTAAAAAACCTAAAACCAGGTTTCTGTTAAAAAAAAATCATTTAAAAATTGTAGGGGGAAAATGTGATTGTGAGGATTTTGAGGACCAGTTTAGGGTGACATTAAGGATCTCCTCCTTATTGAAGCATTTGCAAGGTAAATAGAAAACATAAAACCACCAAGGATGCAAAAATAAATGGAAGATACTATAATCTGAATTGTCCCAGTCGCATATCAATGTGTAATGTTTGTTAGCATCAGTTTTCTAGGTTCAAACTAACATCAACTCTATAAATGATCATTTGAACAATTCCAGGCATGGGGGAACTGAAATCATGCCGTAATGGAGATCTCTCTCTAGTGGCAGCCATTATTTCCATAGGGAACCTACAGTACTGTGAGTGAAGGGTGAATCTGAGTAGCTAATCCTCTTCATATAAACCGAGCATCACACAGAACACAAACAATGAAAAGCCAGGTGTTTCCAAAGTCACTTAACCAGTCTGTTAGTATGCAGAGGATGTTGTCAGACATTCCTTCCTGTAGTTAGATCTGAATGCTCAGATGGAAGTAGGAAGCTTGAACTACCAACCAAGAGAGAGATGCCACTGAAGATATTTTAGCTGCACATGCAACAATGAGGGCAGGCATTACATCATACAATCAGTACTTTCAGATCTGCAATTACTGCTTTCCTTTAACATCGCCAAAAAAGATGCTCTGCAACAAGATTTCAAAAGACAGCTGACACTGAAAAAAAAAAAAAAAAAAGAATCATGTAAAATGCTATTTTTAGGAAAATCTAAACAAAGTAGCAATAACAAACACTAGCCTCTGGCACTTGAGGAGTCACCCAAGTAAGTTTGAAATCCCATTAAGATCTGGGCACACCATTGACGTATTGAATTAAATTGCCACGCAGTAGGCTTGTTTCAATTGTGTTCTGTTGAAAACTGCACACAGAGAAAATGAAAACTCGGCACATTCAGAAATGAACGAAACACCCGCTGCCCTCTCAGCACTGTCTGTGCCAAAACTGCTGTCCCATCCTCATCCCTCCCTATTTAGGGATGGGAAGCAAAGTTGGCTATTTGGAGCAAATAAATAGAAACACATTCGGCAGAGTATATTGCAGAAAAACATTCACTTTCATAGATGCCTAGAAATAGCTTTTTATTTATTTTTGTACGAGCACCTCCATAACGTATGAAGGCAAAGGTAAAATAAGTACGTTGCAGCCTGAATTCCACTTTTTCACGACATTTCAAAACATCAGTAGCTTTATCTCTACATGATGTCATAAAGCAGACAGTAGTGCTTGTTTTGATTTGATGTCTGTCACGGGAAGTTCTGCCATACTGAAAGACACATCAGGTCACAGCCGGTTCACTTGTATTTCAAATCAAGCCATTTTAAATTTGTTTGACACAAGACAGCAAAACTTTGCACAAGTGCACCGCTTCACTCAGTCCCGGACAGCTACAACTATGAAGTGAACGTGCATGGGTTAACAGCTTCAGGAATGTTGGTGAAGGAAAATAAATACCCACCCATCTGCAACTTCCTCTTAAGTCATGCAGAAAATACAAAAATTAGGAAAGAAGAACACACATAAAATATTGCTCAACACTTTATGACTATGAAAGGAACTGGAGTGAAACTTCTTCACTCAATGGTTGTAGATGCACTGCAAGCAACATTTCATTTCAATATCTATGAAATGTTATTTAAAGTCATATACAATAGGCAAGAGGTCATAATAGGTCAGATTAAGGTACTTAGTAAGCCTGTACTTCCCATACCAGAGCTGTGTGCCATACACGGTTGAGTACAGCAATTACTGGACAAAAAAAATAAACAAAAGCAGGATAACACACCTTGTCTGGCTGGTACCTGGGGATTGGGCAGTTGTTCAGCCCACATCTGTGTTGGATTACTGTGTATGTGTGCAACCAGCCAGACTTTGGAATCTGAACCATTTCAATAAACAAGCTGCTGGGTTTCACAATGCAACGCGAGACTCAAACTGCAGCTACGGATAACATTGATATACAGATTTAAGTTCAAATCATATTGTGGCTTCTGTTAGTATCAAGTGTTGTTATAAAAACGCTAAAATCACAGCAGAAAAGGTATTCCGTGTTTGGGGGACAATTACCCAGATAAATACGGTTCTGACATCATAACTACAAACAGTACCAACACAAGCTGCCACACTTACACTAAGAGCAGCAAGAATGAAAGGCTACAGTACAAGAAACAGTACATCTCTCTGTCTTGTTAATCAGATTTATGGGATGTGTTCTAGTCAAAAGACTTTTCTTCTGAAGAGTTAAATGCTCTATAGGTGTACTTCACACACAGCTGGCACTGTCACACTAGGGAAAATGAGTGATAATAAGTGTGTGGGATAGGTGTCAAAAACATGTCTTTCCCCACCCCCTCTGTTAATGCCACAACATGCAGTCTTTCGCTCAGAATATTTTCCCCACATGACCTCTTAAGAAAAGCTACACATGGTCAGAACCAATCACTTTAACGGAGACTTATATGTGGCACAACCGTGTTTTGAACAGAAAGCAAGATCAAAACAACAGGAAAACAGGCTTTATACAGGAGTCTCACACACACACAGACAACATCGAATACACATTCTCAGCCAACACATACACAAGTCAAATGTTAGCACAATCGTTTATTCCCATATTTCTTAAACTTTAATCGCTGTTCCCTATACAAATTCCAGGAATGAATGGATTATCACTTTAAACCTCATCTTTGAGTTGTTCAATAAACTACAAAGGTAAATCTAACCTACAGACTAATTCCCGGAGAGTGTGACCCAAAACCAGACAACTATGGGAGGCTCTTTGCTTGGCCCTCCAATTTCCTCATCAGTCATTGGAAATACATTGTCACTGTGCAGAGCTTAACATTTTTAAGGAATGTGCTGTAGCTAAGGGGCTGTAAACTATTTCCACAACAGACAATTGGTGCCAATATAAACTCTGTACAGTCCGATTGCCACTCAGCTGTTAAAATGTGCAGGCACAGCTCCTCTCTGTTCATCACAGTAATTCCACATTGGGCAGTGGCACACAGAGGCCCCCTCAGTTGCATGACAATTGAGAACACCCAGGGCCTAATTGGTTGCCTACAAGACATCCAACTGAATGGCGGCTTTGCCCGAGAATCTGAGGAATGTGATTTTTTTTTCTGCTCAATTAATCTTGTCACATTAGACAGATACAAGGTGGTCAACGAGGTGGTTCACTTTCTGAATGTTTGCATTATTGCACTGACTGACTCTGTGTCGGCTATTAGAGAGAACCTGTTACATCAACACCACGACTGATGCCTCTGGAAGCTTTTAAAACTGGCTCGCTCCATCCGAAAAACAGATCCATCTTTCCATGTCACAGTCCATGTCACAGAGTTAGCTGAAGTTGTTTCCTCAAACCGATCTTCCTTTAAACTGCTGCTGCAGGTTATCAGATATTGGAAGACATTAACCTTCCCACTGTACTCTAGGGATATATGTGAATTCTCCCCTTCTTGGACTCTGTCCTCACTTTAATCCATATGAATAACACTAAATACTGAATACTAAATACTAAAGTCTCTCCTGAACAATATCACTATTCGTATTTTTTGACCAAATTTCTTATTCATTCATATGATTTGCAGGACTTTCAATGTCAAGATGATATTGAACATTTTAGGTTTGTTTGTTTAGTCATCAACATTATAAAACTCTCCGTTACACAACGCAGGTATTTGAACTGAAATCGTTTCTTAAACTGCTGTGGAAGTAGAGAGTAATTTGCCAACTAAATTAAAATCCAGTCCTTCAACAAACACAAAGCATATTTATTTAACGACGGCTTGATGTTAGTTCTTTGTTTAATAACTGATTGTGGACATATATAATCGAGTCGAGGTAGGTATGCTTTCCAGGTCCGCCTTATTCCTTTGAATACCCAGCCAAAGTAAATAAAGAGACGAGAAACTATTTGAAATGACTATAAATAAAGTGCTTTTCTTACAACTAGTACAGGTTTGTGAATCTGCATGCCTTGACAGGGTCCCGATCAATCCACAATAACTGCTGGGACTAAATTCTTGCAACCTTAAAGACTGCATGCTTGTTTCTTTGATGTACTTTCAGTCACCGAGTCCATTGGGAAAAAAGTCAGAGATCCACGGCGTTCCTATTGTGGAACTGTGGCTTAAATCAGGAAACTCACACATCAATGCACAATGATCGGTGCCTGCACAGTGACGGCAGGCTGTCTTATCTCCCTGTGCTATCAATTGCACAGCTGCCATTTCAGCAATTGTGTGAACGCTATTACATAAGTGTCTGGTAAACATTGACTTTTGTGGAAATATCATATTAAGTGTTGATGCGTATTAATGCTCCTGATCTGGTAGGGTTGACCATAAACTCTTCATTCTGTAAAAAAAATCTGTCAGGCGAGTCATCATAAGGGGAGACTGTTTAAACTGTGGGGGGTCTGTACAGCCAGTGCCAAGCTTCTGTTCCAGAAGATAACATCTGTATTAGCATTTCTGAGAAACGAGTTTGGGCTTATCTGTGGAGACACCAGGCATGCTTCCTCTGCTAAAGGTCACAGACAGACAAGGCCTGAGCAGTAACTACCTGCTTCAATGCTGACAATGACAAGACCATGCTTTTGTGGCCTGACATTGTAAGAGTATTCCAACTGCAAAACTGAATAAAGGGCACTTTTGTATTGGGTAGCTTGGCCTTGGCTGTTGGACACACAGCACTATATCCATATCACGGATGTGATAAATCGGAGAATATGAATCAATTCCACTATTTTCGAGAGGATGCGTCTCCTAAAAGGGCAAGGTTCAATACCTGAACGACACTTCAGACAGGTGGCTGGGTAAACACATCTTTCCAGTCAGTATACAAATGCAAACAAATAACAATCGGCTATCTGAATATCTTGTGGAGAAGTATATGAGCTTCTGCTGGCTCAAAATGATTGTTTTCTTAAACAAGAATGCACATGACTTATTAAAACATATCCAAACACACACACACACACACACACACACACACACAGCCATATACCACAGTTGGCAGCCTCCTTTCTAGATTAAAAAACAAAAACAAAACAGAATTCCTTCATGAGAAGTGTTAATTTCCTGATAATTGGTATTCGAAAATACTAAAAAAACAAGTTTCCAAAGAGCCTGAAACAATAACCACAGTCAAAGTCAAACATGCACAAAACAAAGATAACCAACATCCATTTACTGCAAGGGAGTGATAATGGGTTCCATTTCTCATAACAGCTTTATTTTCCAGAATTCATCTGGACATGCACATGTGGAACGTTTCTATCAGCCACGAAAGTCGTGGACAAAACCTTTATCTCCACAGTATTTTTATCCCTACTAGACATACAGTGTCAAAAGATAGAACAAACACAAACAAAATTGTACTTGAAATAAAGCATGCATCTGTAGTTCAAACAGCTCAACAAAAAGTTATGGGTTGAATTTTCTTGGAAAAACTAGAAAAGCATTGTGTAGTAAAAGATTTGATAATTCTGTCACAATTACTTGGTCTGTCAAATTTGTGTTCTAGATCATATTTCAACAACGACACCTCAGTGTGCGCAGGGATGAAACCAGACCCATTTATAAATGGAATAGGAATACAATCCTTTACATCTGAACGGGAAAGTGATTACTCTATAAGGTGGCGGCATAATCTAAAGACTGATCTACTCTGGCAACAGATTAATCTATAATCTATAAAAACTATGTGTGAAATCTATTCTCATTTTACCTAACCAGCTAGGGCAGTCTTTATCTAGCCAACAATCATGAGAAGGTCCACCTGATGAATCTGATAACAGGGCTTCTTGAAATGTCTGCAACTTCACAAGTTATTATACCTAATTGTACACAGTTCCTGGGTGATGTTCTCCTTACAGGACCAACTTCAAATGCATTTGATTTCTATAGATTAAAGAGTAAAGTCCTCTTAATCACTCTGCCGCCTCCCAGCTCCAGATCCTTGAATATGTATATATCCCTTCTCCTTCCCCACACACTTCTTCTGCTGGGCCCTTGACAGTACTTTCCCATATCTTTACTGCCTTCCCTGCTGGCCCATTCACCTCCCTTGTCCTGCTGCGATGGAACCAGCTATCATCTATTGCCTCAATACTTCCAGATTATGGAAATGGAGGCAACATATGACATTTTTCACAGTTCTTTGCACCTTTATTAAGTGACTGTGGATATTATTTCATCGTTAGTGTCTAGTTAAATCACTGGACATTACATTTCATCCTCAAGCAGCTGTCAGAGGTTTAAGAAAAGCAGCTTTTATTGTCCATGGTTTGTGTAAATCCTTTACAACTATTGGAAACCTATTTGTAATATAAGAACATAATGGTTACTAACTACAGGAGTCCTTTGAAGCTGCTTCGCTCGTTAATTGATTCACAGGGTGTAACCTACTGATGCATCAGTACCCTCAACTTACCCAGTTATTTGGTCACTCTGGTGGATTGAAGATACCTTATGTCTAATGCAGAAAGCTTTCTCTCTGTCTGGTTTTCATTCCTAGGCTTGATAGGCTGACTGACCGGCATGAGAATTCTAGGAATGTGGTCTCCTGATAGGCTAATCAATTAAGTGCCTGGGTGTGGGCACTGCAAAGTAAAGGGACTGAGCATGCAGACTTAAGGTAAGTAAGCTCTGATCAGAGGCTTTCACAGCTGATAGTTGGCATTGCGAGAGAGAGAGAGAGAGAGAGAGAGAGAGAGAGAGAGAGAGAGAGAGAGAGAGA
Source organism: Amia ocellicauda (assembly GCF_036373705.1). Taxonomy (NCBI): domain Eukaryota; kingdom Metazoa; phylum Chordata; class Actinopteri; order Amiiformes; family Amiidae; genus Amia; species Amia ocellicauda. The sequence goes on from NC_089870.1 coordinate 7,180,338, forward strand.
GAGAGAGAGAGAGAGAGAGAGAGAGAGAGAGAGAGAGAGAGAGAGAGAGAGAGAGAGAGAGAGAGAGAGAGAGAGAGAATATATATAAACAAAATATGCAGATATCTGTGTTTGAAATGGCGATTAGGCCATTGTTTTTACATGCCCTTTACATTTCATGTTATTCTCACATTAAAGAGTGCTTATTATGTACCGGCTTGGAAAAGCATGTCAGAGATAATAATAAGAGACTTAAAAAATAATAAAACAAATTATTTTAATCCTCCTCTAATGCAGAGCTACATTCCTGTTCTCTCGTCCAAATCTTAGGTGCCATTTTTTTTTTTAATTTTAGCATCTGTTCAAAGCATGAGCAAATCCATTAGCCAGGCCACTGGGGCTCTTGGGTAGTCTAGTTTTGTGGTCTTGACAACAAGGTCAGGAAAGACTGTACCAAAGATGTGGCTGCACTCTGCTGTGAGGATGAGACCAGTAAATTTCAGCATAACTTTGTTTTGGGTTCCCCAAAGAGTTCAAAACACTCAGATAATGAGGTGGACTGTTTTAAAGACCACTTTCATAATCCAAAATGGTCCAATCCCCAGTGTGATTGACTTTAGCCCAAGTCTTGATTTTTAGGGCAAAAGAAGCACACCAATGTAATTATGCAGATAGTTTGAGTAGGTCTACATCATTTGTGTTTGTTTCTTTATGATCGACATCACCAAAAGACAGGACTACCACAAGACTCGCATGAACATGTTTGGAACACATACCACTTATTTCCCTATTATTATTTATATTATTTCCATATGTTAAACATTTTGTCATTGTTCATGATGGAGATTAGCAAATATACACTCTCAGTACTTAAGCTAACTGGCAGATGGTCACCGATGCCAGGCAGTGCCAAAGTGCGAAACTCGTTAGTATGAATCCAGACTAAAACTATATTTTCTTTATTATTATTTTTAATATTATTTGAGTTTAACACTAAGACGATTGTAGCCTATACTTTGGAAGCAGCCCCAAGACATTTTTTAAGAACTATGTAAAACGAAATTATTTTTCTGTATCTAACAAAATCTGTTAATCATAATTATTCTACCGACAGGCCAAATATCACTTTAATTCTCAAATCATGATTTGGATCTGTACCCCAATCATTATTGTCGGTCTTAGTTCGAGTCTGTTCCATTGCATAAATCAATAATATGTGACTAGTTACTGCAACAATGCATCTGGGGATTTTCTTCACTGTGCTGAATCCATGCTTGTTCTCCAGTCTGAATTTCATCCTGTGCCAATTCATTGGATTTCTCTATGCAACACAAAGTCAGAAATTCCTATGACTCAGACTTTGCAGACACACCAATTCACTCTGCTTTACCACAAAAAGCTATGTGTCCCTACCCTGCTGACTTGAAGCACAGTTATAGAAGGTCCAACAAATCAAATACTGATTATTGTTTTGCACGATCATATTTGTTTTTAACCCTTTAAAGATACCACCGCAAGCAAACAAACTCATACAGCAATGTACTGCGTATAGGATGTGACTAACGGTTTAAAATGTGAACAGCATTTGTAATAACTGGATAGAGTGCCAATAACATGGGGAAAAAAAAAAAGCAAAACATGGTATTCAAAATCTGGAACACTTATTATTAAAAAAAGCTCAAAACTATTGCTTTATTGATATATAATAACATAACACTTTGTCTTTACAAGAGTAACATTCACACGTTAAAAAGCAAAAACAGTGTTTCTTAGCTTTCACCGTATTATAAACTTAATCTTACCTGGTTTAGAGGATTATGCCATAAAGACAGTGTCTCCGGGGTTGAGCTTTCAGGTCCAGTGTTTTAACAGCGCAGGCGACTCCACGTCTCTCGCAGCTCCTGTGTTCTGCACGGGTGTGACGGCGGGCGCGTTCTCCCTGCGCAGATGTGCACAGTTCTGCGCACATCTGCAGAATCCCACGACGCCATTGGCGGAGCAGCGCAGGACTGCGGAAATCTGCGCTACTGCAACGCGACCAATGTTTCTCGTACAGCTGCCCGGCTCCTCCCTCCCTGCCTGCCCGCCCGAATTCCAGCAGCAGGAATGCGGGTTGGATACAGTCCTGTGGAGCTATCCAGCTGCGCTAACTGAACATTTAGCTTGTTTATGATTATGATTGTGATTATGTTTCATGGTGATTTATGATAAACTAACTACCTTCCAAAATGTTACGATTTCATCTGACTTTTAATCCCCCTGCGGTCAAGCACAATCAATCACGGTTCACATTATTTCAAGGTATCTCTTGCCATTTAACCCAAGCGCATCCGGCTATGCCACAGGGAAATTGTCCAGTTATAGTCTGTTAACCAATTTTAAGATGCTGAGTAACTTTATAGTATGGCATGGTTCAAGACAGAAATATTATCATTATTGGAGGATTTTCAAAAATTGGTGACCATGGTCCTGCATTACTAAAATACTTCCATTGAAAAATACAATCAAACCAACCAATAGATGGGGTAGGAAACCATTAATTGTATTTCTAAATATCAGTAAATTACAGGAAACATGAACTACTTGTACGCAGTCTTTCAAAACTCCTGAGGGGTAATCATATTCATCCTTTAATTAAACATGGCACCCCCCTAGCTGCTGCAAAAGGTTATTTTAAGGGTTGCATTAAGACTAACACCCAACATGAATCCTACACTACTTGTCTGTTGCACTTGTTAAATTGCAGCACAGCCAATGTGTGAGCAATGTATTTAACTCCCACACAGAAGGTATTACATAAAGTGTTTTTTCCTGTGTTTTTACCAAAGAAATATTGCAGATACCATGTATCCCCATTCGGTTGGTGGTTTCAAGAACTATTTCCTAGTTTACCCTTGTTTATCACTAGTTCTGCATCTTTTAATGAAAGAGGATAATTTACATTATTTTAACCATTTGCCAGTCGTTGAATCCCATAAAGTATGTGTAATATGCAGATCTTTAATAGAGCAATGCATGCAGCTTCAAATGTGTGGTGCTGGACATTCATGTGTGGTGATTAATATTCTGTGGGTCAGCTGAATTTATTTTGTTAGGAGGAATTATTGTCTTGTTATTTCCTCTGATTTCTCCAGTTCCTCTCTCAATAGCCTTCCATTGTAATTGTTGTCAAGTTTTCTGAAGGTTTTAACTTTCAACCTGATTCTCATAATACAGATCACAAATTAATATCCTTCCTGTCTTCACAAAAAGTATAGGTATGTATTTAGGCTTGTGCTGATGAAATCTGTAAAGCAAGCTAGTTACACAGCTTATGGCTGTTAATAATGTCACTGTTTGTTTTGATACTTCTGGAGGTTTGATGAGTCAATTGCCAACAATTACTGGAAAATGTCAGGATAAAAAAAAGAGAACATTTCAATGTACATAATAACTTCCGAGGAACAGCCCTAATGAAATCTGTCTGTGACTGTACTGACACACCTTAATTAAAATAAAACTGAGAGGAAGGGTGGGGAAAGGTGTGTCTGAGGTTGAAATTCATGAAGCACATGTTTAATTGCATCAGAGCTCTCATGTGGCCTTTAGTCACCTGCCAATCTTTAAGCCCCCAGAACCCATTTTAATGCAAAGTGCAGGCTATTGCACAACATAAAATGTGAGCAGTTATGGGAAAAACAGCGGGATTCCAAAACCTATAAAGGAACATGAACAATAATTTAATTTTAATATGATGAGAACCAAATCTGTGGCTGATTGTAACCCCCTAAAACACCCAATTTAATGAAAATTCACAAAGATTTGTTTAGGATGCAACTCAAGTTTCAAAGTTTCTCAACTCAAGAGAGTCAAATTCCATGTGATTTACATGTTCTCAAAGAGTAATGTCTTTAGCCACAGAAACAATACCACTGCTTGTTGTGGGTACAAAAACATCTTTAAAGCTTAAGAGAAACATATATTAAGTTCAGTACTAAATCTCTCATTAGATTATTTTGAATTGGGATTGTTTATCTTTCAGTAATTCAGTGCACAAAACGTGAAATATCATTAATATAAAATTAATACATTGTCCCACTGGCATTCAGGCCACTATTAATGATATTTGAGACCCATATATTGGGAGTTGTCTGTCCTTCAGAAGCCAGTGAAATGCTTTCCTCTTTTGAGTTGGACTCAATGAATCATTTATACTACTGTCTAGTTACTTGAGCTACAGTTTCACTTGCGTTTGCAATTGATGGAAATGCTTAAATGGACTCTAATGGACTTTTCAGTGCAAATAATTAAAGTGGAAAAGACCCAATTAGTTAGTATTTACTGCATGTGGATTAACACATTAATATCTGGATGTGATCCTTAACAGATTGAGCCAAAACATGTGTAGTATCACAGTATAAGTAAAATGTCAAAATAGTAGTATGAACACATTAGACATTTCTTCTAAAAACGTGATATGTGATATGATGCGCTTCTTTGAAATATCACTTTGTGGCCCTTCAGCAGCAGTGATGAGGAAGCCAGGGGGTTGCATGATCAACAAGCCACCGCAATAGTTTAAGATTGAAACCCCAGTGTTCCTGACCTTGCATTCACAATCCGCTTTTAAATGAAGATGCTGTGAGGAGTACATGGAGAAGTCTTTTCACACCCAAAAACGAGAGTGAACATATTGCAAATCGCTCTTAACTCCCCAAATCTCAAGAACTGCAGAAAACACTTATGACAAAGCTTTCCAAAGAGATCTTAATCACAAAATACTTTTCTTATTGCACAAAGCATACCTGTCAAGTATCTTCAAAACATTATATAAATCAGGCATTTTTTTGTATATTTTGGATATGATTTCAGATGGTTGTGCTATTCACACAGGCCTAAATATAATGTCACTATTATTTGCCCTTTGCTTCACAGATCCCCTCATGGGAATGGAGTCCAAAGTGGGAGAAGCAGCTTGTTTTGTCCTCAAGATCTTCCACAGCCTGACCTCCGCTTTCTTCACATGCCTTCAGAAAAACATCAGACTGGCATGCTTCCCATAACGTTACAGTACAATAAACCATCCAATGTGGTGTGGAAGCTCTCCTGAATATGAAACCCACTGAGGATTAACATTCATTTACAACAAAGCTTCTGGTCAAACACTTCTGTATCAAATATCGTTACCTTTAATTTTACCTAAAATATTTCAGTTTTAATATTGTGGTATGCAGGGGCTCCAAATATTGTTTTTAATGTACTTTACAAAACCGGTTTAATATATATAATTATAAACAACCTGGTTTTAATACAACTTTGGTCAACAACATACATACAGAATTTATAGCTGTGTTTTGTGTTACACGGCTAACCTAACATATATCTTGTAGTACAATTAGGAGTAAGCAAACACGTGAATAATTGGAACTAAGTAAAGTTAAACAAAAGTGCTGTTGTTGGCTTGATCCCAAGCGGGCCTTTCCTATTTTATTTCCTTCTGTTCTGTTGCAGGAAGTCTCAAACAATTGCTTATCTCCTTACAGCAGCTAAGACACTCTAAGGCAAATTGGGCTACATTTTCTATACATATTTAAGACATTATGTTATATTAAGAGGTATATGAAAGTTCTCCCAGTAGGTTCAGGTAAACAATCTTAATTGTATTACTATAAATGCTAGTGGTTCCTTTACTGTCTAATGCAATTATCACTATACATGCAATATCTGTATCCTAGAAGCAATGAATATTAGTTAAAGTAATGTTTATCTGTGATTACTTTAAAAAAGTAACTAACTAACAAACAAACAAAAAGACAATCACATTTTTCCCTGCAACCTTTTTCTGTTTGTACTTCACAAAATCAAATCCAAACTCTATTAATGAATGCATTATCTATCTATCTATCTATCTATCTATCTATCTATCTATCTATCTATCTATCTATCTATCTGTTTATATATAAGGTTTTAAACAATGCTATCGATTCATTTGACAACATTTAAGTAAATCTTTCAAGAATAAATCATCCGCCAACCATTTATCTGTCAGAGGACAAACAGCATTTACAGAACAGCTGCGGAGCGGAGGGTTCTCGGCAACGTGGGTGCAGGTAGCAGATTGCATGCAGTGGACACTTATTCGGAAACTTTCCAGCTCCGGTGAGATCTAAGAAAATGATGTGTGAAGAATTATGTGGAATTGTTTTTAACAGGGAATCTATCAAAATCATCTGCCTGTTCATGCCTGAATAAATCAACTATGAGGGCCTACTTGAAATTGTGTGGGTGGATGGAACAAAAGCTTATTCACTGGAACCCACAGGCTGATACAACCCTGTATTTTCTCCTTCACATTAGCCTCCAGTTCTTTGACACAAATCAAAATATCCAGACAAGGGATTCAGATTATGGTAAAATTGCATAATTCCCTGCAGGTATATGATGATAAGCCATGTAAATATATATAAATCATGACAAAGAATAGTAATCTGTAATATTATGATGTTTTACAGCGTTGCCTGATTAATTTATTCAAAGTTCAAACCTTTAAACCTGGTTACCAAGGCAGCTGCAGAAACCATGGCATTGGTGTTTGTAGTATCTGGACACTGAAAGGGATGATTTAACCTTAGGTAAAGAAAAGCATACTATTGGTTCTTCAAATTAAATTTTAGGAATGAAAGACAATATAGAATTATGAGTATAGATATTAAAAATACATCAATAAAATAGTATTACACCAAATATGATGTGTGACAAAACAGACACAATCTAAAATACAAGATTTTTCCCTTTTCCTTTTTGAAAGTTTCTTTGTTAAGAGGGAAGGCATAAATGTCTTGTTTTGGGAGTGATGAGTCGAGCTAACTGACAAAAGATGAAAGATACATTGTGAACAAATGATACTTAATATCTCTACACATTGTCCCTCCCATCCTTATTGAGTGAACAAAACAGCCTACACTGCAAACATCCAGTAACAGCTGGACGTTACGGGACTTAGAACTTGCTTACTGAAGAAGATAGCAGTTGGCAGGTGTTTGTCTCGCCTATCTTACAATGTATGTTTAGTTAGGGCTTTGAGGTTTGAATGGTTCAGTGAACAATTTCAATTTATAATATTTATCTCACCAGCAAACCACTTGGACTAAGAATGGAATCCTGAATATTTTACCAAATGCTTAATTAGGCATTCACTGTTGTGCATAATTGCGTTAAAAGAATGCAAATGAATTGGTCACTTTGTTCAGTGAAGATTTGTACAGTTATCAAACACATGTATATATTTTACTATTTTTCTGCTATTTATTTAAGAGATGCTTTATTGCTTAAGGAGTGATGCATTGAATAAAATATCTGGAGCTGATAATCACCTAGAATCCTGAGACTCTTTGGATAAGGGGGAGTAAAATCCACTACATTAACAAAATCAAACTTTGATATATTAAAAAATAAAGAGTTTGGAGCCTTGGTTAACACCATTTAAGAAATAATTATCAATTATTATGATTATGATTATTATTATATGTACTAAAGGATGTCTGTAATAATAAGTGACTAAGGTAACAGACACATTTGTTTGCACCATTAATCACTTTTACTTTACGTTAGCAATTATGTGGTAATTTCAGCACATTTTCTTAGTTATGTTGCCACCTAGTGTCATCTATTTCCCAAAATGTACTTTACGTTTTAAATGTATGCAGCTATGCATGTGCATTTATTTGAAATATTGCACCTTTTTTTTCTTATTTTTAAGTAAAATGTGCTAACTATGCACGCAACAAGCTATGCCAAAAAATGAGCATCTTTATTTAGACGGGATTATTTGTTGTTCTTAAAGTATATTACCCAAGACCTACAAATCCCACAATGCCCTCAGAAGATCAACAATTGCTCTGTGGGACATGAAGTCTTTCCGGTGGCATTTTCGTGCGGTTGATACGTGGGAAAAGACTGCAATTCCCAGAATGCAACACAAACGTCAACCAAGTGACGCGGCGTAGGTTAAAGTGGAAAGGTTGCGCGCTTACAGAGTTGCAGTTTCCTAAAAACCGGGATACTTTTGAATTGCCGTTCACAGCTAAGCAGTCCAATAAAGGAAATAAACATGTCTACATCAGCAAAAGAGCTGCTACAGATGGACCTGTATGGTTTACTTGCAGTAGAAGATGGAGCGTCTGAGAAAGAGGTACGAGGGGCTCGGCGTTACAGACCCACTGAGATTCGAGTTACTTTATTGGAAAAAGTCAACATTGTGTTTGCGTGGTTTTTTAATAAGCATTCTGGTCCCTCAATAAAACAGCACAAGCTTTGCATTATGCATTTTAATATGACTAAAATGTCAGTCCAAAGTGATATACAATCGCCCGGCACCTGGCACCAGCTCACTGTCCATACCACATGGTCCACTCCACTCCATAGATCACCTTTCTGTGAAATCCAGTGTTATGCAGCCTTAAAATAGCACCGCCATTGCGTGTTTGTTTACAGTATGCATTTGTGAAATATTTCCATCTTCAGTAGTAAAACCCAAATCCAGGAGCTGCATGTGTGGGTCCCATTTGGATGCCACATAACCACGATCCAGAGTCCTTGATATGTCCGTCTGTTTTGTGAACTCAGATGGGTGTACCTCCATGACAAGGAGGGGAGTAGCAGCACAGCTCACATTGAACCACACAAATGCATCAATACAACTACAAAAGATCAAAGGATATTTACATTACATACATAGGCTTTGGTGTCTGAAAGCCCATTGTCAGACCTAACCCTTGTCATGTTTTGAAGGCAGGGCTTGGTTTTGGTTTAAGGTTCAGACTAGATTGAATGGACTCTGGTTATGGTGAGCTTTAGTTAGGGGGGTATATGGATTGTCCTGTAGTAATATGTTGATTAACATATTGTACAATAATTGCATTTAAAGATTAAATTAGGGTTGTATTTTGATGTGGGCTAGGATTAAGGTAAGATCCCAATATGATTCGACGTCCAATAGACTTAGGGTTCTGTTTGCACCGTTTTTAGATTGTGTTTTGATGTCAGCTGTTGTGGTTTTGTAAGTGTTTCACATGCTTCAAGTGTGGTGTTTTGTTTTTATGAGAACTATTTTAAATCTGATTAGGAAATTAAGTTAGCTTGTTATTTATTGAAAAGGTGTTTAACTTCCAATCCTTTTACTTCTGCACTGCAGTACTTAATTGTGACTACCAGGGGGCACAGCCATCCCATGTAATGTATTTTGTTTGTAGGCATCATTTGAAATAAAATGAACTATTCCATCAGCTGAAGTGAATTTAGGAAAGACGCACTGAGATTGACCTTTGATATCTGGGCACAGGTCAGCTTTGATTATGAGTGGTCATATATCTACTTTCTTTAAAGTAGGGCCTATATGATTGTTACCTCTTACACACAAACAGGACTTACTAATTGTGTTTAACATTATTGTGATGCACATAATTTAAACCAGAACATTACACATGGGGTTGTGGGTTCAATCCCAGGTGGGGGACACTGCTGTTGTACCCTTGAGCAAGGTACTGTACCTAGATTGCTTCAGTTAAAATAATGTCATATATTGTAACAATCATTACAATCCACCCTGGATAAGAGTGTCTGCTAAGAAATATCATCATAATGTGATGCAGTTATACTTTTTAACTGGTTTCTTTTCTCTGGTTTTGCTTTGCCCGTTCCGTGGGGCATTTTGCAGTGTGAGAGTGATGGTTTGTTAGTATTTAGGCATTTATGTTTATCCAGTGTTTCTCACAGGGTTTCTCACGATTCAATACTATAGGCCATATTTACAGAACGTCAAGCAGACCAAGAAGCTACCAAACCATTGTAAAACTTAGTGACACATTTGACCCACTAGGTGGTACTACTGCACAGTACATGGGTTTTATTTGAATGTCAGTATTCAAATTAAACTGTTACAGTTACAGAAGGGTCTTGCTTTCCAGAAACTTTAAGATCACCCCAGCATCTAAGTTATATTCTAGGTGGCATTTCCCCCCAAGACATTTGAGAAGCTAGTAATTGCAAAAACATTTTCTTGTGTATAGTTAACTTTTTAAAGTTCACAAAAGACCTGTGCTAATTTGAAAAACTGATTTATATCGCGATATGTGAGAGAGACATTTCACTATCTCCCAAAAAAAGATTGTCTTCAAATCAGTTAACTTTATTAAAATAGTCGCCACATTTTTGTTCTGTCGGGCAGCGTAATAAAATAATACATAATAAAAAGCAATCTTGATGGAAAAATGTCTGTAACAGTGATAGTTTGAGAAATCGTCCAGTGAAAACAAGGTGAAACAAAAATTACATTCCTGATTTGTTCAGGGAAATATTGCCAAGCTTTTGCCACATTACATTAAAAGGCACAGACTTGTGACTTTCAAGGAATTAAGTTAATTGAACTTGTCATGACCACGTCTTTGCATCCAATAAAAACATGGTTAATTACAGGTGCTAGTGTCAAACATTTCAGTGACACTTGCAGGTAAAAACAACTGTTCATAACAAGAGGCTGTTTCTCATGATCTTGTTAATAATTTGCTTTCCCATTAGCAGTAGGCAAGCCAGACTTGGCAGATTGCATCCATCTACACCTGACTCTGTTGGAAGTGTCTGCCAGGTGGTGTCTGAATTGTTGTGTCTGGAAGAAGTGAAGGGAAATTGTTGGCCAATGTCAGACTTGGGATTGTCCTCTTCTCCAGGTTGTTCAAAATAAGGCATGCACGTTTTAGAGTAAACAGATCATTTTTGGTAGAGAAGAACTTGAGTGTTAAATATCCCACTCAAAATACAAACTTTCCAAATCATTGGTCACACGTAATTACAATAATGTTATAAATTATATTATTAACAAATATAAACTGACAGAGCTAATTTCTACAACCAAGAGTTTACTTTCTGTCAGTTCTCTCCTCAGATTATTTTGCAAAATGTGGTTCATATATAAAACACTGCAGATTTTTCTAATTGACCACTTGCCACATAGACCTTTCCCTTGATCAGACACATACATGTTGGTTAAGTCTTTGTATATCTTAAGGAAGATCCTTAGGGCTTTCCTTTCTAGAAACCCACAAACACAGAAGTTTTAGGAAGCACATGTGTGTCTTGGCTTCTCTGTAGCTTCCTGACCTTGTCAACGTGTCCAAATCCTGAGATCCGGGGCCGGAATTCAGTTTAAAATTGCAGTCAAATTAAGGAAAGACAACAATTTATTAATTGGATTTCAAAGACTAGGGGGATCCCAAGATTTGTGCTGGAAGTCTGTGGTCATGGACTTGGAAGACACTACATCAGAAGAGTACAGCCAGCATAAGCCAAGTTGTGTGGGGTCTCAACAATGTTCAGAAATGATAGCATCTATCTCTAGACATAGCAACTTGTCAAGGATGGGGATTGAAAACAATGTGGTTTCAATACAGATGTAAACAGATTACCACCGACAGCTATTTGGTTACTTTTCTAAGCCCGCTGTGAAGACTTATGTTTTCCGGAATCTGAAAGGACACTAAATGTGCCTGTGTAGTGGTGGTTTGTCATTGAATTAAATATATTAAGCACTGCATCTGGCTGACACCAAAGCTTGTAAAACCTTGTAATTTATTGGTAGTGTGCTGATTTTTATTACCATTGTATGAAGATCAGGGATTTGCAAGGCATGTGACATCCATGTGTTGATGTGTTCTAATCAAGACAGTCCAGCTAGTGGGGAGGTATGGACCCTCTGTTTTGTTTTATTGAAGCCATTTTTGAATAATGAGGCTTACTTGGTGCCAATTTGTCCCAAGTGTTTAAGCAATTGATAAATGTAAAGGTAACTTTAAAATCTATAGGATTGCTCTGTGGTCACAAACAAATTCAAATTCAGCTAATATGAAACATTCTAAATGAAGACAATGCTAAAGCCCCCTCAGCTTATGCTTTCTGAAAAAAAAGAAAAAAAAGAAAAATGACATAAAGAACATAGGATATTGTTTTTGTGTCCAATCACCATAACAATGCCAATGAGAGAAGGGTGATCTTATGTCTTACTATTGGCTGATGGCATTGTCATTACCTAAATTTTACCTCCCGAGTATTGCTTCATCAATCATGTTGGGTGAAAGTTAAGCTTTCGGTAGCGAACAATCAAAACCACCAAATGCGCTCAAATTGGAGGGAATATCTCTCCTTTTTTTATGCCCAAATATGTCCTGCTGAGCATCGCTGAAAATAGCTTCATAGCTTCAGACAGACGCTGCACTTTCCCCCCTGCAAAATATTGGGCCTGTTCTTTCATTGACCAGCGCTCAGTTTGCCTCTGTATCCCAGTATTGACAGATGTGATTGTCATGGTAGGGAATTCGTATTGCTTGCCAAAAAACAATGATTTCTTCTCCTTTTTCTCTCCCATTTCCTGTAAATGCCAAATTTGGGGTAATTGCAGAAGATGGACTCTCACAGGGACATGCAGCCACCCGTGTGGGCAATCTTTTAGTAAGTCGTCAGCAGTAATAACGAACACAGACTGTTGTAATGAGAAAAAGATGTAGGAAGGCAATAAAGTATGTCGAGCAGCGGGTGGCCAAGCGGTCATGATTTTGCTTAGCACAACTATTACAGTAAGCTATTACTGCAGGACAGGAATGCCCGAGGGAGGCGTGTGTTTGTGTCTTTTCATTTATTCTCTTGGAGAACTGCAAAAGCATGTTCTCGGTGGATGAGGTGCTCAGCTGCACGATAGCTGATAAACAAAATGTCAACAGTAATGGTGCCACAAGTGGTCATTTGTATACACTGAGGATTCTTTTACACTGTTCTCAGTCGTACTGTAAAGCTGTGTGCGATTACCCATTATAAGAGGACACAGTGCTTGTTTGCTTCTCCCTCGTGATAACTCTTTACGTATGGGGAAAACATTACTTTGTAATTTTCGGGAATGTCGCCTGCCACCTGAAATGCATCATATGCTACTGTGCCTTGGGATAAATAAAATGGCTGATGAAAGTCTTTTAATGTTTTTAATTTCCCACAAATCCTGTTCTTCCTTAAAGGATGACCCAATTTTTACCATTTGCTCATTGAATGAAGATCGAATATCTTTCAAGCAGGTGCTGGTGGGCCATCTTTCTAGCAACGCAACCTGACCATCTCAAGTACTTTTCAGTCAATCTGTATTTACTACTTGAGCTGAGACCCGGAAAAGCGTATTTTGTGCTGGTTCCTGAACATAAATAAAAAAAATGAGTGATTTCAATAAAAAACACGACTTTTACCAGTACCTGTATCTGTAATCAATTCACTTTTTTTTTTTTATTTCCTGCTCAGTAAATTAAAAGAACATAAATATCTATTGCATAAGAAAAAGAGAATTTTAGGATCAGTAGGCTTTTCTGAGTAGACTTACTTACTTACTTAAGAGTGTTAAATTTCAAACGAAGATGGAGTCCTTGCTTCGTGTTTTAGGGGGACAGAGAGAAGTGGCGTGAGGGAGGGAGGGTGAATATGAAAAAGTCGGTTATTAGCTGTACACACAGCCTTCAGCCTCTGTGTGACCTTTGGTATTTCGTCCAGTTGATTACAGTCACGTATTCAATTACAATTCTTCCTTAGTTTCTGCTTGCACGCATCCAAGAAATAGGATCTAATTATCACAGAGGGTTTTGCTAGTTTCCTGTCATGACCTCTCCCCAAACTGAAAATAATGATCCTTTTTCAGCTTGTTAAAAGCCCAAAATAAAACACCTTTCCAAGACCCCCTGCACATATTTTCAATCTGAGTTTATTTATTGTCATTTTTTTGTGTGTTGTTGTCAAAGACCTTGAGGGCAACCCAGTTAAAAAAAGAACATATTAAAACATTCGTGTGTCTGAAAAATACATACTAAATCACAATTCTGCATCTTTGGAAAACCCCTTGTCCTTTTAACTGTAGATAACACTTGTTGAGCTTCTCTTTCAGTACTGCACAACACACTATTTTATTATTATGAAAGAATTTAAAAATGTTCCAACATTCTCTAGCTTGTGAGATGAGTTTTTTTTCCCCCCCGGAGGTAGCTTTGATGACCTTGTTTAAAGACTGCATTTATTTTAATTTCAATTCATTACAATTACCAATGAAGTAGATGCTTTCGACCAAAGATACTTCCGAAGAGTGTTTTGTAAATGATCCATCAGCAGCTGCCATGATGGAATCACTTAGGAAAAGACTGTGGTTTCACGTCTCGTGTGAAAGATGGCGTACAGAGATGTTGGGTTTCTTGCTCAGGGCAGCGCTCAGTGAGTCTGTGCCAGGGCTGGGGTTTGTAATGGGTTTGTTCTGATAACGAGCCCCTTATTTCAATCACTCAAGCTCTTATCACCATAGCTACAGCACTACAATGTTGTGTTTTAACCACTTTCTTGTAACACATTAGTACAGCATGTGGTCTTACATCCAGTAACCAGAAACAGCGAAAATATGATTCACTCACTAATTATTAATACCAAAAACTACAACTTTTGCCAGCCCTATACTACATGGTGGTGAAAACTATAAGACAGCACACAGTGTGTTCGGTGGCTTGGGTCTATGTTTGTCACTATCATGTTGACTGTAGCGTGTTGTAGGCTGGCTGGGAAGGGCACCGAGCAAAGCCGCATCTTGGCTCGGGTCTCGGAGCTAATTTAGTGCAGGCTCTCTCAGGCCTATGTCTGAGACTTCCCAGCGGGGCCTGTGCGAAGCTAATTAGAGCAATGGCGCAGCAAGGCTCTTTACCACAAATAAATATTTGTGTGTACTTCCCTGCTGTTTTATTTCTCTAGTTTTTTTCTCTCTGTGCCCTCAGTCTTTGGTACGGAAAGATGGCTATCCACCTGGCTCTCACCCAAGCTTGCATCAGTGCTGAAAACACGCAGTTAAAAAGCCACATTTTCAGGTCACCTCCTGGTCAGAAAAACACATTACATCACTTTTCAAGACTCTTTTCTTGCTCTTTCTTTTGATTTTTGGTTTACCCCTGCTGTGCAGCTGAGGTGCAAATTATGCTAAACACCAAGACAGGTGTTTTTAAAAATTAATCTAGATGCATAATATGTACACCCCATTTATTTCTGTTGTTTCCTCATGTTTTATACTAAAAAATTCCAGTAAGCAGAATTACATAATATATGGGAAGCATCATTTCAAATGAAGGAGAGGGATCTTGGTAATAAGTAATGAAACCAATTGCTACACACATTTGTCACAGAGCTGGTTCTTACTTGATACTTATTTGTTTAACTGGACTCACTATGTTATTTAAAGTGGATATTTTGCCTACCGATGCAAACATAATAACTTCCTTTATCTTGAGCTTTCCTGAACTATTCAAGACAGTTGACATTTGGACATTTGCACTGCAAAGTTAAAATAAATGACCCACACTGTTATTGGCTTGCTGTAAGGGATCGCATGACGCTGTTTATCATTATCCACTGAGTCTTATCTGAACATGTTTTACACTGGGATTCAAAATAGAACTAACTTACTCAGTGCAGTTTTTTTAAGCACAATTTCAAGTACTGATGTTAAACATGTACAATATTCACCAAAACAAAAAAAGACCAGTTCTCCATTTAAATAGAACAAGATGAACTGGTACAAGCTATAATCAGGGTTTTCCTTCTGAGCTGTAACCTCAGGGCTTTTGGGCTACTGCTCTGTGAGAGCGCTGCGGTCGGGTGGGTGGGTGGGTGACGGTGACAGGCAGCAGCGAGCCGGCCTCAGTGGTAGGCTGGTGAGGCACGCCGGCCCCTCTTGGAAACAGATGGTGGCCGGCTGCGTCGGAGCCAGCTTGCCTGGCAGGGGTCCAGGGGTCTGCGTGTCAGCGCTGTCTCTGGAGGAAGTGCCTGAGTACCACTCGGCAGTGCTGGGGAGCTTTAACAGTGTTTTTATTTCACAGCGCCCTTGAACTGAACTGTGTCGAAACTGATTATTAGGATACAGGCACGCGTTGCACGTTAACTGTTAGCGTGCGCACACCTCGTTCCCCTTCTCCCCCGCAGCGGCTGCCTCGGGACTGACCCAGTCCATTCGGGAGCATCCAGGTGAGATGGTCTGGGCTCCACGTCCATGGGGCCGAGATACAGTCACGTGAGGTGATGCATACAGAAGGGATGTGTTTGAGAAATATGCTTTACCCCAAAAAGCTTTCGTCATGCAAGACCCGTCCCAGATTGAGGTTCTTCAATTCAAAGTTTTTGCAAAATTTCACTCTCTTGGAATTAAATGTTTAATGTTGTCACTACTCAGGTTGTGCCCATAGTACAGTATATAGATCTAAGTGGCATCACATCTGTAAAGGATTGAAGATCATTGTGTTTTTGGTTGGTAAATATGACATAATATGACTAGTTATATTCAAACATACACACATCTATGTAGACATGTTGCATGTTTATTATAGTAGAATAAGCACCTTCATACTACCCTGAAACGGGCAGAAATGGTGTTCTTATGCATAAATACACTTAAAATAAAATAATTTCATTCACCCCTGTGAAACTTTTCTTTGATGAAGAACATGGTAGAAATGACAGTAATGTACAGTCTTGTGCGTGACAGAGCTCTCTCCGAGTCAGAAAGAGGTTTAAAAAGAACACATAATTTAAAAAAAAAACATTTCTTGTGTAAATCTATTGTAATAATGCACAGTTTACCTCAAACTAACCAATAAAGTGATGAAATATCACAAGTATTTCCGTCTGCCCGCCCATTTTGGGAAATTTAAAAAAAAATGTTTCTATAATTTATATTTATTCTCTGAGATGAGTAATTTAAGTTGGCTCTCAAGGTCAGTCTTGTTAGGAAACATTTAGAAAAAACATGTATGTCTTAAAGAAAACAAAGAAAATCACTTTCTGTTATGGCCATGTGGTCCAGAAGATGTCACGGGCCAAAACAATAGAAGTATTCTCTTAAATATGGCCTCAATTTCTTTGTATTCTTACGGTTCAAAAATCATCAGTGCCAAAATAGCTTACCAAAAATAAACCAGTGATAAGTAATACTATTGAGGCAGGATGCCAGCTTGCCTTTCGGCATGTTCCCTGGTGAGAGTGTGGTTAACAACAAACCAACAGATGCATAGTAATCCCACTGACCACGGGGACTGGGAGCTCAGCTTTCCACAGACCAAAACCACAATTACTACCAGCCCCGCTTACAGGGATCATTTACTTCCAAAGTGAAAATTATTTCATCACTGGTTAATAACCAGGTCGGGGGCTTAATACAGTTTTTTTTTGGTGTATTTGACTTTTTTTCCATTGTGGATGTCTGAAATCACAGGAATACTGGAAGTATGCATCAGCAAAATGATTCAAAGTGTTTCACCAGGTTATAAGGTGAAAACTTCACATTTTATGGTTGCTGGTTGGTTGTAGCAGTTATGTAACCTTGTCATTTTTAGATGTACTGCTACACAAAATGACAGGAAACCTAATGGAAAGAGCAGTTGTTAAAATGTCCTGGTTTCATTAGTAGGAAATGCAAGGATGTGTAAGATGGTGCCAAACTGTTGTGTATAGGGACCATTACTGTTTAAATTACACTTTGACTGTGGAACCAGTAAGTGAAGCTTCATATGGTCTGTTTGTTCCAAATATTAGTAACATTAGTAAAATGTAATTGGTAAAACTTTGTCTCTCTTTTAAAATGTCCCAATTCAGTAAAGGGAGATGTTAAGTGTACGGCAATGTGTGATAAGTTAGTAGGCCTTACTAAGCTAATGAAATTACATGCAGTGTAGGCAAAAGAAAAATCACTTGCTCAGAGAGAGGAAATATTTGTGGGGAAGTGATGGTGGAGCAGAAACTAGTTTATGAATCAGCAATATTTCTACCATAATGGAATTCTAGCCTTTTTACTTCAGACCTGCTTCTTTCCAACAGCCTCTAATAGATGTATTTGGGCTTTGTGTTGAAATCAATTGTGCACCTTCTCTGCACTTTCCTCATAATGAAGTTCTTTCTGGTCTTGTGTCCTAACTGTGCGTGCCTTCAGTGTTTGCTGTTGTTTTCTTCTTAGATTGTGCGCTATGATAATTGATTAAGCTGTCCCATTAAAGAAGTACCAGGACACAAACAGTGGTTTGAAATAACAGGAAGGTACAGAATGCCACAACTAATTTCAGTTCAGGGTCAGAGATTGTTAAATTCAGTAGCTTTGTGAAGTAAAAACACTCCCTTATTATTGTTATGGCTGATTACTAAAAAGAAGCCAGAGCTCTGATGTCAGACTTTGCTGTTTTTTGTTGTTTTAAGTTTAATAGACTCTCCAGAGTACATTAAGGATTTTAATACTGTGCCAGATGCTGCAGGAACAGGCAGGCATTCTTTTTCACCTT
The DNA here is from genome assembly GCF_036373705.1 of Amia ocellicauda. NCBI lineage: Eukaryota > Metazoa > Chordata > Actinopteri > Amiiformes > Amiidae > Amia > Amia ocellicauda. The sequence continues at coordinate 7,198,667 of NC_089870.1, forward strand.
CTAGAAGCTTCAATTGTTCTGTTCTCTTATCTATATATCGTCAAGTTTGGAAGTTGTCAGTTTATTTAGATTTAGGCTTCTCAAATTGTCAAGTGATATGGAGAATTGTACTCCCTCAATACATAGGTGGACAAGGAACACTCAGAATTCCATTAATTAGAATAATACCAAAGAAGTTTATTCAATAATAATGAAGTGCGTCGGAGACTTGTCTAAAGTGTGTTAAAGAACATAATATCGTATAGGTTTCTCCCTTGGTTGCCGAACAACTACATGACGTCAATGAGGTTACTGAGGTACCCCAAACACAATTTACACAATATTGCTGCAACGGTAATACAAAGAGAATGTAGACAGTTAGGCATCTGCACAGGGCACTGTCCCACGTCAGGAATCTCCAGTTGATGGCACAGGAGGGAAGACGACAGCATACTACCTTATCCAGAGCATGCAACTTATTGGCTGTCTGCTAGTTTCTCATAGAGTACTGATGGAGCATTCAGTGATAAAATTGCAGACAAACAAACTTCCAGCCAGCCCAGCCTAAACAGTTTTTAATAGCCTTCATATTTTACAGTGAAGATACATCTAAAGTTTCAGCTTGACTAATACAGTTTATTTAAAAAGTGAAAGTTGCCCTTGCCCATCTTGAACATCACCCGTTAGTATTTAGCATTGGTTATACTTGTTCATCATTGTGTTTTGTTGCCATTGTTTGTGAGCTTCTTGAATTTTGAGGAATACATGATGCATTGACCTTTGCCATCACAATTAACCATGCATTGTTTTTTGTTGTTTGTCGCTTTATCCATTTGAAGATCAAGAAAGCTTACAGACAGAAAGCCTTGACATGCCATCCAGACAAGAACCCAGACAACCCTAAAGCAGGTGAGTGCAGCTGATAAAACCGAACAGCATGGGGTAAAGCTTGGCTTGTAGTGTTGATCTTTTAACTGCTAATTCATCTAGAACTATGAACTCCATGTTCTATGTTGATTTCCTGCAGTTTAAATCTATTTCTGATGATCTTGGCATTAATGATATGCTGCAAACAACACTTATTTAGAGAGTGGATGATATTTTGCACCATTCTTGCCTCCTGAACTATGACCTAGAATATGATTGTATTTTTGAGCCCAGAAAGTGCACATCCTCCTTCCAAAAGGAACAAAACAAACGAAAATGACTTCATGACATTGTGTCTTTGGTCTGTCTCAGATGTGTGGTATGAAGACCAAAAATGTGAATTAAAAGCAGCATACATGTACAATACTCCACCAAGCCCTTAAAGCACTTGTGAATTTGGTTTTTAACTCTACTGGTTGCAGACCAGCCACATACAGTTCTGAGTTCAGCCTTCCATGTAGCTTAATCGTCTACAGTACAGCAATTGTCTGCTAACTCAGGCCACAGCCCTCAGGACCACATAAAGAGTATTAGACTATAATTGTATAAGTAGGCACTCTGAGATGACATATGTTTTGCAGTATTTGAAAAGCCTCTGATGCCTAGTGCCAAGAAACATGCAAACAATATTTTTAGGAGATTTAAATATAATTTTAATGCAAAAAATGCACCTTGAAATTCAACAATGTTATTTATTGAAGTTTGTGGTCCTGCTTAGCAGACGGGGGATGCAGGGGTGGGGACTGCAGACTCCTTTTTTCTCCTTGGAAAAAAAACCTAAACCAAAACAAACGTCTAAAAACATAAAATGCCTAAACAGCCCCTCCAAAAAAATGCTGTGGGGATTTATTTGGGTTAAAAGTCACACGAAATAATGGAGGGTACGTTTGGTCAGTTTAACAGACACAAGTTTATATGGAGCCTCATCCGTTAATGCTGATCACTGCTATTCTTTACTCTGTATGGGAAACATCCGTCTCTGTATTTTTCACAACCAACATGCCCAGGGCCTTAAAGGATTGACCTCCAATGTACAACGTTTCTACAAAGCACATGTTCTGGCCTGTACTTCATATATTAAGCCTTCTACCTTTGCCCCTGTGCTATTTAGTGCTTTTCAGGGCACAGTGGGACTCGTTTATTTATGTTTTATTAGTAAGCCGAGAGATTTCTGACCCCTAAGCGGGGGTCTCGTACTTGCTGTATGTTTGAATTCCCGCCGTTAAGCTAGATTCCCTTAAGTCAAAAAAGGAGGAGAAACCTGAGACCTCAGCAGATTGTTTTAAAAGAAAAGAAAAAAAAAACTCCCTTAATGGAGTCATTAAATACTGGCGACGGCGAGGGGCGAATTTAAGGTTGGGGTTGGGGGGCATTGGTACATATTGTATATATCACCCTTCTGAGAGCCCCGCTGTTCTGCAGAGAGATATGTGAGAAAATTCACAGTGTATCATTAGAGGAAACAGTCTGTGTGAGACTTCAAGCACATTTTGTGCAGGAAATGTCTCAATTAATATCAGCCCTGTTTGGCACTGAGCAGCCAAATAGGGCACTTCTGTTCGTTGATTAACCTGCATTTTGTTCTCCCTGTCGGTTATTTTTGCTTTTGTTTGGACTCTTGTCTTTGTTTTTTTTTTGTTCCCCCCCGCCAACATTCTCTTTGTATGGGCAGTTTTAGCTGAATGTGTTCACACCCTTTATTTAAAACTAAGTTATTTGGTTATTCAGTTTAGTTGTTTATTCCTCAAGAAACAATGCATATTTATCAATGACATAGCAGCGTTTCTTGAGTATTGCTTCTGCCTAGAGAAAACAACTGTAAAGTTTCAAGGTGATTGAACTGAGATAAGCTTACACACCCCATGTCTTGTTGAACACTCAAACATACTGTCATAATCTTCCTTAACACTCCAATTTAGACAATGTTCTTGGATGGATTACACAAGATTGTGCAATGTTTGGTCTTGAGTCATATTCTCTGTGGTGCCTGATGCTGCTGTTGCCTTTTCACCCTTCAGCTGATCTCTTCCACCAGCTGTCCCAGGCCTTAGAGATCCTGACCGATGCTCCTGCCAGGGTGAGTTCTCTTCCTGTCTTCATGAGTTTGCAAAAATGTATCCTCCAAACGATTGTCTGTAAATGATTTTACATGTTTTAATTGTGCAAATGGCAAAAGTTATAAACTAAAGCTGATATCCATCAAGTACATGTAAAGTAAAATGATTCAATTGAAAATGAAAGAAAAGGTAGCACCTAAAACAGAATTGATTTATTAATGTATCTTTTCCATTCCTATGTTGCCACTTTGCCAGATTTGCACCTTTAATTTACATTCAGAAAATGGGGAGCAACTAAAGGCTTTGAAAAACACTTTACTACCATTTTCTCCATCCAGGCGGCCTATGACAAAGTTCGCAGAGCCAAGAAGCAAGCTGAGGAGAGGACCAGAAGACTCGATGACAAGAGAAAAAAGATTAAGCTAGGTGAAGCCCCTTACTGAGACAATTGCAGGTTGTGTGGTAAAACGACCATTTTGAAGATTTATAGCCACTTCAATACGTCTCTCTGCCAGTGCTAATGGCTGCCCTGGGTACACTTCTATCAGGAGCTGTGGAAACTAAGATCCACTAATGTTTAATCATTGTTTATCCATTGGCCATTATTTTATTGGGAACAGATCTGTGGAAGTTTTAATTGGTCTTCAATGCTTGAAGCGGAAGGCAGTAATAAAAGTGGGTGTTTCAGTACAAATAATAATCAAATAATCAAGTCTCTTTTTCCTGTATTATAATGCTGGTCAATATTGTTCTACTACTACCAGGTTTTATTTCCTTTTGTATAAGATGTGGGAATCCATTCCACTGTATTATTGTTTTTTTTTCAACCCTAATGATAAGCATTACCGTGTTTTCGTGTAAAAAGTTTTGCGGTTGTGCAGGCAAAGTCTAATACAGGAAGATTGCCAAAAGTAGATCATATACTTTTATTGGGGTTTGGCTAGGGTTCTGCGCATTAACGTTCTCTCTTTCCACCCAAAAATAGGCGGAAAGGCAGTTAAATTTTTTTCCAATTCCCTTTCAAGAAAAGACGAGCACAGATGGAAGTCCTGAAAAAGTACAGATTTTGCTTGTTTTCTGCCAATTTATAACTCGCACTCCAAATCCTCCAGGCTATCCCTTAATTAAAGGATGCTCAAATGTTTCTTGTTCAGTTTCATCCTGTGAACCCATGAACCTGTCAAAAGCGCAAAGCCTTTCCACCTTATTTTTATACTATGAGACTTTTTTTTCCTTCTGCAGCAGAAATTAGAAGAACATGGTAGAAGCCTCATTCTTATTTTTCATAAATGAAACAAACAAAAAGCTTAAACGCACTAAATCATTTTACAGCTATGTTAGGCAAGAAACAGTTCTCAGGAAAACATCTGGTTCATTGTTATACTGACTTCTACTTATATATCATTTCCTTCATTAACCAATTTCTAGAACCCCTGTCACCTCTATTATAAAGTGTTCTTGCTCTCACAGATTTGGAGGCCCGAGAAAGGGAGGCCCAGGCTCGAAGTGTAGCAGAAGAGGAAATTAAAATCACACGCACATTAGAGGAGGAGGTGAGCTTTTGTATTAAAACTGTGCACACTGTTTATCTTGTGATTTTAATACCTTTCAGCGTCCGTGCTTTTAATACAATAAAGCAATCCAAATTATATATTTACTTCAACCAAAAAAACTAAGGGATTTATACAACCCCCGTCCATCCATCTTTCCTTCTTCTCCTTTCTTTATAATTCCTGCTTTGTGGAAGTGGGTGTTAAGAGTAAAACTGTTAAACCATATTTGAATCACCTCCTTAAAAAACACATTGTACACATTGTATGCACTTTTAGGCTTTTGTTAGATTAAGCCGAAGAAAACTTAAGTGAATTGTTGCCCATTGACTAGAATTAGTTACCAGTCTGACTCACAATCCACAAGCCTGCCATTTCAGTGCACACTAGACATGGTGTAAAAGGTGTGCTGAACAGCATCAAAGCCCCGTAGACCGTCTGGCAGGGTTTTTGTATTCAACAGAACCAGAAGGTGGCAGTGCTCAGTTGTCAGCTTATTAGCTCAAATCATTTGTCTGTCTGTTACAGTGTGTGACATGGAGGAGTACATTTTCCAGCAGAATACGGTTTATAAAAGAAACAAGAAACAAAGGACAGTGATTCATACAAAGGGAACAGTGAATGATGCCCTACATTCTCAAATGTATAAATAAATCAATATGTTGACCTGCAGTTCAGCACATGTGTTATACTACAGTATTGAAACTTTAGAACCTCTATGCAGGCTGCAGTGCAGGCCGTGATTGAAGTCTTATGCATGAACTCTTTAACCCCCTGCCCAGATCATACGGCTACGGGAGGAAGGGTCCAAACAGCTCCAAGAAGAGCAGAGGCTGATCAAGGAACAGATCCAGCGAGAGCGGGAGGGCGTGGTGCATGGAGCTCCCTCATTTCAAGGTACACATTGTTTCTGATGATGAACACGAACAAAATACGATATGCATACAAGTGTGCCCATACAATATATACAACACAGTACCATGATAGATATTGCCTCATCAAACTGTGATTTGCTGCACCTTAAATGGAATCCCAGGTCATGCTATAAACGTACTGACCCCCAAAGCTCCATATTCACTTGAAAAAAATAATGAAGAGACAACTCTGATAGAGCAGGAATTTGAAAACAAAACTAGATTTTTTTTCTCCCTTCAATCATCATTGCAGTGTCTGTTGATGGGATCGCAGCGGTGGTGGGGGTTTGCGTGACCTCTTAAAGACCCACGTTTATATTACTATATGGGAAACAGACAGGTTCTTTGTATTATGCCTTATTATTTATTTACTTAAGCAGTAGCATCCACAGTTCTGCTCGTCATAACAATTTTTTTTTTCTTACTCACAGCTATTGCACATAGTCACTGCATCTTGTTTTCAGTGTGATGAGAATCCCAGTCAAATGCAAACGTCAGACAATCTTCAGCTTTGTCTTTGTCTCTTATGCCCCATTCACCATGAAATTCCGGCAAAGTGCGGCAACATTTGCCTGCTTTTTTCCTTGTTTCACCCCCATTCACACTGGCTTTGAATGCCAGAAAATTGCAGTATGTACCCATTCACACAGAAAACAGAGAACGCTGGCAAAAGTGCTATAGACTTGGGAACGAGACACTACAGAAGCCTGTGAATTTGGGAGAGGATACATGGACCGATTAAAAGTTAGATAATTTCCCCGTTTTGCCAGTTTCCTTCCATTGTGTTTACTGGGCTATTGGTTCTAGCCAGGGCACTGGTTCGGTTCGGATTCACTAACAAGAACATATAGTCAAGAGGGAAAAGCAATAGATGCATCAATCTAGGGTGCGTTTTCGCACTATGACCAGTTCATCAGGTTATATGGTTGTGTGTTTTTGCGGTGTAGTCACTGGACCCAGCGGTCACCGATCATTTGAACCAGTGAGCCCAGTATGAGACTCAGCTCTTGGTTCATGGTCGTGTTACGAGAGGCATTGTGTGGGGTATTGACATATACTGCAGCAAAGTTAAATCAACTAAAATAAATGAGGAAAAAAATCTTGACATTACATTGTGTGTATATCAACCAAAAATCTGGGTTTGCAGATTGATTGATTGCTCAAAACAACTTATTTTATTTTTCAGTTTTGAAAGTTGGACATGCCTTACTGCCTTAATATCAAATTAAATAACTAAACAAACTACCGTCAGTGTCACTGTAATGCAGTCTAACACTATTGCTTGTATAGAGATTATATTTTGCATGATTTATAACATCTGACATATCTGTGTGACAGTAGTTAGCATTACATATGTCACCAACCTGTTGGTTCATCAAAAACACTCAGAATTGCTGTGACTACATTATTTTCAACCTCCGCCATTTCTAACGACCCGGTCCATTTTCGTTATGGTCACACGTTCTTGTTCAAAGGTGATTTAAGCTCGTTGTGTTCTGTTCTGTTCTGATTGGTTACGTCAGTTTGCTCAGAGGTTCCCAAACTGGGGTCCACGGTCCAATAGGGGTCCATGAGGGAGTGCTAGGGGGTCCGCGGCCAGATCAGTTTCAGTGTGAATGGGGTATTATTTTCATTATTTCCAGCTCTTTTTTTCTGCCCCATTATTCACCTCAGAAAGACCACCTGCATGCATTTTATTCCCCAGAAAGAAATTGGTGAACAAGCTTATTCTTCAGAATGCAATATCCAAATGACTAAATACCAATTTCTCTTATTAACAAATAATCTTTTAGTTACATTCGGGAACTTCACCAGCCCTTGAGTCAACAGATTATGCTCTCTTTGTTTGAGATACATATACTTCCGTACACCTACAGCGGTATGGGCATTTATAGTACATCACATTTATCTCTCCCTCTTTCCGTCGTGTCAGACTCAAATATTTTCTTTTGGAGACTCAAACTGGTGGTCTTTTTTTTTTTTTTTTTTTCTTTGTGTAACTGGACTGAAAAGAAGTGCACCTGAAATTCAAATGTTGCCTGCCAGCTGGCTTTTAAGAAATTAAATAATTATAAAACTGGGTATTGGGAGAAGACCGATTTTTATTTCAAGCCCAAACGTGCAAAGCCCGCAAGGACTCAATATTCAATCTGCTCTCTCCACTCGCATGCTAAGGGGCCTCTGGGTTCCCTGTTCTCCTTGGAACCACGGCTGATTGTGGTTCCAGAAGCAACTGGGCAGGTCAGCAAACTCGTGACTGGAGCCAGATATAAACTGGTGGGGGGGAGGGCAGAATCGTGTGTGACCAGCTAACAGAATAACTCTATCAAAGAGCGTTTGACAGCAACTCAACACGAATGTTTTCATCCCTCTAGTAGAGTTACCCTCTCTCTCATACTTGACCACGTATCCTCCCCCACTTGGCCCCCTCCCACCATTCCTGTGACATGTCCACGTTATTTATGTTCTTTTTAACATTTTGGCAAAATTAAAAAATGTCTCCCTCCCTCCCACAGGCACTCAGGGTGGAATGCAATCTGACAGCTCAGCGACCCCCAAATTAAAAGTAAGACATTAACGTATTTCTTTTAGATTGTGTGCATCTGGGGGTGGGGGCAATCGCGTGAGTTTTCTGAGATAGACATGTCCAAGTTCTTGTTGAATAGTTCATCTGGGTCCCAACGAGTCAGAGGGCCAGGGGACATCGAGAGGAAAAGAAAACATTTAAAAGTATTAAGGTATTTGTTATTTTAGGGAACTGTGATCGAATCCAAGAGGGAGGGAATAGCAGAATGCTAGAGAATATAAAAATGCTACCTCTTATTTTATTTTGTGAATTTTTTAAGTTTTCATTAACCTATTTCTCACTTTACAATATTATCTTAACCAGAGCGCACCGACTAAATTGATCAAATCAATATGTAATAAGAGGGTTTCATCATACAGTATTTCCTTTTGAAAATATACAATCTCTGTTTTAACAAGAATATCACTTGTTTATGTATTTTATCTTAATAAGGAAGTCCCGATACACCTAAAAAATAAAATGTTGGATGATAATCTAATTCAGCCAAGGGAAATATGAAGGATTAGCATGATACTATAGTGTTACACTTAACCTGACTGTGAACAATTGTGTCTGGAGATTTTAATCAAGATGAGCAGCAGTGATAGCTGGAGATTCTGTTACTCCTGTTGTAAATAGAACATGTTTTCATAAGAAGACATGACGATGTTTGAGTTAATCACATTCAATTTGAGCACTTCACGAAGAACTCTGAAACAAGAACCAGATTATCAGTTGGCCCTCAGAGCTGAAGTTATCGGTCACTGCACAGCGATAAGACAATTTTGGTTAGCAGGGTCTTTCATTCCTATAAGGGCGATGAAACAATAGAGGAAATACAAATACTGATATTTAGGCATGTGTAAAGACAACAAAAAAAAACAATAAGAGGCAGATGGGTATGTTTTTTTTCTAAGCATCTCCAATACAAGGATGTGATTAGATCTACTTTTTGTTGTAGGGAACAGTGGGAATTAGAAAAGTTAAAACTACCTGGAAGGCTCAGAAAAAAAAACTTAGTACTTCACAAAATTTATTTGAAAGATCATCTACAAAAAATTTGATCAAGTGACAGGGACAAAAAGGGACTATATCTTGGTATCCTCTTGTCTACTCTGGGAGAGAGTGGTTTCTTCATTATTGTCTGTCAGAGGGCACTGTCCATCAAGCTTTTAAAAGAATCCCATACATCTTGTGAAGCAAATTGACAACAGACAAAAGACTACCGGCCATTCTTCTGGCAGCAGGCGGCAAAGAGTTGGCAAAGACCGGAGATGTCAATCCCCGTGAAAAGTCTACTTATTTCTAATCAGTTATATCTGTGAAGCAAAATGCATTTTTTACACACAAAAAATGGTTTCAGCAGCAAATCATCATAAAGCTGTCAAAAATGCCTCTAGACTCTGACTCTAGATTTAACTGTACAGGAAAACTCTTTATCTTTATTGTATAACAGAACGGGCTCTTATATAATTATTGTGGTTGTACATGTTTAATAAAGTATATTTCTTGGGTGGGCAAGTGATGCATTTTTTTGGGTCTTAAAGCCTTGATTTAATCATGTTCTTTGTGTGTGGAAGTACACATTATACATTGTTGTGGATACATTTTGAAATTAAATGGAACATTGCTTTGGCCTGACTTGTAATATAAGTTTGTATGAACCAAACACTAGTGTATTTTCAGTAATTCTTGAGATGATTATGAGAATATGAAGTAGTTTAAATCGTTTAAGCAGGATTCAATCAAACCTAAAATAAAAACCAAAAACTTTCTTTTAATGAACATCATCCAAAAATGATGCCTGATTTGAGTTTATTTTTCATTTTATTTCTTTTCAAAAGGTTTAATTATTTGCGGTCTGGGACTTTGACATTCAACTCAAATGTTCTGTCGCAGTTCAGAAATGTCAGTGCACACTAATTCGTAGCCGTGAAAAGTTGTTTAGACTACCAGTAACATATACGCCATGTGCAAGTGTTCGGTATCAACCAAATGCGGTCCTGCTTTTGACAGGAGATTAATAGGCAAGAAGTTATATCTGAGCAGAAAGAACTTTAAAAATGAATGATTTTTAGAATGCAAATCATAACCTCAAAGAGATCCTGTGAAACCTTTACTTTGATGGTAACCAGAGAGGTTGAGCTAGTCTTGTCACCACTCATCATTTTTAACATGTACACGAATGATTCCTAATATCTTCCTAACCGAAAAACTTCAACCAGTGCGCAACTTTAATAAAAAAACAAACAAAATAGGCAAAAACATTACTGTGGCAAAAGATAAATTGAGATTTATAAATTCAGTTCAGAATGGAAAAGCACACGATATTTTCAGCATTTGACGTTCTCCTGTCCTCATACTTGCATGTCTGCGTGCGATACTTTATACTCATATGCATGTTATTATGGATGGTGAGGGCAGAACGCCACAACCACATATCATATAAAGCCCGAATTTTTGTTTTAAAAAAAAATGGTGTGTTTGTTTTTTGAAAGCCTTTTACACAATGGCTTCTTAGCTCCAATATAATAAACATATAGAGCACACATGTCGAAAAGCAGAAAAGGTTTTCTGGGGAACTGAAACGGAGATTCTAAGATATGAGAGTCAGTGACTGTCAAGTTTTGTTTTCATTTCTTCAAGGTTAACTGTGGTGTTCTCCTACTGCATAACTTCAAGGAGCGGATGGCTTAAACAGAGGATCGCACGCATGCTTTTTTATCCATTTATTCCCCAAATAACTGGTTTAAATTAGCTGCAGTTTATATTTTCATTTATTTTATTTGTATTTAATCAGTAACAAACGCTGCGATTTTTTAAAAGTACTTAGTTTCCTTTGTCTCACAGTTGGAGCAGACAGAGTAATAATGTAACCTTCTGCTTGATATGAAGTGCTTTTCTCCCTTTTAATTCTGAATATCGAGAAGAAAAGTCTAACAAAGATTTGGGACTATTTTCGAAGGACCAATTTTTGTGTTTATTTTGTTTTTGTAAAGTGATTATACCTTTTTAAATGTAATCCATCTGGTAGAGTAATGTTTGACTTCAGTGCAGCCAGAAACTTATCACTAATATCTCATTTATTTCATATTGACATGTGGAAAACGAAAAACAATAAAAAAGGAAAATCACTTAGTACACGTCGTAACTTATTGAATGTGTTTGGAAAGCTGCTGTTGTCCCCAGTGTGCCAAAATGGGTTAAACTGAACTTCCTTCGTGAAAGCTGTTTTCTTTTCTATTGACCCCTGGGAAGATTGTATGTTGTAATTTGGTGTCCTAGTTCGTGCAGTTATAGCTGTCCCGCTGTCTCGGCAAATAGAGTGGTCCCATTGGACGATGGTCTCTAACCACAACGGCAATTAAGACAGACAGCAATGGAACCCAAAACGTGGCGCCAACTCCCCAACAGCTGCATGCCTGTACATCCATCCTGCGTCTCTCCCCTCATCGGCTGATGGTAGCGATCGAGAGTTCTGAGTTGTGTAACAGAATGTAAACTGGGTCACAAAAATGACAAAATAACAACCAAAAAAGGACTTCAGAAACTGCCTTCTAAAAAAAGGGAAAAGTTAATGGACAGCAGCAGTATGAATTTATTTTGTATTTATTTTGTATTTTTACAGTAATGGTGTTCAAGTTTAACTGGATTAGCTTTCAACCTGCGGTCTCTGGGTTCTTTCAAAACAGTGGACACCAATGACACCAACCCATTTTGTCTCCTACTACTGTTGCATGTTTATGCAGTTACTTCATTATTCTTTCATCTGCTCCACAACCCAGTCCATGAAACTCCTAAAATCTCTCTCAACCCAGACGATTGCTTCCCTTTAATTGAAAACTTAATGGAAAAATAAGAAACCACAGAAGGAAGATCTCCCTTTGTGGCAACCAGATCAAATTGTGGAATTTCAGATACTTTAAACCAAATTATGATATAAGCGGAAGTGAGCTCTGTGTTTTAATTGAAACAGTACCTCCAATATATTTTTTTAATAATATCTAAAATCAAAATGAACTTTTTCAGCATGTTTGACTGTACCGTGATATTCCGGATTTCTGTTTGCCAGAAATAAGAACCCTTTCGTGGATTTCTAAGAAAAGTATGAACCATGTAGTCTCCACTCTTACCACATTTTTTAAATGCATTTTCTTCTGTATATGTGCATTCTGTCAGTGCAGCCTGGTGTTTGTTGAAGAAGCATGCTGCTACAGCTGCGCACAACTGGAATATATCACACGCTCATTTTAGAATTTATTTTAGGTTTGAGGAACAGATGTATATATTTGTAAAGACCTTTTCACCCCTAGTACTGCCTTGGCAGGTCAGCAGTAGCTTTAGTGTTCCCATGGAAGACCATTTCTGACACGTTGCTTTCCACAGTCACGATTAGCTTTCACAGACATTTCTTGCGATTCATGGCCTTCAAGTATCTGGGACTTGGGGCTAGTCCAAATTAAAACTTTGACCTACCCGTGAATCCCAAAGTACAAATCTGTACTTCATCGCAGTTTAATTCATGGTTGGATGCCACTTTATACTATTTATAAATCAACATGATTTGGCACAAGTCTGTAATTTGCGTGCAGCTTAAAGTTTAGATTTTTTTTGTCTAACCCTTGGTCTGGTATTGGATAAATTGGCTTCGCGTGCTTCGGAGACCTCTGCGTGTCCTCTTGTTGTTTACGTTTTGGTCTTTTCATTCCGATGACAATTCGAAACTTGAAAACCGGTCTTTCCAGCATGAAGCTGGAAGGAGAGAATCCTCCGTTCGCTAGGGTTTAGTCCAGGTTATCTAGTTTAAAGAGAAAAAGGCCTTGAAGTTGAACAAAACAAAAGCAGGGTAATATTTCAGAGTTACAGATACTGGAGCGACGCCGTGGCATGTGGGCGTCTTTGGATTCTCTGCTGCCAATTTGCCTCAAGTCAGTTGGCATTGAGCGGTATTTGAAGAACCTGTCACCTGGAGTTCTCCACAACAGAACTAAAACAAACTAAAGAGCAGTACATGTCGAAAAAAGTAAGCACTAAAATCCTGTCAGAAAATAATTATCGTGGAGAAATATTTTACATGAAATAAACCACTTCTCAAATGGCTATAGAGTGAAATGCAAACACAAATGCCTGTCTGAGTGTCGAAAGAAGAGAAAGTGAGGCAAAGCCATTGCCAGGTCTAACCAGGGCCACCACGTGTAAACAGAACTCCTATGTAGGCTACCAAGGAGATGTCCCAATTTCTATGAGGAAATGCGATATAAGATGTACACAGTGACTACTTTGTATTAATTTCAGACTTTTATTTCTTCTAACACTTGCACTGTTAATTGACTGTAGATTTCGGAGGTGGGGACCAAAACCATTAAAACCTCCCGCCAAGCTCAGTTTTGGCCTCACACTAGTTATCGGATTTAATGTTAATCTCTGCATGTCATCAGAGATACTTCTGCCAGTAGATTATATGGTGAAAGCATTTACAATGCTTTTGCACATTTTCCTATAACTCCTTTTCTCTGTTTTTCTGTTTTCAGCTGAAGTGGAAGAGTAAGAAAGAGGACGAAACGAATGGCGGGTACTCTCAAGATTTACTGCATGGTCTTTTACAAAAGGTGAGATTTCCATCATTAATGTTTGACTGCAGCTAGGGCTGGGCGATATGGCCAAAATATTGTATCATGGTAATTTTCAATTTTTTGACGTTATGACGTATTTTTTTGGAGTTAGATTTTTCCAACAGAAATGTCTACATATATTTAGACTATTTCATGACCATAGAAGGGCAACAAAATAAAGTGGTTTTAATGCCCATTTTATACTGTTCGTAAAGCAAAAATAATAGGACGCAACTGGCACTGACTAAAATTGAACTTTTATTCAATACTGTGCCAATTACAAATAAACTTGCAAATTACATATAGCTGTTCTGTGTCAGTTGTATTGAAACCAAACCATGAAACTATCAACGATGTCTCACCTTTCTTAGGGACAAATTCACTGGGGTCACTTTGCTGGGAAGTTTCGCCTGCACTACTCTCCTTCATGTTGTCTTCATTAAATGTGCGTTTCTTTGTTTATGTCAACACGTAATACACATGGCATTTCTTTTCATTAATTGGTCTAGGCAGCATTCATTCCAAAACAAGGGTTTGTTCTTGAAGCGCAGTTATGCACAGAGATTCAGAGATGCACGTTCTTGGAGTGTTTCTGCGTGATGTCACTAAGCACCATCCACAGAAATCTGTGCATAATCTCCGCAGCCCAGCGCAGCTCTGAAAAGTTGCTGGTGAGCTGGGCCTGTGAGACAAAAGAGATGATGCAGAGATCAGGATGGGCATGTTAAGCTGAATGAAAACTACTGCTGCGCCCCCTTGTTAGTGGAGGTGAACTTCAACATTACATAATGTAATGTGATGAATGTAATAGAATTCTAGATCAATGCTTTAGCATTGTCAATGTTTTATTTAATAATTACAAAACTCTAAATAACTCATAAATAACTGTAAGATGCAAGTTGTAACCCAAATGATTGGCAATTCAATTTGTTTTCTATAAAACTAAGATAATATAAAAGTAATGCAATTACATTGATTTCTGTAGGGTTTGTGAAGAAAGCCGGTCACGTTTTTGTAGCACAGATCTGCATAATCCCACTGATCCTCTTGTTGCACAGATTGCTACATGAACGGGCTGGCATTCTTTGATCAGATGTGTGTGGCATCAGACAGTGCAGCCACAAGTAGCCGGCGCAGCAATCTGTGGGATAGCATAGAAATCTTTAAAATACCATTACGAAGGTAGCATAAAAGTCCAAACCGGTCCTTAAATGAATACTGTTATATTGTTTTTTTTATGGTATACTGCCCATCTTTTACTGCAGCTACAATTCAAATCCTCACAACCTTTCAAACACGTTGGTATTTTTTGCAATTCAATTTGATTCTTAAAGGCATACAAACAATCTCATATGCAAATATGTGCTTCTTACCAACAAAAATTAAAACCCCTGCAGTTTTTAAACTCAGTTTACACCATTAGATGGCGTAATACGGAGCACTTCATTCGTACAATATTAACTTGGCCTCCTTCTCCTTTTTCAAGTTTGCATGGTTTGCAAAAAGCTGCATGACCTAAGCAGTTTGTTTCTTGGGGGTTATTTGGAGCTCCAGTAAGTTTTGCTTGAATAAAAGTACTAATTGGAAATTGCTGCCTTCTCTGAAACCTAGGCAGTGCATTGTTTGTGACACTTATTATTATATATTTTTTTTTATCAGTGGCCTGGGAGCTGATGGAAATGTTATTTTCTCATGCAATGCTGCTGCTCATAATCTCGATGAGCCCTTCAACACTAAATTAGTGAAATTAGCTGAGAGCTTATAGGAATGCAGTCTGGGCAGTCCAAGACTACTGGCATTAAGTGTCCAAAAGGGCATCGTTTCAATCCCTCTCTTGCGTGCATTTTTATCAGCAAGCATCACGGCCTTGGCCATGGGAAATTAGGTTAAAGGTTTGTGGGAAAAGGCACACTGGGCTTGTTTTTTAAGGCAAAGGGAGTGAAAACAAAACAGAATGAGGGGGAAAAAAGCACATTTTAAAACATATCAAGGCCGAGCCAAGAAAAATGGCAGGTAACTCTGGAATACAAATAACTGCCCTTGTGGGAAAGGGACTTTTTGTGTATTTTGGACTCTCACGGAAACTTAATTCCTCAACAAAAAACAACAATCTGATATGTGGAAATGTGAAATAGTGGTCTACTGAGACTCCCCCTGTCACTGTTGGCTAGTTTCAACGTCCTGAGTGTTCACTTACATTCCAGCCACGCTCTTTTCCCAGAGATTAGCAATGACATTTTTTGGTTTTCTCGGATTACCAGGACTCCCTAAATGGTGCTAAAGCTGTGGTTTCCCCACTAGAGAGCCAGGCAATCGCTAAACCCAATTTACAGATTGGAAGAATAGTTATGGAGGCTCTCTTAATTGAAGGTAGCTGGCCTAGCCCACTGAATACTGCACAAAGGATTGAATTATACCATCCAGTCAGTGTTAACTAAAAGCTGTTTCTTCCAGAGTTTTGGTTCAGCCATTCAGAGTCTTAAGGTTTGCAACTGAGGCAGATCATCTTTTTTAAAGCTTTTATGTTTTTGCTCAATTCCTTTTTGTAAAGTGCGAAAGTAAACAAATAAATCAATAAGATTACACGATTACAAATCTTGCTGAGTAGATTCTGAAAGAGGTTCAATCTCATTTTTTTTTAACATTTTAAGTTATGTAAAGTGAGTTCTGTTAAATAAAGGCACGGGTGAATACTATTAACTAGAATTTATTGATTAGGAACTAAAGTTAAAAAAAAAAAAAAATCTGGAGACTCATTATAGCTGGTATTTTTTCAGCGATTCCATAATATGGTGATAAAAAGTCAGACTCCGGCCCATAACAATTCAGAGATATTGTCCAAAATAAACATACTTTAGAAAACCCTTAACACACACACTCTATACTCTGTTTAAACTGATGAACTAGTTTGCTTCTGACATATGGTCGGCCAAAGCAGCTGCCAAGTCTTTTATAGAGTACCTCTCGTAATGATCTTCATTACAATTAATTATGATAACGCAAAACATGTGCACTTCTACACACACACAATTCTTAGAAGGCACTTAAGTTGCCGTGTGTAGTCCAGCTGTAGAGATATCCCTTACAGTAAGAGACGTTCTTTTTTGGTTGGAAACATGCCTCATATAAATGCCCATCACCCCATAAATGGTTCATATAGACCTATCATTATAATATTAAATAGTTTTGCTTACTTGTCAGAATCCCCACATGGTTTAATACGGTTCAGTTGTTTTCCAACAATGTGTAATTCAGAGGGCAATTTTACACTGTTTATAGATGTAGACGTGCACATGTCATTTTGCAATGAAAAATTGCTCTTAAAATATGTTCATCAACATTAATACTGCTACTATAATAATTTCAAAAAACAAAATTCTGCAGTTAATAGATATGGTTTTAGTATTATACAGCAGAAACATCAGAAGAATAATGCTCCTAGTGATTTATTCTTTCATTTTCATTTTTCCCTTTGTCTGCATATATCAGTGTCCTTATAACTTTGAAGGAAAGTAACACAATCCTTGCATTTTTGTTTTCAGTACGGCGATGTATTGAACGTCCTGGTGTCGCACAAGAAGAACGGGAGTGCGGTTGTAGAATTTGCGACAGTCAAAGCAGCTGTGAGTATCCTCTCCCCCCCTTGTGTCTGTGGAAAAATTCAATGATAAATCATGTCCCATCTAGTAGTACATCAGTTTCCATTCTGGAAGAGTGTAACCCCACTCATAAATGTGTTCATATTCTTCCATTTATATGGTAAAGAATAAGATATGTTAGTTATTTTTGCATAATTAACTATCTGTGTTTTATTCGGCAAATGCAATGACCAATGAGCTTTATTATTATTATTGATTATTATACACATATCAATTTATCATTGTGTTGGCTGGGTTTCTAGTAACCTTTCTCCAGTTTAGTGATTGGAATATCATTCTGTCTGATGTCTCTCTTATAAAGTAAAATTTGTTGTATATAATAATGACAGTTTTCCTTATTTTCTATGTCAATTTTGCCTTTTCTAAAGCGGTTTTAGGTTACTAAAGAGCAGAGAAACTGCAGGTTATGAAAATGTAATGAATACAGTACTGAATGTCCCTCTAGCCATTAGCCATAAAATTGCTATTTCTAGTTGAAAGTATGAAAAGGAACCCTTTCAAGTGAACCTAGAAACCTTTTTTTATGGGAACCAGTGAATACTTTGGCAAAGTGTTCATTGTTCTGATCTTTTGGAAGACCACTTTATAAGTTTGTTGTGGTGGATTGTTTACAGTGCTGTGGTTTTCCCTAAAGAGAACGTTCTTGCTTTCCCCAGAGAGTTCCCTCTTGCAGTGTGGTTTGTGTTTGGACGTTTGTAACGCTCTGTGGTGGGGCAGTTTACGAGAAGTTCAGGATGTATTTGAATTAAGCAGAATCACAGATCCTTTGAGTTAATATTGTTGTCATTGGTTTTAAATGAAATAAATCCATTAGTAATATCTATGATTTATGGTTTTTCAATGTGGGCAAAGTAGATACCTAGTGTTGGTAAAATGTTTTAACAGCTTAACAAATAAATTGGGCCCAGTTACTACAATAAACATTTTTATGTAAAAGTCTGACAAACGGTCCGACAAAACACTGTCAGCCTCCTCTTGTATTTTCTGTCAGCCCCCCTAAAGATAATACAACAAAAAAAACACAGTCGGCACCCTCTCTTACACCGTAAAAAGAGACCAAAACCCCCTAAAACTTCAAGTCTAGAAGAAACATCCCTGGTTTTACCCTTAACACAAGGACACTGTTTTATGTATTTTTACAAGAAAAATCTGTGTTGTCCTACCTGACTGATATTGTTACTCGGAATGACATACTGTGAGATTTCATATGGGAGTGAGAGTTACTAAATGTATCTTTTTTTTTTAATTAACAGTAAATAATCAGAAGTGAGCAGTCACTTTGATGTAATACAATTCCACTCAAGGCATAGGCTATTTGATAAAACCATAGCAGTAAAAGATTTTAAGATTTAAAAACATTAACTTAATCATTTTCAGTACATAATTTTTACGTTATACAGGAAACATGTAAACATGCCATTAAAAAAAAATGGCAATAACAATGTAGTAACTCATCAGTAACATGAAGTCAATTCAATTCATTAACATTTCAACAGATTAAAAAGTATATTGAACGTTTTGATATCATAACATTTTCAATATATAGGAATTATGCTGTTCTCTTAAAACTTGCAAATGGCTTTATGGCATAAACATAAATTAAAACAAAACAATAATGAACATGTTGCCATCTCTTTTGTTATTTAAGGACATCCACATAGACAAATGTGCATTAAATCTACAGAAATAATGTTATAAATATGTTATAGTGTTGTTAAAACAACATAACAATGTAAATGTGATGCCTACACGCTTAAAAATACTCCTAAAAACAATAAAAGTATTAGCAAGTCACTCCAGATAACTAGTGACTATGTTGGATAACAGCAAGTGATCGTTTTCTGGTATGACAAAATACAAGTTTTAACTTATGAATCAACTATTCAGTGTTATCTTTCACATGAAAAATAAAATAAATATATATATATATATATATATATATATATATATATATTTAAACAATATTATAAATGCTTTTTAAGTGTTGTCCAGTATGACACAGAATTTTGTACCCTAGTGCACCAGTGATCAAAAAGGTCAAATTATCGGATACATTTTATGAGAGACTTACTAAACTTTCTGCATAGCCTGGGGGTCCTTCATAATCTTCTGAATGATGTCCTGTCACATGGCTAGCAAAATGCAATCTGATGTAAAAATGCTCCTGAATGTCTGTTGTCTGGAATGACATTGGAAGAAATCCCAAAGTTTTTTTTCATGTAAAAATTTAATTAAATTAAGAGTCTTTGCAATATTTTTAGACATTAATGCAAACACTCACACAATTATGCCCAACTGCTAGATCTAAGGTTTTTTTTTTTTTTTTTTTTTTTGAGTTTTTGTATCATTTTTTAATTTTCATTTTAGGTGTGGACAGTTATCCGATATGACATTTTGGATGATTGGAGATTAATAGCTCCTAAAATTGTAAATACTGATAGACAAATACTCCTATCAGTGAATAAAGATAAAGTGAGACATATTATTCAGTTTTAATAACAAATAAATATGTTAAAAATATAATATTTGTAATATGCTTGGGACACCAAAATGCCATTGACCCGGATACATTTTTGATGGCAATGCTATCGGGTTTGGAATCTGTTTGGAAAAGTATTATTTTATAGTATTATTACTATAGTATTAATATATACTATTATTATAGTATTATTATTTTATAGTATTAAAACTACTATTATTGTTTTCAGAAATATATACTTTTTTGTATTTATATTTTTCATTCTTTATTTTAGGAGCTCGCTTATAAAAATGAAACGGGCTTAAAAGTCAACCCCCTGAAGATATCGTGGTTGGAGGGAAAGCCTGCAACTCCCCAGTCTCACAGCTACAGCACAGACAGTACATACACACAGGTAAGGTACTGGGAAAGGCAAATAGTTGTAGAAAAAACAACTAATTAGAGGAAATATTATACTCTTCTTCTATTATCACTGCCTTACATCATTAAATGCTAGCTATGCTACTGTGAAATATTAGTTATGTATGTGGTATGTAAAGTAAATTTTAACTTTCAGTTTTATTCTGCAAGACAGGTTGAGACATTTTCTTTGTGAAGATTCATACTTTAATTTATGCTTAATTAATGCTGTGTTGTTGGAATACAATTTAAAGCAGACACTTATTCATAATTAGCCTAAGAAATATAACAAAGTGCAGCCTATTTAAGTGAGAAAAAAAAATAATAACAACTTCATATTTTGGTCTTCCTCTATGATTAACTTGTAATGCTTGAGTAAGTGGGAATCTACATTTCTTTTCATTCAATTCATTCCACATTTCCCCCTGGCTGGAATGCTTCCAGGGTGGCTGTGTTAGTGGGCTGTGCATGTGTTCCTTGCTGTTGCAGAGAGGTGCATTCCTGTGCTGTAACAGGGTGCGTGCCCAGTCTCTCGGGCACCCATTATGGAAGATGAAGGCTCTTTAGTTGCTTCCGGGCAGCACTTGTTTTGGAACTCAAGAAGGCAGTACCATCTGTTGGCAGTTTAGTTATAAATTTAGCAAATCCTAGATGAAGACATATTTATTGTTTATTTTTGATGGTGTAACCCATCTGTAACTAGTCTTTGCTGGTAAACCTAAAGCAGCAAGTGCACCCAAAAAAAGAAAGGTGTAAGGTAGGCGCGCACAGATAGGTTTGTACCATACTGGGTGGATATGCCAGGCTGAACCTGAAATTGTGCCATCCTAAATCCATATGTTCCCTGTTACACTTTTTCCTTTTTTAAATAAAAGAATAATATATTGTAAAGCACTGAAAATTAATATCCCAGCCACGCCACTTCCAAGCCAAATAAGCCTTTAAACACTCGATTGCTAGGAACAGAAAAATGTCAGCATCAGGGTTTTATTTTAGTACCCAAATATTTAGTCCCAGTTTGCTCATCAAAATCGATATATCTACTGTTTTGTTCAACTGGCTTAGATTTGTTTGGTTTGGAAAGGCCTTCCTGCACCTACTGTGAGTATCAACCCCTGTCCATCTTTCATTAGGAACTAAATTCAGGCCTGCCGAGTATGGCTTGACAGCTTCAGAGACGGCAGGAATGTAAGTTTCAATTGGAACCAGAGCAAGAGAGCAGGTGGGTTAGCGTGGCTTCCCTCACAATGTTGACCATTTAGCCGCGTCTCTCAGTGGTTTACCGATGCCGGAATACTCAGGTTGAAGAAAGGCCAAATGCCTTCAACAGGGAATTCTTTGCAGAGAGTGTCACACTGAAATGGCACCGCCACATGTGCAGGAAAAATGTTACTTAATGAGGCGGGGAGTTGAAGCTATTGCACAATTGCCGTCCTCTAATTTGCTGCATCTGCTTCTCGCTGAGGAAAGATGCCTTGAAACAGATTTGTATTTCGTCAGAGATTGGGTGGGCTCTGGAAAGGAATGCGCTTAGCAGGTAGAAATAACTGGGTTAAGGGACAGTGCAGGTTGCAGAAATTAGACTCAAAAGTACCTGCAATGTCATTTCTCTCAGTCTGACGGACTCAGTAGATGGACCCCAGTGGTCTCTATCATCTGTGAAGAGTCCAAATAATCGAGAGAGAGATGCATTGTCAATCAAGAGGAATTTATTACAAGCGGTCGCAAGGAAGAGGTGTTTGAGAGGCGATCTTAGAGAAGTTACAAACTACAGGTACTTTTATGCAGACCAGACAGGAGAGAGAGATAACAAGGTCCACATGTCTGTCCTGTGATGAGTAGAAGCTCGGTTTCTGCTTGACAACTGTTCAGGAACACCCATATATGGTTAAACCGGGGCAAAATTAAGGCATACGTAATGTTTAAAATACGATGTATCAAGCACATATTGCTGGTGAAAACTGGTTCTTATCAGCCCCTGTTCTTCTAGGTATCAGGGTGACCTTGTTTACACAGAGACACAGGGAAATAAATTCAGTCCTTCACTCTGTATTTCTGTTTTAAGTAAATTTTTTGATCATCCCTTCCTTGTTGGTGGAAAGTGCATGGTGGGGGCAAATTAGTTGTTATTCGCCCTTTCCACTGTGAGAAATCAACTTTTTCTTTGCTTTTCAGTTATTGCAATCTGTAACATATGTTATACACATAATATTACCATATATTTATTGAACAGGGTCATAATTGTAGCAGTATACTTTTGAGAAGTACTTTGTACTGAGGGTGCCTACGTGACTGGACTCTGTAACTTTAATGAGTCCTATATGTGGTGTTCGAGTTGCGTTGGGTAGCCCCACTGAGTCCTGAAACTAGTCTGCTGGAATCCGTTTTATCCAACAGCTGTGGTTGTCAAAGATGACATTAAGTTGCTCTTTTTACCTCATCAATCTAGAGTCACCATTGGAAAAAAAAAAAAATGAATTCAGTTTGGAACAGTGAGCGCTAAATTACCTCAGCGTTATTAATAAGGATTTAGTTTCACGGCTGAGTTTGGAAACAAAATGGACTGGGACCTAAAACAGCTGTAGCTAAGACTTAAGTTACTCAGCAATGGGACCTGTTTTACAGATCTGCTGACCAGCGGTACATGTGTGTAGTGCGTACTGCAATGTAGGCCCCCGTCGCAGTGCACCTCACTCTGAGGACCACTGTGACCTGGTGAAGGATTTATTGTCTTCAGTCCACAGCCAGTTGTTTCTCCAGATGAACATCAAGACCTCCCGGGCATTAGAGAAGCCTCCCACTGTGGATGCCTATTCGGTTCCTTGTAGTACCCATGCATTCATTCATTTTATGGACAGCATACATTATGAGTACAGTGTGTCCTACAAGATAGAGGAACTGGAAACAAAACCTTCTAACATAATTTGTTTTGCTAGTTACAGCAAGCATGGCACTGACATAACATGACATGGTTGAATATGAGTAATTGGATTGAGGAATAGAGCCAAATCGGAAAGAAAAATGCTATGAGGTAAGGGGAATTGTAACTCTTACTCCTATTAGACAAGGGCAAGATCTTGCGAGGGCAATGCCAACATTGGCTCTATTCCACCTTTTTTTCATGTTCATGTCCACAGTTTTAACAATACCCGTGAATTATTGCCTGAGGCATTATCATGCTGTAAATAAGTGTACTTTTTTTTTTCTTCTTGTGGACACTATGGACACTATAACCATAAAGCTCTAATTAAAAACTGAAGAGATTTGCCATTGTTACCATTAAGTCATGTGTTCAGTGCTTGGGTATCTTTCGCCTATAATCTTGGTTAATGAATTGGGTAAAATTATTTGATAAATTGGACACTGGAAGTATTTAGTTCTGGATTTCAATATAGTTTATATCTGTTCTACACGGAACTGTGTTTATCTTTCAGAGCATCAGCTGTGACAGACAAGAGGAAAATGTTAATCTTCTCCAGTTGAGAAAATATCCATTGCTACCAAAAAAAATACATATTTAAGTAATTGAATAGCAAGTTTTTTGTTTGTTTTTTGATTGAAGAGAATATTGAACTTAGTCTGAAACCTGCTATTAATTTTATGTATGTATATATGGTATATATTCTCTAACTATAATAAAACCTCAGCAGGGCATGTATGTCACCTACAGGGGTCTGGTAAATTGGGATCATATATTTTTGTCAGGCCTATTAAATGTGAGATGCACGGGTTATACTGAGTTCTTGTGTGTTAAGTGTCCATGAAAGCTGATGAATGCTGGAAATGTGAAAGACTCTGAAACTCAAGGAGATGCTTTTGAATAAGAAGACAAGATATATAACTGGATATCCTGTCTTTCAATTCTTTTAAATGCTTCTGTGGTAATTTGTATGGTTTGTTTGGCTCAAGTTCATAACATTATATTTACTGCGTTATGAATGTCTTCAAGGTCAATTCCTTTTGAGAAAGCTACCTTTTTGCACAGCAGGACATTTTCATGAGGCTTATGATGCTTCATTTTGGAGTATAAACCAAAAGAAAAAGGAAGTCTGCAGAGATGTATGCTGTTCAGAGCTGTAACATTAACATCCCTGTGGGAAGAGACATGGGGTGGCCAAACTTCGGTCAAAGAGAAGAAGGCATTTAGATGAAAGAAGAGTGCAATATCAGGTCATTGAAGAGGGAACATCTGCTTGAGGTGGCGATGATGATCAATTCATTCCAATTCCTTGGAAGGACCATAAAAGAAAAAATAAATAAATCAGACCGGAGAGCAAATATTGTTTTAAGGATGTGAAATGTGGGAATCTTTAAAGATCTCAGCAGGGTAGAAGGGCAGTCCAGGGGTATATAGACTTGCTTGTGTGGGAGATGAGTGACCCTTTCTAAGACAAGCTGATGTTCTGTCATTTCAAATCTGATGAAAGATTGTAGTTTGCAAAAATTGTTTTAAATTGTAAACTCACAAAGTTTAAAGTTTAATATAGGTTACATTAGGTATGAAAACTATCATTGTCATTCAGACAGAGTGAGTTAAATACTATGCCATTTCTCCTGCAGCTGGCCTTCTGGTGAAGTTTGTTATGACACTGAAATGTTTTCTGAAATCAACTCCTTGAAACAATGCGTTAGACTCTCACCTTTCTCAATACTTTTGGTAATATAGTGAGTATGTTAGAATATATTTCTGTGTGTATGAGTGCGTGTGTGCGCATGTCTATTTATACATCTCCACAAACCAGCATTGTATGTCTCAGACTTTATTATATGATATCAAGTTAGAATTCAGAGGGAAAGTGGGACCAGATGTGAAGGCACATGTTGGGGTTTAAAGTTTCTGGCCAGTTATGCAGCGCCAAAATAATTTGTCTTCCAATTATAGACTCTTTGTTCTCGCATCAGCCCTGTATGTTTCAACGCTTGTTAAGAATAACTTTACATGACTCCTAATACACTTAGCGGCTAACTGCCATTTGATTGGGTATCACTTGCAAAATTAGCAGGAGGCTTTTCTCTGTTTATTAGGCCTATCTGTGGAAGAAATCTCTGACTGAAGATCAGATTTCAGGATTTCCCCTCTTATAGTTAATTTTATAAAACCCATTTAATTTTGGTATTATTAACCTAGATATTTACAGTGCCAAAGGATTTAATGGGATGTGCCCATTAGGTAGATACAGTCTGTTCTAGTAGTTTGACATGTTCTGACCTTGTACAGAGGTGCTTGGAGCTGGATATTGTACTTTGCTAAACATTTTTCCTACTCAGTCCAGCAGCTTTAATTTGTTTGGCTTACCTGAGCATATAACCATCTATTTCCTCTTCATAAATGCCATAGAGTTTGATGAGGAGATGGAATACTGTCTTTTCGTCAAGCACTTTTCATCACGCACATTTCATCACTGGCGACCCTTCATCACGAACATCATACTCACCTATTCAAAAGCAAATTGTCTTGTCCTGATTTTGTTAATTTTTTCACAAGAGAATTGTGCATATTTCTTCGTAATGAATAAAATAATATTCAGTAATATTCATAGCAAGAAAATGCAACCATCAGAAATGGCAGTTGTCTGTCTGTTCTGTTGTCGTATTGGTTCCATATGTGTGCATGGCCACTGTATTTAATTTGTTAGTTTACTTGAATTGTACAATCAATCCTATGTTCTCCTTCATTCACAAGGGCTGTTTCATCCCTTCTGTTGGGGCCTGCTGCCTGGAGCCCAGTAACCAGACCAGACCAAGAAGATGGTTGCCAAACCTATTCAATTTGTGTTGGGGTTTTGGTCTAGCATGAAAACCTGAGCAAGCTCTCATGTTTTTTTACCACTTGAAAATATTGCATTTCCTCTAGTTGTCGTGGTAGTCCAGATGGGCTGGAAGTTGAGTTGAAATTTGATAAGCAATCAAATTTCCCTCCCTAAAATCCAGTGCATTCGAGACCTGGAAGCAATCTTCCGCACATTGTTCTAACAAATGACTTATTAAAAATCAAAATAAACTCCACTGAGTTTCACTTTGAAGTTCGGGACCTGAGTGAAAGTTGAAGGACCAGCTTAATTAAGTTGTCTGACCACCAAAAATGAAGCATGCAACTCATTCTCCAAGCCCACCCAACCCGTGAGTGCAGTGACAACCTTAGTGCAGCTGGTTTAGTCTTAGAGAGGGTGATGGTTAATCTGGTAAAGCATTTTAACTTAAGCATATTGTCTGTGCTAACTCAAATGCCTTTTCCTGTCCCAGAGAAGGTAGACACCACTCCAGAGCTTCCACGGGGCCACTTATGCCTCGGTCAGCAATTTTTAGACAGAGAATCTCATGCCTTGGAATGCGATTGTGTCGGCCAGTTAACTTGTGTGAAAGTAACCCGATTTGTTTTCCCTGGGCTCTGCCAAATCTCATTATCAAAAACCCTTAATCAGTGTAAATGTTCCAGACTAACACTAATAAAACCCAACAGAATGTGTATGTATGTGGGGGTGGGGATGTCAGGATTAATATTTTTGTGGGCTGTTTGAGATGTGCAAATGTTCGTTTATTCAGGTTTGCAGAGCAGTTTATACAGATGTGGGCTCACATGTAGTAATGTTCGAGGATGCTCCGGTGACAGTGATAAATACTCTTCTGCAGTGTTGGAGAGAGGTTTGGCTTCTGTCTTGGTTTTGTTTAGCTGACTTGCACGTAACATCAATTTGTTTGTTCATCACTAATCTTTACAATAAGTGTAAAGGCTAACAAATCAGTTTTCTATTTTCCTCGGTTTTAATTTGTGCATTTCTGTTTTCACTTGGTTGGACAGGACTGCTTCTCTTTCTCGCCAGATAAATATTTTGGATGCTCTCACCTTCCAAATACTTGTATGGGCTGTGCTTTGTAGAATAATCAATTAAGACAACTTTTGTGGGGCTGTGTTCCAAATGTTGAGTTAAAATAATTTCTCTTATACCAACATCTAACTATAGTTGCACCATGTTACTTAAAAATACTGAAACATAATAGTTGTTCATAATTGAATGAGATGTAGATCCACTAACTTCATCAGTAGCAACCTATAAGTTTAATGACTGCAGGGGTACTGTACCAATCTTCATTTACAATGAGATTCCACCTGTGCTGGCAGTGTGCTATTGTCCCACTATATCCTGATGGTCATGTCTGTCTTCTTCATTATTAGAATTGTACCCACTATAAAAATAATCATCATAATAAAAAATGATATGTTATTTCTTGCATGCAGCTATTTCCTCCCATGGCAACCCAGGATTAAAATGAAACCAAACACATTTCTACATCCATCAACACTCTTTTACAAGCCAAATAAGCTGTTATTTTGGGCATGGATACCCCACACTTAACAGGAAGGGTATTCAGGGACTATTTTTCACCTCTCACTCCTGCTAAAATACAAAATGAAAGTGTGCGGATAATATTGAAGGACAGTATGAAAAGATTGAAAAGTAAAGGAGTTATGAATGAGAAGAAAATGCATAGTAAAATAGACCTGGATCTTCCTTTCTGTGACCAATTCAAACCACGCCGCACTAAAGTGTTAAACCTTTGGATGCAAATGATCAAACGGAAGTCGACTTGCCTGCCATCTAATTATGATCTTACCCATTGAACCTGAATACCAAGTGTCTGATCTGATTTGAAGGCTAATCCATTCAGCGTTAGAGGTTATCTATTTGTAGGTGGTCTTTGACTGGAATTAACTTTCCCCTTAACCTTGCCTTCTTCAGCCTGCTGTTCAGCTCTGAAACGTCAAAATGGCTCCATAATTAGTATAACCGCTGAGACTATTAAAACCAAAATCCAGGAATTATGGCATGGAACTACAGCCTGACCCATACGGCCTCCCCTGCCTCCCGCAGTGTTTATAATGGAGAAGAGGGGAGCTCCTTGATGTATGTGTTTGGCAGGATTTGGCTGTAGACTTCGCGGGAAGCAGGCTTGTTTGTTCAGCAGGTAGCATTTAAAGCCTCATCAGAATTTGTAACGAATAGCTCCGTTACCAAAACCCAAAGGCTCGAGCACATGTGGAAGTATCGCCTTTCTTTTGTTATTTCTCAATTTGGAGCAGAAACGGTAGTAAAGGCTGCATTTTACAGCTAAAATAACAGGGTTTGTGTTTTGGTTGAAACCCTCAAGCGGGTTCGGGTTGCGCCCTTCTCTCCTCTTGTTATTGAAAGCAGAGCATACCGTTTATTTCTTTTCCTCTGGTATTGCATAAGGGTGTCAGGCCAGGTCTGGAGTGCTAGTGAGGAGGTCCACAGGGAAGTGCTGGGGGTAGAAAATTGCCCCTTTTCCTTGCTATATAGTAAGGACTACAAGACGTCATGGGGTGAATATTTTGGATTCCGTGGTGCTAATAAAATGCATCTCTGAGTATAATTTGCTAACTTGTATTGTACCTCAGGTCCTAAATTACAGAAATGTGTTTAAGATGTGCACAGGCATTGAGGTTTGCAAGTTTAAATTTACACAATCAGTTACTATAGCACCTTGTTGTTTTGTGAATTGCATAGCTGTTGAAGGTCATGGCAAGTCTCTCATTACAAAATACACTGTAGTATGCTGGCATCTCATAGAGATCTTTCAAAACACTTGTCAGCCTGGGAAGATGAATAAATGAAGAGATCCTGCTAATTAATATGTATGTTATTATGATCTAAAGGTAGTTCCAGAGCTTACAAATTGGTGAGGGCCAGAAGAAGCATGTTCTTATCATTTATAAAGGAGAACAGCGAGTTTTACCCTTTACTGTTTCATTTTACTCCCCTAAGTGAGACCATCACAATTTTATTTCAAAAATATAAATTTATTGATATTAAAAATATTAAACCCCCAACCACATAGATTCCTGCATATACATGCTTAACCATAAATAGATAGTTGTGTCTGGAAAAGAATCATCATACTTGGTCGCTGGCTATAGTCGTCAAAACACTCCAATTTACAATACTTCACTTAGAGCATTAAAGTTTCACAGGTAGGGTTGCAAATCTTAAAAGTGGGAAAATACTACAGCTTTATTCTGATTTTCTTTTGAAATGTCCAGTAGTGGTAATTACAATTTCCCTGTTAGCATAGTTTTCCTCTGCCAGTGGCAGGGATGCACCAGGGTGTTGACTGCAGCAGATGTAGACCCAGTAGACGGGGCTGTCCAGTTTGTTCCATGTCAGTGATGATCTATAGGGATCCAAGACTGGATGCTTTGTCACTATGACCCCAGTATATCTCCATTCACCCCAGCTGCTCGACACAGGAGACAATAGACCCATTTCTATTTCTATTGCTTCTACTTACAATACAATACTACAATTGATTCTACCTTTTGTTGTGTTGGTTTCAATGCTTACAGAGCAATGGGACTATTTTCACAATAGATTCAGGAGTTTCCAGTGTTCCATAGAAGAAGTAGTTCCATAGAAGTATTTAATTTCCAGTGTTCCATTCTTTTCCATAGAAGAGAATGCATGTAATCAAGACAAACTGAAGAAAATAGTCCATCTCATTGTAGATTTTGGGCTTCTCTCCACTAAGTAGTAAAGTGGCTGCTTTTCTTGGTAATACAGTAATAACAAGCCAGTGCTAACAGCCATTTGTACTCTTTTACAGTTTTTATCTTCACATTTTCTCTAAAGTATCAGGCTAACTAGGCAGGAATAGCTTTAGTTTCCTTCTGTCAAAAGCATGCAACACCAGCAGTTCATTAGTCATTCCAAACTAATGTACCAATAGTGAGCCACAGATAATATCTACGTTCAGGCTACTTGTACAAGGCCTTTGTCAAAAACAGACCTGTGTAAATTTCCCAACTGATTTAACCTGTGTCTAGCAAATCATTCACTAAGATCCAAGGCTATGTGCTCACAGTTCCCCCACCAGCCTCAATTGGCTTTTGTCATCTTACAGGATACTTGGGTTTTTAAACTATAATTTCTGGAAACAGGATACAAATATTTCCCCCCCATGAAATCCTTCTTAATTTGGGAGAAGGACTTATTGCTGTTTTTTGTTCATCACGTTAAGGACGTCATCGAGTATGGATGGGCCCAGGTCCAGGTCTAAAGAAAAGGCATAGTCGTCTTCTAGAGACAGAGATTCCTCCTTGTAAGACACTGTAGCCTGCGAGTCTCTGCCCGAGCTGAAGCTCAGCTTGTCCATGGTGTCGCCCTGGTCCTCCTGTTGAAGGTCGTCTGATTCTAAGCTGTCCAGCATTGGCATGGAGGAGGAGATCTTTCGCCTGTGGCTGGTGGGTTCCCAGTTTTTGCTTTCCTGTGGCTGCATCTCCTCAGGGTTGAGCCGAGGGGGTTTGGGTGGAGGGGCACAAGCTAAAATCAAGTTCTGTTCACTCTGGGAGCTCTTGAGGAGGAGGCTGTGGCCCCTCTTGAGGAAGGTGAGGTCTCCAAAGGTTTCCCCACTGTCCCCGCTACCAATGTGGGAGAGGTGTCTGAAGTCGCCCAGGGGCAGGCTGATCATGTTCACAGAGAGGACCTCCTTCCGCTTATGCTTCTTGGGCCAGCGGGCAGAGGCGGACTTCAGGTACAGCGAGGTCTTGAGTGGCATCTTGGCTGGAGGTTGTAGTCGAGGTAGGATTTGAGTGCGCAAATGTCAAGCAACACCGAACTTAAAACTCTGGTTCCATCACACGGGTAAAAGTCTTCTCTAGAGAGAGGGAGAGAGAGGCAACATCATGTGTTAATTGCTGAACATTTTGTAAAAGTTAAGGAATTTAAGTTATTTTACATTTTTATTGTAAATTTGTTCCTAGTTTGATTGGTCATGTTGGAATTGTTTAAGGGGAAAAAATCATGCCAGAGCCGACCTGAAGAAGCACGCAACAACCTTGTGGTTAAGTTTCAAAAATAGCATTATTACTCATTGATAGTTTCATTTTGACCCGGTGAGCTCTTTTTTTAATAAAAGGTGTTACAGAACATCTGCATTCAACACCAGATGCATATCCTCGCTGTTGTTGATGGTCCCTTAACAGTGTGAAAACACAAAATGTTCTCCAGTCTGTGTTTAATAAATGCACCTGTTCTCTTAAACTGCAACTGATTACAGTTATTCATCATTTGGACCAAAAGAGTTATTCAAATGTGCATCAAGGCAACTTTTAAAGTGAACCTAATTATGTTTTAATATGTATATATACACACACACACACACACACAAACACACACATTCTTATTTAGCATGGATCCAAGTCATACGTGATACATGCACGCACTGGGCAGACCTGACTGTGCCTGGAAATGCACCAAAGAGATCAGGGAGAAGTAGTTAAGTATAATTTCAATGGACTCAAATAGCATGAGCCTGGCAGATCTGTATTCAGAATAGTTCAGTGAATTGCCGAGAAACTAGACATCCTGTGATCGAAAATACTGTAATAATTCATAGCTAATAGGGCTAAAATTGTAACTCGCCATCATTGGGCTTTTTTTTATTTAGACATAGAATTGAAAATGTAAAAATCTGTATTTGTTCTGTTTCTAATTATTTCTAATATATACATATAAGGTAGCAGTGTGGAGTAGTGGTCAGGGCTCTGGTCTCTGGAGCAAAGCATTGTGGGTTCAGTCCCAGGTGGGGAACATTGTTGTTGTACCCTTGAGTGAGGTACTTTACCTAGATTAAAAACCCAGCTTTATAAATTGGTAATTGTATGTTAAATAATTTGATATATTGTTACAATTGTACATCATTGAAAGTAAATTAACTTAGTGTTACATTTTTTTCCGCTTACCTTTTGAATATAAATGCGCCCTATTGTCCCGCCCCTTCTCTCATTTCTGTATGACCGTTTTTTGCTTGATTTGCCATGGATAAGATTAGGTGGCCCATCCCTAGTCCTCCACTGCGAAACATAATCCCTTCTTTCTTCTGCTTACTGCCTTGAAATCTTACTGAGGGTAAAGGGCATTTTCAAGTGCTTCTACAGACCAGTACTAGGAAAGATCGCATTGTGCCGCCTTCATGTTCAGCAAGCACACAATCTCATTGGACAAGCCATTTCAAAAACTTTACTTTAGTAAAAACCACTGTAGTTGATTTGCAAGGGAAATACGATCCAAGCAAAGACAACACAGAGTCTCACTATACACATTAGAGTACAACAATGTAGTTTTAACTTCAAACAAATACAGAAGATTGAGAGAGATTTATTTCCCTTTTCCTATAAACCTTTTATTAAGTAGAAAAATGATTGCCTAGCCTTTTTTATTGTTCCTTTCACTTTTATATCAGAATAACAATCAAAGAACAGGTTTAGTGCAGTGTTGTGTAACCTGGCATGTACTGACTGGTAAGGCCACATTTCTGTTATGAAGCTTTCTGGCTAAAAGGGGTGGGAAAAAAATGTTCAGACTAGCTGGGGTTTATTTTGCAATGTGAAATGCAAGGCAGCTTTCAAAGTGTCTTGTTTCTTGGAATTTGGCTGGTAATTTATTTCTTGCATGTTCTGGTTGGCTAATGAAACAGTTCTTGCTGGTAATTTCCACTTTACATACTTTGAAATCTTCCTCTTGTGTAATGAAAATACACAATGCGTGAGTTCATAGCACAGACACACTACAGTTTAAAATATCTTCGGCACTAATCTCTAGGTGATGCGCACGACCACATTTATCAGAGAGAATGGAAGGGGTGTAACTGATAAATCTACAGATGCCCTAACTAAGAAGGAATATAATTGTTATGCTAAAACATGCCACCAATGTACCCCTGTATGTGCTATTATGTTGAATTATGGTTATAAGGAGTTTAAACTACTCTGATACTGTAAGTGTACATTTAAAAAATAAGCAGTTTAAAGTTAGAACCATTAGACAGGATTTTGTGACTGTCACCAGACATTTACTCTAGATGGATGAAAATGTAGCTGCTCACGTCAAGATAAGTTCGTTTCGCCTGTTCACCATATATCGCCTGAAACCAAACAGTCAGAGTTAATTGCTGTGAAATTGAATTTAAGTCTGTTTCCGTCTATTCATTGTCAACTGGAAAAACTTCCTCAAACAATCAAATTCTCGGAAGTTAGTCCATACAGTATCAATGCTGTTGATTTTGTTTGGAGTCGAGCAGAGATTAAAATCTCTTGGTTCCTCACTTTCTCACCTTCATGTAAATGTTTGAGAAAATGGACAGTTTAATTATTTAAAAGCGTGTGAAAAACTACATTTCTTGCTTTGCCCACATTTAATTCCAGTTGTCCATGGTAAAAAGTAATAAGTTTGAGTAAAAGGAGTCTGAATAGGAACACCTGCCTTTACGATTTTTTTTTTTTTTTTTTTTTTTCTAATTTTACTGTATTGAACAATTCTTAGTACATTATTGCAGGTCTTTAACACAAACCACTTTAAAGAATTTTTAATTATATTTTTTAAATGACCATATGCTTTAGCAAGTTTGCTTTCAAAGTTTCCTTATTTATAATTTGAAACGTTCAGTCGTAAAACCTTTAGAATATATATTTTTAAATTTAACGTCTCCCCATAAACATTTTATCACTGCCTTTTCAGCTGCAGGAGATTGGTGTGTCAGAAAACAAGTGTTTGAAACACAGCATTCCTTTTAACACATGTAATTTTCAGTTGGGAGGATTCCTACCACATTTGTAACAACCAAAAATTAAATGTTCCATAGGTTTCCACAGGTTTCTGAAATTGTACTTTTCTTAACTAGATCTGAACAATCCTATATTGAGTGTTTTGCTGTATAAGGCCAAGTAAATTAGTTCTCGAGTTCCCTATTTTACTGAATTTGTTGTTTTAAGTTTATTTCTCAGTATGGTATCTGAAAAGAAAAAATCCTTTTATCTCTTACCTGAGGACAGCCGACTCCCTACAGTCTTCCTGTCTTTCTGTTCTCTCACACCCACAGGTAAATCACAGCAGAGTACAGTCAGGAAGTAGTGCTAATATTTGCAGTAGACGAAAACATCACTTCAGCGTGATCAGGCTTGTTCTGCTGTTGGTGGCGGGGGGGAAAATTCAAAGCCCAGAGGAGTGTCAATGCTCGGTTGACAGTTGCAGTTCAGGATTTATAGAATTAAATGATCACAAAAGAGAGATCAACTGACCAGCTCACACAACAGACACTGTCCAAAAGTAAAAACTGTGCGTCTGTGTCCTCTAACATTAGGCTTTTGATCGCACCCGACCTGTCTGAAAGTTGTGCCTCCTACCTCACACATCCCAGTGTTGAAATTGTCCTGACTCACGCTGGGAACAGTTATTTAAAATTCTCGTCAGACAACTGTGACGTATAGCATAGGCAAAGGTGTAGAAAGCTCTAACAACTAGGTTTAGTGGATTTGCAAAATAGACATGGTACACAAGATTAAGTCACACACCCTCAAGCTAGATAACTAGAGAATATGTTTTTTTACTTTCAAGAGATTTGCATTGTGGGAGGTATTAATACCTGGGCTAAGAATTTGTCAGGGGTGGCACCTTTATTTTAATGTTTGGCTTTACGTTGGATTTATTTGCTTTTTTTTTAACATGGATTGGAGTGTTACACTTTTGTAGTCTTTTTTGTTTCAGTGGAAGACAAACACTATTACTAATCTCTGTGTCATTGTCTATCCTCTCCAGATTTCCTGTATTCAGTGGGCTTGGCCAGGGAAGCACACAATTTTCCCACTCCAGAGCTGCAGGCAGACATTACCAGTGCTCAGCTGAGTCAGTTTACAGTATTTGTAGCCCCAACTCCTCCCACACAGTGTGAAATTACTGCATGTCTAGGTATTTCTCTGTTTTTGTTGTCTGCTGTTTTATTTATTTTTAAGACCATCTGTCCAACTGATGGAGTTTTTTGTTTGTCGGTTCTTTATAGAAACCTCACAGACATTTCAAATTCTTATCAATGAATCTTACGCTGTTGTTTTAGTTGTACGTCAGTTTACTGAGGAACAAGATATGATATAAAAGGGGAGTGGGGCTAGTCTTTGTTACATTATCATACATGTGCAGTGCAGGTTGATTTTAAGGATTCATCCACCTGAAAACTTTGGTTGACCCGTATTCCCTTTAAGGGATTGTGATAACAGCATACACCTCTGTGTGAAGGTGGAAGCCATTACTGTTTTTTGCAATTTCCACATATGTTAATATGAATGACCTAAAACCTAAGCAGGGATTAATTCACACACACAGTGCTTTTCCTCTGAGACTTTTCTGGAGTGTTTATTCTGTGGTTTACTCTGACTAACCCCTTCCTTGTATTACACAATAGGGGTTTTGATGTAATTTGTGCACCAGCTTTCTGATTCCGTGATTCACTGCATGCTGATGAGTTGTCCCAAGTGTGAACCTGCATCCTCATTACAGGGAACACAGAAGTGCTAAAACCAGGTTGATCTTCGCATGCTCTTTCAGTAACATTGCATAATCGGTATTGTGTGTCAATTACCACGAACGCCATTTTTCCTGTGGGAACCCCTTTGTTAAAACACAGCACCCGCTACTGTAAGCCTGAAACAAGCAGGGATTAATAATAAGAGTTACGGTGAAAAAAAGGTGCACTTTGTTCTACCTTCACATTCATGCAGCACTACATATCATGCAATAGATAATCCAAGATGCCGTGTGTGTTATCAAGCAGTCCTGTTTGAACAGAAGCCAGAATCCCGAGCTTCCGTGCGTCTTAAATTAACAGAAGACTTCCAGATGTTGTGAGTTTCCTCTAGAAACCCAGAAACCAGTCTCGACAACCACAAAATCAGACGCTCGCCCCCCTACCCCCTCCCCTTTGACTCAAATCCTCTCCAGAACACCGGGTCTTGTTTGTGTATCTGCTCCTCACTAAATCAGACCGTCTGCTAGCCCGGGAGCCTGCGTGAATACATTTGCACGCTCCCGAGAGGACTCATATTTAAATAAACCTAGCATACGTGGTATAGGTTACACAGGGATTTATAGGTTTATATTTTATATTTTATATTTTTCTCACTGCAATTTGGAATTCAGATGTCACAGAAACCCAGCAAAGCCCCATTACAGCCAAATGGATCATCTGTGAGAGCCATTCTCATTTGTGAGCCAAATCCTCTGGCCTGTCCCCCACATTTCATTTTTTGGTATAATGTAGAAAGAATTCCAGCCCTTGCGGAGCTTTGGTAATTGTATAGCATTTGTCTAAACTGTACACCTCCCTTGTGCTGCATTAAACCGATATTGAATTTTACAACCTTATAGGATTCCATACTGGGATTCCACTTCCCATAATAGATCAGTCTGTCACGAGTTTTGGTGAAAAGCTAAAGTGTCCTCATTGTATTTATTTAATTCAGAAACCACTATTACCAGAAAAAAAAGGGTTCTTTTCTTGAAGGCAATGGGATCTTTTAGCCGATTGAGGGCTGGTTTTCCAGACCCAGATTAGCTCAAGTGAACTACTTGATGTTATTTTCGGCAGAGCAGTCCTAGACTATTGCTAGTCAATCTCTGAGTTATAAATGGAAAGAATAGCACCCAACAGAGAAGGCATAGTAATCAGCTTATAATATTTGTTAGTCTCGGTTTATATATATTTTTTCCTATAGCTAAAGCTTGGATGTTTAGAAGTTTATTGAGCTGGATGGTTCATCTCAGTTGCCACCTGGCAGAAATCCTTTGAAATAAACCCAACAGACCTATTAAGTTTTACTGTGTGCATGTATAACACAATAATCTGTTCTGTCAGATGAAATTACACACGCAACTTAAATACCTGACTTATCATAACATTTACATAAGATTGGACTAACAACTTGGAGTTTGCTATCTTTTCTTTTTTGGTGGAGTATTGCAAAAAGTGCCAGGATTGTTTCTGTGGATATCGAGACAATGCAGGGCGTTGCTGGTGTGTAGAGCACGGTGAGTCGTCTATGATCTGAAATAAGGTTGCTTTTTATTTGTAAGCCAGACACTGAACTGTTGACTTGGCCTCCATGGTGTTGCCCATGAAAGGCTGCATTTCTGAGTTGGATCTCGAGGGGTCTTGGCCCATTCCTGGTTTTGTGGTTCGTTTGGATATTCTCCTTCTCTCTGCTTATTTTTTTATATTGCCATTCAAGTGAAACTGCATCCAATTGTATAAAGCTGTGATGTTAATAAAGATATATATATATATATATATATACACTCACCTAAAGGATTATTAGGAACACCATACTAATACTGTGTTTGACCCCCTTTCGCCTTCAGAATTGCCTTAATTCTACGTGGCATTGATTCAACAAGGTGCTGAAAGCATTCTTTAGAAATGTTGGCCCATATTGATAGGATAGCATCTTGCAGTTGATGGAGATTTGTGGGATGCACATCCAGGGCACGAAGCTCCCGTTCCACCACATCCCAAAGATGCTCTATTGGGTTGAGATCTGGTGACTGTGGGGGCCAGTTTAGTACAGTGAACTCATTGTCATGTTCAAGAAACCAATTTGAAATGATTCGACCTTTGTGACATGGTGCATTATCCTGCTGGAAGTAGCCATCAGAGGATGGGTACATGGTGGTCATAAAGGGATGGACATGGTCAGAAACAATGCTCAGGTAGGCCGTGGCATTTAAACGATGCCCAATTGGCACTAAGGGGCCAAAAGTGTGCCAAGAAAACATCCCCCACACCATTACACCACCACCACCAGCCTGCACAGTGGTAACAAGGCATGAAGGATCCATGTTCTAATTCTGTTTACACCAAATTCTGACTCTACCATCTGAATGTCTCAACAGAAATCGAGACTCATCAGACCAGGCAACATTTTTCCAGTCTTCAACTGTCCAATTTTGGTGAGCTTGTGCAAATTGTAGCCTCTTTTTCCTATTTGTAGTGGAGATGAGTGGTACCCGGTGGGGTCTTCTGCTGTTGTAGCCCATCCGCCTCAAGGTTGTACGTGTTGTGGCTTCACAAATGCTTTGCTGCATACCTCGGTTGTAACGAGTGCTTATTTCAGTCAAAGTTGCTCTTCTATCAGCTTGAATCAGTCGGCCCATTCTCCTATGACCTCTAGCATCAACAAGGCATTTTCGCCCACAGGACTGCCGCATACTGGATGTTTTTCCCTTTTCACACCATTCTTTGTAAACCCTAGAAATGGTTGTGCGTGAAAATCCCAGTAACTGAGCAGATTGTGAAATACTCAGACCGGCCCGTCTGGCACCAACAACCATGCCACGCTCAAAATTGCTTAAATCACCTTTCTTTCCCATTCAGACATTCAGTTTGGAGTTCAGGAGATTGTCTTGACCAGGACCACACCCCTAAATGCATTGAAGCAACTGCCATGTGATTGGTTGGTTAGATAATTGCATTAATTAGAAATTGAACAGGTGTTCCTAATAATCCTTTAGGTGAGTGTATATATATATATGTATATGTAATATGTTTTCCATCCATTACAATTTCCTTCCACATTTTTTTGTATTCCCTTAATGCATCTGCTAGTTGTCACATTCTAAAATCTAATAATAATAATAATAATAATAATAATAATAATAATAATAATAATTAAAAAGCGTGGTTAGCACAAAGCTGAACATGCAAAATTCCTGGCTGAAGTATGTTTGTTCATTTTTTCTCCCCATACGAGATAATGAATATATATGGTATATGTAACCTACTTCTAAATTTAGATTTCTGCTGCCCTAAAAGCTGTAATTAGCATTGCAAATCGCTGACCAGGCATTTATTGCTTTCCATTAAAATGACTCGTTAAAATGCCACCAGATAATACACAGCTTTTAAGTTAAAGTTAAAATATATGTAAGTCCCCAAAAAGGTCCCATTAGCGGTTTAGAAGACAAGAATCAAAATTCCTTTTATTGGAAGAGAACTCTGTAATTGTGTTTTAGGCCCCTCACAATATCACAGTCCAAGCTAACTTACATTAATAATGTCAATTCCACTCCAGTTTTTAAAATTGCCACCCCTGCTGATCAACATCTTAGGCAGGGCTCCTTCATTACATGAGACAGGCTGGGCTGATTGCTGCACAAATAAACCGAGAGTAAACATCTCCGAGCTCCTGGAAGTCTCTCAGAAATTCAGTTGGCTCACCTCACTGACGTCAGCGGTCTGAGCAGCTGTGTGAGCCTCTCTTTGTGTAGGAATGTCTAGTGGCAGCTACTAGACATGCCACTCCTGGGAACAGTGTCTCGTCTCTCTCGTTCAGAAGAGCCGTCAGTGTTACGGGACAGACTTGTTCACATTCATGAACCCTCAGGCCCCAGCTCAAGTCGCCCATGGGGATGTCTTCTGAAAGCACAAAGACGGCTTCAGAAATCGCACAGTAAATGCAATGATGCCCTGTACCAAATGTGAAATAGTTCTCTCAATATTCTAACCTTGCTAATATCTTCAGAGTTAGCTAGACTAGACCATAAAAGCTTTCAAGCAGTGTTTGACATTTATTTGATCCTTCAGTCAATCAACGAGAAGCAACCATTCTAATATCTTCCTATATGTTATCAAGGATTTCGCTGCAGTCCCCCTAAGAACTCAGAAGCAAATGAGATGTAATGGAAGTAGAAAGTCTAACTTAATCAGCAGTGAATTCAAAATCCACATGTATGTTATGGAAGTGATTAACAGGTAATTGTTCCATGTAACCATGAATGCCATAACACATAAGCAAATCCATGACCGTTCCCTGAAGAGTGACATCAGGATTGGAAAACTGAGAATCTTCTTGAACTGTGGTTTTCATTTTAAACACAAGTGCACAGCTCTTCTTGAGATGAAGACTGTAACACCATTGTGGTGTCTTGTAAAGGCTGCCATAAGGTCATTACACATAACTTCAGGTTAATTGTTAACTTATCTTTCGATAGAGTGGGAGACATTTATTTTATGATCTCATGACCAAAAAATGGACCTGAGCAGCTCCGCACTGTTCAGTGATGGTGAATTCCCAAGCACGTGGGAAATTGCCTTTTGCTGTGGTTTCGACACTCCTTCATTTGGTCTTTAATGCGGAACTTTGATTTGTAACAGATTGTTAATTTTGAGGTCTTCTCAAAGTTATTGAAAAGCTTTCAAATGCATTGCAATGACAGAAAGCATTATTCAGAGTAATGTTGTAGGTTATAACTACAGAAGTCTAATGAATGCATTTTAAATGGTGCAGTCTTTTGGAAATCAATATGAATGTATGTGTTTGAATGTGAGAGATATGAAACAGATGATAGTAGACCGTTAGTACGAAGGGAACACATCTGTATTTGAAATCGGAGGGAAATCTGAAAACATTTACTCCCAGAAAACTGTGGTTGTAAAATCATTTCCAATTATGAAATTAGCAAGAGCTCTCAAGTTTTTTTTCAGGGGCACTGCTTTAAAGTAAACCCTGCGAGGAGGTCTGCATTCCAGAAAGTGTTTATTTAACACATTCATTAGATTAGAACACATTTCACAATAGGGCACCAATGGCTATCATAAACAAACACTTTCAGTTGGAAAGCAGTCCTTTTATGCTTTTGCTTTCTGTGTTTCCTGCCTCGATAAGACCTGCCAGACTAATCTACATTAGTTTAATTATCTTTAAGACCCATGATAATGTTATCAATGTGGTACACGGATTATCTGCATCTCATTAAAAGTCTGTATTACTAATAGTCTGTGCTCTAAATGATTTTTTCAGGGGACAAGACCGCTTTGAAAACCATTAATTATTGCCCTTGTCTTAAATTCCAGTGTAAAATTGCTGTTTAAATACTTACTGGATAATCTTGAGGATCTACACCAGAGGACAGATTTACACAAAATGCAGTGGAAAGTCAAACTGTTATTTTCTAGATTTTATTAATTTAGTTAATGCCTTTAACTGTGGCAGTTTATAGTTACACTTGCAGTAGGTAAAGTGGAACATGGTGAAATCCCAAGCAATAATAAAAGTAAAACAAACTTTTTGTATTTATACCAAGTATGTTCTTATGCTTTAAGATGCTTATTTGTTTGGTTCAACCAGCTCTGAGTTCATTTTTTTAAGCTGCTTAAATTACTATGCAAAGTCAAGTGCAACTGTTTATCTGCTTTGGAAAATCAGGTTCCCTTTATACAAATACACATGGCAGGTACTATATGTGAAAGTCTTCCTAAGTTATTTTATTTTATTTGACAAAGGCAAAGACGCTTAAAACTACGGACACGTCTCTCAGGAATCTGTCTGTACATCAGATTTCAGTCAGCGGCCCTGACGTCCGTAATCAAGACATAACAAATAGAGGGATGCTTTATCCTCCCCAGAGAAAGCTGTGTCTAGCAGCGATCTTGGCCAGTTATTAAAAAACCAACTGCAGCATGGAACAGGATATTAAATCGCTTGAGATAAAAAAGCTTTCAAGGAAGTGCCCCCCCACTAGAAGAATCATAGCACATCCATCATGACAGGCTGAGCTCAATCCCAGCAACAATGGGCTTCTCCAAGGCCAGACTTCTGTCCTCAAATCTTTTTCAAGAGCCAGCTGCATGCAAACAGCTGCATTTCCAGTATCCACAAATCAGTGCACGTCTCCCTCCAATTTATACAAATGTAAGTTCTTTCCCTCGTCCATTGAAATGTAAAGCCTGAGTTTAGTCAGTGGCTGAGTAGGAGGTCAGCAGACTGCCGCTAATGAACGGTCATAGAGTAATTTGGCATTGCGTTGGAACCTTGCTTGTGAATTGGGCTACTTCTTCCTCGGCCTAGGCCTAGACTGATTATCTGATAAATCCAAACCAATCTGCTAATGCCCGTAGTCTAAATGGGAGCTCAAGGTATTCTCTGGCCCAACATGCAATATGCATTTTAACTGCACTGCTTCTACCTACACTGGTTCTTATTTTGTGGTGTTTAATCAACTGTTGTGTTGGTACTTTGCAAAAACAAATTGATACTGTTCCGGTTTTAAAACAAGACGTTTATTATTCTATTACATCATGTTTTCCAGAATAAGTTCTTTATCCAAGGATATTAAAACTCACATGTTCTGACACATCTTTGTTCAAACACTTGCTCTTTTAATTTCTTCTTCTTTGTATGTTTTCTATCTGCTTCTTTCTTTATGTTCTGTAAAAAAACTAAAAATTGTAGGCCTTATACTAACCAGGTGATAAACAAGTTTCATTAGAGATAGGAATACCACTTGGGGAA
This sequence comes from Amia ocellicauda, assembly GCF_036373705.1. Taxonomy (NCBI): domain Eukaryota; kingdom Metazoa; phylum Chordata; class Actinopteri; order Amiiformes; family Amiidae; genus Amia; species Amia ocellicauda. The sequence continues at coordinate 7,240,935 of NC_089870.1, forward strand.
CTTGTCAAAACGCCTAATTTTGTATACAAATCATTGAACCTTTTTGCTTCTAGGTAGTACCAGGTCATTTTGTTGTCATTGTTTTTGACAAGGTATTTAACCGTCAGTCGTTTCAAGCATTTCAGTCCCTGGGTTTTGTCTGAAGGTGTTCTGATGCGTTTCCCACCACCGTTCCAAGACCAGATGGCAGTGCACAAAGAATATATCTGTGTTTTTATTTTGTTTTCTGGAAATCAGTAAAATCTTCAGCTTTACTTGATAAACTTGATAATTGCTCTTGATTATTTCTGTGCTCCACCCTTCTGTATCTCCGAGAACTGAAACTGTTGCCGACTTCCTTGTGTAGGCTGGTTGAAAATATATTTCAAGTTGAAACCTGTACATGTTTTATTAAACTTTTTAATACTATTTATTACCATTCATAGAACACCACCAACAATTGTATTTTCCATAATGTTTTGCTCTGACTAGAAAGATAGATGCTGTCTTTTGATGGGATAAGCATTATTCATCTCCTTTTTATTCTGAAATGACGCTTGGCAAAACCCTTTATTGCATTTTACAGAAATAACAATACAGATGTAAATAAGTAAAATAAACTGTAACAGTCAGTACATTGAAGTCAGACATTTAGCATGTTAATATATCTTTGTCTTTTTGTATTTTTGGCTGTTATTTTTAAGCACTAGGGAGTAAGTATTTGTGATACAAGGTTGCCATAACAAAAAAAAACAATTCACCAACTTTCAACTCCTCAACTCCTTTCAATTTGTGCACATTCTTATTTTTAAATTGCACATGATTTGTTCATATATATTTTTTTAAGTTCCAGTTTTTATCCTGGCATGTGTTTTTCTTTTTCACGTGTTTATTTAAGTTAACAGAAATACTTGGGCTGGAGTTTGCACGTATCACACGTTTAATGATCTCTAAATAAGTGTTTGGCCCTCATAAATCATTCCTCCACATCCTGCTGACATCCATAATAGAGAAATCACTCATAATTAACTTCACCTGACTGGGAGGAATTTAAATCGACCAAAATGCAATAAATTCAATAAACAGGTGGTCCTGTTTTGTGTGCACTCATGTAACCAATCTTGGCGAGGTTTTTCATACATGGAAGACCTCAGGCCTGAGTGCCAGCTACTGGTGATCCACACTTAGATGTGTTCAGGTCTTTTCAGTTCTCCTTGTCTTTCACCGTGACCTTGATGACCCTTGAATTGATAACTTGGGTTAATAGTGATAGCAGTTTTTCACCCCTTGCTAGCGTCAGTTGTTTACTTTGGTAGTGCTGTGTCATGAGGATTATGTATTAAAATAACTCCTACAGTATTAGCTACACTACAAAACATTGTACATAGTGTACCAATTGGATATTATTGAGACACTTTTTCCCCTCTCACTTTTAGACATGGACATTGCAAAGTTCAAGTACATGTGTGTCACTCACTCACTGTGATGGTAGCAAGGTAGCAAACATTTTTGAGTGCTCATAGTACTGGCTGGATTATAGTAGGCCCCATTTGTTTGAACCACAGCAAGCTGCACTTATAAGATGGAATTGGGAAATGCTTATATGTCACTGTTTCTAAATCATAATCAGAGTGCTGCGCAGGAAAAAAAAAATGTTCTCTTACCCTGGGGCTGCAACAATGATTAAAAAAAAATATAGTTTTTGAGTACTATTCTATTACCAAATATAGACGACCTGTACTTTTTTGTTGGTTAAGTCTGGCTCAGTGAAGCTAGAAACAATTTAATTTCAAGCACCAGCCAAAACGTCACATGGGCACTACTAGAACCCCAGAAACAATTGCAATGACATAAATCTGTTACATCTAACCCCATGAGCTATTCATTATGTGTCTGTACATTGCATTTCACCCCCTTTTACTGAGTTACATTCCTTATTTTTTTCAAGAATGGCTGAAATACACCACCCACCAGTCAAAGATGTATATACAAAATATATAATGGAATAGAAACATAAATAAATAGAATAAGCAGATAATGTACAGAGCACCACAGATTACAGTAAAAAAAAAAAAAAATCTTATCCTTTTATTATTATTATTATTATTATTATTATTATTATTTCTTGGCAGACGCCCTTATCCAGGGCAACTTACAACATAAGTGCAAAAATACAGTAAGTACAAGTATTCTGTAATACGTGTTCAACAGGCATTTTGTTTGCCAGCAACTGTTGCTCGCTTCACACAGGGGTAATCCCTCTATTTCCAGCTAAAGTGCATGTGTCTATAGTTAAACCTAAGTGATCTTATATCACTTGGATGATATAAGTAAATACTTGAGCAGTCCTTTTGCATTTTGTGGCTGAACCTCTATGATTGTAGTCTCTCTCTTTATATTGATCTGTGAAAAATAAATGTGGTCTTCCTTCGTATATTTTTATATCCAGGACAGGCCTGGTGTTGGGCTATTTAGAAATCCCCGGCACATACAGTTTGTACGTGATGATTTCCGTCCGCATACACCCGTGGTTTGCTTTTAAAGCACAAGCCAATGGATCAAAGAATCCCTTTTTTGTTTTTCTTTCAGTTCCAGGTTTCAGAAACATCTTTGTACTCCTTGTTGTTTGTTTGTTTGAACTTGAAAAGAGCGGACTGAGATTGAGTAACAGACTGTGAAAATCAGTTTCTTTAAAGTCTTCCCAGCTTGTGTTCATTGTTTATGTGTGTCTCAAGATTAGTTGTAAATCTATATCGTAGAGAATAACACACACATTTCCCACTGCTCTGACACTGATATAAAGTTCAGCAGCAGGTTTAAGGCCAGTGGGGATAATTTACACAGTGAGAGAGCACTATAAAAGCTGAGTGAAAAGATGACAAGAGGAAATAAGGAATCTGTAATAGCTGAACAAGAAGGTCAGGTTATTGATTTTAGCATGTACAATAAACATGCTTTGGGTTATTGCAGTGTGTGTATATTTGTAATGCATCATTTTTAGAAAGATCTATTCACAGTATTTTCACAGTTTTTAATGATTAGTAATTTAATGACCTGGGTAATCCTGTGTTCTGCTCCCTGAATCTGACTCAGGGTGAACCAATTTCTAAAACTGAGAATGCAAAAAGTGTCTGAACTCCTCTGTATTTATTTGTAATTTTGCCCTCTCTTTCTTTAGTCTTTTTTTCCCTTAGTGAGATTTCTGGCCCTCCTAACCACACCTGAGCTGTGTACTAACTAATTGGCTGATGTGGTGATTTTCAACTCCCTGTCATCACAGTCATGTTTCTGTAATCATTAAATCTTAATTTCTATATTTGGTGAAAAGAAGTACGTTAGTTTTGCCAGAACCCCTTTGAAATTCCAATCCACCATACAGTTCTAAATCTCTAATAGTGTACAAAGGTATTTCTGTAATAGGAAAATAAGTATCTAATCTGTCGTTCGTCCTAATCAGATTACATTAAATTACAGAATAACCAAGAGGGGGAGTATGATTACTAACATAATTTGAAGTCCTTCTCATCTGCTGTAGCTAGATTTAAATCCTTGTTACTTCAAGGCCAACCTCATGATGTTTCTGCTTTGTGTTGTTTTTGTTTTTAATTGTTACTAGTTTTCAAATTCATATTTGGAAAGCAAACAGCGACTCTTGTGGTTTTACAGAATTGTTTAAGCATTTTACACTTGAACCCAAATCCAAATATTTAGATCTCGGAATATTTTTCTGTGTTCCTAACGTTGCCTTTGAACACAATGCCAACTGTGGAGATTCCACACAGATAATGTTCTTTGCAAGGCTAAAGCATCATATCATGGTATGACTAATTTGAATAGGTTGTTTGATGCAATAGTGTGGTTAGACTGGGCGAGATACCAGTCTGGTTTCCTGGTGTTTTATTCTGGGCTGTGGTACCACAATAACCCTAGGCAAAAACTGACATCATTGGCACTAGTCATCTTAAAGGAGTCTCTTATGTCATCTGCATTTTCTTGCTATTTCCTTCCCAACTTGTTGTTTGGTATTTGTTCTGTGGGGTTTTCAGTCATTGAATAAATTGTGTTGAACTAATTTCTGGGGTTAAAGGAAAATATCTGGGGAAATAAATACTTTTTAATCTCACGTGAGAAAAGATCTACCACGTAAGCATTACATAAATTGGTATTCCATGACCTTTTGCTGTGATTTAGGATCTTAGAGCTAATGAGGGCGGTAAATAGAAATATAATTCCCAGTATACGCAAAAAATAGGTGTTGAAATGAGGACAACAGGAATGCTCGGTCTACTCCTTGAGATGTATATGGGCAAAAACCATTGACCCGTTGTCTTTAATTCAAAACACCTTCTGTTAATTGGAAACTTACATGCTATAATGCCAAGGACATGTCCATTTCCTATCCTCCCCAAAGGCCTGGTCACAGGAGCTTAGCTGTTAAATCCCCTATGCTCAATCCCATCATTTGTTTATTCTTTTTTCAACTGGAACCATTATATCCATTTATGTGGAAAAGCACAAAATGTTTCATTAATTAAAATGACTGGAACAAAACATGAACATCTTATTTATGTGATTAATGAATACTGAAACTACAGAACATATATACTAGGGGTTCCCAGTGGTATTCAATGATGGTCCACTTAATAACTATCAACATTTCCAAAGGTCCCACCTCTGATCCTATGTAATCGACCCTGACGTAGACAGTATTTTTGTGCTCTTTAGTCACTCTGTTTTCTACTTTCAAAAACTTTAACTCTGTTAAATTAAGACATTAGCTGAAGCATTATTCACAGTACTTCACAGTATAGTATTTATTAGTATGCTATGCATTTTTCCTCTCAACCAAGAGAAACATATTTAAACAAAAAAGGATAATAAAATAATCACTTTTGCATTCTTCAGTTTTACAGTATGCTTTCACAAATTTCCACAAGTTTCCAGTAGAGGTCAGGGTATAGCAGAGATACTGTCAGAATACAAGTGAAGGTTCATATTGATTGGCATTGTTTTTAATCATCAAGCAAAATAATGATTTGTGCTGTTTATTTAAGCTCTTAATCCCCTATTTTTGTTTTGCAAATAACAGATCAATCTCTTCTGCTTAATGAACAAAATTGCTACAACTCTCAACACAATTCCATTTTTTTTTGCCAGTGTCCTTGTCTATTTTTATATGACTTCCTGCTAATGGGGGGTTGCATTTATACATTCATCATAAATGCTAGAGTCATTTATGATGACTCTTTGTCACCAGTGCAATGGGAGGGACAGTCAAGATGATATTTCAGATAAAGTGCACCAGTAAATTTGCTGGATTGTCAAAACATGGCCAGAGAACTTGGTGCATTTTATGCAGTGGTGAACCATTGACTGTAAAGTAACCACTGTGGTCCTTTTCTTAACATGTCAGCTTACTCTGTGTGAACATGGGGTCAGAGTTTCTGCAAATTAACCCTTCAAGTGTAATATAATAATGAAGAAATGCTATAATCCACAAACCAAAATTACAGTACCTGGCTCAGTGCCTAAAATAAAAAGTTATCTCTCCAGCTGGCCCTAAAAGTCGGTAGTTTGTTCTGCAGATCACTGAAGGAAGAATGTAATTTGCTTAGCAGTACTCCAGTTTCTGAATATTGATCATTCTCAATTAAAAACAAGTACAACCTCCTTTTTTTCCTTCATCTTCAATAGTCTTACAACACAAAGATGAAAATTGGGACCTCCGTTTTTTTATTATTGATATATATACACATTGTGTGTTGGTTTTTGTGGAGTATGACAAAATATTTGAATTACTTTCACGTATGTTAAATCTTAAATTCTCATTTGACGTTCTGAGAATGATGACAACAACCCCTTCTTAAATTTGACAACAGCGTTCTTTGTTGTTCACCCTCAGTCCTGCTGCACAGTCGCCCACTTCCTCGTGCGTCTTATCTAGTCCAGATGCTTTACCTCACACACATATACGCAAGCGGCTCTTCAGTCTTGTTAGGAGGACACTTCTTTGGCAGAGTCACAAATCCAATAGGAAGTTCTGTTCTCCACACAGTGCTTCCCCAGATCTGAATTAAGGGTAAGAGACGATCAAGCCTGTACGGTATATAGTATAGAGATGATATTAAAGTAACTGTCCAATCTGATCTGAGTTGCTTAGATTCTTTCTTCACCTAATTTCAGAAAATGAGGGAGTCCCAAAGTAGCCAATTGCCTTGATGGTTTCATTGCCATCACTGCCCCGCCCCCCAAAACATATCTAATCAATCAATGATTTTTTGTTAGCTATAGCGCCCTTTGCAGGGTAGCCACAGAGTGCTTTACAGATTGAGTATAAACAAATAAATAGGCCTGGGTCTAATGGGTGCCTCGCCAGCCCCTCGGAGGAGCTCTATTCTGGAAGACAAAAGAAAGATTTGCACTCAGCTACTCATAGTAAAATAATTTAAATGCTGAGACAGAGGGGGCATCTCTTCCATAGCCTGGAAGATCATTCCACAGTCTCCGGGGCTTATAACTAAATGCTCTGCCACCTGCGGTTTCCTTCTGTATTTTATTGTGTATTACTTTAAATACATCCACATGGAAAAAGACAGGGCATCTACATTCCTAGGAGACATTATTGTGAGCTACATCTTCCTGCAGAAGAAATTGATTTTCTCTGCACCAGTTTTCAGTAAACATACAACACAACATATTTTATATAGATAACAACTGCAATTTTTTTTATGTGATTGTGTTATGTGATGCTAACATCACAGGTCTCTGTGGCTGAACTCAATTTAACATCACATGGAACGATGCCAACAAGAAGTAATGCATCCCAGTGGGGGCAAATCATGTTGAACAAAATGAAAAGGCACATTATTCAAAAGATATTCTCTCCAGAGTTGATAACAATGCCTTTATGAGGATGTTTTGTAATAATAAGACTCTAAATGTGCACATGGACCCATACAGTTTAAGAGATCAATGCTTATTAGTTTGTAACTCCATTATGATTTTCCTATTCTTATGAATCTAATGAAAGCAAAAAAAAAAAAAAAGTGCTTCTATATAATCAATATATATGTATGTTATTTACAGACAAAATCATTTATACATGTCAGGAGAACAATAACTGGTCACTGCTGGGGAATATAGAGAAGTCTTCTGAACTAGTCTGTGACAAGAAAAAGAAAGAAACAAAAAAATAGGCCGCTTACATATTTTACATCAACTGTGGACCATGTTGCAGCTTTGTCATTCTGCCTCTGAAACCCAGCACCCTGTAACCCAGAGATCTTGCTCTGAAACAAAGCAGACCTCTTTCGTAAGTCTCAATGGGCCACAAAGACAGATAGCTGCTGTTTGCTCACTGACAGCTGTAATAGGAACTCTTAAAGCAACACAGACTTGCTTGTTTTTTAGTTTTAAAGCTGTTTTATTTAAAATATGAGAATTATAAACACAACGGAAGAGCTCTTAAGGATGTGTTTCTATAAAAATATATAAAGGAACATATTGTGGCCGAGGGTTACCAGATTCCTCCCACCCCACACCCGGCTGGCGCGCAGTTTGATGTTTGTCAGATGCAGTGCATGTGATTTTCATTTGCTTTAACGCTGAGATTGGAAAAGGAAAGGCCGCTTTGTGTTTTGCATGTCAGTTTGGTAAGAGGAGGGGTTCAGGTGTGAAGGTTGCCGTGTTGAGTGCAATATCCCAGTGTGTATAACGCACTGATTATCGAGTCGTTTTGGTCAGCTGCCTAATAAACTCTGCCTTTGTGTTGCAGTGCTGTTCTGGGACAGTGTTCATCCTTACTTCCCAGGCCAGGCACACAGTGCGAGTAATTTGCCCTGAAAAAGTCCTGAAAAAATGTAAAGCAACCATGAAAAGTCATCACCCTGCTCTTCTTCGGTAGGCTAGAGCTGTTCACTCCCCCTTCAGCATCACTTAAGAAAGCTGGAAAACTTTAGAGCAAAGGCAATTGCAGGCACCTTCTTTACCTTTTTTTTAATTTTTATATATAAGTAATGATTACTTATATTTTTCTAAGTTTTTCAACAAACTAAGTAATGGTTCCTTATTTCTTATTTCTGAACCACAGTTTTCAAAAAGTAAGTAATGGTTACTTATTTTTACGTTTCTTGTTGGTTACTTTTTCGGTATGACTTTTTTTTTATTAAATAAGTAACTGTTTCCCTTAAAACTTTAGTTTTAAACTCAGTACATAGATAATAAGTAGCCCAATAGGTAACAGTTCTTTCATCGTTAAAATAGCAATTGGCGATAGTATAAAAAGTAATAGGCTGCTAAAAAATAAAAAAGGATAAGTAATGATTATGTTTCATGGTTCTCCAAAAAATAAGTAATGTTGTTTAGTGTTTTACTTTTTTAAACAATATATATTTACATATATATTATTATTATCATTATGGCATCATATCATGGCGCCCCCTGTGGCCTATGCAAAGACATCAACAAAAACATAAAAAAACAGGACATTTGAGCTGTGTGTACCTTTTTATCAGTGATCTACCTTAATTTCAGACAGGGCATGGGGGACATATGCTTCTCTTAAGCATAAGTGTAATTTACAGGGGCCGTTGTGGTCCATTTGCCTTCCAAAAAACTAAATAGTGAATTGTTGCAGGTGCTATCTTTGCAGACCTTCCAGACCTATATACAGGAAAGATCTAAACTTAGCTGTGACCATCTCTTTAATGATTTACTAGTTTAGCTACTAACTCAGTAAGGAGTGGGCTTTTTGCATAGGCAGAAATTTGCATAGGCAGGGTTGTTAGCGGATTGTAAATGGGGGAGCCTGTGTTACCTGTCTAACCTGATGAGATGTAATATCTGTATTTCCATTTTTACCAGTAGAGATATATTTCACTGTAGATCGCCTTACTAATGAGTGGAATTTAAAAATCAAGGCAAAGGGTTTTATCATAAAAAAAAGCCCAAAGTCTGTTGTGGTATCGCTTACGGTTCTTTTTGTACCATAGTGGTGGCACTACTAACTCTTGAGGACTGGCAGCCAAACCAAACCACAGAGATTTAATGCAGGCTAAATAGTATAATATGTGAAGTAGTGGAGTGATTCTCTTGGTTTTCAAATGCTGCACATTTTATATGTACTGATTATCACCCAGGGGAGTTTGGTCTAACACAGTGAGGTGTTTTTTTTTTTTTTTTTTCTCAGTTTGTAAGGGGTTGGCATGGGGCCCGGGGATCACTTTTTATCTGAACTTGACCAACATGAGAGTGCTGTGAATGAAAGCCTAACTGGTCGCTTAATCTGTCCAATGTCATTTTAATGCACACAACCATGATTTCAGCTGTTCATTTTGAACAGTTGTGTTCTGAGGAGTTGTAAATAAATAGAAAACCTGCAGGACGGAGGATCTTTTCAGCTGCCCAGCACTGCTGTAACGGATCCCTTTGTCGCCCCCTGCAGGGCTCCCTGTGCAACGAGCGGGACTACGAGAGTGTGGTGCTGATGAGGATGCGCCAGGCGGCGGAGAGACAGCGGCTCATCGAGGAGATGCAGAGGCAAGACGAGGAGGATGCTGCCCGGTCCTAGCCCAGGGGCGGCCGCAGGGTTCTGTCTCGCTTTAGTTTAATAAAGCTTTTCTCTTATTTTAAATAACACAATATGGTATTTATGTTCTTTTTTTATGCTGGAAGATCACTGATCAATAAATGAGTTTGAATCTCATTTGTTGCACACATTCTGTCTAACCTATAAGTGACTAGAACGAAGACAATTCAGGTTAAACGTGAGTCAAGGATATAGAGCACAATATACAGGCATACTGGGTACAGCAAGGTACAAAGACTTGATACAAAGTCTTCACGCTTGTCATCTTTATCAATAACTTTAGATATGCTATTGATACAAGACTAATAGACAGACCGTCTCCTCACCAACCTTATGCTATTGATAACAGAGACAACTTCAGACAACCGTGCCCACTTCCTGTGAATCAGCACATCACTCGAGCATTTAGAGAGACGAGTGAAAAAGTGGAACCAGGGTGGAATTTACCCAGTTTTATTCCATACAAACCACGTGTAAAACCTTATTTCTTCTCCCCAGGTTATAAACAATGCTGGTTGTCCACTCCTCTGCAGCATATTTGATTTAAAATAAGTGGTGATGAGGATTCAAAGATCCTATTGCAAAATGTTATTCAGTGTTTAACACTCCGCAATGGCCTACTGGCATACAGTGAGGGAAAAAAGTATTTGATCACCTGCTGATTTTGTACGTTTGCCCACTGACAAAGAAATGATCAGTCTATAATTTTAATGGTAGGTGTATTTTAACAGTGAGAGACAGAATAACAACAAAAAAATCCAGAAAAATGCATTTCAAAAAAGTTATACATTGATTTGCATGTTAATGAGGGAAATAAGTATTTGACCCCTTCGACTTAGTACTTGGTGGCAAAACCCTTGTTGGCAATCACAGAGGTCAGACGTTTCTTGTAGTTGGCCACCAGGTTTGCACACATCTCAGGAGGGATTTTGTCCCACTCCTCTTTGCAGATCCTCTCCAAGTCATTAAGGTTTCGAGGCTGACGTTTGTTTTTTTTTTTTTTTGTTTTTTTTTCTAGACTAGGGGCCAGCAAAAAAAAAAAAAAAGTCCTTCCTGAGATTGTATATCAGCGCAATTACTGCCTCCTGTATTGCAAAACACCTTTGAATGAATGGATTATTCATTTTTACAGTCCCAAGGCTGTTATCATTTAATTACCAGCTGTCAGAAGAGTTCATGTAATTATGGGAAGAGTAAAAACTGCTCCTTTGGACTTCCTCCAGTATAGATTTCTTAATCCCCCAGTCCGATATTGTAGTTCAGTTACACTCTGTTATAGTCAATTTTTAATAACCATAACAAAGAGTAAATTGTTTCCCCCAGTGCGGTATAATTCTATAGTCTGTGCTATGTACTCTCTCTACAGACAACTAAAACCACTGCCTGTCTGTATATAAACACATTAGTAGTGAAGGTAAAGATTCTTTATCTGGATATTTTAAAATAATATTTTAAATTAAACATTAGAATGCAGAAACTCTTGAATTAATCTTTAAAGAAACTTCAGGGAATTTGAATCTTACACCTCTATTGGCTGATTTTCTTCCTTCAGGGCTGTTTTTAAAAAAAAAGTCAAGTGGCTTAATCCTTTAGGCTAAGATGTCCTGTCTCACGATGGTCTCTCAATTTGAAAGGCTTCAGGTGGACATTGCCAAATATATTACAACAGCTCGGGTTGAATGCCAAGCAAAGTAAATCGGTTTCCAACTAAACTTCATTTTCAGGTTTGGGTTTCTTCGCAAATTACACATTCGCTCAGCCATTTTTCACATCCTGCAAAATTGTATAGGCAGGTACAGATTTTGTCATCAAGGAACTGAATGTTAGGCAATTAAGGCCAAACATTTTCCTGCTGCATTTCAAATAACTTTATATATCATCTGACTTGGTAAAGATCACATTCTCGATTAAACGCAGCTTTCCTACAAATCTGAGGAAGCAATAATAAAATAATCTTTTCTCTGAGCTGACTGACACCTGGTCTGCAGAAGCTCAGTGGCTGTTGACTTTTAAATAGATTTGAGTGGCAGGAGAAAGCGCTGGCATTTTCAATCCATTTGAGTTTGAGCCTTATCATTCATCTTTTGCTTTTTCATTAAAAAACACAGCACTGCCAGAAACAGCAGTTCGATGTGACTAATGCTGAATTAACCTTTTGTTATTCACTAGTGTGACCTTGATGTTCATCACCACCCAAAATTACTTGAATAGTAATATCATAAAATCCACGTCTTTATTATTTTGTTTTGGTTACCGACTTCCCAGTTTTAGACCCGATGATCATTTTATCATTCAAAACAAGCTCGTAAACATTAGCATACTTATATGAAGCATGCTATACAACTCCCATCTGTGGTGTAAATCCATGTGCTTAAGCATTTCAGTGTTTTATGGTTTTATTTTTTTGGAGTGTGATAAAAGGATCAGATGGTTCTGTTTATGTTGTGATGGTCAGGCTTTTTATATTCCTTAAAAGCAAAGTACACAAAAGCCAGTCCAAATTACAATAATAGAGGAAATACAATTACACATTTTCTTCCAGAAACACATCCTGATTCACTGGTTTGCCAGAAGTTGCTGTTTAAGTAAATTAAGTCAAAGAAGTCCTGCTTAAACTCAATGCAAACGCACAGACTTGAACACATCTTCAATGCGACCTCTGTCTTCCTCGTCCACCTTGGAGCTGGCAAGTTGGCGGAGAACGGAACCTACATCTCATATCTTTTGGCAGCCATTTTTTCTTTTTTTAATACAAGAGGGAAATTACAGCCACATTTCAGCCAAGTCACGGTGCTCAGTGAAGTGAACAACCAAGCTCGGGCAATTGATTTCAGCTCACTATTCAGACCAAACCTGGCACGGCCCGGACCCAGCAACAAATTAGTTTAATGAAACCACCCACGGAGCCTGGCTGACGCAGCTTTTGCCAGTTCAGAGTTTCTCTCTGTCTGTAGGGACATCCGCTACTCTGCAATTGCATCTTCCTTTGCCTCAGGCAGGCTTAAGGGGGATGTGCAGCAGCAAGGAAAACCTGGCAACCATTTTAGTCGAGAACCTTTGTGTATGTACTACACTTTACCGTAGTATTTGCAGTGAGCATCCTGTGACTGTTTCTCTTTGGTTTAGGATGTGATTTGACCAGGTCAAGACTTCTGCATGCTCAGCTTATACTGCTCAAGCCAGTCAAAGATGCAAAGGTCTGATCACACAACCCCCTGAGCACTTCTGAAACTTCTGAGATTGATTCTTGGAAGAGTCTCAGTGAAACCCATTCCTGGGATTTCCCCAACACAGGTTCTGTGTCAGCGACCTCCGTGGTGTAAAGTTAAAAATATTTTGCAGTGCACCTGAAAAGATTATGAAGCAATCACACAATGGTTGTATAGGATAGATTTATTTTTATGGATTTGTTTTCCATTGCATTCATTTAATTTATACAATTTCAGCTTCACATTTGCTTCATTCAAGGGATGCAGACGTACCATTCTCCTGCACCCAAACTTCTTATTTAGCTTTGTGGATAGATGATTGACGCTCAACTGGGAATAACAATTGTTTAAAGTTCAGTAGTATTTTCACTCATCTCTGTGTGTGTATCTACCATGGGCCACACTCGGAGAAGGACAATAGAATAACAAAACAACAGTCTGTGGAGAAAATAAACTGTACAATATCAACTCAAAAGTATTTTACATGCTCTACTGGATCTAGACTATACAGTGTTGTTCACAAAAGAACATAAGTGACACTGCTTATAGTTTTCATAAACCATTCTTCCACAGAGTTACAGAGAAAGGAATTTGGGTCTTTTGCTGGGTACTTTCCTCTCGTTACATATTCGAGTTTTTGCAGCCGTGGTGGACATGAATGATGTCAGTTGGCATTGAACCTTGATCATTCTGTAAGACATTAGCCATTCCGTTTCAATTCCATTTACACTTGGGTTTAAGTACCGTCTGGAATGTATGATAAAAGGAGCATAGAAAACACAGAGCCAAGACCTACGGGATTCATTCTGGCGTGGTCCTGTCACTGTGGAGCAGTTCTTAAAAGCGAGGACAGGTATCTGTCAGCAGCACTTGCAGCTGCTTTGTCCTTCCACTGCCACACAATGCAACCAGTCTCATTGATAGGCTGCATAATAGAGTATTATCCCAAGTTGCATACCGTTCCATTAAAAACTGACGTTCTACAGAATGCAAACATAAAAAAAAAAAAAAAAACGCAGAAATAACTTGCTTAATTGTGCATGGAATATCAGAGACAGATTTACAATAGCTACAGTTTTTTGCAAATTAAATATAATTACTCATTATATTATAAAGTATTGCCTAGCAAAGAACAGTTTTTTGTTTTTTTAAGCACAAGGTACTGTACATATCCCATTTAATGGTAAAAAAACAACATAACGGTGAAAGCATCATAAAAAAAATAAAATAACATGGCGTAACAGAGGTTCTGGCTTTTGTGGACAGAACATGAGGCCACGGCTAAAGTGTAATAATACGCTGACATCCTGTATCCAGTCCCTGGGCTGTTTTCCACCACGGAGACCCCATTCACTCACAGATTTCTGCCCAGCTCACAGCGTCTCCTTGTGCAGGCACCACACCAGCGTCTGGCCCACTCCGGTCATGCTCACCACACGGTAGCCAATCTTCTCCAGTTTGTCCAGAACTTCCCTCGGTGGCTCATCCACATGGTATTCAGAACTGCGGCAAAATTGACAGAACGGCTTTAATGCTTATTATTTGTAGCTAGGATCAATCAGTTAATTATCCCCCTGGCCAGGCCCTTTATAACGCGCCTCTGAGAGAGATTAGAGACGTGTTGGTGGTTTGCGTGTGTTTTGGTGTTTTTAGGTCAATGTACAAGTGGTTTTGTTAAGTGTTTGTGTGACTAAAAGTTTTTATATAAATTTCCCTTCATTCTATTTCTGCCTTCTGGGTGCAGCTCACATCCTTCATAAATTTGCAAAGAGCACTTTAAGCATGTTGGCCATTACACCACCAACCAGCTCTGGGGTCAATCAACTTTATTGGTCCACTTCCAACGCAGGCTGGATTTATTGTCTGGTACTACTTTACATTTGTGATTAAGGTCTTTTTTATTCTCTTTGTAGGATAAGCCGAGTGTCTGTAGGGCTGCTGATTGCTCCAAAGAGGGAGATAGATGCATTTTCACATGTGGAGAAGTGACAACAAACAGACTATGGATAAAGGTATTTCTCATAAAAGACTGAGGAAAAAAAATCTGATAGGAAAAACAAACACAGTGAAAGGCAAGATATAAGCTCCTCTGCTGTTTAGCCTGTGATAAAAAGTTTGAGATTTCAGTGATGTTTCCAGGGAATTTCTACAAGCTGCCTTTGAAAGATAACGGTGAAAAGCCAATTGAATACGAAGTGAAGACCACATTGCGTTACAGAGACTGAACAACCTTTTTCAGAAACACAAAAGGAATTTAAAACACTAGGCAATGTCTTGCACTAATTATTGATGGTGTATTTTATCAACCGTATGTCTTATCTAGTTTTGTGTTGATTAACGCATCACCTGCTCTCCATTTTTCTATATATTGCGTTCTCAAGCACAGGGACTCATTTTGCACACTCACAAGTTGTTGCCCAACATTGTTGTCTTCCGAGCTCCTAAATAGTTCATCAGCGTGACGTCAGAGTACTCATCTCCCACCATAGTAGGGCCCGTTTCCTGGAAAATCAAGCAAAATACAGTTCATTCTCAAACATTCCTGTAACACCTCAGCAAAAAAGAATTCTGTAAACTCCATCACACAGTAAAAGTGTCAGGAGACCACAGAAGACACTGGGGTTCCTTTAACTAACTGTTTCTGATACTATTAGTAGTACTATTACAAATAATATTAATAACCATAATAGTAGTAGTGGCAGTAGTGTTAACAGTAGGCCTAAGCTTCAACTGAAAAGCATGTTTTCATTTAATTTGCATTATTTGTCAATCACGTTGTTGGATTGTTATTCTGGTTTCCCTGCAGGAAACATCAACACCAACCCACAACGCTCATAATAGTTCTTATCATAGTAAACTAGAACGAATCATACTAAATGGGAAGTGGAGTTATTAAGAGTACTTCTGAGTGCAGTAAAACAAGCACGATTCCTTTAAATGTCTCACTACATAATCTATCCCAGGTTTCGAAACAGTCCCATCCCCCACTGGCTTTTAAACACACACAGCTATGTGCTTAGCTGTCTAAACACAAGAAAGTTTAGCTGTGGGCACCGATCATGCGACACACTGGGTTTTCTGCTCAGTGAGTGCATGCATGCATTTCCTACTAGATATGATTTCAATCACATAAATAACGAGTCTAGCAAATGTAAGAAGAAGTGGCGTTAGATTTGCACTATTAGATGCCTGCATAAACATCCATGCCAGTTGCTTACTGCCCACTATATGGCACCAGTAGAGCACCATTATGTGTTGAACAGCCCACTCGCATTGCAAAGAGATACAAATCCCCTTTACACCTTATTAGTGAGGCTGATCCACGCTAAGCATGCTAATGGCTGCGGTGCGCAAAAGCTCGGTCGCGTTCGTGCAGCGCAGATGTCCGCAGTTCTGCGCGGCTCCCCCAATGGGATCGGTGCCATTGTGCAGCTCTGCGCAGAACTGCGGACATCTGCGCTACAACAACACGTAAGCCATAGCTCTCAAAGCAAGACGTTGTTTACGCACCAGGCGGATCTGTGTGCTGATGAGCACGTAAGGCATGGCTGCACTTGGCGTCCGGCTCCTCTCCGCGGCGAGTCCGATGCGTCCCCCGGGGATGGTGTGTGGCGAGTGTCGCGGCTGCCAAGCTGGGAAACGGGAAGCCTTCCTGCCCTGGCGCTGTGCTTCACCCTGCAGCTCCGGGCGGATTGCGGAAACACCCACTGCCAGCGACCAATCAGGGAGCAGCTGAAGTACGGCGCGCATCCCCGCAGCGCAGATTTCCGCATTCCCAGCCATCCCATTGGTGGAGCAGCGCAGACGTGCGGAAATCTGCGCAGCACGACCGCGACCCTAGTGTCAAGAGCTTTCAAAGATTACCAGAAGTACCACAGCATTTTACGAGCTAGAGCAATTTATTGAATATTTCTAAATATGATAGTAAATTGGTAGTAGTCGTATTATGTATCATTATCATATCCCCCCCAAATTACACCAATACGATGTCAGGCAGTCGTAAACAGCTGGAACAGATGGCAACAAGCTACAGATTCAGTTATCTGTGGTAATGCTGATACTGATTTGTGGTTTGCATTGCATCCATTTAATTGTGTTTTTAATAGCAATGTTGTGCAAGTGTGGCTTCAGTCATTGATTATACCGGTGTGGCTGAAGCATTACACAATTCAAAATATGTTCAAGGTTGTATTTGTAGGCCAGTTGGTGGCACTGGTCCATCTCTCCCCCTGTACTGATAAGATATCCAGGATGTTCCCATTTAGAAAGCTGCCAGTTCTGATAACTCTCGATGTTTGGCAAAAGCAAACGTGCTTTCTATAAACTTGCAATAGTGTGTATCCTTTTTTCCAGTGTTTTTCTTCCTATAAGTGGTACAAATGGTAACTTGCTGCAAAATGTATCCTTTTGGGGCTTATGTGTCTTTTTTTAAACTCCTTTACTTTAACACGGGCTGTATATTGATTTACATTCAAGGGTCATTTTAATATCGTACTTCTAAAACTGAATTTGTACCTATTCATAAGAACATAAGAAAGTTTACAAATGAGAGGAGGCCATTCGACCCATCGTGCTTGTTTGGAAAAGGTTGGAAAAGTACAGTAAGGAAAACGACATTAAACTAACTAGTTGTTTTTATTTTTTAGACAGATTGTAAAGTGTTTGTTGGTCAAGTGTATCTATATTAATTGGAGCCACTATATGCATTTTCTTTTTTTTTTATTGAAACTGTCATTTGGAATTTGAAGGTGTCCTACCTGCAGCATATCCAATAAGTACTTGTATATGCATGTTCTCATTGTTTTCTTCAAGTGTTATTAATGCTGTATGGCTAAAACACAGATTTAACTGCACATACAAGCTAGATTAGGTTTCTTACGGGAAAATATATAAAATCTCAAGAGTTTTTACAAGTTTTGCAATCAGACCCAGCCTTCCTTGAGTGTGCAGGAGTTTGATGATTTGCCATCTCTTCTGGTTTTCCTGTGTTCAGCTCAGGTTTCCCTTTTAATCCTGTGGTTTGAGAAAATGCACATTACATCCACAGTGTTTTTACTCTGAAACACGGACATGGAACAATGGTGAATATTCCTAGAGGGGCACATGTTCAGAGTATCTTACCACGCTCTAATTTGCTTTCTTTTAGCTGTGAAAGTTTGAGTGGTCTAGCATAAATGGGGAACGAATGGCGGTTGATATATATATATTCCTTCAAATCCCGGTGTCCCGTAATTATTTTCAGCTTAATTGGGACATATTATTCTGTGGTGTTCCTTTCCTGGAATTCCCAAACATTTACTTAATTCTCATCTGAAGTCAGACCTGCCTTCTTGAATTCCTCCAGGAAGTAGAGAACCCACTACTATGCAGTGCTCTGATATTGCTTTGAGGGGTCTTAAATCAAGCTCATACGTGGTGTCTTTTGTCCTATGTTATGTTCAGATAGTCTGTTTTGGATCAGTTAGATGTGTATTGTACAAACTACCCTCCATCAATTTTGACTTTGTCTTCATTATACGGTCTATCAATTTTACTTCTCTATGTATCTTGTATGTAACCATGTATGGTTCCTGAAAAGTAAAGGTGGCTTTCATTTCTACCCATTCATTAAGTATGACTCATTCACTTTGGCTCTGCAGGTGCTAAGTAAAATGTTCCCTTTTTTTTCTCATGTAATGCAGAGGTGTATTGTTCAAAATGTTAAATTGATCTTGTATTGATTTTCCCCTCTGGTTTTATTCTTAGCAACTGTTCATGGATACAATAGATCTGAAGAAACACTACAAATGGAATATACATATTTTGTTAAAACATTAAATAAGCAACTTGACATAAGTTGATAGACATCAGCATTGTTTGGAAGTTTCAGAGTGATGATTTGTATTGTATTTTCCAGTAATAGCAACAACTAGTTCTGTCTGTGTTCGTCTTCTGCAAGGTGTTCTTTCTGAAATTCATAAACCCATTATGATGGAGTGGTGCACAAAAAGCAATAAAGGCCGTATACGTTTAATAATAAAAAAAGGCTGTGATATGAATCATGCATCCAGTTGGTCTAAAAAAGAAACCAATGTTTAAAATGCCAAGGATATTAGATATGTAGAGAAAATGTGTATCGGCTAAAAAAAAAAAAAACAGGACTGAAAATAAAAGCCTGTAGATTGAAATCGCTGTTAATATCCTTTTCCAACAAACCACCAAGAGTGAGATATTATCTTTAATATCCTCATGTGTCATTGTCATGTTAATGTTAATTTGAAAAAAAAAAAAAAGTACATAAAAAACATTCAGCCTTTTACCTGACGTAAAACATAATATCTTCTCTGTGTATCTTGTGAAGGATTGGATTGAACTGCATTGTCACTGTCAGTAAACGGTTTCATACTTTTCATTTTTAGAAAATTATTTGTGAAACAGGCATATGCTGTATTAGAAATGTCAGAAAAAAGCCAACTCTCAAATGTTGATAACATCTTTAATGGTCACAGAAATTATGCCAACATCTTTTTGCTGATCCGAGCTCTTTAAAATAAGGTTTTAGTGGAATAGCAAATTTACTTCATAATGTTTTTTTTTCTAATTAATTAATATATATTTTTTAAATTAAATTTAGTTTTCCTGATGAACAAGAGCTTCAATACATTTTAAATGTGTTACTGTTACATTAACTTAAAATAAGTATAATGCATTTTAAAAAAAAGAAAAATGTTTCCCGACGGACTGCTTTTTGTGTTGCACAAGATCGGGTTCATCTCTCTTTTCAGTCCCCCGGCATAACTGAAACTGAAATGAAGATGCAAGTAGACAGGAGATTTTGCACGATAACCGACAGTATGTCAAAATATACGCAATAACGTGTTTATTTTTAAATTAGCATTGGAAGAAGAAAAGGCAATCGTGCTTAACACCCAACGTCAAAATGGGCATATAGAGGACCGTTATCTTCGGGGACAGCATGGTCCAGCAGGTGAACAGCATACCACCATGAAGCATGAGATCAGCATCACCTCCATCCACATAAACGGCGTTTTCGTGAGGATCCCTTCCTGAGCAAAACAATCAATCGCATTCGTGGTCTCGTATATTTATGTTTTACCATCAGGTGTTTCATTACATTGGATATTGTTTATCTACGACGACATCATCGCACCAGCACTCTAAACTGGTGTGAACCACCTCAGTCTGGATCTGGCTACCATTTTGGGAATCTTTCTCTATTTTCAGCAAGTGTTTTATAATGAGCAGGCTGGGCACAAGCGCCATGGTTGCCCTGGGGTTGGGAGCCATGGCAGGGGCAGGGCTGGTTGTGTATGTGATGTATAAGGAGAGGAAGAAGAGGAGCATGCGCAAGCTGCCTGAAGCTTCATCACGCGTGGCGAGTGGATCTGTTCAAGGTAAACACTTTAATCCAGACTTATTTCTACACTTATTCCCCGTACATGATTATCCATCAGCCCAGAAAGTGTAGACATGTATGGAGGTTTTTCTCTTGACAGCCTAGCTAATGTGTGTGCGTGGATCAGAAAATATGCACCTTTACCTTTCATTTGAAGATTTTATAGTCAGCAACATTAATCGAAGTAGCAAAATAAAAGCTTCCATATCATTTATTCAGGGGTGCCTTGTAAATATGATGGGAATGCCCCATGTCCTTAGAAGGTCATTAAAAGACACCAAACCTACATCCAGATCTCTAGTATGTAATTATGGTTTTCTGTGCATCTGAGGAACCTTAATTACTTAATGATGCGTGACTTCAACCAGCACTCATCTGTCCATGTGCAATGTATGATGGTGCAGATTATCCACTTTGAGACAACACACGGGTAGGCCTGCTGTATCCAGGGGCCACAAGTACTTGCCCTCAAGCGCCACAACTAGAGGACCATTGAATTAGTGGGTAGGCTGCCACCTACTGGTTCATGATTGCCACCTATCTTTTCAGTGGAATCCCAACATGACCAATCCCTGCAAGTCCACAGGGAAGGCATTGCATCACAGGGTTGTCAAGTTCAATGGTTACTTGCTGGCACATCCTTAGATCTCGGTTTCACTCATGAATCGGTTGTAGTTCATTTGTTACTGGCAGTTTAATCCAACATGCCTTGGTCCCCCATCACTGCACCTGAGACTGTGCCATATTGGTGCCATATGTTCATTAATTACTCTTCCAGGATCTTCAGCCGGCACCTTGGTGTTGGATGCGGAGCGGGGTCTGTCGCCCGGGCAGCAGTTGGAGCTGTGGAACCGCCTCGATGCCGTGCTGCAGTGTGTGGCGGAGCTACGGGCCGAAGTGGCTACCCTGAGGAGCGGCCTGCAGGGGATCGCGGAGCAGATCGTCCAGGATGTCAAGTGAGCAGAGACTGATGCTCCTTTGCATGGGCTTCAAAGAATTGGAGAGGAATTGGCTGATGAGTTGTCTGTTCCCACTTGTCAAAAATGGATCCAACTGATGCACGCTAGTTTCTGTCCACTGAGTTTCCATTAAACGGTTGTCTGCTCTCTTTAGGTGCGGTGTGGAGGAGAGTCAAAAGGCCTCACGAAGGAGGAGAGGCTTTATGTACCGAGAGCGCACAGACTCCATGAGCTCCAGCTCCATTTACTTCTCTGCTAGTGCGGGTCCAGCCAGCACGTATGACGGCGAGAGCGAGGGCGGGTAGGTTGGACAACTTTAAATTGAAAGTATTGATTGTTTTCTTCCATTCCCCACAGTGTTGAAACGAGCAAATCTTTGTTTTTGAATGTTCTGTACTAACATTACAAAACCAGGCTTGAACATTGTAATATGTAAGGAAAGCAGCTAGCAATGAATGTCTATGTGTAGGCCTCGTTAGCTATGATTGACTGGTCATTTCACTTTTATGCAGTTTCAAAGAAGGATATGATAGTTAACACTGTTCTGGAGAGAAATGGTTTCATAAAAAAAAAAAAAACCATTTTGT
This sequence comes from Amia ocellicauda, assembly GCF_036373705.1. NCBI lineage: Eukaryota > Metazoa > Chordata > Actinopteri > Amiiformes > Amiidae > Amia > Amia ocellicauda. The sequence continues at coordinate 7,262,651 of NC_089870.1, forward strand.
CTTTGTGTGGTAAGCCATTTGAAAGATGTGTTGCCAGTTTAAAAGAATGTCAAATGTATGCAATCACAAACCTTGCATATATTAGCTGTGCCATGTTTTGGTTAATACAGCCTAGATAAAACTTGACGGCTCAGACATATTCAGTTATTATGTATTTCTTCATCATTTCACCATGAGATAATGCCATGAGTCTGAGGCCTCATTTATAAGATATCACACACGGCCAAGACTGGCATTTGCACTAGCTGCTGTTCTGGAAATTAAAAGACACAACGTAACCCCTAAAATCCAACATCCAAATATATTTTAACGATGTGTCTCAACCTGTTATGGCCTTGAGAGAGAGAGAAAACGAATGGTCCGAACTGGAATGGGGAGTATCTGTTGTTTCAAAAGGAGGGCTCCTAACTTCCCATTCAGTTTTAGTGTTTTTCAAGAATTTGTCTCTGAAGACTTGAAGAGACCCAGTCCAGGAAAGAAAACAGGAAACCAATGGGGCTGTGAGCTGAAGGCAGAAAACAAATTAAAAAACCCTCTTGCCAAAACATACTTTCAGACCCTCATTCTTTTGCCCCACCACCTTCCGTTGGCCCCTCTGTGAATTCCTGTTTCAGCTCCTGTCCTGTGTCTTATTAGCATCCACACATACTTTCACTTGGGTGTCAGTTTCACTTGACCAGGATACATCCCTGCAGTGGGATAGAGGAAGCAGTAGGGTGGCAGGCGGGAGTTTGCTACCCTGCCCATCCTTGGCACAAAGAAGCGTTCTCCCTGCCACAGGCCTCCTTGGCTTTCTCGTCCTGGCATATGATGTTTTAATTGTGCCCTCCGCAGGAAAGCAATCAGCTGAGGGCCGGATTCGCATTAGAAGTGTTAAAAACTTCCCTCCTTCCTGACTTTGAGGAAAAAAGAAAAAGTAAAACAATGATGGGAAAGACTTTATACTCCTGGAACTGCTTGAGTCAATCTGTAGATTGTCCGAAGCTCAACAGAGGCTATTTTTGTAAAATGCTCACTTTAATCCAGTGTTTCAAAGCCAACAAAAAGAAAGGCTTCGCACACCGTATCCGTTTAGGTCTTTTTATAGTAAATGTAGGTAATAATCTGCCTGTGTACTTCTTCCAATAAAGGACATTTAGTTCAGTTAATTAAAAGTGGCACAGATTCAGATGTATTATCACAATACTTCATGTGTTTCTTTATTTATTTTAGAGATGTGGAATTCACTCAGGGGCAATTAAGACTTTTTAATGTTTTTCTTTATTATTTTCACTGAGGCGTATCACATAATGGAAACGCAACATTTACTTTCCTTATTTTCCATGAGCAAATTTTGGCGATTAAGTAAAATATTGTACTTTAGCCTTTTTTTTATGTACCTGCTGTCTGTTGAATCGTCCATCAATTCTTACTGAACAATGTAGCAACATTTTAATCAGTCTAATTGAGTTTCTTTGAAAAATAGACAGATAACAGAATAAAACAAGTCGGCTAAACCTGATTATTTTTACAGTGGCAATAGGAAGTGATGTGATTTTGTTCTGTATGATGTTCCTGTTTATTGTAGTATTTATCAATAGTGAATTAGTGAATTGCCTCTGAAACTCCCACACAATTAACCTTTATTACTGTAAATGTACGAGATTGGTGAATATTAATTGTACAATTCAAATGCACAACCAATCATGTGCATGATAAATGTTTGAAAGTGAGAACGTCCCACATGATTGACACATCCTGTATCCTGACCTGACAGCTACACCACTGCCAACGCTGAGTCTGATTACAACGGAGAGACGGACAAGGACACGGAAGAAGAGGACGAGAGCTGCGTTACAGTGAAGACGCTCCGTCAAGACTCGGCGGATGACGACGAATGTTCCAGTCACCTGGACTGCGAGCTGCCCGATGATGATCTGGCTCTGTTGTTGGAGCAGACGGACAGGCTTCATCGTGGGACCGAGCAAGAGAAGACCGAGGGCTTTGACCTGCTGCTCACCAACAAGTCCTTGGTAAAGAACTAACTTTGCTGAATTTAGTTTCTCTATGAAGATATATAGATATTTTCCATATTCAAAAGAGCAGCCTTTGGTATTTTAACATTTTAGCCTGATTGCTTACTCACCCAGAGTCATACGAATCCATGGAAACCTTTTCTAATTCTGTGCGTCCAGTTTGAAGGAATTTGAATTTAGCAATGAATTTTGGTCACAAATCTCACAAAAGCCATCTAATAGAACTTTTAAATACTTAAAAGCTGTGAGGATAACACATTTGTACATTAAGTATTCTCTACAAGTCTGTACAAAATCAAAATTATTTTGATGAATATCTTTAAACATAGTTAGGACCATAAATATTTGGACACAATTTTAATCTTTTTGGCTCTGTACACCACCACAATGAATTTGAAAGGAAACAATCAATATGCTCTTTAAGTGTAGACTTTCATCTTTGATTCGAGAGTAGTTATATCCAAATTGCGTGAACGGTGTAGGAATTACACCCATTTTTATAGGTGGTCCCCCCAATTTTAGGGTCTCAAAAGTATTTGGACAAACTAACATAATCATGAATTAAATTGTGAGTTTAAAAACATGGTTGTAAATCCTTTGCAGTCAATGACTCCCTGAAGTCTGGAACTCATAGACATCACCAGATGCTGGGTTTCTTCCCTGGTGATGCTCTGGCAGGCCTGTACCGCAGCTGTCTTTAGTTCCCGCTTGTTCTTGGGGCATTTTGCCTTCAGTTTTGCCTTCAGCAAGTGAAATGCTGCTCAATTGGATTCAGGTCGGTTGATTGACATGGCCATTGCAGTACATTCCACTTCTTCGCCTCTCTTGCTTCGGGTCATTGTCCATCTGCACTGTGAAGTGCTGTCCAATGAGTTTTGAAGGATTTGGCTGAATCCGAGCAGATAATATAGCCCTAAACACTTCAGAATTCATCCTGCTGCTTTTGCCAGCAGTCACATCATCAATAAATACAAGGGAACCAGTTCCCTTGGCAGCCATACATGCCCATGCCATAACATGCTTCACAGATGAGGTGGTATGCTTTGGATCATGAGCAGTTCCTTCCCTTCTCCATACTCTTCTCTTCCCATCAATCTGGTACAAGTTGATCTTTGTCTCATCTGTCCATTGGATGTTCCAGAACTGTACAGGGTTCTTGAGATGTTTTTTGGCAAACTCTAATCTGGTCTTCCTGTTTCCTGTTTACATCTTGTGGTAAACCCTCTGTATTTACTCTGGTGAAGTCTTCTCTTGATTGTTGACTTTGACACAGATACACCTACCTCCTGGAGGGTGTTCATGATCTGGCCAACTGTTGTGAAGGGGTCTTCACTAGGGAAAGAATTCTGTCATCCACCACAGTTGTTTTCCGTGGTCTTCTGGGCCTTTTGGTGTTCCTGAGATCACAAGTGCTTTCTTTCTTGTTAAGAATGTACCAAATTATTGATTTGGCAACACCTAATGTTTTTGCTCTATCTCTGATTGGTTTGTTTTGATTTGTAAGGCAAAACTGAAGGTAAAACGCCCCAAGAACAAGCAGGAACTAAAGACAGCTGCAGTACAGGCCTGGCAGGGCATCACCAGGGAAGAAATCCAGCATCTGGTGACCTCTATGGGTTCCAGACTGCAGGCCGTCATTGACTGCAAAGGATTTGCAACCAAGTATTGAAACTCACAATTTAATTCATGATATTGTTAGTTTGTCCAATTACTTTTGAGCCCCTAAAATTGGTGCGACCACATATAAAAATGGGTGTAATTCCTACAGCGTTCACCCAATTTGGATGTAATTACCCTCAAATTAAAGATGAAAGTCTACACTTAAAGAGCATATTGTTTCCTTTTAAATCCATTGTGGTGGTGTACAGAGCCAAAATGATGACAATTGTGTCCTTGTCCAAATATTTATGGACCCAACTGCGCATTTCATCAACTGCTAAGGAGGTCAGCACAAGGATATGGTGCAGGCAGAAGGAAAAGTAGTCTATAAATAAGGAAGTATGTGGAAACTAATTTCTTGCGATTACCAATAAATTAACTATTTATTTATTTAACTATTTATAGTATTGTAAGACTACAAATTACAGATGGCCCAGCTTTTGAGTATTTCAAAGATCTATTAGCTGGATTTTGAGAGTCAGCGATTTGTGACCATTTGCATCCAGTAGTTGTGCTATGCTAACAAAACGATAAATTCAAATTTCTTCAAACTGGACACACATAATTAAAAAAGGTTTCCATGTATGATTCTGGGTGAGAAAGCAATCAGTCTAAAATGCGGAAATACCGAAGTATCCCTTTAACACAGATATTAACCAAAGCTCAGGTGGGTCATCTTAAAATGGATTAAAATAAATGGTGTCAGAGGTTTGGACTTGCTCTCCTGTAGAATATGGACAGCTGTAATTTTCCCATTCCACATTTCGATAAGCAATCTAACATAGTGAAATATGGTTGACCTCCAGACGTGTAAGTGCTGCAGGTCCTGGGCAATACTAAATAACCCAAAGTAGGCATAGCCAAATTTTCTATGAAAGTGAAAGTTGTGTATGATGACTGTAAAGCAATATGTTAATTAAAAGAGCTAGTAAATTATGAATCCCTATCTGAGTTTGTTTTGTTTCTGATTTACTCCCCCATAAAAAGCACCCATGCTGTACACACACACATACATTCTTTAACAAAAACCAACCACAAAACAATTCACTTCAGTGCCAGATTGGCAGCACTGAAGAGGTTACTATCAGTCAAATGTAACAGGACAATCATATGGCAGCAAGTGACTGAAAATGTTAATAAAAACAAGTAAATTAAGACTTTGAAGAGGTCTTTTATGTTCATTTAAAAGGCTTTAAAGGAAGCACTATTTCACACATCCAGAGGAAGGAAATGCCAAGTCCCTGATATAAGCAAGTCAGGAACATTGTGCCATAATTGGGTCAGTTGTGCAGAATGTGAAGAAATTTTAGGAATACATCCTGTTAACCAGCAGTTACTCAGAATAGCCAGTGCATACCATTGCTTGGCTTCATGTTGTGGGCAAAGACACATTCATGGTTTTGATTTCAATGCTGAAACAATAGATTTTCACAGTGGTGAATCTGAACAGTGGTTCCGCTGTGGTCTTAATTTTGCTGGTCGCGAAGCCTGAGCGAGATTGATCTTGGATACATGTAATTGGAAATGGTTTCTGGAGCCAGGCAACATTCGTTAGGAATTTGGAAAGAAAATAATCTAAAAGGAAGGGTTCTTTTTGCAGGGGATTTTTTGAAGTGTGCTTACAAAGATTATGAAACAGTATTCTTAGTATTTCCTTTCTTCTTCTGGAAAGACATTTTTCATATGTAGGTGTCCTTTTTATTTTAATTAGACCAGTTTTTTACACCAGCAAAGAGTTGTGAGTGGAATCTTAAAGGACCCTTAACCCTCTCTAGTTTTCAATTCACTTTTTTCTTCTTTCTTTGACAGTATGGAGACAGTCAGGAGTTTCTATGGCGACTAGCCCGCTCTTATAATGACATGTGTGACATCACAGAAGACCAGGACCAGAGAAAGTCCTATGCAGAACAAGGTAAAGTATTTTTTTTTGCTGCTCGGAGGAGGCTGAAACATATCAGCAACCTGTGCACTCCATTAACTTTTTTCAGTTTGAAGCTTTGTGATAAAAAAACAGCAGTGATGTTTAATAATCTGTGGGAATAACTATGGGTTGTGAAAACCACACGGGGAAGGACGAGCATCATCAGGAAATGTGGCCGTACTGTTCTACCACCATGGCCGAGTTTTATTGACAGGATGTGGGGGCATGATCAGAGCATGAACGTGTGACTGCCCCCCCATTGAGGCTGAGTAAATTGCCTTCAGCTTCTACATCTTTCTAGTTATAGGGCAATCAAATATTCTTTAATCGGAGGAGGATGGGAAGGTCTGCTTCCCGCTCCGCCTGATTACGGCATGTGAATGCTTCTTGCAAGAAAGGGAAGGGTTGGGGATTATACTTCAGGCCAAGATGGGAACAAATTAGGAGACCAGGTGGCGGTTTTTCTCTGCCAGTCAGTTTGGGCCTTGGGCCTAGTTCACCGACGTGGGCACAAAGATGACGGAGAAATTAGGAATGAGTTAGCATGCAGGTGTAAGGAAGTAGTTAATCTTTCATCAGTGGAGGGAATGGTTTCATAGACTTGACGTTGGTGTAGAAGACAAATTGCGAACAGTATTACGTTTTAAGACATTGCAATGAGGAAGGGGCTTGCTATGCTCAAGCATTTCATCTTGGGCCTGTTCAGAATAGCAGACTACATCAATATAATTTGCACGTAGGACCTTTTGAATGAGTCCATCATTACAAGACTAAATCTGAAAGTGGAGTATTTTTTCTTAGCAGGATAATTACACAGATTGCTGCCACAGGACGTGCTTAGATTCAGTCAATTGAACTTCCTGGAAGGGAGCTCCCTCAAGCCACCCACTAAGCTCTTCATAAATCCTGTTAACGAGGCCAGAACAAAAACAAATTCACAAATGGTTATATGGTGAGAAGTCCCTGCACCATTTCTGCACCTTGAGGTGAAGTCTTCACTCGAAACGGTTACATTATTGAAGTCTGTGCAGCTGTAACCGGATCTGCTGTGAAACCAAAGGGTGATGGTCTTAAGGAATGTAAGGATGTACATATTGTGAAGACCTAGGTAGGGGAAACACAAGGCATCTATATTACAAATAGTCTGGGGCGATTCAGCTATTTGAGACAGCAATTTTCTAAAACGTTTTTCTTTCATAAGTCTGCCTTGCAAGCATGGTTATAAATGTGTAGGTAATGGGAGTTAAAATGTGTAGTGCACCCCTTTCACAAGAGCAGGTCCTCGAAGATGAAAGGTTTTCCCCATCCAGTTGAGCAGAGTTTAGGAACAATATGTTACCATTCCAGCAGACCTAACTTGGCATTGTTGTAGGAAGTGGGAATAAGAACAGACGCCTTGGGCAGGGCCTGATGCTGTAAATGGACAACAGCTTGCCTGGCACTAAATCAACCAAGGCACAAACCTTCTCCGACTGAGATCAAACACAGATTGGCCTTCTCCAGTCAAGCGCTTGCCCAGATACTGGTAAACCTTGCATTGTTTTAGGAGGGCTTTTTGGCTCCTATGCTGTTCTGATGGGGGAGACCCTTGAAACCTCTACTGTTTGTTTTCTCCCCGTTTCTTTGATAGTTGCGGGAGGATTCCCACCTTTGCGAGCGTTTTGTTAAGGCACTTTTGTAACCTGAATTGCCAGGGGCAGATTATATTCTTGGAAGGCTAGAAGTGGTGCATGCCTTTGATAATGAGAATAAAAATCAATTACTGAATGGTTTTATTAAGCCTTATCATTGGCTTCCTAGTAGTCTGTGCGCCAGGGCCTGTTTTAGCTAAGGGCTTGGTCTGCATCCACTTTGATTAATCAGCAACAGTTCCTGACTGTAAGTTGTTTGGGTTACCTTGGAAACCAGAAAGCAGTTTTTGACGCCTCAGGGCCTATGAGGTGATTCCAGTTTGGTCTGCCACACCAGCAGAGTCACTATTTTATTTCCCCAAACAGAGATGCAAATAACGTACGTGGAATTGTTTGCAATTAATGAAAATGCATGTCGTAAAACAAACCAGAAGGTTGCATGTTAGAACAACAGCACCCACAATAAAAACCGAATGAGAAAACAACAAATAAAAAGCAGTAAGGTTACATCATAATTTACAAGGAAGCGTTTCCTGTTTTATTTATACTTTTTTGAAAATGCTGTTTAAATTCCTAAAGACAGGTCATGATAGCCTGTTATTAAGAACAGCTCGTGCTATGTATTTAGTTCTTCCTGCTGGGGGCACGTCCTCTTCACCTCTGCATCCTGAAATATGATACCGGAAACTAGTTTTTAGTTTAGTGGTAGTGGGTTAACACTTCTGTTTAATATTCACATTTCTTTAATTTATATTCACTATTATTTGAAAGGGAAAGTATGTTTTGAAAAGGAATGTTTGATTTTGTTGCAAATTATTATCCTAGTTTCACATCAGGTTTTTGTGCATTCCTGTCTTGGTGTTGTTGACAGATGCCTGTTGAAACGTCTGTTCCAATGCTTATTACCATCTTCTTTGTACTGTAGTTTTGCCTCTAATTGACTAATGTGCTGAAACATTTGTATCTTGTGTCGCCAAAAGTAATATTCATGTTTTTCACCTGACAGACTCTCATTGTGTGGCTTAACTCCAAATGGGAGAGAAGTTACCTGTTTGGATTTGTACCTCAATATTATTACTACTCTTTATTTCGTTCTTTCTTTCTTTGCAGATGCCCGTATCCAGACTGACTTACCATTTACACAAGCATTACAAAAGTGCAGTAGTATAATCAATACAAAGTACAATTTAAGAAATACAGCAGTGCAATTAATATAACATACCAAGCATACTTCTGTAAGATCTGACTTCAGTAACAGTCTTGTGATGAATGTTGCCAATGATGGGAGTTGTGTGGATGGAGGTCCCGTGTCATTAGGTTTAATCACAGCCAAGGAAAGATTTGCCAGGTTTTTATGTATTTGTGTTTGAGTTTTGTCATTTGTGCAACACTGAGCTGAACCGTGTCAAAAAGAAAGTCTCAACTCAGACCTGCCGCATGGTCTTCTGCTGCTGCTAATGGATGTCAGTTCTGTGGCGGTTTGAGTAATTTACATTGCTACCCCCAGGGAACTCAGGTGAGCTCACTTTGCTTTGGAACGATACCACTTTTTAAACCCGGGTATCCCGAGGCCTGAGGCTTGAAAGTTGAATTAACCTTCTCAGTGGCTAACGCCCAGACATATGCTTGTGGAGTTCACAATTGCAAACAACCTAATAAATGAGCCTCTTGTGTACTATATGTTTGATATTTTGTTTCATTTTTTTTTTTTTTTTTTTCGGCCTAGTTGATTTTCAGTGTTTCATTCCATCTCAGCACTGGGTTCAGCCTTCAAGAAGCCGCATTGTTAAAACTGCTGGTTTTAATAATAAAAAATACAATTTTCAGTTCTAAAAAAAGCTAACCAAAGCATATTGGCAACATTGCCTGATGTATTTGATGAAAGCTCTGCAGAACACAATAAGTCGGTATAAGTAATTTAGGCTTTCTAAGAAGTGTTTTTTGTTTTTAATGAATATCTGTATTTCAAGTATTTTTTAGTTTTTGTCGTACATGTAGCTATTTTGAGATTTCTTGCATCCAAACTGGCCCATTTGTTTTCCAGTTGAGTTTCTAAAACAATTCTTTCTGAGGCCTTTGACAAATTGAACCCTTTTCTCCTGTTCAGGTTGAAGATATAGCTAATGGCTGATCTCAGCAGAGATTGTGAAACCTCAACTACCTGTATATAAATCTCCTCTGAACTGATTCAAGGGCCGCCATTTTCTAGTCAGTCAATCAGATTTGCATAGTATTTTAGATTATCTTTTTGTGCTGAAAATCATTTACAGCTCAAATCCAGACATGACATCTTCCCCAAGGGTGTCTGACCTTTTTATCTCTGCCATATTTGTGTCCATCTCTGCTTTATGGGGTTGAAAGGGTTAAGCCTGTAAGCCTGTGTGTGCACCATCTGTGGGGTGTTTGGCTTTTTTGGGGCAGTATTATTGATTCCTCACATCTTGTCCTTTCCCAGCTGCTCTTCATTAACTCTGCTGTAAAGATGTTGACATCTATCTTTTCAGTACAATCTGCCCTGTGTTTCAGTAACACACCGTGCACCATGGGGGGGGTATTTTTTCAACCTACTGTGCACATGTCCCTTCATGTCTGTGCTTGCCCTTTCCTCTCTTGGTTCAAGGTGCCTCCCTGTCACTGCATTGACCACGTGCTCCACAGATCTCTTTGAGGTCATGAGAACTGCCAGCAATCACATCTTTCATGTCACAGAAAATCATGAAGAGCACACACTGATCTCTGTTGGCATTAAGGAAGTGTTCCTTATCAAATCCATTGCATAAGGATCTGTTCATATCTATGTATTTTACTTCTGTGATGTCCCACTGTGTGTTTTCTATAGTATTTTCAGTTAAGTTTGCAATCCCATTGATTCCTTTTATTGCTTTATTTATTTATTATTATATATATTAAAAAATTATTGCCGTAGATTAAATAGTGGGTCCATTCTTTTGTAGTTGACATGACCCCACCACACATGGTTGGCACGGCTCATAATAATGATCGGGGCATAAAAGAATTTGGTAGTAAGGGCTAGGGGACACGCTCTGTAGATATTAATACTAAATACAATGAAGAAAAAATGCTCTTTATTCAGTTCCACTTGAGGCTGTAGGCCCATTCTGCACTCTGGCTTGTGTTTTATTTTATTTTTACCAAAGCAGCTAAGCAAGAAGAACCTACTTCAGACCCTCTGGCATGTTTTATGTTAGACCTTCAGACTTGTCAGGGTCAGAGATGTCCAAAAGTGTGCCAGTGTTGCTCACAGCCTGTTTGATTTCTCTTGCAGGTCGGGAGGAAGCAGAGGCGGCCCTGCTGAAGGGGGACCAGAGTGCCGAATGCCACAAGTGGTTCGTTGTTCTCCTCTAAAGTCTCTTTAATTGACACCGTTAAATTATCTTATTTTTACACAGTTGCTTTAGCATCTGATATCACTTTTGAATAAAAAATGAACAAACAAAAAAAGGCTAACCCACACACACACACACACACACACACACACGTGCATTTTTACATTTTCAATAAAACATAATTTAGTATGTTTTTTAAGCGATTTGACTCATGGGGACTCTAGACAAAGTCCCCACATTTCACAGTTATAGCATAATAACCTTGTAATTACCAGTTTGTAACCAAAAAAAAAGTCCCATATATCACGAAAACCTGTACACACACACACACACACACCAAAATCCTGCCCAGAAGCACAACATCTAAACAACAGGATACAAGCTGAAATCTTCTTGTTTATATTGAAAACGTGACCGGCCATAATGTCCAAAACTTTAGATAATTTTTGGCAATTTATCATGACGTAATGTTGTATGCCAGCTGTGATTGTTTTGTACTGCTGGCTTGGATTGCAATTTGAGGCCTATTTTAGGGTGGGGGTGGGGGGGATCCCAAGTTCAAGCTGAGAATAAGGTTCACAGATGGGGACAAGGAAAGTGGAGTTTTGTGGAGTAAGCAGAACCAGCCAAACTTTGTGACATCATCTCCCAGCCTGTGTTATGGATATTGGTTTTGAGAAGACTATGACCGCAGTTTATTACATTTGATGAATACAGAACTACTGTGCCAGTTGACAAGGCCCACACACTAGTCATTTCATTTTTACATCGTTTATCTTTGACACATTACTATTTTCTGCTTAAACCAGCCTGTTCTTTAGTCCAGACTTAAGAGAAGATGTTTGCTTGGATGACATATACTATTACATGTTGAGAAAATGGTGACGGGTTGAACTTGGGAGGCATGATAAATGACATGGCAGCCTTCAAACAGAAATACTCGTAAAAAATCTGAAACAAATGATGAATGACACAAAATGCTTCAAACAAATCTGGCACTTAACGCTTATAAAATAAAAAATGAAAAAATGGAGGTCAATTATGTGACAATGATGTCATTGGACTACTGTGTTTGATTAAACCCATATGTTTTTTTTTTTTGGAGGGGGGAGTTAATGAGGTTTCATTTGGGTGTTCTTTCTGAACCTGTAAATTGAAAACATTCACTTTATCCTCAAGAAGGAAAAAAGTAGGTAACAGGAACTTAAATAAATAAATAAAACTCCAAAAGTCCATTCACACATTGGATGACTAATGCTGGAATGACAGTGGATGTGTCTATATTTCTATAGATATGCTGCTCAAAGTACAACTGAGATTTACTATTATGAATGAAAAATGTATTTGTAAGCAGGTGTTTATTTGGTAAAGTAATGATAGTGATACTTTAGAGCAAGTAAACTGACAAATGCATAATATTAATTTTTTTATTGTGACTCATTCATCTGTTTAAAATAATAGCTAAATTAAAAGTTGCAGTGATGTACTTTGAAGGAAAGGCGATTCCAGATTTGCAACTGATAATGCATTTTGCAGCTCCACTGTTTACAGTTCCAAGTTTTGCAGCTTTCAAGTGGATTCAATTCTCTCTCTTTTGGACTGTGGGAAGGAAGGGGAGTTACACAAGTGCACAGCTGTGCAACGTTTTAGATGGCAATTGCTCTGATAGTAAATAGGATTGCTTCCCAGTTGTTACCTCTTAGGATAGTGACTCCCAGACTATGTAGTTGAAGGTTTGGTATACTTTATTGTTGTTGTTATTAATTATGATCTACGCCAAGAAAAAAAGTGCTAGTTCTATATTGCTTTTAGTTTTTAGGGTCTTAATATCTTTCTCATGCTCTCAAATGAAACTATGGGGATATTTACAGTAGATTTCAAATTCCAACTGGAGCAGAAAGGTGGAACCAGGAAACTCTTGAAATTTTGCAGACGTTTTGTTTTTTGGTTTCTCTAAAGAACTTAATTTAAGTGTGTGTCAACCTAGTCTAAATATTTGTTGAAAGTTGTAGGTGTCCAAAGTTTGCTTTTCACAGTAAATGGAAGGAGGCTCCAGAAAGCTATGTCACAGCCCAACAATTGCGTGTGACTTACGTGTTTACATTTCACCCCCCCCCCATATGTTCTTTGTGCACGCAATTTATTCTTTTGCACTAACCAGATCCAGTAAGATATACATTTATTTGACTCTTATTGTCTTGTGTGTTTGGTAATGCAAAATAAACTTGCCAACATTAAATAGATTCAACTTAAAACATCAAAACTATCACTTATTGTGTGGGAGATATCTTCTTTTCACATGATGCCCTTTAGCAGGGGGGCTTAATGGACTGAAGGAGTACTTCAGAGTTTCCTTATCTTTATATTAGAGGCAGTGAGTGGGAATTGAATTTGGATGGGCAGGTATCCAAGGTAGATATTCATGTCTATGTAGCTCAAGGAAAAGCATGTCTTTAAATCCAACGCAGCACAGATACCAGAGCTGCGTGGCAGGGGACCGGACCAGTTTTGTATCATAGTGTGTTTTTTGCCCTGCTGGTGGAGCTGTTTGGACCCAGGTGCTCGGAGATGGTGGTTCAAATCTGAGTGGAGGCTTCAACCGCACACACTACATATGGTCTTAATAGAGCCTGGTCTTTGCTAGCCAAATGACGGATACACCAGTTTTAATTACGCACTACTTGGAGTTTTATTGAAATGGTTGAAGTAGAGAGATAATGATGACTGATCAAAACATCTAGTGCTTTGACAAACACATGGCGCTGTCAGATAACAACCAACAAAAAGCTCCGTTCTCCAGAAAACCGGAGGGATTGCTTGTGACGCCAAAAGCGGGATTGATGACTGATGTCAGTAAAGTAGCACGATGTATTCAGCACACTGCCAAATCCCACTGCAGACAGCAATTAAAAGCAGAAAGAGCAAATGAGTGTTGATAGTTTTACAGCAAAAAAGTGCAAAAAACTCTAAACAAGACGGGGCTTTGGTGGATAAACGTCTGCGTTCTAGCTGCTGACAAAGGTTAGTGTGAAAAACGGATTAATTTGGCCTTGTGCTCCATCCTTCACAACCTGTGTCTCAGTGATTTGGCAGCCTTCAAATAAACCCAAACATTTGTCAGTGATAATGCACTATGATTTTGGCAGTGTGAAATGTTGTGTTAAAAAAACGTCAATAAATTCTGTTGACATCCTTTTTTATGGACACAGTTTATGGATCCTTTTTGTAAACAGTACCTATCATGGGATTAGCTGTCATGTCAATGGATTTGCTGTTTTCAGAATTCTTATGACAGTGTGAAAAGAAAACCCTGTCCGTTTTTCTTTCGTAACACATTCAAGTTAAAACTCAAGAGATTAAATTCACAAAGTACATGATATAATCCTCTGCTCTCACCCTTCCTAAATAATAGGCTGTCAGCACGCATAGAAAAACTGCAGTGAATGCATTTTAATGGAAATCACATGGATTCAGTTGAGATTGTTTGCACATTATTGAGATGGTGTGCATTGGGGATCACTCAATGTATGTAATTTCTAGTTTGGCAAACAGTACATTTTCTGTGTGCCCCTGCCAGCTAATCTACAATCTTCTCATGGGCATCAACCTGGTCATCTAATTATGCTTTTTATGTTGTTTTTCGGATTAGTATCAATGTTTAATTTGTGGTACAGTATAATTCAGTACTGACATATCATTTTAGTTACTTTCACTACCCATTTAATATAAATGTAAATACAAATCATGGGATAATCTTATTTTATTCTGAGGCTCCAGGCCTAATAGGCACAAATGTTAGAAATCCTCTGGCAGCCTGTTAGATGGCATTGGGAATGTTTTATTTAAACATTACAATGGAGTATTTCTTCAAATCTGACACATTTGGTTTCAGCCAAGTAAGGTTTTCCATTCGATAACTCAAGAAAGCAATGTTCCGGTTGAAATGAATTGTTTATGTGGATAATAATTTCATTATTTCAAGTGGTGTCCTTCACTGTGTTCAGTCTGTTGTGGTTTTCATAACACAGGGTGACTATTTTGTTTGATGTGTCTAAAGTTCATTGTAAATATATTGAGTTTACTTCCAGATCTTCCAGTGGATTAGCCAAGAATGCCTCTGTCCTGTTTTACCGCCTTTTAATATAGCTTACCATTTAGGAGTACTCTGTTGTATTGTATTTTACTTCAAATGCTGTTGACTGCTGCCCTGCTAAAGAGCAACAACAGGCTCGGTCATGTGTCCTTTGAGATACGGCTTTGAGAATGGCCAAACGTATTGAACTGCAACCACTTTATAAGCCAGTGCCAGTGTGCGTGGGCAGTTGAAATCCACCTGTGGATACTGCCAGCCGCTGTTGGTCTTGAGTCTGGATATTCCCTTGCAAATGCCAAGTCCTCTGCTGTCCAGGAGGAGTCTTTTCCTAGACGAGGCGTGTTCTTGTTGAAAGAACTTGGTGGTCCCTCCCTCTGCCTGGCACTCTGTTGGCATGGATGTGTTCAGGGGCTGGCCACACACCGGGAATAGTGGAAAACGTCATACTAAAGCCGAGGATTAAGAAGCAGCTTTGATCTCCCCAACAGCTCCTGCTACTGTGAGCTAAGGAAACTACTCAGGCATCGGTATATATTGTTCTTGAAATTGGTGAATATGACTCCATCAGATATTGTAGGTTTTGTTATAGTTTCAGTTTTATAATCAGTTTTTTCCATCATAGTATCTATCTGCCATGAACTTGGACTGACTTCCAACCACCTGGAACTTTCTGGTATCATTTGTGTTTTGCATGTAGGATTGATTTGAACAGCATTACACTAAACTTTATCACCTTCCCTGGCCAATACAGTCACCAGATTTACTGTGGTATATGTTGAAGTGTGCTTCGCTTTCCTCCTAGAGTCGGACACAGCTTTGTTAAAGAAAAGGCATACAATTGTCTTCTCATCTGAAATGCTGAATGTTGACAATGAACTTTGCAATGTCACATTTAGACTGGACTGTGAAGTGGGAAACGGTCAGGAAACGTATTTCCATACCAAAATGAAAATGTCAGATATTGGTCAGAGTTGTTGCATGTGTAACTGCTTTCTCAGTGTGTTTACAAAATGCACATCCATACAGAATTGCATGACTGTGTGATTGAGGGAAATTAATCCACAGCAAAACTGGAGGATGATGTCACAGAATCACACATTATGTATGTATCAGAACAAAAGCATGGGATAATGTAAGTTTGATAACTGACAAAGCTCTCATTTTGTTGACTCAGAAAGCCCTGTGGCCCCTCAGCCCTTATTGCAACCTGCATGGTTCATCTGCCTCAGGTCAGTAGCTGGTTTTTATTTACGATAATGGCTGCCCAATTGCTTTTGCCCCTTCATTTGGTTGCAGTAATTGAATCATTTCCTCCAACACTTGGTGAGAAAATTCTTTTTCTGAGCTGGTGAAGGGAAATTGTTGGCTACTTCAGAGGGGAAAATGTGATTAATTTCCCCCCACCCCCTGCTGCAAGTTACAGTAACCGAAAATAACAAAGGAGAGCAATGTTTATGGATGCATGGTGTTGTGGTGCTTAGCTTCAGCATCCACTGCCAAAATCCATCCATGCAGAGGTGGGAAAATCTGATTATTTTTTCTTTCTTGTTTTCTTGAGTTTTATTTTACAGATTACATACAATACAAATAACAATGGGTTTAGGTTCAGGTAGCAGTATGTCTGCTTTGATTGGAAGAGATGAATCAACCAAGTTCTTGGAAACAAGTCTGAATAGATCAACAACAATAATGTTTTGACAGAATTTGAAAAGGATACTACACTTAGTTTCATATAATCATAATACACAGCAGCCTGTTGTGAAATTGGATTAATACACAAAATACTGTGGTTTTGGTCCTCAGACATTGAGAAACGCAGATTTGAGTTCATATACATCTTTGTATAATGTACTGTATGTCCAATCTATTCATCTAAACCATTTAGACGAACGGGCATTTCTGTAGTGAATAAGGAGTTCAGTGTGTTTGATTTTGAGAGGCATTGAGAGGATCCTTCCTGCAGTTGAAGGAAATGAAACACTTTTGCCAAGTTAATAGGCATTTCAAGTATATGTAAACGATGGGACAAAAAGCGGTTCACGGTTTCTTGTTGAAGGTTGAAGTGGTCTGATGGCAGATGTTTATATTACAGTCACCCTCTTAGATGTTTAGTCTTAAACCATAGATAATGTTTAACAATTGTTAAAGCCATTATTATGTTTGCGTTTCCTGAACTTCTGCCATTTGTTCTCGTTCTATCCTCCTTTTTTTTGTGGTAAGTGTTTAGGGAGCAGTGAACTATTTGTCCAGTCCCACACTAGCACAGCCACTGGAACAAGCTGCTCTTAGTCACGTATCGCACTCCCCCTGGCTCCCAGACCTCACAGTTGGACAAGCTGTGTGATTTGGCAGCAGTTATCGCCTCACAGACCCAGGGAGGTCAGTTTTGTAGGAAGCTCTTCTTTGGATGGCTAGGGCTCTTACACAGGTGCCTGGACATCAGTATGTAACTCGAGCAGAATTCAGACCTCGGGGTGATTGAGCTTTTCCTCCTTCCCATATATTCCCAGTTGTGTCCTCAATATCTCCTTTTTTTGTTTGTCTTACTTTTTCTGGTAACATTTCTCCTCTCTCTCTCTCTCTCTACGTAAATACCCCCCTCAAGCGAAACGCTACATGCACAAGGTAAATAATTTGTGAGTGATTCCTTCGCAATTCTAAGCTGTTTCTCTTGGCAGCCTTCCCTGAGATTTTCGAAAATTAGCTGCCTGCTCTTGGGATTAGTGTAATCGTTTGTCTCCGTGTCCTCTCGCTGCAGGTGTCCAGCTGCACATTGTTTGCTAAGGCTGTCCCTGAGGTCCTTGTTTTCATTTCCAAACTGTAGCGGAGCAGGATTTGCTGAACACTTGGGAGATGTAGGGATAATTGGAGCAGCAAGCCTACATGGTACTACGTGCACTAATGATTTTAATATCCCCCGCAATGGTGTTTCATGGTCCACCAGAAAAATGGTCCTGAAAATTGCAGAGAACTTATCGTTTTTTTTTTTTCTTTTCTGTTCAAGACAGCAGGATTAACTCTTTCACAACATAGTCCAGTCTCTGCTACAGAGGCTACTGAATTACAGCCACGGAGTTTCATCTGGTATTAATAGACAATACTGAAAGTCGACATTGGAAGATGGCCTGTTAGATTCCAGTTGGTGAATTTGAAGAAGGGATAAAAAAAAAAATTCTGTCTCTTGAAATAGCTTGAGAGATGGTCTGCATAACCAAATAAGTGGATAATTAAGAATTCAGGTGCAACCAAAAGAATCTGTCTCCTGTTCTAGTATTCCGTTTTGGGGTTTTGAAAAGCGCTTTCCAATTAAGACATTAAATAAGTGTAAATATAATGGACCAGGGGCATAGCCAGGAATGTTTTTTTTTACTGGGCCTGAGGTAAATATCAACAGGCAAATAATATAATGACTCCAAGCTAGTTAAAACACAGTCTCAGTCACTGACTTAATTCTAATGTCCGATTTCACATCGTATTAAGCACTTCCAAAATAAATTAAAGTGTGATTGGCCACAACATGCTAATGGTTTGAAAACTATTTTTTGCAGTACTTTATTACAGGGGTCATTTTGTAGACTGATAGGATGGGGCTCAATGATACATGTCCCACCTGTGGCAATGCCCCAGACCCAGGTTTAAGGAAAACACATTTTATATTTTGATGGAAGTGCTGAAAAGATCCAAGATAAAGGACAGACACTCACAACATCCCTAGCATGGAATTAAATCAAAAATAAAGATGCACAGATGTGATTAATTTGTTCAAATACACAGCAAGAGTCTGCCTTTATAACAGCAGAACAAGAAAAGTAAACCAGTGTGTCTCAAATGGACTGTGGAATTTTGCAATCCTACCAGTTCTGGTGTCAATTTCCCCAGTCTTTCCCAGCACTTTTCACATTCTGCTGTGGATGTGGATATCTGCCAGTGTTTGATTTCCTCTACACTGTTTTCTTCCAGTAAGTGAAATCGAATTCCCATTCATTCCTGTATTTTGAAATTCCTTGTCTCCAATTTCTTGAGTCTTTGGCAGATAAATGCTAATTAAAGTTACAAAAGGGAACCTGGAAACTAATCATCCCAGCTTTATTATCTGCATCTTCAGCGTCAGTAACAGATAGGTATTTGGACACTGTAATTAATCTACTTTGACACTTGGTCCACTCCTTCATCATTAATTAAGTTGTATAATTCTTGGAACGATGATAGGCTTGAATTTTTACTGATAGCCTGCTATATGAAGTGTGTACTGGCCTATATATTATTCATTTGAATCCCTGTGTGTAGTTGTCAAGCACTGCAGCTTTTCCTATAGAAAAAGGAAGATTACTTTGGTTTTCAGTCCGCCGAAAAATGATATAAAACAAAACAACAAATGAGAGTGATTACACAGCACTTCTGGTAAAACTCAGTAAAGCTTAGTTTGGCTCCTCATGTCCAGTAGAACTAGTTGTGGAGATTTACAAGCACATTACCTACTTATAAACTGCAGCTTTTGCCAGTGATTTAGAAATAAAAAGAAGTGCAATGTGAGGTGTTACTCAGACTGGCACCATTTTAACAATGGGGATACAGAGGGTTGTATTTCCTTTGCCCTTATTTTGATCTGGGAATAATTCAATTAAAATTGTATCATTACAAATCAGAAATTAGCTAGTAACTGTGTTGGCGTATCTGGCTGGATGGCCTCCACATGGCAGGAACTTGTTTGTCGCCAAATCAGATTAAATACACTCTTAGCCAGTGTGGCGGACAAAAGCGCCCCGTCAGTGCTTGTATAGAGTTATCCACGTCACCGCAGCCTACAGCTGGCTGCAGTTTGGGGTCTTAAGCAACCTTTCTGATGACATCATCACTGTGCTTCCAGCGGATACATTTCAAAGATCTATACATGATACATTAATGGCTTAATACCTCCATTAGTACAGCGTGGGATCATGAAGTAATTAGGCTCAATAAAAATTCCTTTCACTTGTTCCTCGCTTTTTTTTGTAATCATCATTATTTTTTAAATATGCAATACACCATTTATTTAATGTGGTGTATGCATGAGTTTTGGTTTGCTCTTTGGATCCAAGAGTCAAAGTTATGTCGTAGAAAAGCAGAAGACTTGTTCTAGACTGAATCTTTAGAAGGCATGCATTTTATTCCTACGTCACTAAAGTTCCCAATACGCTGCACACTTGTGACCTGTTCCTGGAAGCAGACTGATAATTTAACGGCTCATTACTTTTAACCGAGCCATCTTGAAGACTTGGCCATATTGCTTGCTGTCAAAACATCTCTCTGTTATAGTGGAAACATAGTGCATTACAAGTTTGATATCCTGCTGCTTATTTGTCTTCATTGAACTATTTGGTTCCCTGTAGTCTTGTTAAAATAAACCCCTTTAAAATACTTGAATTCTGCAGAGTCTGGAGTTGCTGTGGGGAAGGCAAAGCTGGTGCTTCTGTAGTTTTTCCACAATCCAGGAAATTGTGATGGCTCATCCTAAAACCCCGAAATCTGACACCATTATTTCGGGAAATTTTAAAGTGTTGAAAGTTGACAATCTATGACGGAATCGAACAGGGAAATACACTTTACGTATTCATCACTGGCAACAAGTAATGATAAAAACATAATTTTTCTGAACCGTGCTAGTTTCCATTTAAACGCATTTGTTTGGTGAGTCAAACACTGAGTCAAAGCCTCTATAATGTCTGGTTTACTGAAAGTTCCCCTCCTTGTAGATTCCTGTTTTTCAGTTTCAGAGTTCATCAGTTCAACCATAGTAAAGTAATATGATAGTAAAACATCAGTCGAGGGGATGTACTGACCAGGGGCCGCACACAGTGAAGCACAACACCATTATATCAAGATTTTTTTTAATTCACCGAATTGGAGAATGCCTGTCCCATCTTGATCTGCACAGAAATATACCTCCTCTGTTTTAGATTACTGTAGATTGGGTGCAGGAATTGCCGGTAGCCACCGAGGAGTAAGATTGTTCAGTATTTATAACTCTGCAGAATGTTTCTATGCTTTCCATATGCAGGCTTTAACTTTGCACTGACCCCCGGTCTCCTTACATATCCTATCTTACTCCCCGGATCACAATCTTGTCTGCATCAGTCGTGCTCTCCTTTAATTAAATCAGATCGTTCAAATCCCATCAGTTGAATTAGTGAACACTGTCTTGTCATTAGATGCAGGAGGTGGATTTTAACTAGCATATTGCTAAATGGCTAGTGTTAAACCAGCCCTTGATATATAGCTTTATTCTGGAAATCCATTACCAATTAAATGTAGCTTATAAAGTAAATCGTTCAGAGACTTTATCTTTGGAATTTATTTTGTTCTTATTTGTAATTGGAACTCTACTGGCATAATACTTTCTGATTAAAAAATAACTTCTCTATTTATGTATTGATCATATATAAATGATCTAACCCACTTATATTATTTATTTGGCATTATCCCCATTTTGTGTCTCAAATTGTTTGCCAATAAAGTGCGAAAAGTCCCAAGTTTAACCAGGAATATATTGTTGATGAATACTGGAAAAACAAATGACAGCCGCTATCAAAATAATCTATCCCTGCAGTTTCAATACCGTATGTTTCTGACCAAACCCAAAGATGCTGTCAGAGTTTAGGAGACATAGGGGCAAGCTGGTTCTGCCTGGCCAAAACTTGGTGCCGTCTGGCAAAGGAAATGTGTGAACTGAGGGGAAAAAAAAGTGCACATGCTCTGCCCCCACCCCCCCCATCAACAATTCAGTAACAGACCACCATGCTTATGCACTTTTCTGCTGGAAACCCTGCATAAGATATTGGAAACTGTGGATATAATGTTCGCATCAGTGCAGAAACTGTTTTGATGCTGCAGGCTGAGGTCAGTCTGCTGCCAACAAGTGTGTTCAAAATGGCGCCAGTAGGTCCAGTTCATGGTTGATTTTCTGTCTCTTATTATTGCTTTGTACTTGTTGAGCCAATTAAATACATAATTCCAGAAGGTCAGCATATGTACTCGCCTTAGATAAAGGACAGTTTTTTATTGTTTCCTTAATAATGCTCGATGGGATAAGATTTGCTCATTAATGTATTTATTCTTTTTGCCACTTATTTCCAAATCTAGCTGGCTTGTTTTAGTCCTGTAAATAAAATACAGAAGTGATTTTGCTTGTATGCCAAGTCTGTAAAATTTGCAGCTACTAAAAGCAACAAAATCACAAAAGTGTTGAAATTATGATCTTGGTGCGAGGCTTTGCAATTTCGAAATGGGAATAAATGCAATGCAAGGGCAATGAAACTGTTTGTCACTGTGGATCTTCATCGTCACCCTGGAAGGAGCAAGCGGTCCCTCCCAGCTGAGATTTTTTATTCCTGAGCTCATATGAAGTTCTTCAAATAGGAAAAGATGTCACAATATGTTCATTTTGATTAATTAAACCAGTAGTGTACGATACTTTTATTGGGTTGCAATAACCTTTGCTCGTAGATTAACCATTTGCGGTAAAAGCATCGACACAGCTGCAATTTGAACACCGTCTGACCCCTTTTCTCTGCTGCTCTCTGTAAACAAAAGTCACGGGAATGAAACGGAAAACACCAAAGAATAACCTCTTACAAAAGAAAAGAAGATTTTGCACTCTATCCTACTGACCTCATATAAGGCTCTGTATTTGAAATATTCCCTGGACTTGAATTTCAAATCTAAGGTTACTGTCACAGAAGTTGCTAAGACCATTTTTCTGGGGCAAAGGCAAGAGCATCAACATTTTAATATAAGGAGTTTATTGTTATAATTAAATCTATGTTCATTTAAGATGTACCATTTAAGAAACATCAGTAAATGATTTTGAAAGTATAATTGCAACAATTGACCTTCCTAGTTTTTAACAATATTGATATATACAGTGTCCCTTCAAAAACAATTTGTGAATATTCGGCGTTGATTATTTCATGTCTGTGTCTTGTTTTTGCACTCGGTAAAGAGAACTGTATTAGCAGGTCTAGAGATATTTTACGTGCAGAACAATAAACACGATAATAAATGTGTGCATTGTAATCCGTCCCAGTGTGTGCGCCTTCAGCCAAGCTCTGCTGTCAGCACGCTTTTCCACCTTCATGTATTTAAGTAAAGTCATCTTTAAACAGTGTAGTTGTTGGCACTCAACTCTGGCAGCTCTTTTGACTCCTGTGATGCACAACGGCTTTGGTCGGCAAAGAGAGAAAGGAGGCTGGATTTATTTTTATTGGCATTACGGAGAACCGCTACCTTGGAGGTGGTGTGCTGCCGAGGGTTATATATCTTACCTCTTGTCAACCTGGGGGGAGCGTGGGCTGTGGGGGGGGATCTAAAAGGGGAAAAGGGGCCTGTTCTAATGGGGAGTCAGCCAAAGTGCAGACCTCACTGTAATGGATTCTCTGCTGCTATGTAATCCCAGCGCTGAGAATTACAGCAGACTCACCGACTCCTGTCTACACTACACTCTTGTGCTGTGTGCTTTATCTTGGAGCGCACTTCAGGTCCTCATTCACCAACGTGTGGGGAAATTGTTGCTACCAAACTGCGGCCATCTGGAATCCTGTGGTTTGACCAGGTCCTACATTCCCTGGTTCCCACTGAGCGAGGAGTGGTCCTGGCAGTGGCGCGTTTCGCTGTCAATCCATGCATTCTGGGTTCTCTGGGTCTCGCTGGGTTTTTGAGCTGAGCTGCATTGAACTGGTTTACTCAACACAAACTTCCCCTCCAGCCCAGCAGTCAAATCTGTTTTACAATGTTACAGAAAGCGTTGGCCTGCGTCAGTGCAAACCATGTTCTTGATCTTTTCTAAACTTTCACCTGAGTGTGAAACTTGACCTTAGCTTTTGGATGACGTAAAAACTTAGACCTAGCACATCTGAAGAAGACCAAAATCCAGATGTTACCCTTGAGCGCCAAATCAAAACTCCCTTCCATCTCTGTGCTTATCAGCAGGAGTACATTTAAGTCATAACCCTTATATAATACTCTGTGTGTAGTAAATTGTAATGGTCTTTTACTCTTTGTTTCAACACGTCACTACGACTATACAGACCTAGTAGAAGAGGTGAAATACACACCTGTTTACTGTGATGTGTCCTGTCAGGCAGTGTTTTTTGTTGCTAACAATCAGAGAACGGACACAGTTTTCCAAGTTATGTCATACATGGTTTCTTTTGTTTTATATCAGGACTTTGTCAGCCATTTCTTCAGAGACACTAATAGGCCTCACTAATTGACAACTGTTCAATTTCAGAGGCTCAAATGCCACTATTTTAGTGGGTATATAATTATTAAAAACAGTTATCATGGTGGTGTCAGATTTATACATTTATTATTACATCAGGCATAGCTTAAGGTATTATACAGCATAAGCCTTTGGAAAGAGAACTCGTGACTCAGAAGGAAACTGTTCAATGTTTTTTGGAAATATTATAAAATAATTTTGTCATAAATTCCTTGTAAATGGTTTCCACACTTTCCCTTTGTGGTATTAAGGCTCTTTTCCACAGCTCGGGTTTCTTTCTGTGACTGGATTTGTTATTTTATTTTCCTATAATATCAGTTTCCTTTATTTTATATCAAACATCTATTAGACTAATGAAGGGAAAATAGTAATTAATTTGGTTTTTATTCTGGGGGCCCAGCTTCAGTCATTTGTCTTAATTAATCAGAAACTATGCCGATTCTGAAGTACAGTAGTGCGGCCTGAAACAAAAACTGGCATGATTTTAGTGGAGTTGAAAATCCTCCTCGAAGCACGGCACAGAAATCAGTTTTCTCGTGGAGGCTGAAGGGTAATTTCATGAAAGTAAAGTAGCAGTGCCTGTGTTTATTTTTTCTGGGATTGCTTTAAAGTGTGTTATCTTGTAAATAAGACCAAGACTGATTTGGTAACAGTCAGATTGTGTCTCAGATAATTAATGGTGTTGAAACCGACTATGCAAATATTGTGTCTCAAACATTTTATTTAAATTCCTTTCGTTGCATTCGAAGAGGATTAAAAACAGATGGCCAAGGAATTGTCATGATATTTGAAATCCATGCCAGGGATTCACATTATGCAAACAATTGTTTAATGTTTTGTATCAAAAGTATTTTTCTTACTGATCAAAATGCGTATGAGCATCACTTCCAACTAACTTGCCCAGATGTGGCTCATTGAAACAAGAAATCGAAAATCGTGTAAGAAACATTCAATTTTGCGCAAAAACAATCTCCCACACGTATGCATTAGTGACATTTTTGTAATGTATCTCAGGAAATAGTGTAAACACAGAAACTGAGCTAAAGGCTTAACAGAAATCTAACTGAATCCAGGATATTTTGATAGACCTTCAAAATATATAATTTACTCCCTCTAACATCACATCTATTTTATACTTCTGGTCATTCATTTGTCCTAAAACATAAATTATTGATGCAGATATTCTTTAACTTAGCACTGGCAATAGACAGCACAGACAAAAGCAGACAATCTTAAAGCTATTTGCTGGAATAGGGAGAACTTTGTTGTCGTTATGCTAACTTTTAGTTCTAGAGCCACTGAACATTTTAAATAAATAATTAAATGTGTATTTTTGAAATCAATGGATGATTTATCTATGTGTTTGCTGGGTTATGCAATTTTCAAACAGACATTTGCATTATAAACTTAAAAGGAACTTTACTGTCGCATAGAACAAGCATTGCACTAGCCAGCTGGCAGCCACACATAATGACAAACTTCATTTCTTGGGGAGAGCATTTACCCAGACCTTGTACCTTTTTGATCATGTTCTGAGGGGTGTCACCTAGTCTGTTGACACTTCAGGAGGTATCACATCTGTCACTAACCTTCAGTGTGTCCCACAGGTTGGCTGTCCTCATTGGCATCACATCTCGCTACGAAAGCATGCATGGACGTCTGAAGAGTGGAAGGATCTTTAAGGTAAATCCCAGCTGTCTAGTTGCTTTGTGATTTTGTGTTGTATTTGTTCTCTCCTAATGAGGTAATTATGCAAACATTTTCTTCTTTCTTAGGTTCTTGAAGGGCTTTTTAAAAATAATGATTTGTGTGGATATTTCACATTTTCTATTAAGAACTGGAAACCATGTCATGTGTTTTGCAATGTGTCATGCATTTTTTTACTTATTTTTTTTTATTTATAAAACGTATTTGTTGAATTTGAAGTCAACCCGTGTTGTACCTACGCAATGTCTGTAAACCACATGCTTCAAGAGTCGAATTCTTTGGATCTGGTTTTCAAAGCTGCCTGAATGTCAATGCCTCATCTCTTTCTTCTAGGCCAAGCGTTAAGTAATGGATCATCCAACTGATTCAGAAGAGATGTACATTGTGTCTTTTGAGCTGTGCACGTTTTATGTAAATGTAATCAAAGTAATTGTGCTTTTTTTATTTTCCCAATTTCACAGGAACATATTGATAAGGCTATTGCCCTGAAGTCTAATGATGCATTGTGCTACTATCTGCTTGGGAGATGGTGCTATGAGGTGAGCTTTCTGTGCTGTTTCTGCATGCTGTGGTGTGCAATACTGCAGGAAAAATATATAAAGAAAAACTTATGCCACTTCTTGGTAACTGTAGAGCTTCTTCCATCATCTTCTTCTACACCAAGTTGGACTTTCCTAGTAATCAATGTTGATTGGGTATTTAACAGATCTGTACAAGGCATTAGTTAACTTGTGTGCCATTTGAATTTCTTTGTTACTGGTATTGTATTCTGCATTACTATACATCCGTCTGATTGGCTGTGCAGGTTCTTTCGTGTTCCTATCATGCTTAATGTTACTGAAATCAGTCGATGTGCTTTAACTGTAAAGCACTTCTCATGGTTTGCATGTCAAGCCGTGCTTCATGAAGTGATTTGAAACAACCAAAGTAACCTAAAATCAACTATGAGAAAATTTTTCTTGTTTTGAGTCTTTTTAGATGCGAACATGGCACCATAAACCAAAGCAGAAATCTCTCGTCCTTGTAACTTGCTTGGGTCCTGGTGATAGCAAGCTTTGTTTCGTTTGGTATCAATCATGATTTTCCGATCTAGTGCTTGAATGTATGGACAACATTAATTAATTACAATCTAATGGGTAGTGTAGCACCACTACTTTAACTGTTTCCACTTGTTTGACTTGCCCAGAATATTTTTTGTTATTATTATTTCACAGTGTATAATTCAGTTTGTTCTTCCAAGTTCCACAGCAGAAAATCTCTCGCTGAGACGTTGTGTTTTAAGAACACAGCGACTGGCTTGACTCGGACTTGGACAGAACTGGGAGATTTTTCTGTGTAGTTCTCAAAGATTCCAAGACGTCTGCTTCTTCTCCTCTTTAAGTGGGGTCTGGTGAAGTTTCATCCATGAATTCAAACATTGAATAATTTACTTGGCAATACCGTTAAAAAATAAAGTACAAGTTAAAAAAAATGTAAGTAGTAAACCAAATAGAACAGGGTATGATTATGATGTATTCAAATATAATTTTACATTTATATATATATATGGAATCTGTATTGAGAGTCAGTGACCTGCAGTGAGTTTTGAGGTAGGCCTCTCTTGTTGTTTTAACATGGGAACAATTACGGGCTAGTAATTAACAGTAAATACAGGTCAACAAAGCTATCAAAGTACAGAATTCCTAATTCCTAACACACACACACACACACACACACTATAGTAAGTCTTTTTCAAGGCATTTACTAAGAAAGAAAAAAGCTACATTTATTTCAGTTTATTTAAATTTAAGCCATGAATGGATATTTAAATGACCAATTGACAAACCTGTTAATGCCTTTATGTTTCTTATGCATACTTATTATCTTAGTGTATGTTTATATCTGTGTTCTGTCCATGTCGTGGTGCATATAGATAGAACAGTTGACTTGTTCTAAGTAGTAAAAAATTCGAAGCATATTCCAAGGGATCTAAACAGAACACCTACTAAACCCTAGAAAAAGCAGTTATAGTAAACTGATGAAAATAGCAATGTCAAAAGTGTTCGTCCCCCCCTCTTTTAAAGAAGCACATAAAAAACTGAAAGGCTTCATGCACAGGTGGTTTGGTCCTGAGAAAAGAAAAAGGAAAAAGCCTTTAATGTAAAAGGGCTGTACAAACAGCAACTCTGGAGCTTGTTCTTAACTTGAACATTGTCCTAAGCGCTTCTCATCCCCTCCTGTTTGTCTTTGAAATCTGCTCCTCCGTTTCAGCTTATGCTGTCTTCCTGCTCTTCGGTGTGGAGGTGCAAGCCGGGATTGACACATGTTTTATGACATGAGCACCACATGAGGCCCAGCGGAAACAGGCTTAGATGAATACATTTTACAGGCTACTAATATACCAGTTGCCTGGAACGTGACTGAGCAGTTGTGTAACCAAGAAGACGATGTTAATCATAATTTAACGTCCCTTAATTGAAGGTCACAACCTTGGTATTCGGATAGTTTGTGTTCTTTCCGTATACTTCTGTTTTAAAAAGTTTTATTTGGAAAATAAAACAACTACAGCACAATGTAATGTTTTAAAAACTTGACATGATTAATCTATTTGCAGAGACGCAGGAGAATTACAGAGTGCTCTATATCAGTATTGTTTTGGTACTGGTTTGAATGTCTCTGGATGAGGGTTAAAGTAAATGGTGGTTAAAAATGATGTCATCAGTACGCAACTCTGAATCGGTACATCTGTGTTTCTTATTGGTAGAGGTTTTAAATGTGTTGTTTATCGATATATTTATAAGAAAAGTAATTAATTTGTTCAGTTTTATAAATCATTTTCATTCATATAAACATATAAGGACTTATAAATATTGGATTCAACAGCCACAATATATTGATACCTGATATTTTTGTTTATGAAGATAAGAGAAAGGTTAATTGTGACTACATATGGTTTCAAATATAAAAGAGTAAAATGTTCTTTGTAATGTTGGATATGATGATACATAAATATATTAGGATAAGTACAATATTTAGCATGTCCTGCATTTGCCCAAAGACTACCTGTGAGAATTAGTTATAGCTCAATCCAAGCGTAATAATAATTTTAACAATGAAATATTCAAGCTTTACACATTCCCCGACAAATAAATAAACTTGCTAAAATGTTTGTACTCTAGCTAGTCTATAATATATCAAAGTCAAGAATTAGAGATTCTGTGTACTTTTAGAAGGGGAAAAATACTGTTAAATGTGTTTTTTGGAAAGCCTGGAGGCGTGCAGTGTTTTCAAGGTATGACTGTCTATGCAAAGAAACAGACCTGTTAATACCTTAAATAGTTGGTAGTAGTAGCACTGGCCACTGAGTTGATTCACATGGCAATGAAGCGGAATAATGGCTCTTAAACACGGTGTTTTGAACCACAAAGTGGACTTAAATGGGACTGTTCTGCGCAGTTTTCATTCAGCATTGTGAAATCTGCTTACAAAACAGTTTAGAAAGGATAATAATGTTTTGGTATAATTTGGGGAAAACCATAACTGTTTATGCTGTGTTAATCAACAGCGTCTCAATTTTCCTTCAGTGTAACTTCAGAAGGGGGAAACCCATCTCAGCCTCTGGACAGGCCTGTTTTCGATGAGGGTGCGTACGTGCGTGCGTGTCTTGTGTGTGAGGTATTTGGGAAAAGAATAACAGTGGCAACGGCAATTGAGTCTCTCGTTTCTTGTGCTGGGTTGTATGTGCTTGAGGCAGCCAGCATGAACGTTGAATTTCATCAGTACGGGCTCTCATTTTGCTTGGCTTGTTTTGTGATTTTGCTGCTGCTTTTTTAATATGAATTATGTATAATTGTTTCTGGTCTAATTGATGTACTGGTAGCTAAGAAATAGGGTGATTGAATGTCGTTAGCCATTGTTTCATCCCTTTACTCGCATTCTTGAGTCCTGACCTGAACATTCTCCTTTACAATCCTCAGAGATCTTGGTAGCAATACCAAATGTGTTTTTATTTTTTATTTTTTTTTAAGATGACTTCCTAGAAATTGTATTGCATTTAATCTGGAAGTCTTTTTTTTTTTCCAGAACCACAGTGCAAGTTGCCAGGTTTTAGCAATCAGGGTTACGTTTAATGTAGTGTAGGGGGTGATTATTTTTAGCTGTGTTCCATCTACCGCTATACAAACCAGAAACTGAAGGGGGGGAAAAAAATGTTCGCTGTACTAAATTGAGCCCTGATACAGCTCATTGGAAGTTGCAAAGAAAGCAAAGTAAAATTGTCATGTTTTTTCTATGTTATGACTCTTGGATTCAAAGCAAGAGGAGATCATGCTTAATTTATTCTGAACTGGTAAATTTTTTACTCTTTTGTTTTTCTAATACGTTTTCTGAGCTTGCCTCCATCTCAAAATTGTCAAAAGTGATTAGTGATTTCAGAACGGTGTGGAAACTTTGTACTGGTACAACAACACACTTGAAGAATGCTGCTCTGTGTTGTAGTAGTCGGCTCTTCCATAAATGGTTTTGCTCATGTTAAAGCTATTATCAATCTACTGATTTTTTTATGTATTCAGAACGAGCTAATTTTTGCTTAAAAAAAAAAAAAGGATAGCAGGTTTCTCCGTTGCCCTCCTGGTAAATTAAATGCGATCTGGGTGTTTGACATGCTCCCTGATTATCTGCGTTCTAGACAACTTCTTACACATGTACATGACTGAGGAACAAAGCCTTCTGATTATCATTGGAGTCAATCTTGCCTCCACATACTGTTCAAATCTCTTTGGGAAGGAAAAGCCTAATGATGAGGTATTATCTTTCACAAAATTGCTGACTTTTTGCTTGTCAGGTAGAGCTGAATGTTTGTCTGACCACATTGGTGAGGGGGGCGGGAGGGACTACTGCTCACTTCTGAAGATAGCAATGGCCCCACACAATACTTGATCCCCCTACACCCCCACCCACTCACGACAGTTGGAATCAATTTCAGTGCAATTGGGCCATTAGCGGCCTTTCATTTCACACGCTATCCCTACCACAGTGCCTAGTACTCAGCGCTATTGAAAACACACTGAAATGCATCTCTGGAGAGGGTTGAGGCCCGACAGCTTTAGTCTGTTAAATACATCTTTATTTCACTCTTTTGGGGATTTTTTTAAAATTGTTTGATTGCTAACAAAGCAAATTTTACTTTGTTGACTTTATAAAATGGTCAACATTTGATATGTGACTTTTAAATATACACCATGTATACAATGACTCCAACAAGAATTAAGCAAATCCCTTTTGGAAACACCATCATGTAGTTTCAGCCCCCCCCCAACATAAAGGATCTTACTTAAATATAACAAACAGATGACTGTAGATAAGAAATGTCCAAGGTTTGACTGTTCTCATAATGCAGTAGCTGGGATCGCTCTCACATGGATTGTTTAAAGTTGCATATGGACTGATTATTATTAAAATATCAGACAACCGTTTAATTGGCCAACTAGACGAAGCAGCTTGTGCAGATCTCTGAATCTCCTCAGACCTGGGGTAACGCCAGTCGTAAATGGACTCGGTTATCCCATGTTTGTCAAGGTAATATAAATGGTCTCATCGGCAGGCCAGAAGTTTGAGAAAATGATCCAAATGCAGTCTTGAATTTTACCTCTCAGCCTACAGTAACTTAAATGAATGTTATTTTTCTGACTTAGTGTTTTGGCACTATATAATGCCAAACCATTACATTTTGCAATAAGCTCTTTGCACTTTGCTGACACTTTCTGTGTGTGTGTGGAGGGGGTGGGGGATTGATTGTTCCCGTTAGTATTTCCACTCTGTACACTGAGAAATCCTTTTTTTGACCTGGAACAGATCAGTTGGGTTAAAAATAGAACATGTGAGAAATGCTAGAATAATGGCTCTTTGTGAAAAACCATTTAATAGTTACACAATATCATGTCTCTTGTAGGGGACGCTAATTTCTCATTGGCTTTCTAATCCCTAGCATTTGAAAAGAAAGCCTTGTCTTGCCTACTGTGTGCCTTAAGCCAGGACAAATATGATGTCCGCTTGGGTTTTCTCAATTTCTTCAGTTGGAGTTGGAGAGTACGTACCTCCCTGCTTACATGTGGAAAATTCGTCAACGGATCACATTTGCGGTCATGTTCTCGTCACAAGGTTGCCAAAGTGCCTTGCCTAGAAAGGAAAGGGATTAAAATATTGAATTACAGTACCTGAAGAGCTCCGTGCATTCTGCCTGTGGTCCCATCCTCTTTGTTCTTCATTCCTTCCTGCAGGTGTCAAGTCTAGGGTGGCTGGAGAGAAAAGCCGCAGCTGCTTTGTATGAAGCCCCCCCCATGGCCACTGTGCACGAAGCCCTGGAGAACTTTCTCAAGGTATTATCTCACTCTGATGATGATTGTGTGCCTGTGCAGCACATCTTAAGTGTATAACTCATTATATAAAACGTGTTCTCAATCGATGGACTTATCACAGTCACCAAAAGCCTTTATATCCATTAGACGGAGGGTCATGGGTTCAATCCAGGTGAGGGACACTGCTGTTATACCCTTAAGAAGGTACTTCACCTAGTTTGCTCAGGTGTATAAATGGGTAATTGTCTGTAGAAATAATGTGATATATTGTAACCATTGTTACAAGTCGCCATCTGCTAAGAAATATAATAATCATAAAAAATAAAACTAGCTTTACGCTGGTCTTGGTTTCACAGTTGGATCAGAAAAGCCGCAATCAAGACTTCACAGCCTGTTGCTTTGTGGCTGCATGCTGTCTGATTCATTGTTTATTATTCCATTACCACCTAAAACCATTACGTACCCCCTGAGTATGTTTTTAATTTTTTTACGACTGTAAGTTTAATGCCAGAGACACTTCTGAGATTGGAGGGCTGAAGTTGGCGGGCTGAGATCTTGTATAATTTGACCTTTGAAGCCAGTTGGATTTTCCTCGGCTGGATTCTTGTACTGAGACATCAAAACATCAATATGGAGAATGAATCTGATTGGCTGGTACCACAACAACTGGTACCTGTGCTACAGAATTACCAATTGGTTCCAGATACAAATATTTAATTACTGGATGCCTCCTACTAACCCATGTTGACTTGTTTGACTGATTAGCATCTATATTCAAATGATTTATTGTGCTTTTGGTGATGTGCTAATTTTATTTTATTCCTATAAAGTCCAAGAACATTTGTTTGTTGCTGTTGCTTGTAATA
Organism: Amia ocellicauda; assembly: GCF_036373705.1. NCBI lineage: Eukaryota > Metazoa > Chordata > Actinopteri > Amiiformes > Amiidae > Amia > Amia ocellicauda. The sequence continues at coordinate 7,295,481 of NC_089870.1, forward strand.
TTCTGATCGGGATACCCCTCAAAATCCACAATGGCCACAATGGTTCAAGACAAACATACTATTAAGGAAAGTTTTAGCCCACTAAACTAAGACAGGGACTTGGCCTGAGTCATACTCCGCTTCAGAGGGTTTCAGATGACTGAACATGGAGAATGGCTCCTTTAGACTCAAACTAGTATGATACTCCACAGCATTTGTATATACTTGAATGAAGCTGTGACTACAGTTAAGCAAATTATATTCACACTTCCTGCCTCAGCACGACTACATTTGTTTTTGTTGGGGTTATTTTGTCATACAGTCAAATATAGGCCCTAGTACTTCAGGACTGTACATAAATGTTAGCCCAGGCTGTGAGGCTACAGGGACACTATATACTGAGACGCACACACTACATACTGAGACACATACACTCTATACACTCAGTATGTTGTGTGTGTAACACAGGGTGAATTATGTCAGTGATGGTGCCTCATATCAGGCTATGTGACTATAGTCTTGACTTTTTTCTTTTACTTTCAATATTCATCACTACAAGCAGATAATACACAGACGAACATCCTTCTGCTTTTAACCATATCTACACATCAGTACTATGGCTTTATTTATGTATGTATGTATGTATATATATAATTTGATTTTGTTTTTTCCTTGTAGGCTGAAGAGCTGAGCCCAGGTTTATCCAAGACTTTGAGAGTTTACATTGCCAAGGTAACTGAATGTCTTTCGAAGCCAAGTAGCCTGCTGAGAGATTTATTTATTTATTTATTTATTTATTTATTTTACTTGTGAGAAATGTATAGTTTTCTCATACCAGTAGCTAACAGAATATGTTTCACTACTAGGTGGCTGTTGCTCAGTTTTGCTTTTCTATAAGATGAAGTTAATGAAGAGCACAACGGTTTATTTTCTGCATACTTCACCTTATTCTGTAGGCATACGTTTAGCTTACATGTTCAAACTAAATTCCTGTTTCACTCCTTTATGCTACTGTACAACCTATATCTGTTTGCTACTTGGTGGGTTATTTTTATTATAATTGTCCATATATTTGCCTGGAGCCCTTTCTGACATTCTTACTTAATTCATTATTATTCATTATTCCCTCTCCACGGGTATTTCTGTATAGACTTAAACACTGGACTGTCAGATCTTAATCTCTTGAAGCAATAAAACCTATACAAATGAGAGACAGACCCGGGACCCATTTTGCAACATTAAAACTACACTTCCCCAGCAGCCACACTGAACGACAGGTGCTGTAATTGCCATATGTCCTTCCAAACCCCATTCAGTGGCTTCACTGGCTTAATCTGACCCAATTTCACTAGTAGTAATTAATGTGCAGTCACAATATAGACTAACAGATTTAATAGGAGTGAAGACCATAAACAACAGGAAATTGTTGATGATGTCCTTCATTCCTTTTAAAGATCGGCTGCCGATACAGATATCTTGTGTTATAGAATGAAATGGAATACGCAAGTTGTTTTTGTTATATTTGAAAGTGCAATTCTTTGTAATGTAGGTCACTTTTGTGTTGTTTATCTGTGCTTACCCGCTTTCTAGGAGAATTCTAGCTACATCAATCGGTACCATTCATGCCCAGCTCCTCCATGATAGCTTGCCATATTTGGCCTCAATGTCCTTGTAGTCTTTAATTGCTTTGTTGTATACTTCTTTGTGGTTAGACATGCAAATAATAAGCTTTTCCATCAATGCACGTCTTCCTGTAGATTTTCATTGGTCATTTTTAACGTATGAAAAAATCGGATCAAATCAACTCCTGTAGCACAGTGAGTCCATTCTGCCTGTCCAGCCCAATTGAACTTCCCTGCAAAACACTGCCCAATACCTCAAGCAGATCTCACTTTGTTACCCTCACTCGTGGGCCAACTAGCCACATGAAGATAAAGTAACAATTGTCAATGGAAGAGAGATATACGGTCTGTGTAGACGTGCTCGGTATTGGAGCAGTTCCATCCTGAGCAATGAAGACCGACAACAAGGGAAGTACATCTGCAATAGCACGGAAAATACATCAGGGCGCGCCTTGCATTCTCATGATCTCATCGTTATGATCTAAGTTAGGAGAGCCTCTTTCACCAGAGTGGTAAACAATACCAGTCTGCAAACAATCTGCGTACAAGGCGAGCGTGGTTGTAATATGCAGATGGCCTTGAGAGTAAGGTGGGTCGAAACTTAAGATGCCGTTATTTTGATCCTACAGTTCAACCATCATAAAACAAATGTTTGTATAGTCTTGTGCATCAAAGCTCTTATTGTGCGATTGTTTTTTCTTTTTCTCAGTGGTGAATTGATTTCAGAGTTGTTTTTTTGTAACTTTTTTTTTTTTACTCAATAGCAATCTGTATCTCATTTCAATTCTAAGTGCTGGGTATTGGAAAGCCATCATTCCTGATTTCCCCCATTCCCTTTTCTCCTGTGGGAATCCTGGCCTTTGTTTCCCTCTTGTTGTTTCAAAAAAAATAATAAACAGAGGAAGAAAGAAATCGGTTCTGTTTGTTTTCAAAGAAATAGGGGGGAAAAAAGAAAAGGAATTCATTTGTTGTATTTTTCAGAGGCATTTCCATATGGGCTGCCGAAGGTCTGTGCCAGTTGTGTAGTTTGGTTTGCATAGTTTGTCTTCAGTGGGAGTCTCATGCTGTTGTCATTTCGGAGACGATAAAAATGAAATGTCTGTGATGGAACTGCTTCAGAATAGTTGTCCAATATTCTGTGTGTTGCATAAGAAAGCATTTTTCAGACAAGGGAACAATAGTTTGGCCACTTCTTATGAATCAATTTATTTTTAAGCCAAGAGTGCCAGTTCATAAGCATCCTAGTATTACAGTCAAGCTTTTGCAAATCTGTTTCTTGTATGTGAGGAACCTTTTTTTTGTAATAACCTGAATGTTTAGATGAAAATCGAAAGAATATTGAGTTGGACTTCTGGTTTCACCCATACATTCTCTTCACTTCCTCAGAGATTGAAGGCAGATGACTGCTCATTATCTCACCACCTCTGGAGATCCTATTTTCATCAGTCACACAGCACCTAATCAGCATGGGTTCCTGGGGTTCGCAAGCCCCAGAGGACCAAGCTGAACATGTATGATATCCACCTCACCTCCCCAGGGGCCTACAAACCCTGTATTGGCTTGACGTGATCAAATCCGACTGATTTTTCCTCCCTTTACCGCCCAGGAGAGCAAGGCTGTCGGCTGTGGACTCCCGGTGGGTTCCCAGCCAAGATCCCCATGTAGCTGCGGTCACAATTTGATCTTCTCATGTCTCAGACACACGAGAAGACAGATATGTTATACGCTGGCTGCTCCGCTGTGGTGCACCTCACTGGGACCCCCAGTTTGGAGTTAAATAGCTTTCTCGCTGTGGTCCTTGGTTTAAAATACCTACTTTTGATCCCAATGTAAACTACATAGAATTGTATAATAAACATTCATAATCTGGAAAGTGCCTGCTCTCACATTAGCCTGGCCAAGATCGAGGTCTTGGAAACCATTTAAGTGCGACTTTTTAGTCCTATAAAAAAGATTCGGGATAAGTACAGTGAGGGGAAAAAAGTATTTGATCCCCTGCTGATTTTGTACATTTGCCCATTGACAAAGAAATGATCAGTCTATCTTTTTAATGGTAGGTGTATTTTAACAGTGAGAGACAGAATAACAACAAAAAAATCCAGAAAAACGCATTTCAAAAAAGTTATAAATTGATTTGCATGTTAATGAGGGAAATAAGTATTTGACCCCTTTGACTTAGTACTTGGTGGCAAAACCCTTGTTGGCAATCACAGAGGTCAGACGTTTCTTGTAGTTGGCCACCAGGTTTGCACACATCTCAGGAGGGATTTTGTCCCACTCCTCTCTGCAGATCCTCTCCAAGTCATTAAGGTTTCGAGGCTGACGTTTGGCAACTCGAACCTTCAGCTCCCTCCACAGATTTTCTATGGGATTAAGGTCTGGAGACTGGCTAGGCCACTCCAGGACATAATGTGCTTCTTCTTGAGCCACTCCTTTGTTGCCTTGGCTGTGTGTTTTGGGTCATTGTCATGCTGGAATACCCATCCACGACCCATTTTCAATGCCCTGGCTGAGGGAAGGAGGTTCTCACCCAAGATTTGACGGTACATGGCCCCATCCATCATCCCTTTGATGCGGTGCAGTTGTCCTGTCCCCTTAGCAGAAAAACACCCCCAAAGCATAATGTTTCCACCTCCATGTTTGACGGTGGGGATGGTGTTCTTGGGGTCATTCCTCCTCCTCCAAACACGGCGAGTTGAGTTGATGCCAAAGAGCTCGATTTTGGTCTCATCTGACCACAACACTTTCACCCAGTTCTCCTCTGAATCATTCAGATGTTCATTGGCAAACCTCAGACGGGCCTGTACATGTGCTTTCGTGAGCAGGGGGACCTTGCGGGCGCTGCAGGATTTCAGTCCTTCACGGCGTAGTGTGTTACCAATTGTTTTCTTGGTGACTATGGTCCCAGCTGCCTTGAGATCATTAACAAGATCCTCCCGTATAGTTCTGGGCCGATTCCTCACCATTCTCATGATCATTGAAACTCCACGAGGTGAGATCTTGCATGGAGCCCCAGACCGAGGGAGACTGACAGTTATTTTGTGTTTCTTCCATTTGCGAATAATCG